>NC_141876.1:607824355-608436085 GCF_056163025.1 Triticum urartu
AGCATCTTTCAGGATTAACAAAACCTTCCGTTTGTATCACATACAACCTTTCCTCAAGAAAATCGTCGAGGAAACAATGTTTTGACATCCTATCTGCAAGATTTCATAAATAATGCAGTAATCGCTAATATAATTCCAACAGACTCTTAGCATCGCTACGAGTGAGAAAGTCTCATCGTAGTCAACTCCTTGAACTTGTCGGAAAACATCTTAACGACAAGTCGAGCTTTCTTAATGGTGATACTTACCATCATTGCCCGTCTTCCTTTTAAAATCCATATGTGCCTAACAGCCTTACGACCATCAAGTAGTTCTTCCAAAGTCCACACTTTGTTTTCATATATGGATCCTCTCTCGGATTATATGGCCTCAAGCCATTTATCGGAATCCAGGCCCACCATCGCTTCTCCATAGCTCGTAGGTTCATTGTTGTCTAGCAACATGACTTCCAAGATAGGATTACGTACCACTCTGAAGTAGTACGCATCCTCGTCGTCCTACGAGGTTTGGGAGTGACTTGATCTGAAGTCTCATGATCACTATCACAAGCTTCCACTTCAATTGGTGTAGGTGCCACAGGAACAACTCTTTGTGCCCTGCTATACACTAGTTGTAGTGACGGTTCAATAACCTCATCAAGTCTCCACCATCCTCCCACTCAATTCTTTCGAGAGAAACTTTTCCTCGAGAAAGGACCGGATTCTAGAAACAATCCCTTATTGCTTTCGGATCTGAGACAGGAGGTATACCCAACTGTTTTTGGGTCTCCTATGAAGATGCATTTATCCGCTTTGGGTTCGAGCTTATCAGCCTGAAACTTTTTCACATAAGCGTCGCAGCCCCAAACCTTTTAAGAAATGACAGCTTAGGTTTCTCTAAACCATAGTTCATACGGTGTCATCTCATCGGAATTACGTGGTGCCCCTTTTAAAGTGAATGTGGTTGTCTCTAATGCCTAACCCATAAACTATTGTGGTAATTCGATAAGAGACATCATGGTATGCATCATATCCAATAGGGTGCAGTTATGATGTTCGGACACACCATCACACTATGGTGTTCCAGGTTGTATCAGTTGTGAAACAATTTCCACAATGTCTTAATTCTGTGCCAAACTCGTAATTCAGATATTCATCTCTATGATCATATCATAGATCTTTTATCCTCTTGTCACGACGATTTTTCAACTTCACACTGAAATTACTTGAACCTTTCAATAATTCAGACTCGTGATTCATCAAGTAAATATACTCAACATCTACTCAAATCATCTGTGAAGTAAGAACATAACGATGTCCACTACACACCTCAGCCCTCATTGGACTGCACACATCAAAATGTATTACTTCCAACAAGTTGCTTTCCAGTTCCATTTTACTGAAACCGAGGCTTTCAGTCATCTTGCCCATGTGGTATGATTTGCATGTCTCAAGTGATTTAAAAATCAAGTGAGTCCAAACGGTCCATTTGCATGGAGTTTCTTCATGCATAAACACCAATAGACATGGTTCGCATGTCTCAAACTTTTCAAAAATGAGTGAGTCCAAAGATCCATCAACATGGAGCTTCTTCATGCGTTTTATACCGATATGACTTACGTGGCAGTGCCACAAGTAGGTGGTACTATCATTACTATCTTTTGGCATGAACATGTGTATCACTACGATCGAGATTTAATAAACCATTCATTTTAGGCGTAAGACCATCGAAGGTATTATTCAAATAAACAGAGTAACGATTATTCTCCTTAAATGAATAACCGTATTGCGATAGGCATAATCCAATCATGTCTATGCTCAATGCAAACACCAAATAACCATTATTTAGGTTTAACACCAATCTCGATGGTAGAGGGAGCGTGCGATGCTTGATCATATCAACATTGGAAACACTTCCAACACATATCGTCAGCTCACCTTTAGCTAGTCTCCGTTTATTCCGTAGCTTTTATTTCGAGTTACTAACACTTAGCAACCGAACCGGTATCTAATACCCTGGTGCTACTAGGAGTACTAGTAAAGTACACATCAACACAATGTATATCCAATATACTTCTATCGACCTTGCCAGCCTTCTAATCTACCAAGTATCTAGGGTAATTCTGCTCCAGTGGCTGTTCCCCTTATTACAGAAGCACCTAGTCTCGGGTTTGGGTTCAACCTTGGGTCTCTTCACTAGAGCAGCAGCTGAATTGCCGTTTCATGAAGTATCCCTTCTTGCCCTTGCCCTTCTTGAAACTAGTGGTTTCACCAGCCATCAACAATTGATGCTCCTTCTTGATTTCTACTTTTGTGGTGTCAAACATCACGAACATCTCAAGGATCATCATATATGTCCCTGATATATTATAGTTCATCACGAAGCTCTAGCAGCTTGGTGGCAATGACTTCGGAGAACCATCACTGTCTTATCTGGAAGATCAACTCCCACTCGATTCAAATGATTGTTGTACTCAGACAATCTGAGCACAAGCTCAACAATTGAGCTTTTCTCCTTAGTTTGCAGGTTAAGAAAGTCATCGGAGGTCTTATACCTCTTGACGTGGGCACGAGCCTGAAATCCCAATTTCAGCCCTCAAAACATCTCATATGTTTCGCGACGTTTCAAAATTGTCTTTGGTGCCTCAACTCTAAACCGTTTAACTGAACTATCATGTAGTTATCAAAACGTGTATGTCAGATGTTCGTAACATCCACAGACAACGTTCGAGGTTCAGCACACTGAGCGGTGCATTAAGGACATAAGCCTTCTATGAAGCAACGAGGACAATCCTTAGTTTACGGACCTAGTCCGCATAATTGCTACTATCAACTTTCAACTAATTTTTCTCTAGGAACATATCTAAGCAGTAGAACTAAAGCGCGAGCTACGACATAATTTGCAAAATCCTTTTGACTATGTTCAGAATAATTAAGTTCATCTTATGAACTCCCACTCAGATAGACATCCCTCTAGTCATCTAAGTGATTACATGATCCGAGTCAACTAGGCCGTGTCCGATCATCACGTGAGACGGACTAGTCAACATCGGTGAACATCTTCATGTTGATCGTATATTCTATACGACTCATGCTCGACCTTTCGGTCTTCTGTGTTCCGAGGCCATGTCTGTACATGCTACGCTCGTCAAGTTAACCCTAAGTGTTTCGCGTGTGTAAATCTGTCTTACACCCGTTGTATGTGAACGTTAGAATCTAACACCCGATCATCACGTGGTGCTTCGAAACACGAACTGTCGCAACGGTGCACAGTTAGGGGAGAACACTTCTTGAAATTGTTGTAAGGGATCATCTTATTTACTACCGTCGTTCTAAGCAAATAAGATGTATAAACATGATAAACATCACATGCAATCAAATAGTGACATGATATGGCCATCATCACTTTGCTCCTTTTGATCTCCATCTTCGGGGCTCCATGATCATCATCGTCACCGGCATGACACCATGATCTCCATCATCGTGTCCTCATGAAGTTGCCTCGCCAACTATTACTTCTACTACTATGGCTAACGGTTAGCAATAAAGTAAAGTAATTACATGACGTTTAAGTTGACACGCAGGTCATAAATAAATAAAGACAACTCCTATGGCTCCTGCCGGTTGTCATACTCATCGACATGCAAGTCGTGATTCCTATTACAAGAACATGATCAATCTCATACATCACATATATCATTCATCACATCCTTTGGCCATATCACATCACATAGCATACCCTGCAAAAACAAGTTAGACGTCCTCTAATTGTTGTTTGCATGTTTTACGTGGCTGCTATGGGTTTCTAGCAAGAACGTTTCTTACCTACGCAAAGACCACAACGTGATATGCCAATTGCTATTTACCCTTCATAAGGACCCTTTTCATCGAATCCGATCTGACTAAAGTGGGAGAGACAGACACCCGCCAGCCACCTTATGCAACTAGTGCATGTTTGTCGGTGGAACCGGTCTCACGTAAGAGTACATGTAAGGTTGGTCCGGGCCGCTTCATCCCACGATGCCGCCGAATCAAGATAAGACTAGTAACGGCAAGCATATTGAACAAAATCAACGCCCACAACTACTTTGTGTTATACTCGTGCATAGAAACTACGCATAGACCTGGCTCATGATGCCACTGTTTGGGGAACGTAGCAGAAATTCAAAATTTTCCTACGTGTCACCAAGATCTATCTATGGAGAGACCAGCAACGAGGGGAAGGAGAGTGCATCTACATACCCTTGTAGATCGCTAAGCGGAAGCGTTCAAGTGAACGGGGTTGATGGAGTCGTACTCGTCGTGATCCAAATCACCGATGACCAAGTGCCGAACGCACGGCACCTCCGCGTTCAACACACGTACAGCCCGGTGACGTCTCCCATGCCTTGATCCAGCAAGGAGAGAGGGAGAGGTTGAGGAAGACTCCATCCAGCAGCAGCACAACGGCGTGGTGGTGATGGAGGAGCGTGGCAATCCTGCAGGGCTTCGCCAAGCACCATAGAAGAGGAGGAAGAGAGGGATGCAGGGCTGCGCCAACGAGAGATCGAATCGCGCATATTCTGGGCAGCCCAATGCCTCAATATATATAGGGAAGGGGAGGGGCTGTGCCCCCTCTAGGGTTCCCACCCCTAGGGGGGCGGCAGCCCTAGATGGCCAAGGGGTGGCGGCCAAGAGGGGGAAGGAGAGGGAGGCGCAGGGTGTATGGGCCTTAGGGCCCATCTGCCCTTAGGGTTTGCCCCCTCTCCCCTTCTATGCGCATGGGCCTTAGTGGGGCTGGTGCCCTTGGCCCATGTAGGCCAAGGAGCACTCCCTACAGCCCATGTGCCCCCCCCGGGGCAGGTGGCCCCACTTGGTGGACCCCCGGGACCCTCCCGATGGTCCCGGTACGTTACCGATAAACCCCGAAACTCTTCCGGTGACCAAAACAGGACTTCCCATATATAAATCTTTACCTCCAGACCATTCCGGAACTCCTCGTGACGTCCGGGATCTCATCCGGGACTCCGAACAACATTCCGTAACCACATACAAACTTCCTTTATAACCCTAGCGTCATCGAACCTTAAGTGTGTAGACCCTATGGGTTCGGGAGACATGCAGACATGACCGAGACGTTCTCCGGTCAATAACCAACAGCGGGATCTAGATACCCATGTTGGCTCCCACATGTTCCACGATGATCTCATCGGATGAACCACGATGTCAAGGACTTAATCAATCCCGTATACAATTCCCTTTGTCTATCGGTACGATACTTGCCCGAGATTCGATCGTCGGTATCCCGATACCTTGTTCAATCTCGTTACCGGCAAGTCTCTTTACTCGTTCCGTAACACATCATCCCGTGATCAACTCCTTGATCACACTGTGCACATTATGATGATGTCCTACCGAGTGGGCCCAGAGATACCTCTCCGTTTACACGGAGTGACAAATCCCAGTCTCGATTCGTGCCAACCCAACAGACACTTTCGGAGATACCTGTAATGTACCTTTATAGCCACCCGGTTACGTTGTGACGTTTGGCACACCCAAAGCACTCCTACGGTATCCGGGAGTTGCACAATCTCATGGTCTAAGGAAATGATACTTGACATTAGAAAAGCTTCAGCATACGAACTACACGATCTAGTGCTATGCTTAGGATTGGGTCTTGTCCATCACATCATTCTCCTAATGATGTGATCCCGTTATCAACGACATGCAATGTCCATGGTCAGGAAACCGTAACCATCTATTGATCAACGAGCTAGTCAACTAGAGGCTTACTAGGGACATGGTGTTGTCTATGTATCCACACATGTATCTGAGTTTCCTATCAATACAATTCTAGCATGGATAATAAACGATTATCATGAACAAGGAAATATAATAATAATCAATTTATTATTGCCTCTAGGGCATATTTCCAACAACAACACCCACCAAAAAATGAGAACGGCTCTCTAGAAAAAGATACGTTAAAGGAGGGGCCACTTGCCATAGACTTGAGGATAAAGAAAAAAGAAGAAGGATATACAAGAACTAGTGGCTTTACTGCTATTTTCATCCTTAGAAAATGATTATATATATATGTGTGAAAAAAACTATATAACTATGATATATGAAAAGAATAATGACTACTAACAACCACCTAAAAAAGCTAAAAACAACAGACGACCTGTAAAAAATGATTAAACAAAGTTTTCGCCATCACTGACAAAACACTGCCCTTGACCCCCTAGATGTGATCACATTATACCTCTTGCAGGTGCACTTGGTTATGTTGAGTTGCGGTTTGCGGTCGAATTGTAGTGATTGCAACTACAAAACAAAGAAGGCCTAAAAAAACTGAACCGATTTCATTTGCGCTCATATCCGTCCGCCCCGACCCTTGGTCATGGTCATAATAAATGTCGCGCTGTTAAGTTTGGGTGTGTTAAGTTTGCAATTGCGCTCGGGATCGGCGCCCCCACCCCAGTTGTGGTCATGTTATATGGCTTGCAAGTATTGCGCTTGGGTGTGCTGACTTGCGATTGCGCTTGGGTTGAGGCGGTTGCAACTACAACCTCCGCCCTGACCCCCAGTTGCGGTCACGTTATATGTCTTGCAATTGCACTTGGGTGTGCTGAGTTGCGATTGCGCTCGGGTCGGGGCGGTTATAACTACAACAAAAAAAACTAACAATAAAAAAATGGAACCGATTTCATCGGCGCCGACAACCCTCCGCCCCAACCCCCGATTGCGGTCATGTTATATGGCTTGCAATTGCGCTTGGGTGTGCTGACTTGCGATTGCGCTTGGGTTGAGGCGGTTGCAACTACAACCTCCGCCCCGACCCCAGTTGCGGTCACGTTATATGTCTTGCAATTGCACTTGGGTGTGCTGAGTTGCGATTGCGCTCGGGTCGGGGCGGTTGCAACTACAACAAAAAAAACTAACAATAAATAAAAAATGGAACCGATTTCATCGGCGCCGACAACCCTCCGCCCCGACCCCCGGTTGCGGTCATGTTATATGGCTTGCAATTGCGCTTGGGTGTACTGACTTGCGATTGCGCTTGGGTTGAGGCGGTTGCAACTACAACCTCCGCCCCGACCCCCAGTTGCGGTCATGTTATATGTCTTGCAATTGCACTTGGGTGTGCTGAGTTGCGATTGCGCTCGGGTCGGGGCGGTTGAAACTACAACAAAAAAAAACCTAACAATAAATAAAAAAATGGAATCGATTTCATTGGCGCCGACAGCCCTCTGCTCCGACCCCCGATTGCGGTCACGTTATATGTCTTGCAATTGCGCTTGGGTGTGTTGTGTTCCGGTTGCGCTTGGGTTGGGGCCGTTGCAACTACAACAACAAAAAAACTAACAATAAATAAAAAAATGGAACCGATTTCATCGGCGCCGACAACCCTCTGCCCCAACCCCCGGTTGCGGTCATGTTGTATGTCTTGCAATTGTGTTTGGGTATGCTGTGTTGCGATTGCACTCGGGCCGAGTCGGTTGCAACTACAACAAAAAAAACTAACAATAAAAAAAATGGAACCGATTTCATCGGCGCCGACAACCCTCCGCCCCGACCCCTGGTTGCGGTCATGTTATATGGCTTGCAATTGCGCTTGGGTGTGCTGACTTGCGATTGCGCTTGGGTTGAGGCGGTTGCAACTACAACCTCCGCCCCGACCCCCAGTTGCGGTCATGTTATATGTCTTGCAATTGCACTTGGGTGTGCTGAGTTGCGATTGCGCTCGGGTCGGGGCGGTTGCAACTACAACAAAAAAAACTAATAATAAAAAAGGAACCGATTTCATCGGCGCCGACAACCCACTGCCCCGACCCCCGTTGCGGTCATGTTATATGTCTTGCAATTGCGTTTGAGTATGTTGTGTTGCGATTGCACTCGGGCTGGGTCGGTTGCAACTACAAAAAAAAAACTAAGAATAAAAAAAAATGGAACCGATTTCATCGGCGCCGACAACCCTCCGCCCCGACCCCCGGTTGCGGTCATGTTATATGTCTTGCAATTGCGCTTGGGTGTGCTGTGTTGCGATTGCGCTCGGGCCGTGTCGGTTGCAACTATAAAAAAACTAACAATAGATATAAAAATGGAACCGATTTCATCGGCGCCGACAACCCTCGGCCCCGACACCCGGTTGTAGTCACGTTATATGTCTTGCAATTGCGCTTGGGCGTGCTGAGTTGCGATTGCGCTCGGGTTGGGCGGTTGCAACTTCAAACAAAAAAAACTCCTAAACAAAAATAAAAAATAGAACAACCCGAAAAAAGAAAAGAAAAATAGAAAAATGGAACAAGATTTCCACTTGTAGAGACAAAGAAAAACCCGCCGCGCTCTATGTACTGCAGCCGCCAACGATAAGAAGAAGAAAAAGAAGTCTTGTCGTATATTGTAGTAGTATATACGTACCTTCTCTCCTCTCCTGTGTACTTAACCGATCCATCCACATGCACATCCACATCAGGGCCTGACGGAAGTGCGAGGAGGCTGCAGCCCATACAACAAAAAACAACAGATGGGCTGCCAGCGGGACAACACATGGGCCGCGCCACCCCGTCGGGCGAAGTCTCCACCTGGACACACGAATTGTGGAGCGTTTCGATCTGACGGCCACAAAAACGAATGAGACCAAAGAAAAAAACATTCGAATGAGTTTTAGCAAATCCGTCTAATGAAACTACTCATGCATCCTCACCATGCACATTTTGCTACTCTAACTGTCTAACCAACTTGGCCAAATTAAATCACTTATCCACTAACCCATGCATTACACACGCATCATCCACACATGCATGTGTGTGGTACATGTCAAGATTAATTCCAACAGTCTGCAGGATCAAACAACTTATTACAATCTTCTCTCGTCATTGATATGTTCAGAGGGATGCTAAAAACATATCAATTACTCCCAAAATTAAGCTAAAATGGACCAATCACTACTGGGATTTTCGTATATGCGGGGTGTTTGGCTCTCGACCCCTTTTCCAAGAGTCGCGCTCGTGAAAGTGAGTGTTTCCTAGTGTTGCTCTCGGAAATATGTCCCATTGCTTCTATTGTGAAGCTGTCTCTTATCTAATCCCTGCAACTAAAAACAACTAGATACATTTTTTGTCTATATCTTCAGTACTCCCTCCGTCCGGGTGTATAAGTCATTCGTGTAGTTCTAGGTCATCGATTTGAGGAATTAAATATGTGTTATATGTCATGAAAAGTATACCACTAGATTTCCACACGGATGTAGTTTCTAAATATATATTTTTTGTCACATATAATACATATTTAGATAGTTAAATTATCGACCTAGAACTACGCGAATGACTTATACACCGGGACGGAGGTGGTACAACAAATGTTACCATATCAAATGAATGTGGGAGCTAGGAGCTCCCTAGAAATTCCTCAAGCAACACATCACACACATAGGCATAATTTAAACTAGTTCACATAAGGTAACAATACTAGTTCACATAGGCCATTGTTTCATACAAGTTCATAGAGCAAAAAAATTGCTCGAGCACATCTCCCACAACTTAACATATTCATACATAGGGTTAATTCATTGAAGTTCACATATTGCAAAACACATGCACATCACACAGAAGTTCACATCTTCATACACCGCCTTGAGGAGGAGGAGGGGCATCATTTCCATAGGGTTAACCTTCTGCAGGAGGAGGATGGGCATCATTTCCACCGCCTTGAGATTGCATAAGAGCCTATAAGAGTAGAGTCATGTGAGCATTGTTTAACGCTATATAATGAATGGGGCTAAATTTAGAGAATGGTCTACCTCTAGTTTTTGCTTGAGCAGCTTGAACCTTTCGTTCGTTTCTTCTCGTTCCTTCTCTCTTCTCTCCTCCTCAGCCTGCCGCCTTTGCTCCTCTTCAGCATCCCGCTTGTCCAAAAAAAATTGAAATGGATATTTTAAAATTACCGAAATATGTATTTTTCAATAATTTAAATGTCTTTCAAAAAAATGTGAAATGGGTCATTCTGAAAATAATTGAAATGGATATTTTGAAAATAACTGAATTTAAAATGAAACATGACTTTTGAATAATATGAAATGGTCATTTGAAAGTAAATTAAATTGGTCTTCTAAAAATGAAATTAGTATCTCAAAAATAATTGAAATGGAGAGGTCACTTTGATACGTCGAGACATGGGCTCGCTCAGGCTCGCACTTGCGCCCCTTCCCCACCGTGCTTGCCCATACTCCACCGATTTGACCCACGTATCCGCTCCATTGCCAGCGAGCCCGGGCGCCTATCTACGCCATCGAGGTGCGAGAACTCCCTGCCTTATCACACCCTCTCGCCACAATCATTTGTAGGGCTTGGTCTGGTGATTGGGGAGTCGCTATTGAGAAGAGAACTATATATATTTATTTTGCACCCTAGGGTCCAAAATATGCTTGTACCGGCATGAGCGCGTCTTATGTTTAAGTCATGTTTCTAAGTATGAAAACAAAAAACACATGGAAGCGCCAGGTCTCATATAATCATTGTGAAGCGAGAATCAAACATCGCCGCCGTGTTCGTGGTGGATATCTCCTCATAGCATGACCGAAGAAATGCATCATGTAGCATGATCTAAAAAAGATATAGATAATATCATAATAAAACATATGGCAATGACAATTTGCAGTTTATGGAACATATATAGCATCATACATTCTACTCCCTCTGTATCAAAATATAAGACGTTTTCTGGCACTATAACAATGTCAAAAACGCTTATAATTTGATACGGAGAGAGTATTTGGTTAGAGAGGATACGATCGGACAATGTGTTGACCACTTTACAGATTTAACATGTAGACTGTAGCACCAGTTGGTACCTGGAGAGTAGAAGCTCTCATAGGGAGTAGGCACCGATTCTCCAAAGGATGACCGAAATGATGTCCGCCGGGACGGCCTGATTCTTGCTCGGCAAAGCCAGCATTAAATGTGTTAGTATATTGTTTTTATTAAGCTACACATGAACCATAAAACTATTCTCTGCTCCTTCAACCAATTTCAATCATCCCACTTTGGCCATTAACGATGGACTGAGACACACATCATCTCGCCATATCAATGTGGTTTTGCCACCATCATCTACAAAAGCGTTTCTTCCTGCATATCTCTCAGACTCTTAAGGCACACTTTCTTGTCATTTCTCTCCTCCCATTGTACCTGAGCCTAGTTGGCATTATAGAAGTTTCCACGGAAAAGTCAGCAACCGCAGATATTTACTTATCGAAAATCGTATACCTACGAACATTTACGAAGCCTCCCAAGAAACTGTACGTAGGTCTAACATTGCTCTTTACTTATTCCTGTTTCCTACCAAAACATCAATGAGAAGGCATCAACTCATGTAGCAAAAAATGGTGTCATGGGTGCCAACTCATTCCTTACTAGGCGACACAAGACCATTGTTTGCACCCTCTACCATTACGCTTTATCCTCATACAATAGGCGTGAGCATCATTACTTGTCGTATTCACACATCGCACAAGAGATGATGCCACCTACATCCCCCACTACCCCATTCGTCCTTCTCGTCGAAAGAAGGACTTGTGAACCTACCCCTAGTTGCTACCTATACATATCTCCTCTGAGCCCCCTCCATCTCATTGAGCGAGGAACGAGAAAATCAAAAACCAACGACACATGTGGCACCAAATGCACCATGTGGCGCATGTGGTAAGTTATCCAAACTATTTGAAAAAAAAAACAAGCACCAAATGCAATTCTAAAGTTAGAAAGAAAGAGTACTCGTTCCGATCCATATTACTTGTGGCTCAAAGGATTTATCTAGACGGAGGGAGTAGTAAGGACAATGGTTTTAAGCAAGTTGCATGAAGAAGTTAAGATTTTCTTTTACATGAAAAAGATTTAAAGAACTATATGTGATCTTGGATCACTAAAATGAAAATGCAAACTCTTTGACTTGTCCAACACTTGTTCTTAATCTTTTTAGGGGTCACCTTCCATTTCAATGTTGTAACTACAAGAACTTTTTCTAAAATATACTTTAAGATATCAATAATTATTTGAGATATATTGACATGAATTACCAAAATCCACCTTGGGGATTAGATGCACTTTCAACATCATCCCTTACCACGTTCACACATCACGCAAGAGACGACACCACCAACAACATCTCCCGCCACCCAACTCCTCCTTCTTGCGAGAGAGGGAGGGATAGTGAGCATACCCTTGTCGCTACCTATATCCCCTTTCAACCCCCTCTCCTCAAAAAGAGCCAATGGTTAAATGATGTACATGTCATCTCATTGTTTCCGACAGGAAACACCACATGCAATTGTAAAGTTAGAAAAAAGAGAGTAATAAGAACACGTTTTTTTAGGATTAAGAACAAGGGTCTAAGGAGATAAAGATTCGGTCCCTTGCAGAAACTAAGGGAGATAGCCAATGTTGGAGTTGAGTGGTTGCTGGAGGTCTTGCACCCACCGGGAGAGTTGGAACGGGCCATTGTGTTGTTCACTTTCTGGAGGAGCTGGCATAACCGAAATGAAGTAGTACATGAGAAAGCCCCAGCACCGATGGTTGTGCCCTGCTGGTTCCTATGCAACTACTTGGATTTGATGATTGCTATCACCCAAGATTCCATTTGTGATCTAGTGAAAGGCAAAGCAGTAATATCATATGCCCTGCCACCCCCTCGTGATCCAACTTTGGAAGTGCATGAGTGAGATTTCGCCCTTGCCGAAAGTAAGGGTGATATACTATGTTGGAGTTGAGTGGTTGTTGGAGGTATTGCACCCGCTGAGAGAGTTGGAATGGGCCATAATGTTGTTCACTTTTGAGGAGTTGGCATAACCGTAATGAAGTAGTACATGAGAAAGCCCTAGCTATGATGGTTGTGTCCCGCCTATTCCTATGCAGCTACTTGGATTCGATGATTGCTATTGCCCAAGATTCTATTTGTGACCAAGTGAAAGAAAAAACAGTAATATCATATGCCCCGCTGCTCCCTTGTGGTCTAAGTTTTGGGAGTGTGTGAGTGAGAATTGCCCCTTGCCGAAACTAAGGGAGATATCCTATGTCGGAGTTGAGTGGTTGTTGGAGGTCTTGCACCCACCGGGAGAGTTGGAACGGACCATGGTGTTTTTTACTTTCTGGAGGAGCTGGCATACCGTAATGAAATAGTACATGAGAAAGCCCCAACACCGATGGTTGTGTCCCACTAATTCTTATGCAGCTACTTGATTTGATGATTGCTATTGCCCAAGATTCCATTTGTGATCCAGTGAAAGGCAAAGCAGTAATGTCATATCCCCCGCTAGCGAAGAGTTCACATAAAATACCAAAACCAAACTCTCCGGTGAGTTGGTTCCCATCTCCGTCAGGATGGGTGAAGCTTAATGCCGACGGATCTTGGGATGATGGCAGAACAGGAGATGGCATGGTTCTTCGGGACAAATGGCACACTCATTTATTCTTCCTACAGGGAATTATTTAACTTCATATATGGCCTTGAAGAAGAAATAAGTGCGTGTATGGAGGGATTGTCTCTCTCTATGCAGCGTATGGGTCTTCCCATTATTGTTGAAATGGATTCACTATGAGCAATGAACATTTTATGTGACAATGACATAGAAAGGTTGGTCTATGCGTTTTTGGTGGGAGAGATAAAGCTTCTGAAGTCGCTTCGTATGACTCGTGTTACTCATACCAACCATGATTAGAATATAGTTAGTGATTCTTTTTAGCTTCGTATGACACATGTTACTCATACCAACTATGATCAGAATATAGTTAGTGATTTTTTTAAACTAAATTTGCTAGAACCGAGAGTAGAACTGTTGTCTGGTTAGGCTTGGGCCTCCCAGAAGTTATTGAATTATGTAAGGAAGATTGTTTTTTTCTGAACTGGCTAGCAATTGCTGGTTTTCATTAGCTTAGCAGAAGGGAGCGACAAAATGTTTGATCAAGTGATCAGTGAGCGAAGGGGAGAAAAACATTGAAAAAAACTTCGTCATGCTGATATATCACGAGACGTGCCCAAAAGGGTGCTCTAAGCATTTTGCGTCCGCGATCCGCCATTGCTCCATGTCTGAGCGGCATCAGCCGATGATGTTGGCCGGGCTTGGCAGCTTCCCTTTAAAGACACAGTTGTTCCTCTCCATCTAGATTTGCCAGCTGATGAGCACGATAATGGATTTGACGCCTTTTCATGCAGTCGTGGCGGCGGTGTCGATGATCATTTTGACCTTGGCCGTGGTTGTCTGCCCGTTGCTCCATGTGTCTGGGTGTAGGGCAGAGCATCCCTCCCATGTTGCCGCTATGTTCCACACTTGCATGGCCGTCGGACAGTCCCAGATGAGGTGCACCGAGCTCTCGAGGTTGCGCATGCAAAGTGGGCAGAATTAGCCGTTTGGCCATCCACGCCGTTGTAATCCGTCGTTGCACCACATCCTGTTCAGATGGAGCATCCATAAAAACATCTTGTTTTTACCCGTCGCCCACACCTTCCAGATGTTTATAAGGAAGATTGTATGGCTGGTGATCGAGTAATACTTCGTCCGTCCAAAATTACTTGTCGCGGAAATAGATAAAAAAATGTGTTTAAAAACTAAAATACGTCTATATACATCCATTTCTTCGATAAGTATTTCTGAACGGAAAGAGTACAAGTTTTTACTAAAAAATGATCCGGAGTATAAGTTTTTACTAAAAAAAAGGAACGCAGGTTTAAGAAAGGATTTATTACTCTAGATGAAAAAGATTGTTAAGAAACGCGAAGCGAGTAGACACGCGTTCCTTGCTTCGTTGGTTGTCAACTTGTCCAGTGAGGCGATCCCAGCCTGCCCGACCGGCAACTCCTCTCCGTCTCTCCCCCATGCTGCCGCCGCCGCCGCCGCCGCCTCCTCCCGCCGTTCCTCCCACCAGCGCCGCCGCGGCCTATGCGTCACTCGCCGCCATTGCGAGCTCCGTCGAGGGCCTCGCCTCCTTCAACGGCGTGCTCGTCGAGTTCCTCGACGAGTGGCGCGAATTCCACCTCGACGCCAACTCCATCGCCGCCGCCCTGCCCCCGCTCGCGGACGACGATGCCGACCCCGACTCCAAGCCCAGCCCCGTGGGAGAGCTCGGGGCCCTCCTCGGCCAGTGGAACCCCGTCCTCCCCGCGGCCGCCGCCGCCGCACCCCCCCTCGCCGACCGCGTAGCGGACGAATCCAACCCTAGATTACCCGACCCCGTCGCCGAGCGCCGCCAGCACAGTCCCGTGCCTCAAGACCCCCTCCACCAGCGGGACGAATCCATCCCTAAACCCGGCCCGGTGATCGAGCGCCGCGAGCACAGTCCCCTGCCTGCGCCCCAGCGGCTCACCTCCGCCCCCGCCGTCCCCGCCGCCGCCGCCGACCCCGTCCCCGAGCCCGAGCCGAAACCCGCCCTCCCGGCCGAAGTCGGGCCCGTTCGCGCGCCCAAGCCCGCACCCAAGCCCGGCCCCGGCCGCGAGCGCAGGGCCAGCGAGCAGGAGGCGGAGATGCTGGGGGGCATCTGCGAGCAGATGGGGTCGCGCTCGCTCCGCGGCTTCGTCACCACCCACCTGCGGGACCGCGCCTGGCTGCGCCGCGTGGGCCCGGCCGCGCTGCGCCGCGCCCCGGACCCCGCCGTGCTCGTCATCCGCGCCGTCAGCCGCAGCTACATCTGCGCCGAGAGCGAGAACGCCGAGACCGCCTGCGTGCTCCTCCTGGAGCTCTACGTGCGCGCGGGCTGCCCCCGCCGCCCGGAGGGGGAGGAGGAGGCCGAGGTGCGGGCCGAGGCGCGCGTGTCCGCGCTCTCGTGGCGCAGCCGGATCGTGCGGGAGAAGGGCCGGGTCGCCGACGCCACCGCCAGGGACGCCCGCGGCCTCATCCTCCTCATGGCCGCCTTCGGCGTGCCCCTCGAGTTCCCTCTGCAGGAGCTCTACCAGCTGATGCTTGCAGGTGGCTGCTTGACCTGCGTCGACGTGCTCAGATGCTCCCAGCCCTTCATGAAGAAGCTGCGTGGTGAGGGCACCCTACCACACCTTTTGCTTCGGCAATTCGGCACCGCCTAATTATCCCTGCTTCCTGACTAATCAAGACTGTTCTTCTGTTGCAGATGTTGTTGCTGATATGCTGAACAGAGGAAGTTATCGCGACGCAATTGGTGTGATCCTTGCATTTGACCTGCAGGAGGCGTTCCCGCTTGATGGCGTACTGTCTTACATCGTTGACAAGGTTGTGCGCAATAGGAAGGGGCAAGAGAGCGAGGTGGAGTGTGATTTGGCGGGATCGGTATGTTCTGTCGATTTCTCATGCAATCAATTTATCACTACTGAAAAGAGAGCTAACTGATGTATGTCGTCAGAAGGATTTAATGGCTGACCTGGCAAATTCTTTCCACTATTGCGTAGATTCGATAGCCGTTATAGATGTCAGATATAATCTTCAACACCTTGATATGTCGCGATATATTCGATAACTGCTATATCAGATGTTACATCTAATCTTCAGCACCTTCTATATATTGCGATATATTCAGTAATCATTGTATGATATGTTAAACATAGTCTTTAGCACCTTCTGTATATCGCGATGACACGATATATTCGATACCCATTATGTATCCTGTGCTATAGTTAATCATCGCGATATATTCTAGAACCATTATATATCCTGTGCTATATTTAATGACTGATCTGGCAAATTCTTTCCACTATTGCGTTGATTGGATAACCGTTATAGATGTCAGATATAATCTTCAACACCTTCATATGTCTCGATATATTCAATAGCTATTATATCCTATGTTACGCTTCTCTTCAGAACCTTCTATATGTTGTGATATGTTAAATATACCATTGTATGATATGTTAAATATATTCTTTACCACCTTCTATGTATCGCGATATATTCGTTAACGATTATATATACTGTGCTATATTTAACCTTATGCACCTTTATGTCGCGATATATTTGATATCCATTATTGGTGCCATCATGTATTTAATCAGAAGCACATTGCATCTTAAATGCTTCATCTCTAATGAGCACATCCTGCTTGTTTTCTGTGCAGAAAAAACGTGATGAAGAGGAGTTGCTTCTTTGGAGATCAATATCGAAATATGTGGAGGAGCGCACACCATGTTTTTCAGAAATGTCTTGTCGCAGTTTGGCTGAGAGGATTAAGGTGCTAGAAGAACGCGTTGGAAAGCCAAACCAAAACCTTTCTGAGTGAAGAGAGTCGCGAACCAAGCTTTTCTGAGCCAAGAGAGCCAAACCAAGCCTTTCTAATGATCTAACATAAATCATGAACTGCAGAAGCAACACCGCTACGAGCGAGGAGAGCCTAACAGACCAGTTCTACAGTTCAAATACTGTAGCTATACGAATTTTGACATGGATCCAGCCGTACTGTACTGTATGGACTTGTAGGAAGTCTTTCTGGGCTCCTCAAGTATCCATTATACACCTGATAGAATTATACTCAGCCTAGTAAGGCACATAGTATGACAATATGTTATGGTTAAACTTAAACCTGCTTGTAGCAACCTTGGCCTGTTTCCCAAAACAGCAAGGTCGGCAATAATTCCATGTTTGGAAGGGATGGATTTTGGGGATTGTTCTGAATCCCGCATCATCCTTCCATTCCCACCCCTTTCAGAACATTCGTTTGAGACTCTGTGTGGTGGCCTGTTTTGAAAGCTCACATTTACTTTGGCCCAAGATGAATGAATCATGAAATCTCTAGTTATGTTTTACTTCTAAGTCAATTCATTCGTAATGTCGAGTTATAGTTTCTGTAATCTTTTTTATTAAATTCTTCTAGTATTTGGCCATGCTTTTGTGGAATTCACTCACGATGCGTTTTGTTGAACATGGTACATCTTGGTTTGCCTGTTCTATGCAGCATCACAAAATTTGGTCACTAGAAATGCCAAAATTGCCTTTCCATCCTACAGCCCTACGGTCTGTAGAGGAGGAAATGGGGTGTCCGCATTCCCAAGGCATAATCATGACATGTTTTCCTTGTGATTCTTTGCACTTGGTACATTTGCTTATATTTAGTACATTTGCTTATATTTGGTGAACGTCTAGGCAGAGAGCTTCGGGAAATGAACTTGCTTGATGGAGCACTTTTAAAAACTTGCTTTCTTACAGTTCTTTTCTCCCTACTAATCCCTGGGTGCTACTTTTGTTTTTATTTCTTGGTATTATCTACTCCCTTGTCCAGAATTACTTGTCGTAGAAATGGATGTATCTAGATGTATTTTTAGTTCTAGATACATACATTTGTATCCATTTCCGTAACCAGTAATTCTTGACGGAGGGAGTATTATATATGGGGAACATCAAGTTCTAGGTTCTAAAAATATTTGTATTAAATTCTTTTAGGGTTTGACGCTGCTCTTAAGGATCTATCAGTTTAGTTGGCTTTTGTTGAACATGGTGCATCTTGTTTTGTTCTGTGCAGCATGGAGTGCAACCACAGAACACGACCATAGGCCTTCACCAAATATATCTAAAAATCTACCTTTCCCTTTGTGATTCTTGGCACTCGTGATATCTGCATAGATTTGTAGTGCTTGACGGCAGTGTTGAACTTTAGAAGATAAACTTGCTTGTTGAAGTAGCAGGTTTTTCAAGGCTGTCTTTCTACAGTTCGATCTTTCGACCCGCATCTGTGTGCGCTGGGGGCTGCTTGGTTGTTAACATAAATGTCCATTGGCACAAATTTGGTTTTTGTTTTGCTCCAACGGTTGCTTTCATGGACGCATTCATCCAACCACTGTGCCGCTGATCTGAATCTCGGGTACCTATATTTGTGCCGCTGCTCTGAATCTCGGATACCTGTCTTTCTTCAGAGAAGTTGTTTTCCCCTGTTTGGACGCTTGATTTGATTTTTGTAGTCATTTTAGAGCTAGCCGGGTGAATCCGTACTGAATCTTGGGTACCGTCAAGCTTTATTTCTCTGAATAGAGTTCCGGTTTCTCTCAGAAAACTCAGTTCTCTATTTCTCTCTTTTTGTTGCAATCGTGGATTTGCATGCGTTGTGCAGACTGTCACATTTTTATGTTTCGATGAATCCGGTATGTTTTCGGACATTTTTCAAACTGCAGAAAGTCAAATGAAAGTATTTATATATAGATTTTAAGAAAAGTCAAACTTTGCAAAGTTTGACCAAGGTTATAGAGGAAAATATTTGTATCTACAGTACCAATTAGTACAAAAATATGAAACTACATATTATGACGAACCTAATGTTATATGTTTGGCATTCTAGATGTGAATTTTTCTTTCCCGTAAACTTGATCGAAGTTTGGCAAGTTTGGCTTTTCACTACATTATGAAATGGAAGGAGTAATGTGTGTGGGAGAGCGTCTTTTGTTTTCTCGTAATAATCTGGCGTAGGTCATCGAGGCTCTGACCGGCTGGCGTGGCGCGTTGACTGCCGCCACGTCGGATGAGAGTCACACGTAGGCTAACATTTTATTTAGTTTTCCACGTAGGATATAGCTGGCTGAAGCGACTACTAGACGCAACCGCATCGATCGTCACTGTCATCCCACCACCCACCTACCTCCTGCTCCCACCCTCCCCCGCTCCGATCCCCATGGAAGCCACCGCCTCCACCGCCTTCCTCGCCTCCTCGCCGCTCCCCCGCGGCTCCCGCCGTAGCCGCGTGCGCGTGGTCGTCGCGGCGGCCCGACGGAGGGGGCCGTCGGGCGCGGTGGCCGCGGCGGCGGCCTCCACGGGCAACTACGTGGTGCCGCTGGACGCCGCGCCGTCGGGGATCACGCGCCCGCTCGTCGAGATCCTGCGCGACCTCAACAAGCGCGTCCCGGAGACCATCGTGCTCCCCGCCTCCCGCCGCGCCTCCGCCTCCGACCCCGTCATCCCATGGTACTATCAATGCTCCCTCTCACTCTCTCCTCCGATTCCCCATTCCCTTGTCGAGCTCGCTCGAGATCCAGCCGAATGCGTGTGGCTGGCGTCCGAGAGATCTATGTATGAGGGGCTTGTTAACCACGAAATCCTGGCCGATCCACCAACCATAGGCACACGGATCGGATCCCCCCACTGATCGTAACCTCACGCATTCTCCTGTCCTGATTACTCATGGATCTCCATTCCTCTGTCTGTCAGGTACCATGCCAACCGGATGCTCAGCTTCTACGCCCCCGGTGAGCCTCCCCCATTTGCCGAATTCCAAAACTGCTCACATATGGTTTGTCATCTGATCCGAGTGGGTCAATTCATGCTAATTTGTTTGCTTCACTTCACTCTGTTTATTTGTGGCTACTACTTGTTCCGAGTCGTGCATCCACACTTGGTGTGATTGCTGTGTACATGATCCCAAGCGTGCTGTAGTTTAGCATGGATGGACGATCCTTGCATTGGGGAGTTCATCAATGGCGCGTAGGCAGTGTGCTTGTATACCTAATCTGAGCAGTTGATTTCACCTATATATAGCGTTTCTACTTGAAATGTGATGATCCACGTGCTAACTGTTTGCTCCTTATGGTGTTCTTGGATTGTGCCCTGTTTCCAGGCTGGTGCGGAGAGGTCCGTGATGTTATTTACAACGACAATGGGAAGGTGACCGTGGTGTATCGCGTCACAATTCGAGGGATAGATGGGGAGGTACCTAACTACTATCTCTTGTTTGTGATGACGGTCAACATACCGCAAAGGCCAACATCGTATGAATTAGTTTGTTAATGGATCAATCGTCAAGCTCCTAATTTTGTAAATCTATTATAGTTTAGGATGCAACCTTACAAGCTATACATGCATTGGAAGAGTTACTAAGACAAGGGTTGATGGGGTTGGCACAAATCTCCTAGGAAATCTCAAATTTCGGAAATTCACTTGGTTGCCAGAATCATTGTTTAGGTTGACCTGTAAACTGAATCACTTGGGTTGCTGTGGTTGGGACAAATAAACTGGATTTAGAAATTCAGATACATTTGTGAGTTCACCCCATATGCTTGTGGCATCCAATGTCAAGTTGCAGGAGCCCCTGCCTATCTGTCTTTGCCCATCCAAGGCGTAAATCAATTATTTTCTGTTTGTTCTAGGCATTAGTTATAACATGGAACCGACTACACCTGTCATTTTCGAGCTGTGTCTGTATACAAAGTACATAGTATATACTCCCCTGGTTCACCAAGCAGATATTATTTGAGTTTATGACAAGAAAATCAACTGAGCGAAAATCAACTTCTTAAGTCAAGAAAATCACAGCTATGGGCAAATACCTAACATCGAAACATCACTATTTTCTAAAAGATTCCACCATGACCAAGATCGATGTTTGATAATCTTCACCGGAACTCTGCTTTCGTCTGTGCAGGTTCATCGGGAGGCCGCTGGAACAGCATCACTGAGCGACGCACGGCTCGACGACCCCGTGGCGGCTGCAGAAGAGGCCGCGTTCTGCAAGGCCTGCGCAAGGTTCGGTTTTGGGCTGTACCTGTACCATGAAGATGAGGCGCTGTGAGAGACGTCATCTCTTCTCTCACCCTATCCATTTTCAGAAGGTCAGACGCCAAGCTTGCCAGAGCTTGTCTGTACTGCTGCAAGATATCATCCCGCATGCACCATTCACGATGAACTGTAAATACGAGGCTTATCTTGTTACCTTGTGTTTGTTGGCACATCAGCTGTTGTAATCTCTGTGCGATAAGAGTGTCACTCGTTGCCTATCTGTCTTTGCCCATCCAAGGGGTAAATCAATTATATTCTGTTTGTTCTAGGCATTAGTTATAACTTGGCACCGACTACATCTGTCATTTCCGAGCTGTGTCTGTATTCAAAGTACAGAGTATATGCTCCCCTGGTTCACCAAACGGATATTATTTGAGTTTATGAATCCAGTTTGCTGAGTTAGATTTTTTTTCGCAGCTGGTCCGCTCCGCTCCGCTCCGCTCCGCTCCCGTGTCGCTCTGACAGGGGCGACACCGGGGCGCCCCAGCCCTAGCCGCCACCAGCCTCAACCACCACCACCCCACCGCCGCCGCCGGCAGCCGTCGCCGGCGGTGGCGAAGGCCTGCTCCTGAAACCAGGGACTCGCGCTCCTCCCTCAAATCCAAGCTCCCCTCGCTCAGATGCTTTGGCGGCTCTCGTCACTGGATGCAGCGGCGTGCTGCGCGGGCTCCTGCCCGTCAGCTGCTCCAGCTGGTTGATGCGGGGTGGCAGCCCACTCTACCTCTCTGGTTCGTCCGCTCCGGCTGCGTCCGGATGTCTGCTCGGCGCGGCGATGTGGGGCGCGGCGGCGTGGCTTCGGCCCAGATCTGCGGGTTCAGTGGCGGGGGATTGCGGCCACGGGCGTGCTGGCGCGGGGCGTCCTCGTCCTGGGTGCGCGCGGCCCTGGGCGCGTGGCGCGGTCGACGGAGCAGCGTCGGGTGTAGCATGGAGTGGTGGCACCCGGTGCGGGTGCGGGCGGCTACGGGCGCGCGTCAGGTCAGGAGAGCTACGGGGTGAGGTGGTTCTGGAGCGGCCGGCGCGCCGGCTCCAGATCTGGCAGTGCTCGGAGTTTGCCGAGGCCCCCATCCCCGATCTGGCAATCTTCGCGGCGGTTGGTCGTGGGATGGTGCTCGGCGGCTTGGTTGGCGCTGCCGGCAGTGATGGTGGATGCGTGGCTTGCTTCTGGCTCGGGTTAAGCTGGTCGTGATGGCGGACGGCCCGGGCGGCGATCTCAGGCCAGATCTGACCTGCAGTGCTCCGAATCGGGTCCTGTGCGACGGTGCTCTGGGAGAAATCCCTGCTCACCCATTGTGTGAGCCGACCACGACGGCGCCACCCCGGCGTCGTATACCTTCCTAGAGGCGTGGTCTCCGAGCTATTTCGCGTGGATCTGCGGCGTGGTTTTGGCTGTCTTGCTGTAGGGATGTGCTCAAACTTCGGGTGAGAACCTTGCATCGACTTTGTCGATGTCGGTGACAGCGGCGTCTATGGACGTCGTCTTCCTTGCAGGAGGTGCCGCTGTGGAGCTCCAGCACCTACAGTACTTTGCTTTGTGGTCTCCGGGTGAAAACCTAAGTTCCGGCTCGCCGGGTCGGATGATGGTGTTGTGTCTTCGACAGCACTACCTCCTTGGAGGCGTCATCTTGGAGACCCCCAAACGACGGCTCCTGTTGCTGCGCGTGGTTGATGGTGGTGCGGCCAGCTTGGGGCCGATGGTGGTGTCCTCTTCTTCATGTGTTTCTCTTCGACTGTCCTTCGCGTGGTCTCCGTGTGCATGCTCAAGACCTTCCCATGGTTGCCGTTGTGCTGCGGCGAGCTTCGGGCTCTTGGTGTTGTCTTGGTTCACCTTTGCTCAATGACGGCGCAATGATGCCTCCCCAACCTGCTAATCGTTTCGACCGCCCGTGGCGGATCTCCCAGTCAAGGTTCGTGTTAAGGTTTGGCACTCGTTGATTATGGTTGATCCTCTGTTGTGCCGTGGGGCTCGCACGCCGGTGCGGTGCGTTAGGTTGTTTGCAGAGTCTTGGTATTGTGATCCCTGAACAAAAACCCACATCTACTTGTGTCTCTCGTGGTGTTGGTCTTTTGCCTGCTAGCTAGGTCATGCCCTCTCCTAGGTGGCAATTTTTTTCTCATCTTCTGTAACCTTGTTACCTGTATGGTTTTCGGCCCGGTTTTCCTCATAAACGGGGTCAACTTGTTTAGGTTTTTGATCCGGTTTCCCTTATAAACTGGATCAGCCAAAGCTTAAGGGGTGACCCTTAGCTTTGGCAGCTTTTTGAGCAATATATTCAGGTGGGGATCCTCTCCCCCTCGTGACCGTTAAAAAAAAAGTTTGCTGAGTTATATTAACTAGGGAGTAGATAAATGGTACTCCCTCGATAAAGAATATAAGAATGTAGTGATCTAAACACTCTTATATTTCTTTACGGAGGGTGTATGGTCAACCTTCAGCGTCTTAATCAGGTTCATAACCACTCAGTGTAATACAAATCAGCACTAGACGGTCAATAATCGGTAACCACAGTTGCACACGTTAGTATGATGCCCCGCACATTGTTGCGGGAATGTTTGCAATATTTCAATGAGATTTTGATTATATGAAACATGAATTCTAGAAACAATAGTTTTTGAAAGTATATAAGAATTAAATGTAAATAGCATAATAAAATGAAATTTTACATGCATGGATGTTGTAGTGGATTTTTAATATGCACAGTTGCATGTTGAGGTGGGCCTGTCCTTATGCATGTTGACTGATGAGGTGGCATGCTTGCATGTTGAGAGAAACATATTAGTGGGGGCTAGCTATTTAGATATAGAAGATTTGGCTTTTACACTCAGAGATCTGAAGTCTCTGGAGACATTGTAGTATAGTACTCTGTGAACATTTTACTATTAATGAGCGTGTTTACCTTATGTTTCAAACTGATTATTTGAACATACAAACTTAAGTTCCAGTTCCCCCGCAAACGAAATATGGGTTCAGTTACATAAGCAGCCAGTCTTTGCAAGGTGATCTTGAATTTCCTGGTTGGGCTGGCAGCAAATCAGATGCAATCACTGCATTATTGTTGTTGTATATTACCTATTTATGCAAACACCTGTGATTGATTAAAACTTGCAAACGGACATAGCACTGTGGCAATTTCTTGAGTCAAGAAAATCATAGCTACAGACAATATCTAAAATTGAAACAGCAGTTATTTCTGAAAATTTCAACCACAAACAAAGTTAGTATTTGATAATCTTCACTGGAACTCTGCTTTCGTCTGTGCAGGTTCATCGGGAGGCTGGTGGAACAGCATCATTGAGCGATGCACGGCTCGACGACCCCGTGGCGGCTGCAGAAGAGGCCGCGTTCTGCAAGGCCTGCGCAAGGCTCGGCTTCGGGCTGTACCTGTACTACGAAGACGAGGTGCTGTGAAGGACGCCTCTTCTCTCACCCTATCCACGCTCAAAAGGTCAGATGCCAAGCTTGCCAGAGCTTGTATGTACTGCTGCAAGATATCACCCCACATGAGCTGTAACTGTAAATATGAGGCGTATTTTGTTTACCTTTGTGTTTGTTGGCACATCAGCTGTTGTAATCTCTGTGCGATAAGCGCGTCACTCGTTTTCTGAATTGTACCCCTGTGATGATTCCAGTTACAATTGGTATAAATACATGATGCCACAGTTGTTAGAGTTTGGAGATTGGCACTTTCATTGGAACATTTGTGAAGAACTTATGTAATGGAAGCTCCTGATCTTTGTGCCAGCTGAGATGATTGCAGTATATGTCATTAGGTTAATTAGTTTTGCCCTAAAACCCCGCTAGACGGCATTATAATGTTGCGTTTTTTCCCCTATTCATGCATGCTCCTCTTTGGCATCCTGTACAGCAGATCAAACAGGCCCTGTCCAGCTAGAAACAGACTACGCGGTATAAATAGATTACCGAAAAAGGGTTTCCCCCGCTTTGTATTACTAAGCAACCAACACCGATCCCATAGCAATGCTCGAGCGAGAAGCACAACAAGCCCAAAAGAAAAGAGAAAGAACAAAGAAGAAGAAAGAAATGCCAACAACGATAGCTCGACAAAGCGCGGATGACCCGCCACTGCTGCGCCTTCCAGAATCGACCCACCACAGACCAAGAATCCGATCCGCCGCGTACCACGCAGCACCTCCAAAAAGGGATGCGACGTCGACGACGCTGCTGCCCGGGCGTGTCCTAGGGTTTCCCCCGCACGCGGAAGGGAGAGGGGGATGGATACCTCCGACTGTTGGAAATATGCCCTAGAGGCAATAATAAAATGGTTATTATTATATTTCTTTGTTCATGATAATTGTCTATTGTTCATGCTATAATTGTGTTATCCAGAAATCGTAATACATGTGTGAATACATAGACCACAACACGTCCCTAGTGAGCCTCTAGTTGACTAGCTCGTTGATCAAAAGATAGTCATGGTTTCTTGACTATGGACATTGGATGTCATTGATAACGGGATCACATCATTAGGAGAATGATGTGATGGACACGACCCAATCCTAAGCATAGCTCAAAGATCGTGTAGTTCGTTTTCTGTAGCTTTTCTGAATGTCAAGTATCATTTCCTTAGACCATGAGATTGTGCAACTCCCGGACACCGTAGGAGTGCCTTGGGTGTGCCAAACGTCACAACGTAACTGGGTGACTATAAAGGTACATTACAGGTATCTCCGAAAGTGTCTGTTGGGTTGGCACGAATCGAGACTGGGATTTGTCACTCCGTATGACGGAGAGGTATCTCTGGGCCCACTCGGTAATGCATCATCATAATGAGCTCAATGTGATCAAGTGGTTGATCACGGGATCATGCATTACGGTACGAGTAAAGTGACTTGCCGGTAACAAGACTGAACAAGGTATTGGGATACCGACGGTCGAGTCTCGGCCAAGTAACGTACCGATTGACAAAGAGAATTGTATACGGATTGATTGAATCCTCGACATCATGGTTCATCCGATGAGATCATCGTGGAGCATGTGGGAGCCAACATGGGTATCCAGATCCCGCTGTTGGTTATTGACCGGAGAGTTGTCTCGGTCATGTCTGCATGTCTCCCGAACCCGTAGGGTCTACACACTTAAGGTTCGGTGATGCTAGGGTTGTTAGGAAGACTTGTATGTGATTACCGAATGTTGTTCGGAGTCCCGGATGAGATCCCGGACGTCACGAGGAGTTCCGGAATGGTCCGGAGGTAAAGATTTATATATGGGAAGTTGTCATACGGTCGCCGGAAAGGTTCGGGGGCATATCAGTATTGTACCGGGGCCACCGGAGGGGTTCCGGGGGTCCACCGGGAGGGGCTACCTCTTCCGGAGGGCCTTATGGGCTGTATGGAGAAGGGAACCAGCCCAAGTGGGCTGGGGCGCCACACCCCCTAGGGCCCATGCGCCTAGGGTTGGGGGGAAACCCTAAGGGGGGCGCCCCCTTGCTTGGGGAGCAAGCCCCCCTCCCCTTGGCCGACGCCCCCCCTCTAGATCTCATCTAGAGGGGCCGGCCCCCTTCCCCCTTCCCCTATAAATAGAGGGGTGAGGGGAGGGCTGAAAACAACATCCAAGGCGCAGCCCCTCCCCTCCCCAACACCTCTCCTCCTTCATAAGAGCTTGGCGAAGCCCTGCCGGAGCACTGCAGCTTCACCACCACCACGCCGCCGTGCTGCTGTTGGAGCCCTCTTCCTCAACATCTCCCTCCTCCTTGCTGGATTAAGGCGCGGGAGACGTCCTCGCTCCGTACATGTGTTGAACGCGGAGGTGCCGTCCGTTCGGTGCTAGGATCTTCGGTGATTTGGATCACGACGAGTACGACTCCATCAACCCCGTTCTCTTGAACGCTCCCGCTCGTGATCTACAAGGGTATGTAGATGCACTCCTCTCTCCCTCGTTGCTAGATGACTCCATAGATTGATCTTGGTGATGCGTAGAAAATTTTAAAATTCTGCTACGTTCCCCAATAGTGGCATCATGAGCTAGGTCTATGCGTAGTTACTATGCACGAGTAGAACACAAAGAAGTTGTGGGCGTCGATATTGTCAATTATCTTGCCGTTACTAGTCTTATCTTGATTCGGCGGCATTGTGGGATGAAGCGGCCCGGACCAACCTTACACGTACGCTTACGTGAGACCGGTTCCACCGACTGACATGCACTAGTTGCATAAGGTGGCTGGCGGGTGTCTGTCTCTCCCACTTTAGTCGGATCGGATTCGATGAACAGGGTCCTTATGAAGGGTAAATAGAAATTGGCAATTCACGTTGTGGTTTTGGCGTAGGTAAGAAACGTTCTTGCTAGAAACCTATAGCAGCCACGTAAAAACTTGCAACGACAATTAGAGGACGTCTAACTTGTTTTTGCACCAAGTGTTTTGTGATGTGATATGGCCAAAGGATGTGATGAATGATATATGTGATGTATGAGATGATCATGTTCTTGTAATAGGAATCACGACTTGCATGTCGATGAGTATGACAACCGGCAGGAGCCATAGGAGTTGTCTTTATTTATTTATGACCTGCGTGTCAACATAAACATCATGTAATTACTTTACTTTATTGCTAAAGCGTTAGCCATAGTAGTAGAAGTAATAGATGACGAGACAACTTCAAGAAGACACGATGATGGAGATCATGGTGTCATGCCGGTGACAACGATGATCATGGAGCCCCGAAGATGGAGATCAAAAGGAGCAAATGATATTGGCCATATCATGTCACTATTTGATTGCATGTGATGTTTATCATGTTTTGCATCTTATTTGCTTAGAACGACGGTAGCTTAAATAAGATGATCGCTCGAAATAATTTCAAGAAAGTGTTCCCCCTAACTGTGCACCGTTGCGAAGGTTCGTAGTTTCGAAGCACCATGTGATGATCGGGTGTGATAGATTCTAATGTTCGAATACAACGGGTGTAAGCCAGATTTACTCACGCAATACACTTAGGTTGACTTGACGAGCCTAGCATGTATAGACATGGCCTCGGAACACAGAAGACCGAAAGGTCGAGCATGAGTCGTATAGAAGATACGATCAACATGAAGATGTTCACCGATGTTGACTAATCTGTCTCACGTGATGATCGGACACGACCTAGTTAACTCGGATCATGTTATACTTAGATGACTGGAGGGATGTCTATCTGAGTGGGAGTTCATTGAATAATTTGATTAGATGAACTTAATTATCATGAACTTAGTCTAAAATCTTTACAATATGTCTTGTAGATCAAATGGCCCACGTTGTCCTCAACTTCAACGCATTCCTAGAGAAAACCAAGCTGAAAGACGATGGCAGCAACTATACGGACTGGGTCCGGAACCTGAGGATCATCCTCATAGCTGCCAAGAAAGATTATGTCCTAGAAGCACCGCTAGGTGACGCACCTGTCCCAGAGAACCAAGACGTTATGAACGCTTGGCAGTTACGTGCTGATGATTACTCCCTCGTTCAGTGCGGCATGCTTTACAGCTTAGAACCGGGGCTCCAAAAGCGATTTGAGAGACACGGAGCATATGAGATGTTCGAAGAGCTGAAAATGGTTTTTCAAGCTCATGCCCGGGTCGAGAGATATGAAGTCTCCGACAAGTTCTTCAGCTGTAAGATGGAGGAAAATAGTTCTGTCAGTGAGCACATACTCAAAATGTCTGGGTTGCATAACCGCTTGTCTCAGCTGGGAGTTAATCTCCCGGATGACGCGGTCATTGACAGAATCCTTCAGTCGCTTCCACCAAGCTACAAGAGCTTTGTGATGAACTTCAATATGCAGGGGATGGAAAAGACCATTCCTGAGGTATATTCAATGCTGAAATCAGCAGAGGTGGAAATCAAAAAGGAACATCAAGTGTTGATGGTGAATAAAACCACTAAATTCAAGAAAGGCAAGGATAAAAAGAACTTCAAGAAGGACGACAAGGGAGTTGCCGCGCCCGGTAAGCAAGCTGCCGGGAAGAAGCCAAAGAATGGACCCAAGCCTGAGACTGAGTGTTTTTATTGCAAGGGAAGTGGTCACTGGAAGCAGAACTGCCCCAAATACTTAGCGGATAAGAAGGCCGGCAACACTAAAGGTATATGTGATATACATGTAATTGATGTGTACCTTACCAGTACTCGTAGTAGCTCCTGGGTATTTGATACCGGTGCGGTTGCTCACATTTGTAACTCAAAGCAGGAGCTGCGGAATAAGCGGAGACTGGCGAAGGACGAGGTGACGATGCGCGTCGGGAATGGTTCCAAGGTCGATGTGATCGCCGTCGGCACGCTACCTCTACATTTACCTACGGGATTAGTTTTAAACCTCAATAATTGTTATTTAGTGCCAGCTTTGAGCATGAACATTGTATCAGGATCTCTTTTAATTCGAGATGGCTACTCATTTAAATCCGAGAATAATGGTTGTTCTATTTATATGAGAGATATGTTTTATGGTCATGCTCCGATGGTGAATGGTTTATTCTTAATGAATCTCGAGCGTAATGCTACACATATTCATAGTGTGAATACCAAAAGATGTAAGGTTGATAATGATAGTCCCACATACTTGTGGCACTGCCGCCTTGGTCACATAGGTGTCAAACGCATGAAGAAGCTCCATGCAGATGGACTTTTAGAGTCTCTTGATTACGAATCATTTGACACGTGCGAACCATGCCTCATGGGTAAAATGACCAAGACTCCGTTCTCAGGAACAATGGAGCGAGCAACCAACTTATTGGAAATCATACATACTGATGTGTGCGGTCCATTGAGTGTTGAGGCTCGCGGTGGCTATCGTTATGTTCTCACCCTCACTGATGACTTGAGTAGATATGGGTATGTCTACTTAATGAAACACAAGTCTGAGACCTTTGAAAAGTTCAAGGAATTTCAGAGTGAGGTTGAGAATCAACGTGACAGGAAAATCAAGTTCTTGCGATCAGATCGTGGGGGAGAATACTTGAGTCACGAAGTTGGCACACACTTAAGAAAATGTGGAATAGTTTCACAACTCACGCCGCCTGGAACACCTCAACGTAATGGTGTGTCCGAACGTCATAATCGCACTCTATTAGATATGGTGCGATCTATGATGTCTCTTACCGATTTACCGCTGTCATTTTGGGGCTATGCTTTAGAGACTCATGCATTCACTTTAAATAGGGCTCCGTCGAAATCCGTTGAGACGACACCGTATGAATTATGGTTTGGGAAGAAACCCAAGCTGTCGTTTCTAAAAGTTTGGGGATGTGATGCTTATGTCAAGAAACTTCAACCTGAAAAGCTCGAACCCAAGTCAGAAAAATACGTCTTCATAGGATACCCTAAAGAAACTGTTGGGTAAACCTTCTACCTCAGATCCGAAGGCAAGATCTTTGTTGCCAAGAATGGGTCCTTTCTAGAGAAAGAGTTTCTCTCGAAAGAAATAAGTGGGAGGAAAGTAGAACTTGATGAAGTATTACCTCTTGAACCGGTAAGTGGCGCAGCTCAAGAAAATGTTCCTGAGGTGCCTGCACCGACTAGAGAGGAAGTTAATGATGATGATCATGAAACTTTAGATCAAGTTACTACTGAACTTCGTAGGTCCACGAGGACACGTTCCGCACCAGAGTGGTACGGCAACCCTGTCTTGGAAATCATGTTGTTAGACAACGGTGAACCTTCGAACTATGAAGAAGCAATGGCGGGCAGGATTCCGACAAATGGCTGGAAGCCATGAAATCCGAGATAGGATCCATGTATGAAAACGAAGTATGGACTTTGACTGACTTGCCCGTTGATCGGCGAGCCATAGAAAATAAATGGATCTTTAAGAAGAAGACAGACGCGGATGGTAATGTGACCATCTATAAAGCTCGGCTTGTCGCTAAGGGTTATCGACAAGTTCAAGGAGTTGACTACGATGAGACTTTCTCACCCGTAGCAAAGCTGAAGTCCGTCCGAATCATGTTAGCAATTGCCGCATTCTATGATTATGAGATATGGCAAATGGACGTCAAAACGGCATTCCTTAATGGTTTCCTTAAGGAAGAATTGTATATGATGCAGCCGGAAGGTTTTGTCGATCCTAAGAATGCTGACAAGGGGTGCAAGCTCCAACGCTCGATTTATGGGCTGGTGCAAGCATCTCGGAGTTGGAACATTCGTTTTGATGAGATGATCAAAGCGTTTGGGTTTATGCAGACTTATGGAGAAGCCTGCATTTACAAGAAAGTGAGTGGGAGCTCTGTAGCATTTCTCATATTTATGTGGATGACATACTGTTGATGGGAAGTGATATAGAATTCTTGGAAAGCATAAAGGCCTACTTGAACAAGTGTTTTTCAATGAAGGACCTTGGAGAAGCTGCTTATATATTAGGCATCAAGATCTATAGAGATAGATCGAGACGCCTCATTGGTCTTTCACAGAGTACGTACCTTGACAAGATATTGAAGAAGTTCAAAATGGATCAGTCAAAGAAGGGGTTCTTGCCTGTATTGCAAGGTACGAGATTGAGCACGGCTCAATGCCCGACCACGGCAGAAGATAGAGAAAAGATGAGTGTCGTCCCCTATGCCTCAGCCATAGGGTCTATCATGTATGCTATGCTGTGTACCAGACCTGATGTAAACCTTGCCGTAAGTTTGGTAGGAAGGTAACAAAGTAATCCCGGCATGGAACACTGGACAGCGGTCAAGAATATTCTGAAGTACCTGAAAAGGACTAAGGAAATGTTTCTCGTTTATGGAGGTGACGAAGAGCTCGTTGTAAAGGGTTACGTCGATGCTAGCTTCGACACAGATCTGGATGACTCTAAGTCACAAACCGGATATGTGTATATTTTGAATGGTGGGGCAGTAAGCTGGTGCAGTTGCAAGCAAAGCGTTGTGGCGGGATCTACATGTCACTACTAGGAAAAGGCCTACTAATGGCGCACCTAATTTGGCCATTAATGGCGCATTAGTGGTGCGCCATTAGTGCCACGCCATTAGTATATTTTACTAATGGCGCACCACTGGTATACTAATGGCGCACCTCAGATGCGCCATTAGTATATACAATAGTGCGCCATTAGTATGCCTCCCAGGGGCCATGTATACCCAGGTGCTTTGGCATACTAATGGCGCACAACAACAAGATGCGCCATTAGTAACTTCAGCATACTAATGGCGCACTGTTTAATGATGCGCCATTAGTATCCTTTGGCATACTAATGGCGCACTGTGATGTGATGCGCCATTAGTATGAATATTAGGTTTTTTTAATTTTTTAATTTTCTGTTTTTTGCACAGGTTACAAAATGTATAATTGGACAAAATATAGACAGCACACATCAACAACAGATTCATCGAATACAATAGAAGATTAGTCTCTGAATACAATTCATCATTTTAGTCTCCGAATACAATTCATCATATTAGTCTCCGAATTGAAAAGACCGAACAAAGATAGAACATTATATTACAAGTCTCGAGACCGCGAGTTTGTCTTCACATTACAAGTCGATATCGATCATCTAAACTACCATCACATAGAAGAGAGCTGCGGTCATCACGATGAGCATCATCACGATGAAACTCGTCTTCATCCGGTTCCTCCAACGCTCCCTCCCCTCTCCCGCTAGATAGCGGGCGTATCTAGATTCGGCCTCGGCCCTAGTGGCGTACCCTTTGTAACTGTTACCGCTGAATCGGTGAACCTGTCTCCGACACTCCTCCCAGTCGTCGTAGACTCCGGGAACCTTAGCCTTGTACACGACATACCACGGCATCGCTATGCAGTAGCCAAACGAAACGTTAGTACCAATTCACAGACAATACATAAGGAATATATAAGTATGCAACAGAACGATCGGAAGAGAAAAGCAAGACATTAATAGCATCGATTACATCTAAGTTGGATGACTCTCGAAACCAAAGAGACATACTACAAGTTCATTAAAGTTTAATTACAACATGAGCCAATCGATGTTTCAGAACTAGACACAGCATCACTGCTTTCGACTCGACTCAAGGGACCGGAGCGTGGATGAAGCCGCCGTCTATCGTGGGAGTCATGAAACAACGGGCGTTGTCAGCCTGCATTTGTAGGATTGTGTCGATGTCACTGTTGGACGGTTGATTTCTGAGGTAGAACTGCCCCGAGGTACGAAGGACATCTTGATGGATGATTTCCGCAAACTCTGACTGGATGCGAAAGAATTCTTGTCTGATGTCCGCGTCCTGGATTGTCGACACGCTCGCGGCCCAATCTTTGAGTCTACTCGGTAGCAGAAGTTGATGATGGTCCCGTACGATCGCCCGCATGTGATGGATGGCGTAGTAGGCACCCTTCTGACCGCCAGGCGGCTGCTTGACGCAGCAGAACGTCGTATTGTGGGAGAACACGTGCTTGCCGTACTTACTAATAGGCCTGGTGAAGGTGCCTCCAGATTTGACGTAGCCGGGGAGAACATCATCAAGAACCTTCTTGACATTTGTGTAGTCTACGTTCGACTGACGGTCCGGGTCGAAATACGTGGCCATGGAATATTTGGGGCTTAGGAGGATGAGCGTGCAACGTGTGTCACTGCAGAAAACACGGAATGTTAAAAGAAAAACGATCAAAATCTAAGAATTCATATGTTACGGGGCGGTTGAGGGGAGGACTTACTCGGGAAAGTAAGGCACGAGGAAGTTATCCTTATCTTGGTTTGCCAGAATGACGCCTTCGAGGTAAGAACTCGCGACTTGCCGGTCCCTAGCGCTGCCCAAGATCTTGGCACGCATGTAGAAGGGGTCGACTATCACGATGTCCGGGGTCTTGTCGCAAATGATCCGCATCTCCATACTCAGCGAAAATAGCCGAACGAAGGTGTAGTGCAGCGGATGAAGGTTCAACATAGCGTGGATGTCATCAAACCGCAGGACGATCGTACCCCCGATGGAGTTATCCACAAAGCCCTTGCCCTCTGGCACCTTGGCCGCGAAAACCGGGTATGCCACATCCTTCTCTCCGAGACGCCGCTTCTCCAAAGAAAGAACACTGTCATGTAGACTCCACATAGCACCGGTTGCAGCATCGAGCATATTTCTCGGTAGCATCGGCCTACCCGCCACATGCACCCTCCTCAAGATATCCTCAGGTGCAGGTGGCCCGTCCTGAGCACGGATCGTACTCGGTGCCGGCTGGCCCGCACCCTTGTTAGTCTTTCTTTTGCGTGCCTTCTTCTTCTCCTGTAATGGGACCGAGTTCTGCTCACAGACCGCCTTCTTGAGTGTGTTGGGGCTGATAATATTTTGCACCTCGCCTATCTGAGGCTCGGTGAAGTCGGCAGCTAGAGGCGTCTCCTGAGAGCTGAACGGCAGATGACGCCTGTTGCAACTTGGCTTCTCCGCGGTACCAGCTAGATCACGTCTTTTGTTGGGTTGGGTTCTTGAGAAGGAGGCCCCATGAAGTCGCCACCGTACCCATGATCGGCAAAGTACTGATCGACGTTGGCAAATGTATCGTCGTCGTCGTCGTTCTGATCCTGTGCCATATGCATGTTTGGACCCAGTGGCATAGGGATGTCCGGCACCGTTGCGGCGGTCTTGCCATGGGGCCGACTTGGCGCCGGCACGACTGGCGGTGTTGTCTTTGGGGTGGTGTCCCCCGCCCCCAAACGAATCTGGCTCTTTAGCCAAAGCAGGGGCCAGCTCAGGCAGGCGCTGAGGGTCATCACGTCATCATCGTCGGCCCCGACGGGTCGAATCGGAGGTAACAACTCGTCGCAGCCTGGCAGCACCCGAACCAGTTGAACCCTAAACAAGTTGGGTGGCATTTGGGTACCGTGGAACAAGGGGTTGCCCGGTTGAACGATTTTGCCCTTGGCGACATCGACCAACTCGTTGTTCACGAAGTGCAGGAGAGTGCACGGAACGTCGGCGGCGCCCTGCGAAAACATGTAGGGCGTCAGGGATGCCCAGTCAAAGGCAAGGAGATGAAGTTCTCGGCCAAGAGAGGCTTAATTAGTTACCTGATGATGGCGTCGAGCTCGGCTAATGTCGAGGCACCGCCAACGGCGGGTGTGCAGTTGACGGAGGGGCCGCTTGCTGCAGAGGTGCCGGCTGGCGTACACCCGGGTGCATTAAGCTCCCGTGCCGGCGTCGGAGACACCAATGCCGCCTCTGCCGGAGACACCAATGGCCCCGCCATCTCGTTCTGCGAGTTGCTGGCCGTGAAGCTAGGAATCGGGGGCGGCCCCTGTTGGCCGCACGCAATCCACGCACTAATCCCCTGGATCAAGGTAGGCACAATGGCGGTGATTGTCCTTCCGAGTTGTTGTTCCACTTGCTCTTGGACAATCTCCGGAATCCGCGCTACCTATGCCCTGAGTTCTTGAACCTCGCGCGCCTGGCTTTCTGAGCTGGTCTTTTTCTCCTTTCGCCCACCAGTGTTATAGTATGACGACCATTTTGTCGACAAGCCTTTGCCGGCCACACGACTACCTGACGTTGGCTTACTGAGCTTATCCTTATTCTTCATTACATTCAACGCCCTATTTAGAGTGGTGTCCCAAGGGTTGCTCTTAGTCGACCCCGCGCTACTGCTTTCAGTCGCCTGCGGAAGGAATGTGAACCATTTAGAAATTTGGCTTCATTAATTAGAATGCAACCATATGGAGCTAATTACGCGGGGGTGTATTCCTTACCAGAACAAGCTCAAGCGCCCGGGTCTTCGGATCCGTGGTAAGCTCCTTTGTTTTTGGGTCCTTCTTGTACCGGGCCCTGACAAAGTTCCTGGTCTGCTTGTCACCGTATTTATCGAAGAGGGGCGGTAGGCCTTGCTCGGCACGGTCCGCCTCCTCCTTGTCCCATATAGGCTCCGCCACTCTGTAACCGCCGGGACCGAGTGTGTGTTCCCCTAAGTTCATCTCCCGCATTTCTTTCCCCACTTACTTGATTCGGAGCTTGCGGTGCTCGAGCAATTGATCTTGAAGTCGTTGTAGTCATCTACGGTGATCGAAAGATTTTTCTCCTTGATCTTCTCATAACTCTCACCTTTCTCGATCATTCTCTTCACATTGCTTTTCCAAGTAGACAGGGCCGTGCTCATCTTCGTGAGGGCAGCACTGTTCACTTTATTCCCTTTGAGGCTTGTGTTTTCAAATTCAGCGGGGAACTTGTATCGTTCGTGCAGCTTCGTGAAGAGGAGGTTGTGCAAATTCCCTCGGCCAGGATGCCTGAGGTTCTCAGTGTTGATCGAGACGGTGCTCCGGAGAATGCACCCGAGCTGAAGCGAGTACCCCTTGACTATTCGTTCGGGCGCCGTTGGATTCCCGTTGGAGTCCACTTCAGTAACTTCCTCCTTGAGGGTGCGGAGCACGGTCGGGCGCCGGTCCTTCCGTTGCCTCTTCGGTTGGCTGCCATCTGTGCGTGCGCCGCCATCATCAGTGGTGGCATCCTCGGCGGCACCATCAGTGGTGGCATCAGTGGGGTCATCCTCGGCGGTACCATTAGTGGTCTCAGGATCGGTGGGGAAGGCGGCGGCCTCATACAAGTGAGGTTGTTCCTCCATCTCCTGGGACAGCTCCCAGAATGCCTTGACGCCCGAACCCCCAGCCTCATCGTTGTTGGCCATGTTTCTCTCTAAATAGGAACAAAGTTTGGTCAAAAAGTTGGTTATTGTCAAGGAACAAGATCATGGTCTCATCATTTAGGGTTTGTCGACACCGAGGAGAATTCTAAGTTGGGCGTAATCACTTGGCTCTATTGCCGCCTATGGTTTAATGCAGCTAGAATAAAGGGGCACTTGATTCTACTTAATTAACTACTAAGATACCCCGGCCCATGCATTAGTCACAAGTACCCCATATGTCCTATTTTTAGCAAAGTCATCCTAAAATTCACGGAAAATTTCAGCATGACCTTTGCTAAAAATAGGACATATGGAGTACCCGAATTTTCCGGAACGGAAGTTAATCGACATTCCAGCAAACTCAAGGGCCTCCCGGGGTACCTGCAAAATCATCACGACACGATGGTCGGAGACATGACCTTTGCCTAACAGTTCTGAACTCCTGCCAAAACTGAACACAACATATATATACCAAGCATCTTGCCAGCTAGTAGACCATCATTTGTCAGGCCAAATTGAGGCCAAACAGAAAACCAATGTGGCCATGGCACAAAGTCCATGACCCAGAACAGGAGACATACCAAGCACTAAATGAGGACAGAAACAGACATTTAGAACAATTAGTTATTAGCTAAAATGTCTTGCTTGAATGCATCACAATTTATTCACTACTCCAAGGAGTACTATTTCTCACAATCCCAAGGAGAATAACTGGCAACAGAAAACAAAATACTTATGGTAGTATGTTGATGTCCAGCCAATGCACAGAAGTTAAAGGCACCCATTTAACTATGAAACAACATTTTTTTGGAGCAACACTCTTAACACTGGAGAATGAAAATTGAACTCAGTCATTACTCATTAATACAACTTTTTTGGTAGCAAAGTAGATTGACAGCTCTTGCATAAGAGAACAGGAAAGTAGTGATTGTATAATAAATCATATAACTTACAGGAGGGGCTATCCGATATTCTGGCTTTATAACAACTTGTATGCCCACTGCAGCGAAACAATGAATTACGTTAGTAACCATGAACTGTTCTCAATAACAGTACAGAAGGGCACAATATTGGGCAGTTTGTTAGTCTGGCATGGTACCAACAGCAAAATATATACAAGGAGGCACTCCCTTCTCTGTATACCAATTCAAAGTCCAACCAATGTCTCACAATATTTTTCAATTTTCAGCATGACCCCCTTCTTCGCGAGGAAGCATGCTCTGACAAGCTAAGTTAAGTTACACATGTAATGGCCAAATTGGGGGAAATTACTAGCTAAACAAGTTTAAGCGCACACACATGCTGGCTACAAGAGAAATGATAGGGTTAAAAGACCAACAGACAAACTCGTGTAAAACTGCCTCAGTTTCAGGTCTAGATTGTTAAATTCCACTTTCCACTCACGTGCTCTTAAATCAGAACTCAACTAAGAGATCCGCTGATCTAACGCGCACGAAACCACTCTCAGTTCGATCAAACGAAAGATCAATAGTGGCCAAAACTGAAGAAAAAACTGAATAAAAGCATGACTTGCATACAGAGCACATACCAAGCAGCGGCCTAAAATAGCAAGCATCAAATTAGTAGCAGTATCAAACTGGAAAAAGTACATCCATCGATTTCTAAGAATCGGTAGCATTACCAAATTATCAACTAGCACTAAGCAGCAAGCAGCAAGCAGCAAAAGGGCACTGATTTAGTACCATTGACAGTTCACAGCAGCAAAAATCTGAGACGTACTAACACGAGCTATCAATCACAGTAGCAAAACAAATCCATTCATCCATCTATTCAATATGCAACAGCAACATCCACCCATCCGGCTAACAAACAGAGGGGTGGGGAACAGGGAGATGAGAGGCACCTGTTCTCAAAGGAGATGTGGGTGGCTGGTCGAAGCAGGGGCGACGGGAGGGCCGGGGGCTTGTCGAAGCAGAGCAGCAACGACGGGCGGGGGGGGGGGGGGAGGAGGGCCGGCGGGAGGCGGCCAGGCAGGGCCTAGCGCTGGCGATGCTGAGAGGAAGGGGCTGAGAGGGAGGAGCGGAGAGGCCGGTGCCGGCGGCTGACCGGGCCGGCGAGGCAGGATCGCCCTAGCGGCGGCGCGGATCCTCCCTCGAAGGCTCGAACCCTAGCCGCTGTGGGAGGGAGGAGCGGGGTGGCAAAGGAGACGACTGTGGGGGCGTGGGGACTGCGGAGCGGGAGGAGGAGCCCGACGAGGTGGACGGGGCGGCGTCCGGGCCGCCGGCGACGAGGGGGAGGAAGGGGAGAGGGAGGCGGCGGGGGCGGCACGGTGGAGGGAGGGAGAGGGAACTGGCGAGGGGGAGAGGGAAGGGGGGATCGGGCGAAGGGGGAGAGGGAAGGGGGGATCGGGCGCAATACTAATGGCGCACCACCCCTCGGTGCGCCATAAGTACATCCATACTAATGGCGCACCTCACCGTGGTGCGCTATTAGTACTTTTTTTTTCTTATAGCAATGGCACAATACTAATGGCGCACCACCCCTCGGTGCGCCATAAGTACATCCATACTAATGGCGCACCTCACCGTGGTGCGCCATTAGTATTTTTTTATAAGACAATAATAATTTTTTAAACTTGTTTAAATCATAACAGTAATATTTTTTTATAAGACAGTAACAGTAATAATTTTTTTATAAGACAGTCGGCGGCGGCGGTTGAGTAGGGGAGGGGTGCGGGGGGTCGGCGGCGGCGGTTGAGTAGGGGAGGGTGCGCGGGGTGCGGGGGGTCGGCGGCGGCGGTTGAGTAGGGGAGGGGTGCGGGGGGTCGGCGGCGGCGGTTGAGTAGGGGAGGGGTGCGGGGGGTCGGCGGCGGCGGTTGAGTAGGGGAATCGAGGGTGCGGGGGGTCGGCGGCGGCGGTTGAGTAGCGGAATCGAGGGTGCGGGGGGTCGGCGGCGGCGGCCGGTGGACCGGGGGGTGCTCGGCGGCGAGGGGACCGGATCTGGCGAGGTGGGATAGCGATCGAGATGGAGGGGGATCGAGATCGAGTGTCCATGAAATTTAAAAGTATTCATGATAGTTCAAAAAGTGCCCATGAAATACAATCGAGAAATGAAGGCTACGATTTAAATACAATCGGTCTTAGCTAGCTATCTGTTCACAATCTTCTTGCCCTTCTTTTTCGCAAATGGAGTTCTTCTGTGGAACGGACGTCCTTTAGGTAGGGTGGTCCTGCTTCTTCTTGTGGTGTATGCTGCTACTTCATCATCGTCGTCATGTTCGATCCTCGGGTCGCCGTACTTGTCGAAGTCTTGCTCATTGGCTACTCCATCCATTCCGATGATCTTCCTTTTGCCTCTCATCACGACAACACGACTGGGCTTTGACGGGTCGGTAATGAAGAAGCATTGGTCCACTTGGGAAGCCAGTACCCATGGCTCATTTTTCGCGGTGACATTTGCGCCCGCGGTCTTGGATTTGGCTTCGGGTATAACCATGGTGGTGAAATACCGGTCTTCTTTTAGGACGCTCTTGGCCCATCTGACACGGAACATCGGGACCTTCTCTCCAGCGTAGCTCAGCTCCCAGATCTCCTCGATCCTTCCGTAGTATCTGTCCTTGTCGTTACCGGTGTAGGATTCCATCGTTACCCCGGAGTTCTGATAACCATCGCTCTTCATGTCCTTGGCCTCGGTGTAGAATGTGTAGCCGTTGATATCGTACGCCTCATAGGTCATCAGGCTGTGCTCGGCGCCCTGTGACAAGGCGAATATGAGTTGTTCTTCCGCGGAAGAATCCTCATGTAAAGGGTACGACAGAAGCTTCTGCTTGAACCAACGCGTGAAACATGAGTTGTGCTCTTTGAGTATATCTCCGTCCGTCCTCTGTTGGCCTCGGTAATTGTACGTCTTCTTAATAAAGGTTTTGTGCTGTACCACCCAAGGATCGACCACGTCTATGTGTTGTAGCGCGACTAGGTTTTCTCTTTCAAAGTCGGCGAGTCGACCCTCGAAGTCGACATGCATTTCGCGACGACCCTCACGGTGACCCCATCCAGCGAGCCTGCCGAGGTGCCTGTTGACGGGCAGACCAACGGGGTTCTCGATGCCTAGATAATTCGTGCAGTAGGAGATGCACTCTTCGGTCAGAAAGCCCCTGGCTATGCTTCCCTCTGGACGTGACATGTTGCGAACGTATCCTTTGATGACACCATTCATCCTTTCAAACGGCATCATGCTGTGCAGGAACGTCGGCCCGAGTTGGATGATATCGTCCACGATATGGACCAGCAGATGCACCATAACGTCGAAGAATGCGGGCGGGAAGTACATCTCAAGCTCGCATAGTATCACCACGATCTCTTCCTGTAGCCTTCTGAGTTGCCTCACGCCAACGGACTTCCGAGAGATGAAGTCGAAAAAGTTGCATAGGCCAAATAGGGTTTCGCGGACGTGCGCGTCCATGATCCCACGGATTGCAACTGGAAGTATCTGCGTCATCAGCACGTGACAGTCGTGAGACTTCATCCCGCTGAACTTCTGCTTCGCTGGGTCTAGGTATGTGCTTATCTTCCCCGCGTAATCGTAAGGAAGTTTTACTCCTACGAGGCAGGTGAAAAACTGCTCGATCTCCTCCTGACTTAGAGTGAAGCACGCGGGAGGGTAGTCATTTCCGGTCTTCTTGGCCTTCTTGCCTTTGCGACGACTTTCCGTGTCCTGCTTCGCCTCATCATCATCATCATCATCATCATGATCATCATATATAGTGTGAAGCTCCTGCCTGATGCCCATTGATTTCAAGTCCGCCCTTGCTTTCGGCCCATCTTTGGTCCTCTCTGGCATGTTGAGCAGGGTACCAAGCAGACTCTCGCACACGTTCTTCGTGATATGCATGACATCAAGGCTGTGAGGCACACGGTGGATCTTCCAGTACGGCAAGTCCCAGAAAACAGACCTCGTTTTCCATACCTTCAGCAGCGGCTCTGGAGCCTTTCGCTTCTTTCCCGGCTCTGGCGCCTTTTGCTTCTTTCCCGGCAGTGGGCAGTCTTTCCAATTTTTCAACAGCTCGTCTATTTCCTCGCCGCTCCTCATACGCGGGCGTCCTCGGGGTTCGGTTTCACCATCGAATAGATCCTTGCGTTTTCTCCACGGGTCATCATCGCGAAGCCACCTTCGATGTCCCATGAACACGGTTTTCGAAGACCCGGGATCTCTATCTAGCTGGCGATACGTTGTGTCATCCATGCACCTGACGCATCCAGAAAATCCGTGGACCACCTGCCCCGCGACATATCCGTAACCGAGATAGTCGTGCACCGTCGTGAGCAGCGCGGCTCTCATAGGGAAATATTCTTTCTCTGCGGCATCCCACGTATTGGCTGGCGTTTTCCACAGCGTGTCAAGCTCCTCTTTCAGCAGCCCCAGATACAGATTGATGTCGTTCCCTGGTTGTTTCGGTCCTTCAATTAGCATACTCATGTGAATGTACTTCCTCTTCATGCACAACCAGGGGGGAAGGTTGTACATCCACACAAACACAGGCCAGGTGCTATGTGTGCTTCTCTGGCTGCCAAACGGATTAACTCCATCGGTGCTCGCGCCCAGCACGATGTTCCTTGGATCGTTCCCAAATTTTGGGTCTTCGAAGTTCAACGCTTGCCACTGGCTCGCATCCTTAGGGTGACTCAGCATCTTGTCTTTTTTATCTATCTCCGGATCATTTGCGTCATCTTCTCGCTTCTTCTCCTCCCTATTCGCGTGCCAACGCAGGAGCTTTGCTACCTTAGGGTCCGCGAAATACCGCTGCAGACGAGGAGTGATCGGAAAGTACCACACCACTTTTCGAGGAGCTTTCTTCCTCTTCTTGTATCGAGTGACGCCGCACACTGGACATATGGTAGACTCCGCGTGCTCGTCCCGATAAATGATGCAATTGTTCATGCACACATGGTATTTCACGTGCGATAAATCCAGAGGACACACGATTTTCTTTGCCTCCTCCAAACTGGTCGGGCACTTGTTCCCCTTGGGAAGACGTTCGTGCCAGAATGACATGTTCCTGTCGAAGCATGCGTCGGTCATTTTGTGTTTTACCTTCATCTCCAGAGCCATGAGCGTTACTTTCAGGCGGGTATCCTCGGGCCTGCATCCTTCATACAATGGAGTAACCGTGTCTAACTCAAGTTGATCCATCTTGGCTTTCTCTCGGGCGGCAGCTCTTGCGTTATCCGTCTGCTTGAGAAGCAGCTCTTGAATATGAGGGTCCTGCACCCAGCCCATCGATGGTCCAGCGTCGTCTGCTCCGCCGGCATCATCATCTTCACGATCATGCCCGTCGTCTGCTCCGGCATCTTCCTCATCATCATGTCCTGCATCTTCTACATGATGACTGTGTACAGCATCACCGTCGTGATCATCTCCTGGGGATTCTTCGTCTTCTCGCCCGCCCGAGCCGCGGTGGTTGTCTTGCTGCCCTTTCTCATTTCTTGCCCGGCCCCCATGGACGACTTCGTAGTCATCTTCATCACCTTGCCACCGATAGCCATCCATGAAACCACGCAAGAGCAGGTGGTCCCGCACCTGCCCGGATTCCGGGTCCGCAATAAGGCTCTTTAGCTTGCATCTTCGACACGGACATCTTATCTCCGTCTCGTTCTTTTGAAGTATCTCGGCCTTCGCGGACCTCAAAAACCTATTCACGATGCCTTCGGTCATCATGCGGACCATGGTCGCCTGCGGGGTAGAGCAAAACGATATTTTAGAACCAAGAAAAAATTTGGCATGACTTTCCCTAAAAATAGGACCAAAAAGAATGCTTAATGCCAAAATTCTCGCCGAAACGGAAATGAATCAACATTCCGACAAAATATTGGCAACTATCGCATTTGAAATACCGGTACACCTCCAAACACAAACACATATGCAACACCACAAACATATGGAACACCACGAACATACATAGATCTAGCTAGGCCATAAAAAGTGCATGTGCACATTGTTGTAGGGAGAACAACATAAATATAGCTTCCCCCCTTACTTACCTATCAAAACAAGGTAATTTAACTACTTAAATTGAATGAATCTATGGTGGAAATAAGGTGAAAAAGAGGAGGCACCCGAGACAAGGAGGAGGTGGAGAGAATGAAGTGGGGAGAAAGTGAGTGTGGGTAGGAGAGGCTGTCCAAAATATCTTGTTGCTGCCCACTTACTAATGGCGCACCAACTCTAAATGCGCCATTAGTAATCCAGGTTACTAATGGCGCACCTTCCGGTGGTGCGCCATTAGTAGTTTTGCAAAAAAACATACTAATGGCGCACTGTCCCACAGTGCGCCATTACTAGTTTAAACTAGTAATGGCGCACGGTGGAACAGTGCGCCATTAGTAGTTTTGCAAAAAAAGGAATAAAAAATATAATAAAAAAAACAACATTAGTGGCGCACTTTCCGACCGGTGCGCCATTACTAGTAATGGCGCACTGTCTCTGGATGCGCCATTAGTATGTTTGGACAGGCGCACTAGTTAATTTTTTTTGATACTAATGGCGCACCCTGGGACAGGTGCGCCATTAGTAGTTTCAACTCTAATGGCGTATCAGAAGGTGGTGCACCATTAGTATATACTAATGGTGCACCGCTTGTCTGGTGCGCCATTAGTGTCAATCCCATCTATAGCCCTTTTTCTAGTAGTGTGTGAAGCGGAGTACATGGAAGCCTCAGAGGCAGCACAAGAAGCAGTCTGGGTGAAGGAGTTCATTACCGACCTAGGAGTCATACCCAATGCGTCGGTGTAAGTGCATCTAGTGCCACCCCTAGTTGGTTTTGGAGTATTGACTCCAAACCTAGTTGAGGGACTAATGTGTTTGTGAGAATTGCAGGATAACACAGGTAGAAGTCCCTCATTGATTCGGTTTTCCTACCAGAGATGACCCCTAAAAATGTATGAAGACATTGAAGTCAAAGGTGGTATGTGAAGACATTCACATTGAAGACTATGACAAGAGAAGACATCGCATGAAGACTATGGAGCGCGAAGAGTTAGATCTTTCGTAGTTCTTTTTCTTCTTTGTTGAGTCATAGGAACCACCGTACTGTTAAGTGGGGTCCAAGAAAACCAGTCAAAATGACTGAAGTGATGCTTAACCAAAAATCCTATGTCTTCGAGTGAAGACTATGAGAGCGAATCTTGTTTAGAGTTGGACAAGTCATCTTTGCTTGTAGCCCAAGTAAAGTTCCCGTGTGTGTTTGAAATCTGACCGTTGGAACACGTGTCAGTTCCTTAGTGACCCAGGGTCATTTCGGACAAATCAAGTTGGGTTGCCTAGTAGCTATAAATAGCCCACCCCCTACAACCATAAACGGTTGGCTGCTCAGAGTTAAATTACGGCTTTTGTCGTTTGAGAGCAACCCACCTCGAAGCCTTTGAGAGAGAATTCCTTGAGAGGATAAAGCCCTAATCACCCAGAGCCAAAGAGTGTTAGGCATCACTTAAATCTTCTTGTCTGTGTGATCTGAAGACTTATTACACTTGAGGACTGTGAATCCTCCAGCCGGTTAGGCATCGCGTTCTGAGGATCCAAGAGTCATTGTGGATCGCCGGTGAACGAAGTCTGCGAAGGTTTGGAAGTTTACCTTGAAGACTTACCAGAGTGATTGGGCGAGGACTGGGTGTCCTTAGCTCAAGGGGAATAAGGTGAAGACGAGGTCTTCTGAGTTGAATCTCAGCCTCCCTAACCAGACGTACAGTTGTCACAGCAACTGGAACTGGTCCAACAAATCATTGTCTTCAACGAGTCACTGGTTTCATCCTTCCCTTCCCTTTACTTACTGTTGGTCCTTGTGAAGTCATTGTATGATTGCATCACCATTTGGCTTCACTGAGTGATTACTTGTTCTGATTGGCTTTACAATATCTTCCTACCCGATCCTTACTACCTAGCTGCTATTAGTCATTGCGCTTTCACTTCATTGAATACTTGACTATGGTTTGCCTAGTGTAGTCTACCTTCCGCTGCATGGTAATAGGTTTATTTCTATCGTTTGTTTTCGAAACTTCCATGTTTTGAAGACTTCCATAAAAATCTCCTATTCACCCCCCTCTAGTCGATCACTAGCACTTTCAATTGGTATCAGAGCAAGGTACTCCCTTGTTCTGTGTGATTCGGTTTAACCACCTGGAGTTTTAGCTATGTCGACTGCAGGGATAATTAAAGTCTCCGCTGCGTGCCCCGTCTTCGATGGAACTGAATATCCCTATTGGAAGAATAAGATGCGCATGCATCTTGAAGCCATTGATGTCAACCTATGGTATGTCGTCAAGAACGGCGTTTCCAAGGCTGGAGAAGGTGTCACTGCTGCTGATGTCAAGAAGTTCGTTCAACTGGACTCTACTGCCAAGAATATCATCTGTGGTCATCTGACCAAAGGACAGTATGGCCGCGTGAGTGCTTTGGAAACATCTAAGCTAGTCTGAGACTGGCTCTCCAAGGTCAACGAAGGCGTCTCAACCCAGAGAGATCAGAGAATCAGTGTCCTTCACAACCTCTTCAACCGCTTCAAGAGAAATGACAATGAGAATGTCCAGCTCATGTTTGATCGACTCACTGACATCACAAATGAGCTTCAAGCCCTCGGCGCTACTGAGATCACCAAGCATGAAGTCGTCAAGACACTCCTGAGATCACTTGACAGTTCGTTTGACACCCTAGCCCTGATGATTCAAGAACGTCCTGATTTCAAGACACTCGATCCGTCTGACATACTTGAAAGACTCAACACACACGAGTTTCAGCTTTCTGAGAAAAGAGACATCTACGGTACCAACTATGGGCGAACTAGTGCCTTGAAGGCAAAGGCTGTCTCCTCATCTGAAGAAGAGTCTGACAGCAGTTCTGATGATCCTGAAGACATTGGAAGGGAGCTTGCTATGCTTGTGAAGAAGTTCCAAAAATTCACCAAGAAGAAAGGCTTCAGAAAGTCTTCACGATCAAGCTCAAGGAATGATGAAGCTTCTGCTCATGACTATAAGAAGAGAACATGTCACAAGTGCAAGAAACCTGGTCACTACATCTCTGAGTGTCCACAGTGGGACAATGAGAACGACAAGAAGAAGAAGAGCAAGGAGTATGACTCTGACGACAAGAAGAAGAAGAAATACTCAAAATCTTCTTCGAAGTCTTCCTCCAAGTCTTCATCACACAAGAAGAGCTCATCTGGCAAGGCACGTGCATTTGTTGGCAAGGAAATGGACTCTGAGGATGAGTCCGCTTCTGAGGAGGCGGAGGTGGAGTCTGAGGAGGAGTCCGATTCTGGCGTTGCAAGTCTGGCTACAGCATATGTTGCCAAGTCCATCTTCAACACTGAAGACAATGACTTCATCACCGACACCGATGCAAATGACAAGGACTACTCCGCTCCTTCCTACTGCTTCATGGCACGTGGTGCCAAGGTAAACACACGCACTACTCACTATCAAACATCTAGTGACGATGACTCTGATTGTGGTTCCAAACCCAGCTACAAAACACTTGCTAAAATTGCAACTGAACAACAGAAAACCATGGAACACATTCAAAAACTGTTAGACAAAAGCGATGATCTGTTAGACGCTGAAATGACTCGATCTCAGTCCTTAATTGAAGACATAAAAAATCTTCACGTTAAGTATGAGGAACTTGAAAGTCGTCATGAAACGCTCTCAACAGCTCATGAAAGGCTTTCCTATGATTATCTTCAAAGGAAGCAAGATCTTGAGAAATTGAGAGCGGCTCATGAAGATCTTCAAAAGGAAAACGAGTCACTTCGCGCCGAACAGATCAGTTCAGCTCAGGAAGGATTTGAACCACCATGTCTTAAATGCATTGAGCGTGATAACGCTACTTCTGTTGCTGAATGCTCTACTGCTGCTACTGTTGCAATATCTTCAACTGTTGATGTGGAAACTAACCCCTCTGCTGAGGACACCACTGCTATTGCTGATGAGAATGCTAGGTTGAAGACACTGCTTGAAACAGGGATGTACAAAAGTCTCAAAGGGCATCAAACACTTTGTGATGTCCTCAAAAGGCAGATCCTGAACCGAAACCCTAGGAAAGAGGGTGTTGGGTTCGTAAGGAAAATGAATGCTGATGGCTCTTACTGGAAACCTGAGCAGTACCCCAAAACCACATGGGTTGCTGCAAAGGAACCTTCAGCAGATCCATCCACTCTATCTGGCTTCACTTGTGCTAACCCCATTGTTATTGATGAATCCTTTGATGCAAACTATAAACTGTTTAAGAATCCGAATGGTGAAGTGTTTGCCAGGTACATTGGTACTAACTGCAGGAATGGACTGCCTATGAAGAAGATCTGGGTGCCGAAAAGGTGTTTGGAGAATCTTCCTGTAAATGTCATCATGACACCACAGGTGAAGAAGACAAACCCCAGACCACAGGCTTCATACGGTCCAAAGGCTTCATACAGACAGAGGACTCACCGGAGTCAAACTAACGCAAATGTTTTACAGGGAAGCCATACTCAGGCCTATGAATATGAGCGCGGTCCATTAAACCGCCATGTTCATAAGACCAAGAACTATTCTGCTTATTCTTATGAGTACTACTGTCCACCTGCAAGACTTTTTGCTAGGGCTCCAAAGCCAAAGTTCTCAGATGCTGCACTTAGACTCATTGCTTCGAAGCCACCCCTGAAGATGTGGGTGGCTAAGAAAGCTTAACTCTCTTTTGCAGGGAAATGTCTCCAGCCGAAAACCAAAATCGTCTGACACTATTGCACGGGACCTTAAACATCATGTAGGGCGCAAGATCAAATGCCCAAATGGTCTTACTATGTACTTTGTTTCTAAATCGCTTGCAACTTGCCCTATCAGTCCTAATCTCGACCTAAGCTTTAATAATCCACTGGTTCGTCAAATGTTTTTGCTTCACAATTCTCTTCGTGAAGCCTATCCCCCTAACTGCACTGTAGGGTATGACACCAGCTGCTTCAGAATGGATTATTGATAGTGGGTGTACAAATCACATGACTGGCAAGCGAAGCCTTCTCATGGACTCAACTTTACATCCATCAGACAAAAGTCACATCACATTTGCCAACACTGGTAAAAGCAAGGTATTGGGTCTAGGTAGAGTTGCAATCTCAAAGGATCAACACATGGATAAAGTCATGCTTGTTGAATCCCTTGGTTTCAACTTAATGTCTGTCTCAATGCTTTGTGATTTAAACATGATTGTGATGTTTGGAAAATATCGTTGCCTTGTACTAATGGAAGCTGACAAGTCTCTAGTGTTTGAAGGGTATCGAAAAGATGATTTGTATGTTGTAGATTTCTCAGCAGGACCACAACTTGCAGTATGTCTTCTAGCAAAAGCTTCTGAATGTTGGCTCTGGCATCGAAGGCTAGGGCATGCTGGCATGAGGAACCTCCACAGTCTTGCGAGGAAGAAGCATGTCATAGGCATCGAGGGCGTCAAGTTCAAGAAGGATCACTTATGCGGTGCCTGTGAAGCAGGAAATATGAAGAGGGCCAAGCATCCCTCGAAGACAATCATGACAACGACTCAACCCTTCGAACTGCTACACATGGATCTTTTCGGTTCCACTCATTACTCAACTCTTACTACTACTGCTTGTCTCTATGGCTTTGTCATTGTTGATGATTATTCAAGATATACTTGGGTGCATATAATCCTTTACAAGACTGAAGTGCAGGATGTCTTCAGACGCTTCGCCAATCGAGCAATGAACAACTATGGCGCCAAGATAAAGCACATCAGAAGTGACAATGGCATCGAATTCAAGAACACTGGCCTTGATACATATCTTGATACTTTGGGCATCACACATGAGTTCTCAGCTCCGTACACGCCACAGAAGAATGGCGTCGTCGAACGCAAGAACAGAACACTTATTGAGATGGCTCGAACGATGCTTGATGAATACAAGACTCCAAGAAAATTCTGGCCTGAAGCCATTGACACTGCATTGCCATATCATCAACCGTGTTTATCTTCACAAGCTTCTGAACAAGACATCCTATGAGCTCCTTACTGGCAAGAAGCCAAATGTCATCTACTTCAGAGTATTTGGTGCCAAGTGCTGGATCAAGGATCCACATCACACTTCAAAGTTTGCACCAAAAGCACATGAGGGTTTTATGCTTGGATATGGAAAGGATTCTCACTCCTACAGAGTCTTCAATCTCTTTCATTACAAAGTGGTTGAAACAGTGGATGTGTGGTTCGATGAAACTAACGGCTCACAAAGAGAGCAACTGCCAAATGTGCTAGATGAAGTTCCATCCAGTGAATCAATCAGACTTATGGGAACTGGAGAAATCATACCTTCTGAAGCTCAACCCGAAGAAGAACTTATCATCTCCGCACCTGATCAACCTGAAGATAATGCTCAGCCTGAAGACAATCCCTCTAACAATGACAATGGTCAGCAAGAGCAAAATCTTCGTCCTATACATCCTCGTGTTGCAAATGAAGTGCAGATTGAGAGAATAATCGATAGCATCAATGCACCAGGTCCACTCACTCGTTCAAGGGCAACTCAACTAGCAAATTTCTGTGGGCACTTTGCATTCGTCTCAATAACAAAACCCAAGAAAGTTGAAGAAGCCTTCATGGAACCTGAATGGATTCAAGCTATGCAAGAAGAGCTTCAACAGTTTGATCTGAATAATGTATGGGAACTGGTTAAGCGTCCTGATCCTCGGATGCACAATATAATAGGCACCAAATGGATATATCGCAACAAGCAAGATGAGCATGGTGAAGTTGTCAGAAACAAAGCTCGTCTCGTTGCTCAAGGATACACTCAAGTTGAAGGGATTGACTTCGATGAAACATTTGCTCCTGTGGCTAGACTTGAAGCCATACGCATACTGCTGGCCTATGCAAATCATCACAACATACTTCTATATCAAATGGATGTGAAGAGTGCTTTTCTCAATGGCAAGATTGAATAAGAAGTATATGTCGCACAACCACCTGGCTTTGAAGATCCAAAACATCCTGACATGGAATACAAGCTCAACAAGGCACTGTATGGCCTCAAACAAGCCCCTCGGGCTTGGTATGACACACTCAAAGACTTCCTGAAGAGCAAAGGCTTCAAATCTGGTTCCCTCGACCCCACTCTCTTCACGAAGACATATGATGGTGAACTGTTTGTGTGCCAAATATATGTGGATGACATTATCTTCGGCTGCACCAATCAGAAATACAGTGAAGAGTTTGGATATATGATGCAAGAGCAATATCAGATGTCCATGATGGGTGAGCTGAAGTTCTTCCTTGGTCTTCAAATACGTCAGCAACACACCGACATCTTTATATCTCAAGAGAAGTATCTCAAAGATTGCCTGAAGAAGTTTGGTATGCAAGACTGCAAAGGTTTCACGACGCCAATGCCAGCCAAACATCATGTGGGTCCCGACAACAATGGTAAAGAGTTCGATCAAAAGGTATACCGCTCCATGATTGGTTCCTTACTTTATCTATGTGCATCTAGGCCAGATATTATGCTTAGTGTTTGCATGTGTGCTCGATTCCAAGTGGCACCAAAGGAATCGCATCACTTAGCTGTGAAGCGAATTCTTCGATATTTGGCTTACACCCCAACTCTAGGATTATGGTATCCAAAGGGCTCAGAGTTTGATCTGGTTGGATTCTCGGATGCTGATTATGCTGGTGACAAGGTGGATCGCAAGTCTACATCAGGCACATGTCATTTTCTGGGACGATCACTTGTATGTTGGTCTTCAAAGAAGCAGAACTATGTATCTCTCTCTACTGCTAAATCTGAATACATTGCTGCTGGATCTTGCTGCGCTCAGCTTCTGTGGATGAAGCAAACACTCAAAGACTATGGCATTCATCTGAAGCAAGTGCCACTCTACTGCGACAATGAAAGCGCCATCAAGATTGCCAACAACCCAGTTCAGCACTCGAAGACAAAGCACATTGAAATTCGTCATCACTTTCTCAGAGATCATGTTGTGAAGGAAGATATTGATATCATACACGTCAACACTAAAGAGCAATTGGCAGATATCTTCACCAAGCCCTTGGATGAGAAGAGATTTTGCAAGTTACAGTGTGAGCTAAATATCTTGGAATCCTCAAATGTCCTGTGATCAGGCACACATCCTAACACTTATGCATATTGATGACTTAGATGTGCAACACACAAAGTAAAGTATATCTTCAATCAATGAAGACATACATTCTAAGTGTGAATACATTAATATGGAATTTGACTTCGGAGCGCCACGATAATTGTGCGCCGTGTCTGGGTCTAATACTTCCTATACGGTGGGTAACGCCACCACCAAATTCTTCTGTTTGAAGTGTTTTACCCATGGCGTTACATTTGCTATGTCTTCACATTTTGTTTGTCTTCATTCTCAACTTGTCCTCATGATTATCTTCACTATGTTGGTTTGATTGTCTTTTTCACATATATATATATACATAGTGTTTTGTCCTCTACAGCATTCACTTATAGCTATGTCTTCTTGTTGAATCTTTTGAACTAAGTGAATGTGATCGGACCCTAACCTCTCTATGCTTTCTATCTCAAACTCTATCTCTCCAAATCATATGCATTCTATTGAAACTGTCGAATGTCTTCTCTGCGTCCTTGTCAGCAGAAGATACAGAGACAAACATTAAGTCCGTTTTCAATGCTAATTCCTTCACATGAAACCCGGAGAAGTGGGAACGACCACCCGACAATCCAGACGTGCGTGGGAACATGGAACAACCTCCAATAGGTTGCATGATGGCCACATGTTCTTCAGATGTGAATCGCCAGGGGCACCTGTGTAATAACGTTGTGCTGTCCTTGTCCCTATAAATACACGCCTCACCACAGTCATTATCCTTCTTCCACTCTCGCACGAACCCTAGCGCCACCGCTAGCCCTCGACGACACCGGCGACGAAGCGCTTAGCTGCCGTGACCTCTCCGACGCCGTCTTCACGCCGGCCGTGGACATCGTCTTCTCCCCGCCGCCGTAAGTGTCCTCCTTCGCCAAGTTTGGGCACAGACGATCGAACTGCTCGGCCTCCTCTTCCACTCCGTCCAGCAGTTCCTTGTGTGGTAAATAAAACTTCCTTTTTACGGCCCCTTTGATCCTATAGATTCGTAAATTTCTACCACAAGCAGTTTCTATTCACACATGTTGGATCCACTTCATACTGCATCTCATATTATGCCTAGTATGTTCACTTATGCTTCACAAAGTAGTTAGATTCCTCACTTGTACTGATCTGTGGATTCGTACAAATCTGGAACCAACTCCTTATCTATGAGTGAATGTCTTCGCACGATGAGTTCAATGTCTTCTAAACTGATTTATCTTCAAAATCTTCTGAGAATGCATATGACCTCTTCCCCTTCCCTCGCACCTTAATGCTGTCATAGGTACATGTCCGTGGGAGAATCCCTTGGCTCTCATAGTCTGCATTCGTTTGCAGAATTCTTACAACATCATATAAATTCTCCCGAAGCCAGTTCCTGTTTGACTCACAGGCAGAAGCCTTTGAAACCTTTGAACGTATTGAAGCCATTCAGTTTGAAGTTCATGGCAACAAAGAAATCTGCAAGGAAGGGAGGCAGACAGCGTCGTGGGGGAACATCAAGAGATTTGCCTGATGACCTCTCAGAGCTCTACAAGACAGATCCAAAAGAGGATTATAATCAGCGCAAGACCCGAATCCAGTGGATTCGAAGATATTGGGCAGAACAATGGTACAAATACAGATTCATGACCAAGGAATATGCTAAGAAGAGTGCTATCAAAAGTCCTTGGGGTGATATTCTCTTCCGAGGCCTTCCACCCAAGAACAGAGCTGAAGCTATTGCTCAGGGTTTCTATTCGTGTATGGTCCGTGGACCTCAGCCTGAAGATGCCGACCCATCATCACTGCTATGGTGTCATGACGATAATCTCTTCAAGCGCAACTTCCAGCACGCAAAGGCATCGGCCAAGGAAAACAAGAAGTCATTGGGACTAGACTTCAACCCTAGTCCTTCTGCTCCCCAGGCTAACGGCACACGCGATGCAGAACCCAATGTCATCGGTCCTTTCTACAACCTTGATGGCCTTATCACTCACATCTCAGTTCAAGGTGCCAAAGTGGGTCATTCTGATGATGATGCTGACACTGATGAAGCCCCAGCTCCTACTCCAAAGCCGCAGAAGCCAAAGAAGGCTAAGGCTTCAAGATAAGCTGCTCCACCAAAAATCTCACGGGCGAAGCCACTGGCTACTGCACCTCCTGAAGACAGTGTGCAGTCTGAAGATTTGTCACTCATCTCCAAGCCCTCAAGAGTCAAGATGCCTCTGTAGCACACTAGCCAAGAACTAACTGCTGCTGCCATTCTGCGCAACGATGCCATTGATCTGTCCAGTGATGAAGATCTGGCGGATGATGCTCTTGAGCAACTGATCAAGAGCAAAGAAGAAGCAGAAATCTTCAACAATTTGCCTCTCTTTGACGTGGAAATCATCCACGACTTCATCGATGAGTGGTTTGAAACGCCCAACCTCAGCTTTGAAGACCTGCAACTTCCCATTGGTCTCAGTGTCGCCTTCCATGACGCCATTGCTTCAGAGCTAGCTCTAGCTCAGCGCATCGTCGAACTGAAGCAGAAGATTGACTTTGAGAAAGCTCAGTTCAAGACGCATATGGCCACGCTCAGCGTGCAAGAGGTCAAGAATTTCAAGATCATGCTGCACGAGCTCAAGGAAGCCTTTCTCAAGAAACGTGCGGAAGCTCAAGGTTCTCGTGAACGCATGAAGAGCCTAGCTGACAAGTGTGTGCAAGTCTACAATGAGGCTGAGAAGCGCAGGCCCTTGGGCGTCCTGGCATTGACCCCGGGATGGCTGCAAAGAAGAAGAAGAAGCCAGCTGTGGCTGCACCCGACGCACCAAGGCAGGAAGCACATCCCATTGTCTTCCCAGCCAGCATGACTGGCCCGAAGCCAAAAGCCAGGTCTACCGCTTCAGAACTAAAGAAGACGGGGACTGCTGAGGCTGAAGCCAGAAAGAGGAAACATCCTGAAGCCTCTGCTACTGCTCCCTCTAAGAAGAAGCGCAAGACCAAGAAGGATCGGGCTGCTCCCACAGAGCCCTTAATTGTTGAACCTATCTCCATGGTTCGCCTTGCCGCTGAACATCAAGAGCGCCAACTGACTGTCCCTGAGCCTGCTTTCACAGAGGCTCATGAAGCTGAAGACATTAGTCACCATGACCATGTTGAAGATGATGTAGTACTTGCTCAGATCGAGCACCAACAGGTATCATCGCCTGTGCTTACGCACAGCGAACTCATCAGCATTGGTCGTCCTCTGACGCCAATTGCTCAGGATGCAACATGGGCTGATCACCCACAACAACAACCAAGTCACACCACCCCGGCAAGAAGAAGAAGATGACCTTGAGGCCCATCCAACTCCATCTCCAAAGGCGTCGCCTGCGTTACGCAGGCTTCGCAAAGGACCAAGGTCTCAAGTCTCCGAGTCTGAGGCTAAAACTGCTGAAGACATTCCGGCTGCATCAGCCGATGACACCCAAGAAGAAGAACGTGTTCCTACTCCCCCAACTACTGAAGAAGCTATTCTCGAGGAGAACGTATTTGTGCCCGACCCTCCAACTCATCAAGTGGAGGTAGAAAATCTTGAGGCTGCCACCACCAACACCAATGAAGCCACTGATGTTGTCATGGCTGAAGCAAATGTGGAGCCTACACCAACCCAAGAACCAGAAGTCAGCGAAGCCAATGATGCTACTGCTTCTGTTCCTGCGCCTGCTGCTGGTCCTCAGTTTGACTATCATATTGAGCATAGGCCTCAGGTACAGAAGCCAATGCCAAGGTTGCGCAGGTTTCCAAGTCCTGCAACAGCACCTGTATCCTTCAATGTCAATGGCTTCAAAGCAGACAACACCTTCTTCAATAGCTCCAAGAACCCCTGCTCAAGGGAACGAATATCTTCTGATTGGTTCTGGAGCTATCCGCAGCGAAGCTATTACTCCTGCATTCTGTACAATCAAGGTCGCATCTTCCCACATATGCGTCTTGACACCGACGCAATAGCTGGTCTGCCCTGTCTGGAAGAAGCTCTGGACTGCTTCAAAGAGGTTGGTGTCGTGGTTCTAACTCTGACAGTGATGTAGGGGGGTGTGTATGGAGAGGCTAGATCTCAGCTATGGAGAGGTTGTAAACACACCAGGATGTACGAGTTCAGGCCCTTCACGGAGGAAGTAACAGCCCTACGTCTCGGTGCCCGGAGGCGGTTGATTGGATTATAGGTGTGTGAATAACAGGGGTGCGAACCCTTGCTACTGAGGAGGGGGGTGGCTTATATAGAGTTCGCCAGCCCTCTCCTGCCCTCAGTAATGCAGGGTTTAAGGTACATTAAGGTTGGGCGTTACTGGTAACGCCCCTAATAAAGTGCTATGATGACCATAAAGACTATTTAATGACCGACCGTTTGCCTACGGAGTGACTTTAGATCTCCTGGCAGTCGAGTGGTTGGCTTCGTGGTCGAGTGGTAGCTTCTTGGTCGAGTGTCTTGAACCCGTCGAGTGGGTACCTTCAAGTCGATTGAAAGATGACTTCTTCTAAGGACGTCCTTGGGCAGGGCTCTTAGGACAGGTCCGTGCCCCTACCCTAGGTACATAGCTTCATCATTAGCCCCTGAATGGATCGAGGTTAGAGTGGGGAAAGAGTTGGGGATCTTTCTGATTGGTTCTTTGGGCTACATGAGTGCCTCGTTTTGGATCAATCGTCACGGATGACGTCATCAACCTCTTTCAGTCGCCTTGATCCATTCCAGGCCTTTCGTCGAGTGAATTACCTTGCTTGTGAAGCTCCGAATGATGATGTGAAAGGGATCTTCTGTCTGATGAATTGTTCTACAACCCGCGGATTTCGCGGGATTTGAATTTCGGGAAGTGCGCGGGATGGGAGCGGCCGCAGTAATCGGATGTGATAAGGCGGAAGCTCCTTGATTTCCGCGCCACCTTTTTCGCCACGTACTGCGCGCGCGTCTGCTGCGGGATTTGACGGGATAGCCTGGGCCTACCAATCAGCCACTCGAAAGCGGCCTCTTATAAGCCGCCGGTTCGGGGTTTCCAAACAGTGTGCTCTCTCCTTTCTTTCTCCCTTCGCAAGGTCCTCCGCCACCTCCGCTCTCACCCTAGCGCCGCAGGCCCGTTCGAGATTTGCCGGCGACGATGGTGAAGGACAAGACGTCCGCTCTGGAGCGCGCGAAGAAGGCAGCGGCGCAGGGGAAAGGGAAGAAGTCCGCTCGGGGCGGATCTTCCTCAAGGATTGCTCTGCCCAGAGGCTGGATCCAGGGCGACTGGATGCCGACGGTGATTCGGCAGGAAGATCTTGATGATATGGTTGAGGGAGGAGTCATTCCTTACGAAGCTGCGCGTCTCCCGGGGAGAGAAGTCGAGCCCCAACCTCTGGATGGTGAGTGTGTCCTCCTCGCCACCCATATCGATCGCGGGTTTTCTCTACCTCCTCATCCTTTTTTCCGGAGCTTTCTGAACTTCTTCAGAGCACAGCTCCACCACTTCACTCCCAATTCTATCGTTATCTTGCTGCCTTCATTTCCTTGTGTGAGGGTTTCTTGGGTTGCCGCCCCCATTGGGGACTCTTTAAGCACATCTTTACTTGCCGTTCCCAATCGGTCAAGAAGGCCAAGTCGAGTGACGAAAGGACGCAGGTGATCCAGCTGTGCGGGGGCCTGGCGATCCAGACGAGGGGAAAAAGTTGTTTTCCATCTATCACTTTCCCAGAGTCGGTCCGTGGTTGGCAGGCGACCTGGTTTTACTGTAAAGACCAGGCGACCCCGGGACAGTCGACTGGGCTTCCCCCTTTCTCTCTTGACCGAGCTCAAAAACCTGCTTCTCTGAAAATGACGCCGGAAGAAAAGGCCCAAGTCAAAGTGCTGGTTGGTTGAGTGGTTCAGCTTGTCCGCGAGGGCGTGACTGGCATGGACTTGCTGGAGGTCTTTCTTCGGAGGCGCATCCAACCGCTCCAGGCTCGTGACCACCCGATGTGGCTGTACTCGGGTCTCGAAGACACCACTCGGATCCATCCGGAGGAGGTCACTGATGAGATGTTGGAGGGGTGGCTGTCGAGCATCACAGGAAACAAAGACAACCCCCGAGGAGCCAGGAGGGTTCGTCCACTCGACAACACATACGAAGTGGACCAGGTCTGACTTTATGCTCCTGACTGAGATCTTGTTTTCTTCATTGGTCTTCCTTGAATTGGTCGATTGACTTTTGTCTTGTCTGTTGTTTTCCAGGCAACTACTGAGATGTACTCGACGCCCAACGGGGCACAGGAGCCAACTGAGGAAGGGGAGGCGAGCGGAGGTGAGAGTGGAGACGAACAAGGCAAGTGGGAATCTGATGGCGAAGGAGAGGGAGACGACGACGTCGACTCCAGCGAAGAGGAGGAGGAGGAGGTTGAACCCCCCCGCTCGGAGAGGCGATCCAAGCTTACACACGATCCAGCACGGGAACGTGGTAAGGCGGCTGCTCCTGTTGGGCAGTTGTCGAAACGCCCTCGGACCTCTTCTCCTACGCCGACCGAAAAGGCTCCCAAGCACCCACGTGCGACGCCGTCCAAGACGCCCAAGGCTCTGCCCAAGATGAAGATGACTGTCCCCACCATTTCTGGGTAATAATAAAACTTGTTTTCCTTTGTCGACCGTGGTCAGATCCTTGGTCGATTCATTGAGCCAACTGACCGACTTTCGAGATTTGCAGTGCTGCTACTTCTGAGCTCTCCGCCAAGGACAACGATCAAGAGATGGAGGATGCTGTTACCTCCAACCCTGGTACGATTACTGATGTTCTTCCTTGAGTCGACTGGACATTTATTGCAACTCTGGTCGATTGAATTTTTTCTTGTAGCTCCTCCTCATGTTATCAACCTCCCGGACGACGACGACGTGCCGCTGAGAGTGAGAAGGAACAGGAGGGCGTTGGCTGGCAAGACCCCCCAATCTGCTCCGGCGTCTGAGGCCGTAGCTCGGGATGGTGGTGACACCACTCGGGCTTCTGTGACTTTCGCTGTTCCTCTGACGAGCGTGCGGCCCTCGACGTCGACTGCGGATCCGCCTTCGCTCTTCGCCACACACCACGTCCCTGAGGACCAAGTGGATGCAGCTAAGGAAGTTGTACGCCAGGCAGGGATCATGATGGAGCAGGTCAAGGTGGTTCGAGAAGCCAGCCAAGCAGCTTATGACGCGAGTTCAGCTCTTCAGAGTAACGTCTAGGTCAGTCGATTCACTGCTTGTTCTGTTAGGGTATGCTGTCTGAAGAATCTCTTTTCTGAAGATCTTTAAATCTGTACACCCACTGGGTGTGTCTGTTAAGTCTTGGACGAGTGGGGGCACGCTTAGTGCACCCACTGGGTGTAGTCCCCGAGACTACGGTGGACTGCTGGCAGTCGACTGTAGTCTTTATATTGTGTTGCAGTAGTTGTACTTCTTCACTCGGTCTGGTCAGGCCATGTCGGGTGAAACTGTATCCGGTCGACTGCGGGCAGTCGATTTTTTTTTGCAAAACCAGTGGGGGCACGCTGAGTGCACCCACTGGGTGTAGTCCCCGAGACTACTGTTGAATGTTTTTGATTCAGCTGTAGTCTTAGAAGCGCCATCACTGTCTCTTGGTTACTCGGAAGCAACTTATCTTGGACCTCTGTCGACTGATTTTTGCAGAAATCCTGTGGACTTGTGGCTCTCTATACTGATTTGGAGAACAAGCAGATCCAACTCAACCTTGACTTGAAGCTTGCTCAACAGAACCTGCAGAAGGCGCAAGAAGAAGCAAAAGGTATGGCTGGCGAGGTTTCTCATTCTTGACGAGTGACTTTTCTTTCTTGCCCGTTCTTGATGTTGAGCTCACTCGACGTTCTGTAGATAAACTGGAGGAAGCTCTGAAGAAGAAGGATCGAAATCTTGCCGAAGCACAGAAGGAGGCCTCGAGCAAAACGAAGCTTGCAGAAGAGAAACTGGCTTCGGTCGGAATTCTTGAGCAGGAGAACTCCAGACTGAAAGCTGCTCTCGAGATAGCTAATCAAGAGGTCAGCCGACTGAAGAACGACAAGATGGTTCTGCATGACAAGGCGGGTGAGCTGGCGGGGAAGGTGAACGATCTGGAGGTTTATCTTGGTGGACTCGCCAAGAAGTTGTTCGTCAGGCTCGAAGGTAGTTACTCCGACCCGACTGTCTTCCAGTTACCAAACCCGTGTAGGGTCACTGTCTTATTCTTGAATCGTGTTCGCAAAATTCTGCCAGAGCTTCGAAGAGGAAACCAGTCGAGTGGAGCCAGGCTTGGATCCCGCCAATTCTCTCGTGAAGGACGAGGCTGCTATGAACGTGCTCCGACTGGAGTCTCGTGTTACCAGCGTTGTTGACTATCTTGCTCGGCTGAAGGTTGCGATGTCACGGATCGACACGTCACTCTGGCCTGGGACGATGCTTCAGAACGACCTCGAGTCCCTGATGGCTCGACTTAATGAAGTCCCAGGCCGAGTGGCGGAATGGAAGAAATCTTCTGCTAGATGTGGTGCTGATGTCGCTCTGTCTCTGGTCCGCGTCCATTGCAAGGAGGCGCGAGAAGAAAAGCTGGCCGCCATTCAAGTTGCCAATACCAGGAAGCACAGCTTTCAAGACTTCATGGAGACTTTCATCGCTGCAACTACTCGTATTGCAGACGTGATCGACTTGGACGAGTTCGTCGCCCCTTCCAGCCCTCCGCTTGAGGAATGAAAACTTTTATGCTTCACTTTAAATTTGCCTCGGAATGCCGAGTGGATTTGTAACCGTTAAACTCTGCCGAGCCGAGGGCTCGAGTACTTTGATCTAAGGTCTGGGACCTTTAGGCCTTATCTGAACTTGATTTCTCGTCGAATATCTTCATGGTTTGATCCGTCAAGTGGAACTTGATCTTCACTCGGAATAACCTTGTATTCGTGGCGTAACTCCGAAGGAAAAGGTAGCAGTCGACTTGCGCCTCGTCGTCCTTGCGGATTGGGTTGTGTCCTGTACTTAGGTGAGCACTGGGCTGTAGCTAAGCCCCCAAGTGGGAGGTTTGCTCTCACTCGGTAGGATTTCAAAACACTTAGGCGAGCACTGGGCTGCAGCTAAGCCCCCGAGTGGGAGTCTGGCTCGCCACTCGGTAGGATTTTTAAACACTTAGGTGAGCACTGGGCTGCAGCTAAGCCCCCGAGTGGGAGGTTTGCTCTCACTCGGTAGGATTTTTAAACACTTAGGCGAGCACTGGGCTGCAGCTAAGCCCCCGAGTGGGAGGTTTGCTCTCCACTCGGTAGGATTTTTAAACACTTAGGCGAGCACTGGGCTGCAGCTAAGCCCCCGAGTGGGAGTCTGGCTCGCCACTCGGTAGGATTTTTAAACACTTAGGCGAGCACTGGGCTGCAGCTAAGCCCCCTAGTGGGAGGTTTGCTCTCCACTCGGTAGGATTTCTAAACACTTAGGCGAGCACTGGGCTACAGCTAAGCCCCCGAGTGGGAGGTTTGCTCTCCACTCGGTAGGATTTTTAAACACTTAGGCGAGCACTGGGCTGCAGCTAAGCCCCCGAGTGGGAGTCTGGCTCGCCACTCGGTAGGATTTTTAAACACTTAGGCGAGCACGGTGCTGCGGCTAAGCCTCCGAGTGGGAGGTTTGCTCTCCACTCGGTAGGATTTTTAAACACTTAGGCGAGCACTGGGCTGCAGCTAAGCCCCCGAGTGGGAGTCTGGCTCGCCACTCGGAGGATTTTTAAACACTTAGGCGAGCACTGGGCTGCAGCTAAGCCCCCGAGTGGGAGCTGGCTCACCACTCGGTAGGATTTTTAAACACTTAGGCGAGCACGGTGCTGCAGCTAAGCCTCCGAGTGGGAGGTTTGCTCTACACTCGGTAGGATTTTTAAACACTTAGGCGAGCACTGGGCTGCAGCTAAGCCCCCGAGTGGGAGTCTGGCTCGCCACTCGGTAGGATTTTTAAACACTTAGGCGAGCACTGGGCTGCAGCTAAGCCCCCGAGTGGGAGTCTGCCTCGCCACTCGGTAGGATTTTTAAACACTTAGGCGAGCACTGGGCTGCAGCTAAGCCCCCGAGTGGGAGTCTAGCTCGCCACTCGGTAGGATTTTTAAACACTTAGGCGAGCACGGTGCTGCAGCTAAGCCTCCGAGTGGGAGTCTGGCTCGCCACTCGGTAGGATTTTTAAACACTTAGGCGAGCACTGGGCTGCAGCTAAGCCCCCGAGTGGGAGTCTGGCGCACCACTCGGTAGGATTTTTCAGACTTAGGCGAAACGGATTCGCAGCTAAGTCACCCACTGGGGGATTTCGTATGCAAACAAAAGTGACAACAATTATTGGAACACTCTTGTCTAAAAATGAACTGCAGAAGTTTTTCTTATTACATCTCGTCCAAGGGAGAACTCAAGTGTAAAAGGGGCAGAGCAGTTCCGCATTCCAAGCACGCGGCTCGTTGATCTGGCGATCAACATTGTAGAGGTGATACGCTCCATTGTGGAGGACTCTGGTGACGATGAAGGGGCCTTCCCAAGTAGGAGCAAGCTTGTGTGGTTTCTGTTGATCCACTCGGAGGACCAAATCTCCTTCTTGGAAGGCTCGACTCTTCACATTTCTGGCATGGAATCGACGCAAGTCTTGCTGATAAATGGTCGATCTGATCATGGCCATTTCCCTCTCTTCTTCTAGGAGGTCGACTGCGTCTTGCCGGGCTTGTTCTGCTTCATCTCCGGTATAAAGTTCGACTCGGGGTGCGTTGTGAAGAAGATCACTCGGTAGAACTGCTTCGTCTCCATAAACCAGAAAGAACGGAGTTCTTCCAGTCGACCGATTTGGGGTGGTCCTCAATCCCCACAGAACTGACGGAAGCTCGTCGACCCATGCGCCCGCTGCGTGCTTGAGATCACGCATCAGCCGGGGCTTTAGTCCTTTGAGAATCAGACCATTTGCCCTTTCAGCTTGTCCGTTCGACTGGGGATGGGCGACCGATGCGTAGTCGACTCGTGTGCCTTGAGAGGCGCAAAAAGCTCTGAACTTGTCTGAATCAAAGTTTGACCCATTGTCAGTGATGATGCTATGCGGGACTCCATATCTGAATGTTAACCCCCTGACGAAACTGATAGCAGTGCAAGCATCAAGATTCTTGATAGGCTTAGCTTCAATCCATTTGGTAAACTTGTCGACTGCCACAAGCACATGTGTGAAACCGCTCCTTCCTGTTCTCAGTGGACCAACCATGTCCAGTCCCCAAACAGCAAAGGGCCAGACGAGTGGAATGGTCTTCAAGGCTGACGCAGGCTTGTGTGACATGTTGGAGTAGAACTGGCACCCTCCACACTTGTCGACTATCTCTTTTGCCATTTCGTTTGCCTTTGGCCAGTAAAATCCCGCTCGGTATGCTTTAGCCACAATGGTCCGAGAAGACGCATGGTGACCACAGGTCCCCGAGTGGATATCATCAAGGATTATCTGACCTTCTTCTGGTGTTATGCACTTCTGACCGATTCCAGTCGCGCTTTCTCTATAAAACTATCCCTTTATGACTGTGAAGGCCTTGGATCGGCGGACGATCTGTCGAGCCTCTTCCTCGTCCTCCGGGAGTTCTTTCCTTAGGATATACGCGATGTACGATATCGTCCAGTCGGGAGTGATTGCCAAGACTTCCATGATTAGGTCGACCAGAGCAGGGACTTCGACTTCAGTCGGATCTATGGCACTTTTCGGCTGTGGGGCTTCTTCTGTAAAATGATCTTCTTGGACTGACGGCGAGTGGATGTGCTCCAGGAACACGTTGCTGGGAATGGCTTCTCTCTTGGAGCCTATCTTTGCCAAATCGTCAGCCGCCTGATTTTTCAGTCGGGGGATGTGATGGAGCTCTAACCCCTCGAATTTCTTTTCTAACTTTCTCACTGCACTGCAATAACCAGTCATTGCCGGACTTCTGACGTCCCACTCCTTCATCACTTGATTAACCACCATCTGAGTCGCCATAGACCATGAGGCGACGGACGCCGAGTGAAATGGCCATGCGCAACCCATACAAAAGTGCTTCATATTCTGCTTCATTATTGGAGGAATCAAAGTGAATCTGGAGAACGTATCTGAGCTTATCTCCTCGGGGGGAGACTAATACTACCCCAGCACCGGAACCATTCAGCATCTTAGATCCATCGAAGAACATGGTCCAGTGCTCCGAGTGAATCTGAGTCGGAAGTTGCTGTTCGATCCACTCGGCGACGAAATCTGCGATTGCTTGGGACTTGATAGCCTTATTTGCTTCAAACTTGATATCTAAGGGAAGGAGTTCAATCGCCCACTTAGCCACTCGACCAGTTGCATCTCTGTTGTGCAGAATCTCCGACAGTGGGGCGTCGCTGACGACTGTAATGGAGTGGTCAGAGAAGTAATGTGCAACCTTCTTCGTGGTCATATAAATCCCATATACAAGCTTCTGGTAATGAGGATATCTTTGTTTTGAAGGGGTCAAAACTTCAGACACATAATATACTGGGCGCTGAACTCTGAAGGCCTTTCCTTCTTCTTCCCGCTCGACCGTAAGTACTGTACTGACAACTTGTCCTGTGGCTGCAATGTAAAGCAGTAGAGGCTCTTTGTTGATTGGGGCAGCAAGCACCGGCTGGGTGGAGAGCAGAGCTTTGAGCTCTGCAAATGCTGCATCAGCTTCTGGAGTCCACTCGAACTTGTCAGACTTCTTCATCAGTCGGTAAAGAGGCAACGCCTTTTCACCGAGACGAGAAATGAATCGACTTAGAGCGGCCCAGCAGCCTGTAAGCTTTTGGACATCGTGCACACGCACAGGACGCTTCATCCGGAGTATGGTACCAACTTTTTCAGGGTTGGTGTCGATCCCCCGTTCGGAAATGAGAAAACCGAGTAACTTTCCACCTGGAACTCCGAATGTGCACTTTGATGGATTGAGTTTGATATCATACCTCCTGAGGTTGGCAAAGGTTTCATCAAGGTCAGTCCGCAGGTCGGAACCTTTCCGTGACTTGACCACAATATCATCCATGTATGCCTCCACATTCCGACTGATTTGAGTGAGTAAACACTTCTGAATCATCCTCATGAACGTGGCTCCGGCATTCTTGAGGCCGAACGGCATGGTGACATAATAGAAGCATCCGAATGGAGTGATGAAAGCCGTTTTGATCTCGTCAGGTCCATACAGACGGATTTGATGGTACCCGGAATAAGCGTCTAGAAAAGACAATCTCTCGCACCCCGCGGTCGAGTCGACTATTTGGTCGATGCGAGGAAGAGGAAAATGATCTTTCGGGCAGGCCCAATTGATATGTGTAAAATCAATGCACATGCGAAGTGACTTATCTTTCTTGGGGACCATGACGACATTGGCGAGCCACTCGGAGTGGTAAATCTCTCGGATGAACTCCGCTGCTAAGAGCCGAGCCACCTCCTCGCCAATAGCTTTCTTCTTCTGGACGGCGGACCGTCGAAGATGTTCTTTCACAGGCTTGAATTTTGGGTCGACTCGTAGACGGTGCTTAGCCAGCTCTCTGGGAACTCCAGGCATGTCAGAGGGTTTCCATGCGAAGATGTCCCAGTTCTCACGGAGGAGCTGGACAAGCGCTTCTTCCTATTTGGAGTCGAGCGTCGTTGAGATGTGAGTCGGGGCAGCATTGGGGTCGGTCGGGTGAACGTGGGCTGGCTTTGTTTCGCCGGACGACTGAAAAGCTGATTCTGAAGCAGGCTTCCTGGCTCGCAACAATTCACACGGATCGGCGGTCTTCTGGTACTCTTGTAGCTCGACCACTGCCATCTGAGCATCAGCGATCTTTGATCCTTTCTGAAAACACTCTTCTGCTTTCTTTCGATTGCCTGTAACAGTGATCACACCTCTGGGGCCAGGCATCTTCAGTTTGAGGTACACGTAACACAGTCGAGCCATGAAGCGTGCATAAGCTGGCCTGCCCAAAATGGCATGATAAGCGCTTTGGAAGTCCACGACCTCGAATGTCAACTTTTCCTTGCGGTAATTCTTCGAATCACCGAAAACCACATCAAGAGCAATCTGGCCGAGTGATTCGGCTTTCTTCCCGGGAATGACTCCGTGGAAGCTCATGTTACTGGTACTGAGCCTGGACATCGGAATGCCCATCCCTTTCAATGTTTCTGCGTATAGTATGTTCAGGCCACTGCCACCATCCATCAGGACTTTGGTCAGTCGAGTGCCTTCGACAACTGGGTCGACCACCAAAGCTTGCCTCCCAGGGGTGGCAATGTGCGTAGGGTGATCAGACTGGTCGAATGTGATGGCAGTCTGAGACCACTTCAGATAAGCGGGTGTTACCGAAGCAACCATATTCACCTCACGGTTAATGACTTTCAGTCGACTTTTGCTTTCGACATCAGCAAAAATCATCAGGGTGGAATTGACTTGGGGGTATCCATCATCACTATCTTCCTTGTCCTCAACTCTGTCCGACTCTTTTTCCTTATCTTTGGACTGCTTGCCCTGAAACTGCTGGATCAGGAGCCGGCACTGTCGAGTGGTATGCTTTGGGTAAATAAGATTACCCTCTTCATCTTTCTTGGTGTGGATGTGACATGGCAGATCCAAAACATCATTTCCATCTTGATCCTTGACTTTCTTGGGCTTCCAGGGCCCCTTGGGTTTTCCCTTGAATTTTCCCTGGGTTACGGCCAGGGCCTCCCCAGGGGCGGCTGGCTCGGCCTTCCGCTTCTGTTTCCGACTGGAGTTTCCTCCGGTTTCTTGGGCGACTGCCTTGTGCTTGCCACTCCGGAGTCGATCTTCGTCTTCACCATTAGCGTATTTGGTGGCAATCTCCATCATCCGATTCAGAGACATCTCTCCAGTTCGACCGAACTTCAGATTCAATTCTCTGTACTTAACGCCTTCTTTAAAGGCACAAACTGCTTGATGATCTGGTACATTCTCAACTGTGTGATGCAATGTGATCCACCTCTGGATGTAATCCCTCAGAGTTTCATTCGGTTTCTGCACGCAAGACCACAATTCTGTAAGGCCTGCAGGTCGCTTGCATGTTCCCTCAAAGGTTGTGACAAACACTCGGGAGAGGTCCTCCCAAGTGTAGATGCTGCTGGGTGCCAACTGATTTAGCCACGCTCTGGCTGAGCCCTCTAACATGAGAGGCAAATGCTTCATAGCCACCTCATCATTGCCACCGCCAATCTGTACAGCCACTCTGTAATCTTCAAGCCAAGTGTCAGGTTTAGACTCACCGGTGAACTTGCTGACTCCCGTCGCCAACCTGAAGTTGGGAGGAATCACTGCGGCTCTGATGGCTCGACTGAAACACTCTGGCCCCGAAGCATGTACTCTGCTGCTGGCAGGCGTGTCTCTGTTGTGGCCTTCTCGATGAACTCTGTTCCTGTCAACCAAACCTTGAACGAGGATGGATCTCGCATCAAAGCCTGGGTCTCTGGGGTCGACTGGAATCCTCTGCCCCACACTATGAGGGCGCCTGTCATCTCGCTGTCGAGGCACATATGACCCACTCCTCGGGGGAGGGGTTGGCACTCGACGTCGAGCATCACGATCGGATCGGTGATCATACTGCTCATTTCTTCTGTACTGATCGTGCCGGTCTCCATGTCCCTCATGTCTCGGGGGCGATCTCGGGCTGTGAGTCGACTGGACTGTATCTGTTGCAACAGATCGACTGTGGATCCTATTCCGTGACTGAGAAACAGCGGAATTCTGGTTTCCCGCTGCCCGGAGCAACGCTCTGATCTGCAACAAGCCCCTGCCAGCCTCCGACTGGGAGGGCTGAATCGATTCTGCTATACGGGCCGCGGCGGCCAAATTCTGAACTGGGGTTCGATATACCTGTGTCGGCGGCAAGAGCTGACGTCGACTGGACTCGAGAGCTCGCTGACGCGCTTGCTCATCGAGTATTCGCTGGAGATTTTCCAGTCGAGTGCGCTCGGCCAAGTTAGCCAAGCGCGCGTCCCCCAAGGCCCGGGCCTCGGGGGTTTCTCCGACGATAGGAGTGTGGAGTGTGTCCATGTTCCGGCGGCGAAGCTCCTCTCGCTGCAATGACGTGAGAGGTTCGGGGAGATACTCATCATGGGGATGCGACGGGTCGCCCCCACCCGCGCCTCCATCAGCGCGAGGGAAACCGGGAGGACTGTGTGTTCCATCGACCGCCAGAACCTCAGCCGCTGGGTCGCTGCTGTCGCACTCAGATGCGGTCTCCGCGGAGCCAGTCGACAGGTCGAACAGGCCGTAGAGGGATTCGTCGGGCTCGATTGCCGCGACTTGTGGGGCGACCGACTAGCGAGCTACGGCATGCCTCACCCACCCCTGAAGTCTCGACCGACCGGAGCACTTGCGCCGGTGGGAGACAGGGCGGGGAGACGACACGGGGACCGACCGATACTAGGTCGACGGCTGCCGCAGGAGGACGCCACGAACGCATGCGCGGAAGTGCGTCGCACCGCGGATGGGGAGCGCGTCGATGTCGAGTGGGGCCTCCTGAAGCCAAGCGGAGTCGTCGGCGATGAACGTGAGTGCGCCGAGACGGATCTCACGGCCCTCCACCAAAACTCCGCACGAAACCATGATCAAAGGGATCGGAAAAAATCGCAACTTCTCCAACTAGGCGCTAAGATTCCTGCCCCACGGTGGGCGCCAACTGTCGTGGTTCTAACTCTGACAGTGATGTAGGGGGGTGTGTATGGAGAGGCTAGATCTCAGATATGGAGAGGTTGTAAATACACCAGGATGTACGAGTTCAGGCCCTTCGCGGAGGAAGTAACAGCCCTACGTCTCGGTGCCCGGAGGCGGTTGATTGGATTATAGGTGTGTGAATAATAGGGGTGCGAACCCTTGCTACTGAGGAGGGGGGTGGCTTATATAGAGTTCGCCAGCCCTCTCCTGCCCTCAGTAATGCAGGGTTTAAGGTACATTAAGGTTGGGCGTTACTGGTAACGCCCCTAATAAAGTGCTATGATGACCATAAAGACTATTTAATGACCGACCGTTTGCCTGCGGAGTGACTTTAGATCTCCTGGCAGTCGAGTGGTTGGCTTCGTGGTCGAGTGGTAGCTTCTTGGTCGAGTGTCTTGAACCCGTCGAGTGGGTACCTTCAAGTCGATTGAAAGATGACTTCTTCTAAGGACGTCCTTGGGCAGGGCTCTTAGGACAGGTCCGTGCCCCTACCCTAGGTACATAGCTTCATCAGTTGGATTGTTGCCTTTCGTCACTGACGAAGAGCACTGGAACGAAGAGTTGCTGCTCCAATTTTATGCCACACTTCACATACGTGGTTACAACAGAGATCCAAAGACTTGGGTCCTTGAGTGGATGATAGGAAATGTTCATCACGAAGCCAAAGCCTTTGATATTATTGAGCTCACTAGTCTGCCCACTCCTGGAGATCTCTATGAACCTGGATGTCAACTTCACAGTGAAGCGATGGAAAGCATCTTTCAGAAGCCTGAACCGAACATGAGTCAGATGCTCAGTATGATGAAGCCTCTGCCACAAGATGTTGCATATCCTAAGGAGTTCTTTGTTGAAGACCTTGAGTATCTGCCAAGGACTATCTATCACATCATAAGGCGAACTCTCTGGCCCATCAAAGGACATTCTCCACATGCAAAGCTAGAAGGTGCAATGAAGACTTTGGTCTTCTATATTCTTCATGGCAAATGCTTCAATGCACAAGACTTCTTCATCCGCCAACTTGCTGCATCAGGATCTGATCTTTTTGGCTTGAAGTTCTACGCTCCATGGATAATGCGGCTGATTAAACTCCACTCAGCTATCTCATATCAGCCATCTGCTCGCAATCATCGGATCTTTCTGCCTGATGTGGATATGTCCGTTGAAGTCATTTATCCTAAGCCTGCCAAGGAACCTATTAGTCTTCAGAATGCGGAGCATCAAAGTTTCACTCAGAACATTGAAGGAGTTGAAGCTGTCACTCATGTTTATCCTCTGGCTGGTACTACACGTGCACCTCATCGTGCTCTTACTGAAGCCACTGAAAGCACTATTGCCCAACAACCCAAGAAGCGATCTCGTGTTCTCAATGACCGAGAGCTTCTGGTTACTCTTCATCAGAAACAGGATAGGCATCATGATTGGCTGAAGCGCCAAATGCAAAGCCTCTTGGTGGATGTCAACCGCATTCGCAATCTTGCCACCAAGAATGCCTTTGTTGCCCATGAAACTTGTCGGCATACATGGAAAGGGCTGACGCTTATGTGTCCTGAGGATGATCTTCAAGAGGATGGCTTCTCTGAACGTTTCAAGTTTGACTCCACACCTCCCCGAAGGGCTGTGCTGCGACGAACTCCATCTCTTGAAGACTCTGAGTTTTCTTCCTCTGCGGCAACTGTGAATGCCAGAGTGATCGAGGACGAAGATGATGCCACTTCACCACCCCCTACTTCTGCACGCCTCGACACTGCCCCAAGTTCTTCTGCACCGCCGAACACCACCGACGACCCTGCTGCTTCACCTACTCTTCATGGGAACGAGTAGATGCTCTATGTCTTCAAACCTTTTTGGTCCTCACTGACAAAAGGGGGAGAATCTTATGAGTTTGATAGTCTTCAAGCGGGTCCATATGGGCGGTTACTTTATGTTTGCCTAGTGTTTACAACTCTCGTTTTGATACATTTGGTTCTTTGAGTTGTAACACTTAAACTCAATGGTCGTCTGCTACTTATTTGCTATTTTGTGATGCGATGATAAATTCTGCATGTGCGACGATAAATTCCGCACTTAGATCATTTTGCAGACGCCCATTTTTCATTATGCATGTTCATTATCTTCACATACCTTTCATGCATGATGAATTGTCATCATAAGTTGAAGAGGATCTCCACAAGTACAACCTGCCATGTGTATTTGCATTCCAAAAGCAAATTACTTATATGCACATCTTCAGGGGGAGCCCTTGCAACTTATGAAGACAATTCCTTATCCATTACAATTTCACATATTATATTCCCCGTTGAAAACTTCAACTAGTTTGTCATCAATCACCAAAAAGGGGGAGATTGTAAGTGCATCTAGTGCCACCCCTAGTTGGTTTTGGAGTATTGACGACAAACCTAGTTGAGGGACTAATGTGTTTGTGAGAATTGCAGGATAACACAGGTAGAAGTCCCTCATTGATTCGGTTTTCCTACCAGAGATGACCCCTAAAAATGTATGAAGACATTGAAGTCAAAGGTGGTATATGAAGACATTCACATTGAAGACTATGACAAGAGAAGACATCACATGAAGACTATGGAGCGCGAAGAGTTAGATCTTTCGTAGTTCTTTTTCTTCTTTGTTGAGTCATAGGAACCACCATACTGTTAAGTGGGGTACAAGAAAACCAGTCAGAATGACTGAAGTGATGCTTAACCAAAAATCCTATGTCTTCAAGTGAAGACTATGAGAGCGAATCTTGTTCAGAGTTGGACAAGTCAGCTTTGCTTGTAGCCCAAGTAAAGTTGTCGTGTGTGTTTGAAATCTGACTGTTGGAACATGTGTCAGTTCCTTAGTGACCCAGGGTCATTTCGGACAAATCAGGTCGGGTTGCCTAGTGGCTATAAATAGCCCACCCCCTACAACCATAAACGGTTGGCTGCTCAGAGTTAAAGTACGGCTTTTGTCGTTTGAGAGCAACCCACCTCGAAGCCTTTGAGAGAGAATTCCTTGAGAGGATAAAGCCCTAATCACCCAGAGCCAAAGAGTGTTAGGCATCACTTAAGTCTTCTTGTCTGTGTGATCTGAAGACTTATTACACTTGAGGACTGTGAATCCTCCAGCCGGTTAGGCGTCGCGTTCTGAGCATCCAAGAGTCATTGTGGATCGCCGGTGAACGAAGTCTGTGAAGGTTTGGAAGTTTACCTTGAAGACTTACTAGAGTGATTGGGCGAGGACTGGGTGTCCTTAGCTCAAGGGGAATAAGGTGAAGACGAGGTCTTATGAGTTGAATCTCAGCCTCCCTAACTAGACGTACAGTTGTCACAGCAACTGGAACTGGTCCAACAAATCATTGTCTTCAACGAGTCACTGGTTTCATCCTTCCCTTCCCTTTACTTACTGTTGGTCCCTGTGAAGTCATTGTATGATTGCATCACCATTTGGCTTCACTGAGTGATTACTTGTTCTGATTGGCTTTACAATATCTTCCTACCTGATCCTTACTGCCTAGCTGCTATTAGTCATTGCGCTTTCACTTCATTGAATACTTGACTATGGTTTGCCTAGTGTAGTCTACCTTCCGCTGCATGGTAATAGGTTTATTTCTATCGTTTGTTTTCGAAACTTCGATGTTTTGAAGACTTTCATAAAAATCGCCTATTCACCCCCCCTCTAGTCGATCACTAGCACTTTCAGTTGGGCCCGATGACTCTCTTCCGTGACAACACTGGAGCTATTGCCCTTGCCAAGGAACCCAGGTTTCATAGGAAGACCAGGCATATCAAGCGTCGCTTCAACTCCATTCGTGAAAGTGTTCAAAATGGAGACATAGAGATTTGTAAAGTACATACGGACCTGAATGTGGCAGATCCGTTGACTAAACCTCTCCCTAGAGCAAAACATGATCAACACCAGAACTGCATGGGTGTTCGATTCATCACAATGTAACTAGAATATTGACTCTAGTGCAAGTGGGAGACTGTTGGAAATATGCCCTAGAGGCAATAATAAAATGGTTATTATTATATTTCTTTGTTCATGATAATTGTCTATTGTTCATGCTATAATTGTGTTATGCGGAAATCGTAATACATGTGTGAATACATAGACCACAACACATCCCTAGTGAGCCTCTAGTTGACTAGCTCGTTGATCAAAAGATAGTCATGGTTTCCTGACTATGGACATTGGATGTCATTGATAACGGGATCACATCATTAGGAGAATGATGTGATGGACAAGACCCAATCCTAATCATAGCTCAAAGATCGTGTAGTTCATTTGCTGTAGCTTTTCTGAATGTCAAGTATCATTTCCTTAGACCATGAGATTGTGCAACTCCCGGACACCGTAGGAGTGCCTTGGGTGTGCCAAACGTCACAACGTAACTGGGTGACTATAAAGGTACATTACAGGTATCTCCGAAAGTGTTTGTTGGATTGGCACGAATCGAGACTGGGATTTGTCACTCCGTATGACGGAGAGGTATCTCTGGGCCCACTCGGTAATGCATCATCATAATGAGCTCAATGTGATCAAGTGGTTGATCACGGGATCATGCATTACGGTACGAGTAAAGTGACTTGCCGGTAATGAGACTGAACAAGGTATTGCGATACCGACGATCGAGTCTCGGTCAAGTAACGTACCGATTGACAAGGGGAATTGTATACGGATTGATTGAATCCTCGACATCGTGGTTCATCCGATGAGATCATCGTGGAGCATGTGGGAGCCAACATGGGTATCCAGATCCCGTTGTTCGTTATTGACCGGAAAGTGGTCTCGGTCATGTCTGCATGTCTCCCGAACCCGTAGGGTTTACACACTTAAGGTTCGGTGACGCTAGGGTTGTTAGGAAGACTTGTATGTGATTACCGAATGTTGTTCGGAGTCACGGATGAGATCCCGGACGTCACGAGGAGTTCCGGAATGGTCAGGAGGTAAAGATTTATATATGGGAAGTTGTCATACGGTCGCCGGAAAGGTTCGGGGGCTTATCGATATTGTACCGGGGCCACCGGAGGGGTTCCGGGGGTCCACCGGGAGGGGCTACCTCTTCCGAAGGGCCTTATGGGCTGTATGGAGAAGGGAACCAGCCCAAGTGGGCTGGGGCACCACACCCCCCTAGGGCCCATGCGCCTAGGGTTGGGGGGAAACCCTAAGGGGGGCGCCCCCCTTGCTTGGGGAGCAAGCCCCCCTCCCCTTGGCTGCCGCCCCCCCCCCCTCTAGATCTCATCTAGAGGGGGCCGGCCCCCTTCCCCCTTCCCCTATAAATAGAGGGGTGAGGGGAGGGCTGCAAACAACATCCAAGGCGCAACCCCTCCCCTCCCCAACACCTCTCCTCCTCCATAAGAGCTTGGCGAAGCCCTGCCGGAGTACTGCAGCTTCACCACCACCACGCCGTCGTGCTGTTGTTGGAGCCCTCTTCCTCAACCTCTCCCTCCTCCTTGCTGGATCAAGGCACGAGAGACGTCCTCGCTCCGTACGTGTGTTGAATGCGGAGGTGCCGTCCGTTCGGCGCTAGGATCTTCGGTGATTTGGATCACGACGAGTACGACTCCATCAACTCCGTTGTCTTGAACGCTTCCGCTCGTGATCTACAAGGGTATGTAGATGCACTCCTCTCTCCCTCGTTGCTAGATGACTCCATAGATTGATCTTGGTGATGTGTAGAAAATTTTAAAATTCTGCTACGTTCCCCAACACCGACACCCTCCAGGAAGGGATGGTGGCACCTCAGGTGTCACCGCATCGGAGCCGGAAGAGCCAGCAAGGGATTTCTCCCGCACTCCAAACCCCACTGCGCAACCAGGCCGGAGCCAACCAGCCACCTCGCCGCCCACCAGTATGCGCCACCGCGGTCTTGACGCCACCCACGCCGCCTCACTGAGATCACCACCACGAGGCCAAGAGGATGGAGAGAGATGCACGAGGCGATGGGAGTAGTAGCACCGAAGCCACACGGGAGGGAACTACCTCCACCGCCGTCGTGCAGGAGGCCCGAGTCTCCGGCACCGTCGCGGTCGCCGTACGGACGCAGCGGCAGGGCATACCATGCCACCATGGCCCGGCCAGGCCCAAATCGGGCCGATAAAGCCCTGCTGGCCACGTTGCAGCAAGGCGGCACCAGCGCCGCCAGCATTCACTCGCCCATCGCCGCTTCCCTGCCTCTTGGAAGCTACGCCGACGACCCTCCCCGCCGCCGGCCCACCCAGACCCAGATGGGGCCCGGAGGGCCCAGATCTGGGCCGAGCTGGCGCCGCCAGTTCGCCCTGCCCCGCCACCAACGACAGCGCCGCCGCCCAGTAGATCACCCGCCACCACGCCGGAGAGCCCTGTCGCCGCGTCGGACCGCCGCCGGCTAGGAGCACCTCGCGACGCCGCACCGCCCTGCGTCAGTGCGACCTGAGAGGGGAAATGCCCGCGGCCGCCAGCGCCGCCCGGGCCAGGCCCAATGCAGGACGCCAACGACGGCGCAAGGAGGGAGGGGAGGGGGAGGGCTCGGAGAGGAGGCGCTGGGGGCGTGACCGGTCGCCTGCGGGGGCGGTGCGGTCATGAGAGGGAGGAGGAGTCTGTATAAATAGAGTCAAAGGTCTGTTATACCCAGGATTAGAGTTGAGACAGGTGGACAGAAGAGACTGCGTTATATGCGGACTGTTCAGTCCATAAACTATGCGGGAAGCCGACGACACTGTGCACGAATTAGCAAAACATTGCTATGAGAACCATGTATAAAGTAATTGGGTAGATGATCTTCGCTCTTGCATTCTTCAATCTCTCGTAAACGAGTAAGTGTTGTGCCATGATCAATAATGTAAGTCATGATGGTGTTCCCTGAAAAAAAAATATTGAGACATGGCGCACCATACTCCACTCACGAATCTATATATGCCCTCTCTCCTAACATGTTGACTAAACCAACCACACTTGTTAGTTCTAGTCACTCTTTGTATAACTTGATAGATACCTCATTGTTGTAAATAGGCCTTCAATTAATGTCCATCTGGTAACACTGGGCCATGGATCCCCCCCCCCCCCCCCCTCTCAATTGAGAACTTGACTGAACTAACATTTTTTTCGAGCTGCTCGACTAAACCAACACTAATAGTTAAGACCCTCGTTTATGGTTTTGGACGAAACATGCCTTGTTTTGAAACATGAGGGACGAAATATCGACTAAAAAAGATAGGGAGCAAATTTCTACTTGTAAACTCAACGGACCGAAAATATACTCTTCTCTCGGAAGAATGTGTAGTTTGAGTTCATTTTTATGATGTATTCTTATTTCAGATAAAAGTTTGGCTTGGGAAATGTGACTTATTGTAATGTTGATTTATTTAATTAATCAACACATGCAATAGTTTACAATACCAGATTGCTTTGATGGTACTCCCATAGAAGAGCCGTTAGAAGACACATAATCTAATGACAAATAATCAAACTGCTACAAGGTAAACTGCAATATCGACCTAATTATTTCCCTTAAAACATGTGCCATGCATAGTTCTCGGTATTTGAGTCACTTGTTATAGAACTAGTAAGCGTGCACATGCAACACACATGTAATCTTAGGAAGAGGTTTCCTCACTCATTCTAGCTAGTCACCAATTATTCAAATAAAAATAGAAAACAATAATAATATACTATATAGAAAGTTCAATAAGTATGATAAAACTATTTATGACTCATATATAAAAAGAATCCAGATGAACATATTTATCATCATTACTGAACTGACTAGGACAACAGCAACAAGGACAAAATATGAACACACTTTTAGCAATCTTGGGTGGGGTTGGGGGGGGGGGGGGGGGGCATGCCCCCCTTCCTTGGATCCGTCACTAGGCAAGATGTATAAGGAAATACTACTCTCCTCACTACAGGTCAAGAAATGCATGGTCCAACCAGTGTACATTCGGTACGATAGAAGATTCATTTCTGCTGAGTCCATGACATAGTGCTTGAAATTATTATTTCAAAATAGGTTGAAGATAATTCTGTCTTTATAGTTCGCAAAGGCCAAACATGTTTCACAAATCACCATGGTTTTATTCGGGTACTATCAGTTCAGCACATTGAGCAGGAGTTAGCATCTGCATTGTCAGATGAAGATATAATCCATGATCGATCTCTAAGACTTTGAAGCTTTACGTGTATTCGGGTACAAATCACCAGGTTGCACCAAACTATTTCCTAGTCTTGATGACTTTGAAGCTTTACGTGTATTGGACTTAGGTTGCCAGGGTTTGAAAGGGTATTACATGAACACATGGACAAATTATTCCAATTAAAATATCTAACCCTCAGGGCCGCATCCATATCAAAGCTACCACCAATGATTGTGATTCTAGATAATCTAGAGGCCCAAGATCTTAGGGAACATACATAGAAGAGTTGCTATAGCTTGGTTCATCTCACTAAACTGCAATATCTACCCATTGTAACATTCGAAAGGTACCCCTAACGAGATCAATAATATGAGGAGCTTACATATGGCCCCAAAGCTTGATATTACCATTAGTTCATTTGATGGCGTGGATAGGCTCAAGATCCTGACTAGCTTAATTAAACTTGGATTGTTGTTGGAGAATTGTGAGGAGGACAAGAAGGTATACATACAATTTTATCAATCTCAGGTGGGTGGGTTGTGTGTGTGGGGGTGGGGGGGGTGATGCCCCCCTCCCCTGGATCCGTTACTAGACAAGAGGTACGAGGAAATGATACTCTCCTCACTGTAGGTCAATATTTAAAGAGATGTAGTTACAATGGTTCCATCAACTTCCTAGATTCTTGGTCCCCTTTGGCATCTTCCCTTCAAGATATTTCTATGGAAGCCATGATCTATTTTGTGAACGTTCCATAGTGGATTTCTCTAGCACTCGCAAGCTTTGTTTGTCTAGAAATCCGTTAAGCTAAATTAACGGAGGAGGGTCCGCACATTCTTTTGAGCTCCCATCATTAGTTGCGCTACGCTTGGCTTGTTTCCACAATGGAACCCAAATACATACCTATACAAAAAAAAGCTTACTATCATTGCATTTCCATGTATGAAGAAGTTTGACCTCACTTGTATGGATGGGGCATACATAATGTCACGAAAGGGTCCATGCCAAAGCTTGCGAATCTTGTGTTGTCATATAATGTGTTAGTGGAGAGAATGTATGGCTTTTATTTAAGCATTGAGCATCTCCCATATCATAGCAAGCATGTAACACCTTATGTTTTGCCGAACATAACATCCATGCTAATAAAAAATTACATTGCTAATGTATACCAGACTCTACCAATCATAGATGACTAGTTAAGTTAGGATTAGGGGGTCCCCAACCTTATGTTAGGGCAGGGGATCTTCCGCCCTCATCTATACGTTCCCACACTATAGTTCTTCAGTAGTTGTTTACGTTGTATTACATATATCTTAGAATCGCCATTTGTATCATATAATCACATATACGCAGCGTATTAATTTGTGGATGATAATTAGTTCTGAATGCTTGTATTGTACTTTGATTGTTCATGAATGCTCTACACATGTACGGGATTATTTTATTGAATATAATACTTCTTGATGAAGTTTTACTATTTTTTTGTGTGGGAATGATGAGCTTTGGTGTTGATATTTTTGCTTGCTTGGTCCCTATATGCATGAGAAAGTAGGAGGGTTGTGTGGGCTCTATTGTTGTATAATGCTATATGTAGAACAAATGGCATGGGCTTCCCTTTTTTGAGTGACGAGATGTATCGTGGAATTAGATGGTGCATCAACATCTGTTGAAACGTGCATACATGCATGTCGTCATATTCTTTAAGTTGTGGCAAAATAAGAGCATAGCATTGTTCCAACATATCTTGAAACAACTTTAAAAAAACATATCCTGAAATAAATCTTGTTGTGCTTGACTGGTCGAAGATAAATAGGTTTATATATTGTACATGTGGATCGATAGGGGTAGGTCCTCTACTGCTCGGTTGCACTGGTGGCATGGAAAATCTCAAGAAAAGCACTTGGGAGGATAAGAGTTTCCGTGCTTGACAACGATAACCAATGTGACGCTGATGTGAACTTGTATCTGAGCTCTACTGCCATGTGATCGTCCAAGCCGACACATCTTCTCCCCCTATCATTATTTCTGATTGTCTTAAGCATTGAAATCTAATTTTAGTAGGACAATTTCTTTCTTCGAGGCTTGGCATTGAAATACATATTCATACGGCCAAGCAAGCAGGGGCGGAGCTAGGTAGAGTTAGCTGGTGTCACTGGCATCGGGTCTAATTTGCACTTGCTTAACGCAATCCATTGATTTAGTGTGTAGGTCATTGAATTATTTGACATGTAGGCATGTGTTCTATGTGGGCACCGGGTAATTTCCAATCTGAGTCCGCCCTTGCAAGCAAGGCAATCCTGAATAGATCTTTCTTTAAGAAAATCATACTGGTTGCAGGGTATTAGTTTAAGAGTAATCTTCTATAGATGGCTGGCCAAGAATTTGGTTAATGTGTTAGGATTCGAATATGCAACTTCTGCAGATGACTTTTCATTATAATGAAAATCTTTATTTACTGCCATTCTTGTTGTCATCAGTACTTTCGTGGCATCAAAAACATTTTTCTTATCAGCGATCAATCTCCCATCATAACTAGAAAACCAACTTGGCCCTGATACCAATTGTTAGCCCTATCGAGATACACACAACTGTTTGACACGAAAAAGGAAAGACCATTGCTCATACAAAAAGGTAGAGGGTTCGTATAAGCGTCTCCTTTGACCCAGGGTACAAAGTGTTGCGGACGTGCCAGTGTACAAAGTACACAAATAGAAGAAGAAGAAAAGAAAAAGAGGTGGGGCCTGCTGGCGCGGTCAAGGGATCAAGCGATCATGGTCTCCTGGTTCCCGGGGGCCTCGGTAAGCCCCCGGTTAATTACTCCCACGGATAGTACCACGGGACACCTCCAATTAAACTGCGCAATCGTCGTCTTCGGTCTTCGCTTTACGTTCCTCATGCATGGTGATGGTGTGTGTGGCGGCGGCGGCAGAGTCCGTGTACGGAGTGGTACACGCGCCGTTGAAAACGTGGCCTTTGCTCCGGCCACGCCCGCCTACGCCGTCTTGCCTCGTCGGCCTTGAGCGGCGTCGGTGTAGTTGGAGTTGGGCAGCATGCATGGTTGGGCTCGGCTCAGACGTCATCGATGACATTGTAGATTCGCCGGGAGTGCAAGGGGTATGCCCCGCGGGAGTAGATGTCGATAGGAGAAGAAGGAGTGAATGGATGTGCGACACATGATGTGCACACATCCGTCGATGACCGCGTACACCGCCGCCAATAGCGGAGGAAGTCGCCACCTTGCACCGCTCGGCACGTGTGACACGTGTTCGTGCCGACGAAGAGGGAGGCCACGAGATACGCCTAAGCGTGTCCCGGCCGCAGCAGGATGTCGTCTCCGCCGCCATAGCTACGACGAGTCATCGTTGCTCGTCGAGCGCCGCGTCGCCTCCATGATTACGACGAGTCGTCGTGACTCGTCAAGCGCCGCGCCGCCGCCGACACGTCGAATGGACCATGTCGCCGAGTCCCGGCCAGCCCATGGCGCCTCCATGGACCGGCAAGACAACGGCGAAGGAGACCTCGTGATTTGGCGAAGCCTCACCCAGGCGCCGCCGATGGTGTAGGTAGAAGGGGTGGCACACTAGATGGCGCCGAGTCGAACGACGCGTGTCGACGAGTCCTGACCAGTCCATGGCGCCTCCATGGACCAGTGAGACAGGCGAGTAAGGCCTCCTGACGCGGAGGTGCCTCGCCTTGGCGCCGCTGATGGTGTAGATAGAAGGGGTGGCGCACTAGATGGCGCCGAGTCGAACGACGCGACGAGCCCGGATCAGTCCATGGCGCCTCCATGGACCAGTGAGACGGGCGAGTAAGGTATCGCGATGCGGCGGTGCCTCACCTTGGCGTCGCCGATGGTATAGGTAGAAGGGGTGCGCCGAGTCAATCAATGCATGCCGCCGAGTCCGGACCAGTCCATGGCGCCTCCATGGACCGGTGAGACGGGCGAGGAAGGCCTCGTGATGCGGCGGTGCCTCGCCTTGACGCCGCCGATGGTGTAGGTAGAAGGGGTGCATCGAGTCAATCGATGCATGCCGCCGAGTCCCGGCACAATGATGTTGTTGCCGGCGGACTCGATGATGGAAGGTACACTAGGGACCACGCACGGTCGAGGCCTCGGTACGTCGTCGTCTTGCATGGAGAGTTCACCGCGGTCGCGCATAGGCGGCAGCCCCGGCACATCATCGTCTGCGCGGAGAGTGTGCCGAGGGTTGCGCATGGGCGGCACCCCGGCACGTCGTCACGGGGATCATCGCCGGTGAGTAGTGCACCGGGGTCTACCAATGAGCGGCAACCCCGCCACGGTGTCGATCACCTTCAACGACCCAAAACGGAAGCATCGGCCAGCTTCGTCTCGGGCCGTCCGGTCGCAGCTCCGGCCACAACCATCATCTTGATGCTCACCTTGGGAGAAGACGATCGGCATGCTCGCGTCGTCGCTGGTGCACGCGCTACTCGTGTACGCCGCCGGCTGGACCGCCTTCCTCCTGGCCGTCGACACCAGAGGACTGCCGAGCCTGCTCGGAGTGCTGCGTATTGGATGGATGAATCGATGTGCGCAAGGGATTGATGTGCTGCGTGGATGGATGTGATGGTATTGCGTGCGCGAGTCCTCCTCCTCCCCTGCTGTGTGAGTTGTCCTGTATTTATACGCGGCCAAAGCGATAGAGTAGACGTGCGATGGCTCGGCGCTGTTCGGCCTCTCCTATCTTCACGTGCAAGGAAACACGTTTAAAAACATCTACAGTATCTCTCTTGGTGCTTATCTTCTCCTCAGCGTACACACCGGATGGCTTGGTTATGTACACGTATTTGTAGACATACGCACACTTGCCGGCCGGGGTACGTGCGGGTATTCAAGTATGTACGTATACGCGGTACGTACAGACGACATTGATCATGCATGTCATCAGCTCACAATGCATGCATCGATGGGTACGTGAAGGAGCACTCGCATGCATGAATCAAGCAATAGCTAGCTAATGTACTAGTACACGTGTGTATCCCTGATATTGCATTTTTTTCTTTCTACAACGCCAAGTATAATTATCTTGAGATAGCTCAGTACAAAACCGCTTCAAGCAACAACAACTGAACTCCTTGGCGTAGACCCAATCTGTTCATGCAACTCGCTGATGTACTTTCTCGTCAAAAGCAACGAACACGATGTTTCCTAGCATGGATGAGTTTCTAGATGAATGCATTCTAGGCTTCTAGTCAGAGCATCTCCAACAGGCGCCGGTCGCGCCGCGCGCAAAAAACACATATGCCGCGCGCGCATCAGCTGGTTTGGCGCAGCGTGCAGCGCTGTTTCCAGCGGCCGCGCTAAAATGCAGCGCGCGCGTCGCTCCAGCAGCGCGCCAAAATGCAGCGCGCGCGACCCGCCGCTGCATTGCATATGGCATTTTTCAACATAAAATGATGAACATTTTTAACACAATAAAAATTTCACATAAACAAGTTGGTGAAATTCATGTCCACAAGTTTAAAATCATGCCCACAAGTTCATCCAACCAAGTTCAAAATGCAAATCAAGTTCAATACACAAAGGAAAGACACATCATTCCTCGTCCTCGTCTTCGTCCTCGTCCTCATCTTTGGAAGACGATTCTTCCGCCTCCGAAGATGAATCTTCCTCCCTCTCCTCATCGCGCACCGCATCACGTGAAGCTCCGACGGTGTTGGCAAGATTTTCAACGGCATCTTCATGGGAATATGTGCGAGGAGGCTCATCGAAAGACATTCCGCCCATGACGGCCGGAGGTGCACCCATGCCTCCCATGAGAGAAGCAAAACTCATGCCTCCCATCGTGGCCATAGCGTCGGGAGTGCTCCAAAGCCAGCCATGCCTCCCATTGCACCTAAACCGCCCACGGTACCTCCGAAGCCACCCATGGCACCCATGGCGCCGAGGCCACCGCCACCCATTGCAGGAACCATGGCTCTTTTTTGGATCAAGACTTCTTGTTGGCCAAGATTGACATACTCCTTTTGCGCCGCATTGAGGTTAGTTGTGTCCAAGAAGAACAAGTGCTTCTCCCATTTCAACAATCTAGTTTGCTCCTCATTGCTCACCTTCCTCTCCTCCAAAGCCACCTCCTCTCCTCGGCCGCCAACCTCCTCTCCTCGGCCGCGGCATCTTGGATTCTTGCCATTTTCCTCACCTCGTTGGCTTCTTTTCTTGCCTTCATAATAGATTCCATAGCATTTTTGAGCTCATCATCTCCTTTCCTCTTCTTCTTTTGTGTTTGGTCTTTCTTGCATCCATCCGGTCGCTTTGGCTTCGAGTATGAAACCGAGTTGGGTGTAGGGCTTCTCTTGCCGTCATCACTTGATGCATCATCCTCATCATCATCATCATCCAACTTAATTGTTCGCTTCCGTTTGTCGCTCAAATGCAAATCATCCAAATCTTCACGGTTCTTCCATTTCTCATCATCCTTCAACACATCATAGCAATGAGGCAAAGTAAAGACCCTTCCTTTCTTGATCTTCCCCTTCTTGGTTTTCCTCTCCTCTTCTTTGAACAAGTTTTGCGCAATGTTGAACTACATGAAAACAAAGCAAGTTAGCACCAACAACAAGCAAAACAAAGAAAGTTTAGCACCAACATGTAAGATGAAATGGCACTTACTCTATTGTCCTCATTTGTGCCACTTGGGTTCAACTTGTCAACCGCCTTTTGACAAGCCGCCCACCTTTGACAATCCGAGTTGATTGTCGACCATCGGGACCTAAGTGATCGGTTGGAGTGGTCAATTCCACTCACGTTGCGAGCATCAAAGTGTTCCTTCATCCGGTTCCAATAAGCATCTCTATTTTGATCGCCTCCAACGGATGGATCCCTCGACACTTGCAACCAAGTATTGCATAGTAAGATGTCATCGGTGTTGGTGTAATTGCCCGCTCTTCCTTTCGGTGCGTCGACAATGCCCTCACCCTCCTCGTCCACCTCGAACTCATGGTCTTCAAAATGCATGTCATTGGTTTGAGACCAATGCGAATTGTTGGAGCCAACACCCATCGTTGACATGTATGCATCATCATTGAGACTACAATTTTTTTTGCACAATGCAAATAAGCTATCTATATGTGACGAATGCATTCAAAAAATAACAAAAAAATGAAAAGTTAGAATTTTTTTTACCTTGGAGGCATTTCGTCGAACATGTTGTGCGCGCCGGCCGCCGGCTCAACGAGTGAGCTTGTCGGCGCTTCGGCAGCCGCCGCGCCCATCGCACGCCCCGCAAGCTTCTTCCTCTTCGCCTTGGAGGTGCCGGAGCCGTCCGCCGCCTTGTTTTTCTTCGCCGATGTCTTGCCCTTCTTTGGCCGCGCCGCATTGGGGAGCTTTGAGGAGGAGGGGCGGCGGCTCGGGCCGGCGCCGGCGCGACGCCACCCGCCGCCGAGGTCATCCGCGGCAGTATGAAGAGGCCGCGCGCAAGGCCGCTCGTCGGAGGAGCTCCGGCGGCGGCGAGGCCAACGCCACCCGGGCTAGGGATTGTGGCGGCGGCGGCGGGGTCGCGGCTATAGGACGGGGTGAGCGGGGTGCCGGCGCGTGCGTCCATGGGTGCGGGTCGCCGGCGCCGGCGCGCGGGGCTTTGAAGGGGGAGAAGAAGAGCGCGCAGCGCGAGCGTCGAGTGTGCCGCGCGTGGAAGCGGGCGCCGCAAATACACCGCGCGATGAACCGCATCCACGCGCGCGCCCAACTGCTTATACCGCACGCGCGGTTATTGCGCGTCCGCTGGAGCCATCCGCCGGGTTGCGCGCGCGCTAAAACGGAAAATTTTACGGCGCGGCGTCTGTTTAGCGCGCCTGTTGGAGATGCTCTTAGCTTGTGACCAAGACACCCACGTACAAAGCTAGCTTCGCCTTGGGGCTGGTTGATTCTAACGAGAACAACATGCAAGAAGCATGCAAGAACTAGTTGATGGCCACGGTACCATGCCCGATGATTTTCTTTATATTGATATCATGGTGTTGGTATCATAAGTAAGGGGTACACATGCATACATAGGCGTAAAGCTAGATAACTAAGAGTCCTATTCGGTGAAGACTTCTGGTTCGACTCGGATAGCTCCTATAATACATGCACGTCGTGATTATTGCTAACAAAACATTTATTTTCATAATGAAATATTTATTAACCATATCATCACACAAAGCTGATATAATTTGTTCAAACTTTAAGTTCACCAATTTGCATTAGTCAAATGCCAGACCACTGTTTTGGTCATCACAGCTTGGATAATCGCTTGGAGGTGGTGGAAGAGTCCAGTCCAATGTCGGCCCGTTCTCCACCATGAATGCCATTGCCATGCCTGATGATGCGTGCTTTTCATAATGGCAATGCAAGAACCACACCCCTGTTTGAATGTCAAATTTTCAGTTGCAATCCGCATTATATATAAACTTTCATGTATAACTAGATAGATTTCATATTAGGTATTAATGGGTTTGCGGTACATATGCAATGCAACATATACATTAGCACGTACCAGGATTACTTGCCACGAATCGGATAGCAGTCCACCCCACTACCGGGACAAGGATTGTGTTCCTCACGGGTGGATCCACCAAATTGTATGTCTGCACATCCTTTTGCGCGTCGTATTTCCCATGCCCCTGTGCGAGAACAAAGAAGTCGTGTCCGTGGAGGTGCATAGGGTTAGAGTAGCTGTACATCACCGGAGGACACCGGAACACAATCTCCACTGTGGTGTTGTACCGCAGCCTCCTCACGGACGTCGCCTTCGACGTCTGGCCCTCGTCGTACACTAACCCAGGTGGTATGCTGCTTGGGAACTCTTGCAGCGTGCTTAAACTGCTGCTCACATTGTGGTAGTAGTGTGCTTTGAGCAATGGTGTCCTGGAGGGAAGCTGGAACGAGATGTTGTTCATACGGGACACCAAACCACAGACTGATCCACCTTCTCTGCACATGTGTGTCGTGTCAATGGCCATGAACAGTTGCTCGTCGACGTTTGCTGGCACTGGGTGCGCAAGCGGGTGAGGCAGACTGGTCAAGTTGCCATGGAAGTAGAAGGATGCGACTGCGTCATTTTTACCGGGCATGTCAGGCGCCATTACTGAAGTATCATCATATCTTTTGCTTGGATTGTAGTGCACAATCCCTCTTGTTTTCACTTTCATTGACTTGCTGTTGGCCACAATGTAGTACCTGCCAGGTGATGCGTCGGCAACTAGCAGAGCGTCCACCGTCTCACCTGGCGCGATTGCAATTGTATCTGTGTTGTATGGTTTCACATAATTGGCGTCAGCGGCGACCACTGTGAAGGTATGCCCAGCGATTTTCACGTAGTACTCTGAGTGGAGCGCAGCGTTTACTATCCGTAAGAGATATGTCTTGCCCTGCTCGACATTTAGAATGTAGTTGTCTTCGATGACCCCTACACATTGAACCAAGATTCTACATTAGAACTTTTGATTGCATATTGTATATGAATAAGTTTGCTTGTACTAGAATAAGGAGTGCTAATTTGTCTAGCAGCCTGTCTACAAAAACAAACAGCAACATCTTCTTATAATATGGTCGCGAAAATTAAATAGAACTAGATGCATCAATGCCAGATCAAAACTGCTATTCATATTGCTGCTATTTGAAATCTACCATTTAGTTTCTATGTAAATTTGCAAGAGGGTTTTCAGTTTGCTGATAGTAGTCCCATTTTATAGTACATATTCTTTCCTAGTTTGTGTTTAACACTTGAGTAACAGTGATGGTAATTACCTGAACAGTTATTGGCGTCCCCAAGCTTTCCATTGATTGTAGCTGAAAGGGGCTCATCACTTAAAATACTTCTCTGAATTCTCGTTTCCAACTCAATAGGATCCATTCCCAACCATTCACCTGCATACAGTTTAGAAAGTTTTAATTGGCCTAACTCAGCAGTCTGTGTCGATATAAATCCGCACATACAAACCTATAACGATGGGGATCTCTTTGTTAGGTCTAGGAAATGGGTAAGAATTGGGCCCGGATCTTGGCCGGATGAGCAGTGCACCATGAATGGTTGCACGGAGGCAGCCGACGTGAGCATGCCACCACAACGTGCCCTCCTGGCCCTTGACGTTGAATCGATACGTGAAATTCTTGTTTGGTTGGATTGGGCATTGCGTTATCATCCCTGCTCCATCAGCCCAGCAATTCAGCTGCTGCTTCACTCCGTGCCTGCATACATAGATCAATTGTGCTTCGTTAATCGTTACACTCAACTGCGTGTGTTTTTACAGTGAGATTAAAGGAGTATATAGCGATCTTACGACACAAAAAATACTAATCTTATGACTGGGTTCATATACACATGCGCAAATTTGCCATCGCAAGGAGTACTTGACTCAACAGAAAAATTATGTAGATAATGTAGTATTTGTTGTGATTATTTGGTGAGTGAAATCCATTACTTTTTTTGATGTTCAGTATCTCACAGTTTTCAAATACATGACAGCTATAATCTGATGTACCATGTGAAGATCTATAAGAATTAAATCTATATCTGACACTTTTTGTACATGCATATATAAGAATAGAGGCAAATACACTAGTGGTACATGAAAAAAAATACGAGCCTTGCGTGCTCGGATAGTAGTTCCTGAAATTATATACTCCCTCCGTTCCTAAATATATGTCCTTTTAGACATTTTAAATGGACTACAACATATGGATCTATGTAGACATATTTTGAAGTGTAGATTCACTAATTTCGCTCCGAATATAGTCACTTGTTGAAATCTCTGAAAAGACTTGTACTCCCTCCGTCCGAAAATACTTGTCATTGAAATGGATGTATCTAGATGTATTTTAGTTCTAGACCCATCCATTTTGATGACAAGTAATTCCGGACGGAGGGAGTATTTGGGAACGGAGGAAGTATATTATTGTAGTTATATAAATATTTTCTAAAAGAATGCCTGATTCTTTTCTAACTATGATAATAATGTACATAATTTTTACAAATTTGTGTTTTTTCGAGTGGCTTTTACAAATTTCTTAAAAAGAGAAAATATCTAACATATCAAAATTGGGCCGCACTAACTATGGCCCATTTATGCTCCACAAGGGTGGTCCATTATAAGTGATTAATGGCCTGTTTGGTAGTTGGTTAGCTTCTACTCCCTCAGTTCCAAATTACTTGTCTTAGATTTGTCTAGATACAGAGGTATCTAACACTAAAATGAGTCTAGATACATCCGTATCTAGACAAATCCAAAACAAGTAATTCGGAACGGAGGGAGTAGATCCGCTAAATCTTCATTGGAGCTGGGCCTAACAGTTCGGCTCAAGGAAGCTAGCTTCCCAAATCGGAGGAGAGTCCCCGTACGTGTATAAAGCTGGAGTGGCATTTCTGGTGTTGGAAATATGCCCTAGAGGCAATAATAAAATGATTATTATTATATTTCTTTGTTCATGATAATTGTCTATTATTCATGCTATAATTGTGTTATCCGGAAATCGTAATACATGTGTGAATACATAGACCACAACACCCTAGTGAGCTTTGACTAGCTCGTTGATCAAAAGATAGTCATGGTTTCCTACTATGGACATTGGATGTCATTGATAACGGGATCACATCATTAGGAGAATGATGTGATGGACAAGACCCAATCCTAAGCATAGCTCAAAGATCGTGTAGTTCGTTTGCTGTAGCTTTTTCCGAATGTCAAGTATCATTCCTTAGACCATGAGATTGTGCAACTCCCGGATACCGTAGGAGTGCTTTGGGTGTGCCAAACGTCACAACGTAACTGGGTGACTATAAAGGTACACTACAGGTATCTCCGAAAGTGTCTGTTGGGTTGGCACGAATCGAGACTGGGATTTGTCACTCCGCATGACGGAGAGGTATCTCTGGGCCCACTCGGTAATGCATCATCATAATGAGCTCAATGTGACCAAATGGTTGATCACGGGATCATGCATTATGGTACGAGTGAAGTGACTTGCCGGTAACGAGATTGAACGAGGTATTGGGATACCGGTGATCGAGTCTCGGGCAAGTAACGTACCGACTGACAAAGGGAATTGTATACGGATTGATTGAATCCTCGACATCGTGGTTCATCCGATGAGATCATCGTGGAGCATGTGGGAGCCAACATGGGTATCCAGATCCCGCTGTTGGTTATTGACCGGAGAGGCGTCTCGGTCATGTCTGCATGTCTCCCGAACCCGTAGGGTCTACACACTTAAGGTTCGGTGACGCTAGGGTTGTAGAGATATTAGTATGCAGTAACCCGAAAGTTGTTCGGAGTCCCAGATGAGATCCCGGACGTCACGAGGAGTTCCGGAATGGTCCGGAGGTAAATATTTATATATAGGAAGTCCATTTTCGGCCATCGGGAAGGTTTCAGGGGTCGCCGGTATTGTACCGGGACCACCGGAAGGGTCCGGAGGGTCCACCGGGTGGGGCCACCTATCCCGGAGGGTCCCATGGGCTGAAGTGGGGGGGGGAACCAGCCCCTGGTGGGCTGGTGCGCCCCCCTTGGGCCTCCCCTGCGCCTAGGGTTGGGAAACCCTAGGGGTGGGGGTGCCCCCCACTTGGCTTGGGGGGGAAGCCACCCCTTGGCCGGCGCCCCCCTTGGAGATCCATCTCCTAGGGCCGGCGCCCCCCAAGGCCCCTATATAAAGAGGGGGGAGGGCAGCCGCACCCCTTCCTCTTGGCGCCTCCCTCTCCATCCGTAACACCTCTCCTCCCCGCTTGCGCTTGGCGAAGCCCTGCCGGGATCCTGCTGCATCCACCACCACGCCGTCGTGCTGCTGGATCTTCATCAACCTCTCCTTCCCCCTTGCTGGATCAAGTTGAAGGAGACGTCTTCCCAACCGTACGTGTGTTGAACGCGGAGGTGCCGTCCGTTCGGCACTAGGTCATCGGTGATTTGGATCACGTCGAGTACGACTCCATCAACACCGTTCTCTTGAACGCTTCCGCGCGTGATCTACAAGGGTATGTAGATGCACTCCTCTCTCCCTCGTTGCTAGATGACTCCATAGATTGATCTTGGTGATGCGTAGAAAATTTAAAATTCTGCTACGTTCCCCACAGTGGCATCATGAGCTAGGTCTATCGTAGTTTCTATGCACGAGTAGAACACAAAGCAGTTGTGGGCATCGATATTGCCAATTATCTTGCCGTTACTAGTCTTATCTTGATTCGGCGGCATTATGGGATGAAGCGGCCCGGACCGACCTTATACGTACGCTTACGTGAGACTGGTTCCACCGACTGACATGCACTAGTTGCATAAGGTGGCTGGCGGGTGTCTGTCTCTCCCACTTTAGTCGGATCGGATTCGATGAATAGGGTCCTTATGAAGGGTAAATAGAAATTGGTAATTCACGTTGTGGTTTTGGCGTAGGTAAGAAACATTCTTGCTAGAAACCTATAGCAGCCACGTAAAAACTTGCAACAACAATTAGAGGACGTCTAACTTGTTTTTGCAGCAAGTGTTTTGTGATGTGATATGGCCAAAGGATGTGATGAATGATATATGTGATGTATGAGATGATCATGTTGGGGAACGTAGCAGAAATTCAAAATTTTCCTACGTGTCACCAAGATCAATCTATGGAGTCATCTAGCAACGAGGGAGGAGTGGATCTACATACCCTTGTAGATCGCGCGCGGAAGCGTTCAAGAGAACGGGGTTGAAGGAGTCGTACTCGTCGTGATTCAAATCACCGATGATCCTAGTGCCGAACGGACGGCACCTCCGTGTTCAACACACGTACAGCCTGGTGACATCTCCCATACCTTGATCCAGCAAGGAGAGAGGGAGAGGTTGAGGAAGTCTCCATCCAGCAGCAGCACAACGGCGTGGTGGTGATGGAGGAGCGTGGCTATCCCGCAGGGCTTCGCCAAGCACCGTGGGAGAGGAGGAAGGAGAGATGCAGGGCTGCGTCATATAGAGGAGAGGAACTCATCTTGTGTCATGTGCAGCCCCAAAACCTCCACTCTATATAGGGGCAAGGGGGAGGGGAGGCGCCCTAGGGTTTCCCCTAGGGGGGCGGCGGCCAGGGCAGATGGGATCTCCCCTTTGGGTGACTTGGCCCCCAAGCCAGGAGGTGGGAACCCTAGATGGGGCGCCCCAAACCCCCTGGTCACGTGGGATTAGGTGAGGGGGGCGCACAACCCCTTAGTGGGCTGGTTTGCCCCCTTCCCTTGGCCCATGAAGCCCCCCAACACTTGTCGGGGCTCCCGAAACACCTTTCGGTCATGCTGGTCATCACCCGGTACCTCCGGAACACTCCCGGACTCCAAAACCCTTCGTCCAATATATCAATCTTTACCTCCGGACCATTCCGGACCTCCTCGTGATGTCCGGGATCTCATGTAGGACTCCGAACAACATTCGGTAACCACATACAAGCTTCCTTTATAACCCTAGCATCATCGAAACTTAAGTGTGTAGACCCTATGGGTTCGGGAACCATGCAGACATGACCGAGACGTTCTCTGGTCAATAACCAACAGCGGGATCTGGATACCCATGTTGGCTCCCACATGTTCCACGATGATCTCATCGGATGAACCACGATGTCAAGGACTTAATCAATTCCGTATACAATTCCCTTTGTCTATCGGTACGATACTTGCCCGAGATTCAATCGTCGGTATCCCGATACCTTGTTCAATCTCGTTACCGGCAAGTCTCTTTACTCGTTCCGTAACACATCATCCCGTGATCAACTCCTTGATCACATTGTGCACATTATGATGATGTCCTACCGAGTGGGCCCAGAGATACCTCTCCGTCACACGGAGTGACAAATCCCAGTCTCGATTCGTGCCAACCCAACAGACACTTTCGGAGATACCCGTAGTGCACCTTTATAGCCACCCAGTTACGTTGTGACGTTTGGTACACCCAAAGCACTCCTACGGTATCCGGGAGTTGCACAATCTCATGGTCTAAGGAAATGATACTTGACATTAGAAAAGCTTTAGCATATGAACTACACGATCTAGTGCTATGCTTAGGATTGGGTCTTGTCCATCACATCATTCTCCTAATGATGTGATCCCGTTATCAACGACATCCAATGTCCATGGTCAGGAAACCGTAACCATCTATTGATCAACGAGCTAGTCAACTAGAGGCTTACTAGGGACATGGTGTTGTCTATGTAGCCACACATGTATCTGAGTTTCCTATCAATACAATTATATCATGGATAATAAACGATTATCATGAACAAGGAAATATAATAATAACTTATTTATTATTGCCTCTAGGGCATATTTCCAACAGTCTCCCACTTGCACTAGAGTCAATAATCTAGTTCACATCGCCATGTGATTAACACTCACAGATCACATCGCCATGTGACCAACATCCAAAGAGTTTACTAGAGTCAATAATCTAGTTCACATCACTATGTGATTAACACTCAATGAGTTCTGGGTTTTATCATGTTGCTTGTGAGAGAGGTTTTAGTCAACGGGTCTGCAACATTCAGATCCGTATGTACTTCACAAATCTCTACGCTATATTTGGAGCTATTTCAAATAACTGTTCTACTTGGAGCTATTCTAAATTGTTGCTCCATTATACGTATCCGGTATCTCTACTCAGAGCTATCCGAATAGGTGTTAAGCTTGCATCGACGTAACCCTTTACGACGAACTCTTTTACCACCTCCATAATCGAGAAAATTCCTTAGTCCACTAGTTACTAAGGATAACTTTGACCGCTGTCCTGTGATCCATACTTGGATCACTCTTGTACCCCTTGACTGACTCATGGCTAGGCACACTTCAGGTGCAGTACACAGCATAGCATACTGTAGAGCCTACGTCAAAAGCATAGGGGACGACCTTCGTCCTTTCTCTCTATTCTGCCGTGGTCGAGCTTTAAGTCTTAACTTCATACCTTACAACTCAGGCAAGAACTCCTTCTTTGACTGATCCATCTTGAACACCTTCAAGATCATGTCAAGGTATGTGCTCATTTGAAAGTACCATTAAGCGTTTTGATCTATCCTTATAGATATTGATGCTCAATGTTCAAGTAGGTTAATCCAGGCTTTCCATTGAAAAACACTTTCAAATAACCCTACATGCTTTCTAGAAATTCTACATCATTTCCAATCAACAATATGTCAACAACATATACTCATCAAAAATTCTATAGTGCTCCCACTCACTTCTTTGGAAATACAAGTTTCTCATAAACTTTGTATAAACCCAAAATCTTTGATCAAAGCATACATTCCAACTCCGAGATGCTCACTCCAGTCCTTAGAAGGATTGCTGGAGCTTTGCATACTTATTAGCATCTTTCAGGATTGACAAAACCTTCCGGTTGTATCACGTACAACCTTTCCTCAAAAATCGTCGAGGAAACAATGTTTTGACATCCTATCTGCAAGATTTCATAAATAATGCAGTAATTGCTAATATAATTCCAACAGACTCTTTAGCATCGCTACGAGTGAGAAAGTCTCATCATAGTCAACTCCTTGAACTTGTCGGAAAACATCTTAACGACAAGTCGAGCTTTCTTAATTGTGATGCTTACCATCATTGTCCGTCTTCCTTTTAAAATCCATCTGTACTCAACAGCCTTACGACCATCGAGCCGTTCTGCCAAAGTCTACACTTTGTTTTCATACATGGATCCTCTCTCAGATTTTATGGCCTCGAGCCATTTATCGGAATCCGGGCCCACCATCGCTTCTCCATAGCTCGTAGGTTCATTGTTGTCTAGCAACATGACTTCCAAGACAGGATTACGTACCACTCTGAAGTATGCATCCTTGTCATCCCACGAGGTTTGTTAGTGACTTGATCTGAAGTTTCATGATCACTATCATAAGCTTCCACTTCAATTGGTGTAGGTGCCACAGGAACAACTTCCTGTGCCCTGCCACACACTAGTTGAAGAAATGGTTCAACAACCTTATCAAGTCTCCACCATCCTCCCACTCAATTCTTTCGAGAGAAACTTTTCCTCGAGAAAGGACCCGATTATAGAAACAATCCCTTATTGCTTTTGGATCTGAGACAGGAGGTATACCCAACTGTTTTTGGGTGTCCTATGAAGATGCATTTATCTGCTTTGGGTTCGAGCCTATCAGCCTAAAACTTTTTCACATAAGCGTCGCAGCCCCAAACTTTTAAGAAATGACAGCTTAGGTTTCTCTAAACCATAGTTCATACGATGTCATCTCATCGGAATTACGTGGTGCCCTATTTAAAGTGAATGTGGTTGTCTCTAATGCCTAACCCATAAACTATCGTGGTAATTCGATAAGAGACATCATGGTATGCATCATATCCAATAGGGTGCAGTTATGATGTTCGGACACACCATCACACTATGGTGTTCCAGGCTGTATTAGTTGTGAAACAATTTCCACAATGTCTTAATTATGTGCCAAACTCGTAATTCAGATATTCATCTCTATGATCATATCATAGATCTTTTATCCTCTTGTCACGACGATCTTTCAACTTCACACTGAAATTACTTGAACCTTTCAATAATTCAGACTCGTGATTCATCAAGTAAATATACTCAACATCTACTCAAATCATCTGTGAAGTAAGAACATAACGATATCCACTACATGCCTCAGCACTCATTGGACTGCACACATCAAAATGTATTACTTCCAACAAGTTGCTTTCTAGTTCCATTTTACTGAAAACGAGGCTTTCAGTCATCTTGCCCATGTGGTATGATTTGCATGTCTCAAGTGATTCAAAAATCAAGTGAGTCCAAACAATCCATCTGTATAGAGTTTCTTCATGCATATCTACCAACAAACACGGTTCGCATGTCTCAATCCTTTCAAAAACGAGTGAGCCCAAAGATCCATCAACATGGAGCTTCTTCATGCATTTTATACCGATATGACTTACGTGGCATTGCCACAAGTAGGTGGTACTATCATTACTATCTTATATCTTTTGGCATGAACATGTGTATCACTACGATCGAGATTCAATAAACCATTTATTTTAGGTGTAAGACCATTGAAGGTATTATTCAAATAAACAGAGTAACCATTATTCTCCTTAAATGAATAACCGTATTGCGATAGACATAATCCAATCATGTCTATGCTCAACGCAAACACCAATCTCGATGGTAGAGGGAGCGTACGATATTTGATCAACCTTGGAAATACTTCCAACACATATCGTCATCTCACCTTTAGCTAGTCTCCGTTTATTCCGTAGCCTTTTGTTTCGAGTTACTAACACTTAGCAACCGAACCGGTATCTAATACCCTGGTGCTACTAGGAGTACTAGTAAAGTACACATCAACACAATGTATATCCAATATACTTCTATCGACCTTGCCAGCCTTCTAATCTACCAAGTATCTAGGGTAATTCTGCTCCAGTGGTTGTTCCCCTTATTACAGAAGCACTTAGTCTCGGGTTTGGGTTCAACTTTGGGTTTCTTCATTAGAGCAGCAGCTGATTTGCTGTTTCATGAAGTATCCCTTCTTGCCCTTGCCCTTCTTGAAACTAGTGGTTTCACCAACCATCAACAATTGATGCTCCTTCTTGATTTCTACTTTTGTGGTGTCAAACATCGTGAATGTCTCAAGGATCATCATATATGTCCCTGATATATTATAGTTCATCACGAAGCTCTAGCAGCTTGGTGGTAATGACTTCGGAGAAACATCACTATCTCATCTGGAAGATCAACTCCCACTCGATTCAAATGATTGTTGTACTCAGACAATCTGAGCACAAGCTCAACAATTGAGCTTTTCTCCTAAGTTTGCAGGCTAAGAAAATCGTCGGAGGTCTTATACCTCTTGACGTGGGCACGAGCCTGAAATTCCAATTTCAGCCCTCAAAACATCTCATAGGTTTCGCGACGTTTCAAAACCGTCTTCGGTGCCTCAACTCTAAACCGTTTAACTGAACTATCACGTAGTTATCAAAATGTGTATGTCAGATGTTCGAAACATCCACAGACGACGTTCGAGGTTCAGCACACTGAGCTGTGCATTAAAGACATAAGCCTTCTACTGTCTGCATATGAGGACTATCCTCAGTTTACGGACCTAGTCCGCATAATTGCTACTATCAACTTTCAACTAAATTTTCTCTAGGAACATATCTAAACAGTAGAACTGAAGCGCGAGCTACGACATAATTTGCGAAGACCTTTTGACTATGTTCAGGATAATTAAGTTCATCTTATGAACTCCCACTCAGATAGACATCCCTCTAGTCATCTAAGTGATTACATGATCTGAGTCAACTAGGCCGTGTCCGATCATCACGTGAGACAGACTAGTCAACCTCGGTGAACATCTTCATGTTGATCGTATCTTCTATACGACTCATGCTCGACCTTTCGGTCTTCTATGTTCCGAGGCCATGTCTGTACATGCTAGGCTCATCAACTCAACCTAAGTGTTTGCATGTGTAAATCTGTCTTACACCCGTTGTATGTGAACGTTGGAATCTATCACACCCGATCATCACGTGGTGCTTAGAAACGAACGAACTGTCGCAACGGTGCACAGTTAGGGGGAACACTTTCTTGAAATTATTATGAGGGATCATCTTATTTACTACCGTCGTTCTAAGCAAATAAGATGTATAAACATGATAAACATCACATGCAATCAAATAGTGACATGATATGGCCAATATCATATTGCTCCTTTTGATCTCCATCTTCGGGGCTCCATGATCATCATCGTCACCGGCATGACACCATGATCTCCATCATCATGATCTCCATCATCGTGTCTTCTTGAAGTTGTCACGTCATCTGTTACTTCTAGTACTATGGCTAACGCTTTAGCAATAAAGTAAAGTAATTACATGACGTTTATGTTGACACGCAGGTCATAAATAAATTAAGACAACTCCTATGGCTCCTGCCGGTTGTCATACTCATCGACATGCAAGTCGTGATTCCTATTACAAGAACATGATCATCTCATACATCACATATATCATTCATCACATCCTTTGGCCATATCACATCACATAGCATACCCTGCAAAAACAAGTTAGACGTCCTCTAATTGTTGTTTGCATGTTTTACGTGGCTGCTATGGGTTTCTAGCAAGAACGTTTCTTACCTACGCAAAACCACAACGTGATATGCCAATTGCTATTTACCCTTCATAAGGACCCTTTTCATCGAATCCGATCCGACTAAAGTGGGAGAGACAGACACCCGCCAGCCACCTTATGCAATTAGTGCATGTCAGTCGGTGGAACCGGTCTCATGTAAGCGTACGTGTAAGGTTGGTCCGGGCCGCTTCATCCCACAATGCCGCCGAATCAAGATTGTACTAGTAACGGCAAGATAATTGACAATATCGACGCCCACAACTACTTTGTGTTCTATTCGTGCATAGTAACTACGCAATAGACCTAGCTCATGATGCCACTGTTGGGGAACGTAGCAGAAATTCAAAATTTTCCTACGTGTCACCAAGATCAATCTATGGAGTCATCTAGCAACGAGGGAGGAGTGGATCTACATACCCTTGTAGATCGCGCGCGGAAGCGTTCAAGAGAACGGGGTTGAAGGAGTCGTACTCGTCGTGATTCAAATCACCGATGATCCTAGTGCCGAACGGACGGCACCTCCGTATTCAACACACGTACAGCCCGGTGACATCTCCCATACCTTGATCCAGCAAGGAGAGAGGGAGAGGTTGAGGAAGTCTCCATCCAGCAGCAGCACAACGGCGTGGTGGTGATGGAGGAGCGTGGCTATCCTGCAGGGCTTCGCCAAGCACCGCGGGAGAGGAGGAAGGAGAGATGCAGGGCTGCGTCATATAGAGGAGAGGAACTCATCTTGTGTCATGTGCAGCCCCAAAACCTCCACTATATATAGGGGCAAGGGGGAGGGGAGGCGCCCTAGGGTTTCCCCTAGGGGGGCGGCGGCCAGGGCAGATGGGATCTCCCCTTTGGGTGACTTGGCCCCCAAGCCAGGAGGTGGGAACCCTAGATGGGGCGCCCCAAACCCCCTGGTCACGTGGGATTAGGTGAGGGGGGCGCACAACCCCTTAGTGGGCTGGTTTGCCCCCTTCCCTTGGCCCATGAAGCCCCCCAACACTTGCCGGGGCTCCCGAAACACCTTTCGGTCATGCTGGTCATCACCCGGTACCTCCGGAACACTCCCGAACTCCAAAACCCTTTGTCCAATATATCAATCTTTACCTCCGGACCATTCCGGAACTCCTCGTGACGTCCGGGATCTCATCCGGGACTCCGAACAACATTCGGTAACCACATACAAGCTTCCTTTATAACCCTAGCGTCATCGAACCTTAAGTGTGTAGACCCTACGGGTTCGGGAACCATGCAGACATGACCGAGACGTTCTCCGGTCAATAACCAACAGCGGGATCTGGATACCCATGTTGGCTCCCACATGTTCCACGATGATCTCATCGGATGAACCACGATGTCAAGGATTCAATCAATCCCGTATACAATTCCCTTTGTCTATCGGTACGATACTTGCCCGAGATTCGATCGTCGGTATCCCGATACCTTGTTCAATCTCGTTACCGGCAAGTCTCTTTACTCGTTCCGTAACACATCATCCCGTGATCAACTCCTTGATCACATTGTGCACATTATGATGATGTCCTACCGAGTGGGCCCAGAGATACCTCTCCGTCACACGGAGTGACAAATCCCAGTCTCGATTCGTGCCAACCCAACAGACACTTTCGGAGATACCCGTAGTGCACCTTTATAGCCACCCAGTTACGTTGTGACGTTTGGTACACCCAAAGCACTCCTACGGTATCCGGGAGTTGCACAATCTCATGGTCTAAGGAAATGATACTTGACATTAGAAAAGCTTTAGCATATGAACTACACGATCTAGTGCTATGCTTAGGATTGGGTCTTGTCCATCACATCATTCTCCTAATGATGTGATCCCGTTATCAACGACATCCAATGTCCATGGTCAGGAAACCGTAACCATCTATTGATCAACGAGCTAGTCAACTAGAGGCTTACTAGGGACATGTTGTTGTCTATGTATCCACACATGTATCTGAGTTTCCTATCAATACAATTATAGCATGGATAATAAACGATTATCATGAACAAGGAAATATAATAATAACTTATTTATTATTGCCTCTAGGGCATATTTCCAACAGATCATGTTCTTGTAATAGGAATCACGACTTGCATGTCGATGAGTATGACAACCGGCAGGAGCCATAGGAGTTGTCTTAATTTATTTGTGACCTGCGTGTCAACATATAATGTCATGTAATTACTTTACTTTATTTCTAAACCGTTAGCCATAGTAGTAGAAGTAATAGATGAAGAGACAACTTCAAGAAGACACGATGGTGGAGATCATGATGATGGAGATCATGGTGTCATGCAGGTGACAACGATGATCATGGAGCCCCGAAGATGGAGATCAAAAGGAGCAAATGATATTGGCCATATCATGTCACTATTTGATTGCATGTGATGTTTATCATGTTTTACATCTTATTTGCTTAGAACGACGGTAGCTTAAATAAGATGATCCCTCGTAATAATTTCAAGAAAGTGTTCCCCTAACTGTGCACCGTTGCGAAGGTTCGTTGTTTCGAAGCACCACGTGATGATCGGGTGTGATAGATTCTAACGTTCGAATACAACGGGTGTAAGCCAGATTTATACACGCAATACACTTAGGTTGATTGACGAGCCTAGCATGTACAGACATGGCCTCGGAACATGGAAGACCGAAAGGTCGAGCATGAGTCGTATAGAAGATACGATCAACATGAAGATGTTCACCGATGTTGACTAGTCCGTCTCACGTGATGATCGGACACGGCCTAGTCAACTCGGATCATGTTTCACTTAGATGACGGGAGGGATGTCTATCTGAGTGGGAGTTCATTACGTAATTTGATTAGATGAACTTAATTATCATGAAGTTAGTCTAAAATCTTTACAATATGTCTTGTAGATCAAATGGCCCACGTTGTCCTCAACTTCAACGCGTTCCTAGAGAAAACCAAGCTGAAAGATGATGGCAGCAACTATACGGACTGGGTCCGGAACCTGAGGATCATCCTCATAGCTGCCAAGAAAGATTATGTTCTAGAAGCACCGCTAGGTGACACACCCATCCCAGAGAACCAAGATGTTATGAACGCTTGGCAATCACGTGCTGATGATTACTCCCTCGTTCAGTGCGGCATGCTTTACAACTTAGAACCGGGGCTCCAAAAGCGTTTTGAGAGACATGGAGCATATGAGATGTTCGAAGAGCTAAAAATGGTTTTCCAAGCTCATGCCCGGGTCGAGAGATATGAAGTCTCCGACAAGTTCTTCAGCTGTAAGATGGAGGAAAATAGTTCTGTCAGTGAGCACATACTCAAAATGTCTGGGTTGCATAACCGCTTGACTCAGCTGGGAGTTAATCTCCCGGATGACGCGGTCATTGACAGAATCCTTCAGTCGCTTCCACCAAGCTACAAGAGCTTTGTGATGAACTTCAATATGCAGGGGATGGAAAAGACCATTCCTGAGGCATATTCAATGCTGAAATCAGCACAGGTGGAAATCAAAAAGATGGTGAATAAAACCACTAAGTTCAAGAAAGGCAAGGGTAAGAAGAACTTCAAGAAGGACGGCAAGGGAGTTGCCGCGCCCGGTAAGCAAGCTGCCGGGAAGAAGCCAAAGAATGGACCCAAGCCTGAGACTGAGTGTTTATTGCAAGGGAATTGGTCACTGGAAGCGGAACTGCCCCAAATACTTAGCGGACAAGAAGGCCGGCAACACTAAAGGTATATGTGATATACATGTAATTGATGTGTACCTTACCAGTACTCGTAGTAGCTCCTGAGTATTTGATACCGGTGCGGTTGCTCACATTTGTAACTCAAAGCAGGAGCTGCAGAATAAGCGGAGACTGGCGAAGGACGAGGTGAGGATGCGCGTCGGGAATGGTTCCAAGGTCGATGTTATCGCCGTCGGCACGCTGCCTCTACATTTACCCACGTGATTAGTTTTAAACCTCAATAATTGTTATTTAGTGCCAGCTTTGAGCATGAACATTGTATCAGGATCTCGTTTAATTTGAGATGGCTACTCATTTAAATTCGAGAATAATGGTTGTTCTATTTATATGAGAGATATGTTTTATGGTCATGCTCCGTTGGTGAATGGTTTATTCTTAATGAATCTCGAGCGTAATGTTACACATATTCATAGTGTGAATACCAAAAGATGTAAAGTTGATAATGATAGTCCCACATACTTGTGGCACTACCGCCTTGATCACATAGGTGTCAAACGCATGAAGAAGCTCCATGCAGATGGACTTTTGGAGTCTCTTGATTACGAATCATTTGACACGTGCGAACCATGCCTCATGGGTAAAATGACCAAGACTCCGTTCTCGGGAACAATGGAGCGAGCAACCAACTTATTGGAAATCATACATACTGATGTGTGCGGTCCAATGAGTGTTGAGGCTCGCGGTGGCTATCGTTATGTTCTCACCCTCACTGATGACTTGAGTAGATATGGGTATGTCTACTTAATGAAACACAAGTCTGAGACCTTTGAAAAGTTTAAGGAATTTCAGAGTGAGGTTGAGAATCAACGTGACAGGAAAATCAAGTTCTTACGATCAGATCATGGGGGAGAATACTTGAGTCACGAATTTGGCACACACTTAAGAAAATGTGGAATAGTTTCACAACTCACGCCGCCTGGAACACCTCAGCGTAATGGTGTGTCCGAACGTCGTAATCGCACTCTATTGGATATGGTGTGATCTATGATGTCTCTTACCGATCTACCGCTGTCATTTTGGAGCTATGCTTTAGAGACTGCCGCATTCACTTTAAATAGGGCTCCGTCGAAATCCATTGAGACGACACCGTATGAATTATGGTTTGGGAAGAAACCTAAGCTGTCGTTTCTAAAAGTTTGGGGATGCGATGCTTATGTCAAGAAACTTCAACCTGAAAAGCTCGAACCCAAATCGAAAAAATGCGTCTTCATAGGATACCCTAAAGAAACTATTGGGTATACCTTCTACCTCAGATCTGAAGGCAAGATCTTTGTTGCCAAGAATGGGTCCTTTCTAGAGAAAGAGTTTCTCTCGAAAGAAATAAGTGGGAGGAAAGTAGAACTTGATGAAGTATTACCTCTTGAACCGGTAAGTGACGCAGCTCAAGAAAATGTTCCTGAGGTGCCAGCACCGACTAGAGAGGAAGTTGATGATGATGATCATGAAACTTCAGATCAAGTTGCTACTGAACTTTGTAGGTCCACGAGGACACGTTCCACACCAGAGTGGTACGGCAACCCTGTCTTGGAAATCATGTTGTTAGACAACGGTGAACCTTCGAACTATGAAGAAGCGATGGCGGGCCCGAATTCCGACAAATGGCTGGAAGCCATGAAATCCGAGATAGGATCCATGTACGAAAACAAAGTATGGACTTTGACTGACTTGCCCGATGAATGGCGAGCCATAGAAAATAAATGGATCTTTAAGAAGAAGACAAACGCGGATGGCAATGTGACCATCTATAAAGCTCGGCTTGCCGCTAAGGGTTATTGACAAGTTCAAGGGGTTGACTACGATGAGACTTTCTCACCTGTAGCGAAGCTGAAGTCCGTTCGAATCATGTTAGCAATTGCCGCATTCTATGATTATGAGATATGGCAAATGGACGTCAAAACGGCATTCCTTAATGGTTTCCTTAAGGAAGAATTGTATATGATGCAGCCGGAAGGTTTTGTCGATCCTAAGAATGCTGACAAGGTGTGCAAGCTCCAACGCTCGATTTATGGGCTGGTGCAAGCATCTCGGAGTTGGAACATTCGTTTTGATGAGATGATCAAAGCATTTGGGTTTACGCAGACTTATGAAGAAGCCTGCATTTACAAGAAAGTGAGTGGGAGCTCTGTAGTATTTCTCATATTGTATGTGGATGACATACTGTTGATGGGAAATGATATAGAATTCTTGGAAAGCATAAAGGCCTACTTGAACAAGTGATTTTCAATGAAGGATCTTGGAGAAGCTGCTTATATATTAGGCATCAAGATCTATAAAGATAGATCGAGATGCCTCATTGGTCTTTCACAGAGTACGTACCTTGACAAGATATTGAAGAAGTTCAAAATGGATCAGTCAAAGAAGGGGTTCTTGCCTGTATTGCAAGGTACGAGATTGAGCACGGCTCAATGCCCAACCACGGCAGAAGATAGAGAAAAGATGAGTGTCGTCCCCTATGCCTCGGCCGTAGGGTCTATCATGTATGCTATGCTGTGTACCAGACCTGATGTAAACCTTGTCGTAAGTTTGGTAGGAAGGTACCAAAGTAATCCCGACATGGAACACTGGACAGCGGTCAAGAATATCCTGAAGTACCTGAAAAGGATTAAGGATATATTTCTCGTTTATGGAGGTGACGAAGAGCTTGTTGTAAAGGGTTACGTCGATACTAGCTTCGACACAGATCTGGATGACTCTAAGTCACAAACCGGCTACATGTATATTTTGAATGGTGGGGCAGTAAGCTGGTGCAGTTGCAAGCAAAGCATTGTGGCGGGATCTACATGTGAAACGGAGTACATGGCAGCCTCGGAGGCAGCACAAGAAGCAGTCTGGGTGAAGGAGTTCATTACTGACCTAGGAGTCATACCCAATGCGTCGGGCCTGATGACCCTCTTCTGTGACAACACTGGAGCCATTGCCCTTGCCAAGGAGCCCAGGTTTCACAGGAAGACCAGGCATATCAAGCGTCGCTTCAACTCCATTCGTGAAAGTGTTCAAAATGGAGACATAGGGATTTGTAAAGTACATACGGACCTGAATGTGGCAGATCCGTTGACTAAACCTCTCCCTAGAGCAAAACATGATGAACACCAGAACTGCATGGGTGTTCAATTCATCACAATGTAACTAGACTATTGACTCTAGTGCAAGTGGGAGACTGTTGGAAATATGCCCTAGAGGCAATAATAAAATGGTTATTATTATATTTCTTTGTTTATGATAATTGTCTATTATTCATGCTATAATTGTGTTATCCGGAAATCGTAATGCATGTGTGAATACATAGACCACAACACGTCCCTAGTGAGCCTCTAGTTGACTAGCTCGTTGATCAAAAGATAGTCATGGTTTCCTGACTATGGACTTTTGATGTCATTGATAACGGGATCACATCATTAGGAGAATGATGTGATGGACAAGACCCAACCCTAAGCATAGCTCAAAGATCGTGTAGTTCGTTTGCTGTAGCTTTTTCCGAATGTCAAGTATCATTCCTTAGACCATGAGATTGTGCAACTCTCGGATACCGTAGGAGTGCTTTGGGTGTGCCAAACGTCACAACGTAACTGGGTGACTATAAAGGTACACTACAGGTATCTCCGAAAGTGTCTGTTGGGTTGGCACGAATCGAGACTGGGATTTGTCACTCCGCATGACGGAGAGGTATCTCTGGGCCCACTCGGTAATGCATCATCATAATAATCTCAGTGTGACCAAGTGGTTGATCACGGGATCATGCATTACGGTACGAGTAAAGTGACTTGCCGGTAACGAGATTGAACGAGGTATTGGGATACCGACGATCGAGTCTCGGGCAAGTAACGTACCGACTGACAAAGGGAATTGTATACGGATTGATTGAATTCTCGACATCGTGGTTTATCCGATGAGATCATCGTGGAGCATGTGGGAGCCAACATGGGTATCCAGATCCCGCTGTTGGTTATTGACTAGAGAGGCGTCTCGGTCATGTCTGCATGTCTCCCGAACCCGTAGGGTCTACACACTTAAGGTTCGGTGACGCTAGGGTTGTAGAGATATTAGTATGCAGTAACCCGAAAGTTGTTTGGAGTCCCGGATGAGATCCCGGACGTCACTAGGAGTTCCGGAATGGTCGGAGGTAAAGATTTATATATAGGAAGTCCAGTTTCGGCCACCGGGAAGGTTTCGGGGGTCGCCGGTATTGTACCGGGACCACCGAAAGGGTCCGGGGGTCCATCGTGTGGGGCCACCTATCCCGGAGGACCCCATGGGCTGAAGTGGGAGGGGAACCAGCCCCTAGTGGGCTGGTGCGCCCCCCCTTGGGCCTCCCCTGCGCCTAGGGTTGGGAAACCCTAGGGGTGGGGGCGCCCCCCACTTGGCTTGGGGGGGGGGGGAGCCACCCCTTGGCCACCGCCCCCCTTGGAGATCCATCTCCTAGGGCCGGCGCCCCCCAGGGCCCCTATATAAAGAGGGGGGAGGGAGGGCAGCTGCACCCCTTGCTCTTGGCGCCTCCCTCTCCCTCCGTAACACCTCTCCTCCCCGCTTGCGCTTGGCGAAGCCCTGCCGGGATCCTGCTGCATCCACCACCACGCCGTCGTGCTGCTGGATCTTCATCAACCTCTCCTTCCCCCTTGCTGGATCAAGTTGGAGGAGACGTCTTCCCAACCGTACGTGTGTTGAACGCGGAGGTGCCGTCCGTTCGGCACTAGGTCATCGGTCATTTGGATCACGTCGAGTACGACTCCATCAACCCCGTTCTCTTGAATGCTTCCGCGCGCGATCTACAAGGGTATGTAGATGCACTCCTCTCGCCCTCATTGCTAGTTGACTCCATAGATTGATCTTGGTGATGCGTAGAAAATTTTAAAATTCTGCTACGTTCCCCAACATCTGGCAATTCAGGAAAATGGAAATCAGAAGTTGGCCTAAATTACAAAGTAATGCCACTGCCAAGTAACTCGAGGGCTGCATACCGGTTCGCTGCCTTCTCTCCCCCTCTCCCAACACCTTATATTCTCTAGATGAGGCTACGCGGAGACACCGCTACATTTCCCTCTAAACCGAGCCAAGCCCAACCACTCTACTCCTGTGTGTCCGGCCGGGCCTAAGGCCACCTTAACTGTTGAGCCGGCTGGGCTCAGCCCGTCGAGGTAGGTTGGCCTGCTTGCGCGTACGAGAAACTAGAGCAAGCGTCGATCACAATCCATGGAAGAAGCTGCCATCGGGAAATATAAGCGATATTACCGGATCCAGTAAAGCTGGAGGACATCTGAACAGGCCCTAAGTAAGTAAGTATTGCATATCCTTGATGGAGACAAAATGTTTTCTAGCCTAGTGGCTGGTGCGGTAGGAAGTAGTGTAGGATGTTGTTGGTTTGATGCCCACTCAGGTTTTTTTCGAAGGAATCATCTAGTTATTTTTTTTACCAAATTTAGTACTGATTTAGGGGGTTTTCACAAAAATGTGATGCTTCAGTGACTGATAGGGGCCTGGTGCCATGCTGACATGCCACGCAGGCATGGTCTATGTCTACAAACAGAATTTGCACCGTATGTGCATCAGGAGACATGTTTGAGCACCAGTTTCAGGTATTTTCTACTTTAGGCACCAAAGTGGTCATTGCGTGCAACCTGATGTACCACTAATGTATTTTCCTCATATAAATATGACTCAAAATTTCCATGTTTGTCTGTTATAATGGTGTAACGATCTTTGCTTAGTGTTTTGGTTATCTGAGCTCTCACGCACATTTATACTTCCTTTGTCCAGAAATACTTGTCCTAGAAATGAATAAAATGGATGTATCTATCACTAAATTAAGTCTAGATACAACATTTTTGGGACAAGTATTTTCGAACGAAGGAAGTATAGGTTGTTGCTGGTAAAATAAGTTCATACTAGGAAATTCTGAGCCAAGGAGAACTCTCGCTCTCTCTCTCTCTCTCTCCCAAAGAATACTGTGATCATTTGCTCAGCTGAAGCGTAGCAGGCAGGACAACGTGCATAATGCATAGAACAAGTAAGTAGGGCATATAAACTAGTGCTACACAAAATTAGGTACTAATTAATTACCAATGAATAGTTAACCCAGAGGGCGACTTGTTGATGACATGAACAACCAGTGAATCTCCTTCCGTGACCTCAATTGCTGGACCGGGGAGTTGGCCGTTGACCACGGTGACTAGCGTGTCGTTGCACAGGCGACGCAGCTTAATCTGGCTCACCTACATATACATTATATTCCAGCAAATCATAAGAACAGACCTCCTGTTTCTAGTTCAACAACTAAACAAGCAATTTTTTACTCCCTCCGTCCCATAATATAAGAACATTTTTGATACTAATGTCAAAAATGTTCTTATATTATGAGACGGAGGGGGTAGAAGACAAGGGAGGGAGCTAGCCAGGGACGCTTACGACGAACGTGTGCTCCACGATCACAGCATCGCCACCGCCCGCGGTCGCTGCTAGAGCCACGGGGAGGAACAAGGCAACGCCGACGGTGCCCATGGCTGCCAGCGAGGAAGCAGCCAATGCAGTCTTGGGACTGCAGAGCAGCAAGGCGAGGATTTCTGAGTAGTAAGGGGAACTGGAAGGAAGAAGAAGAGTTGGGGAAATGGTAGTTGAGTACCGTTCAGATCCGTCAGCGGTCTCCAGAAATGGTTCTCGCAGTCCCTCGTTACCACGTAAGTAGCACAGTCTCGCCCATTCTCTCGCTTAGAGTAACATAAATAATAACATCACATATATCTTATAAAATAGATGATATGATAAGTAATTAATAAGAAAAGAGAGGCATGTGGTAACATAATATGTTACTCACATTATGGATAACATCACACATAGCAAGACAAGATAAGCATATGACCTAACAAATGAAATGTCGCGTGATAGCACATATATATGTTACTTTCCACTATAGAGACAGTAACATAGGCTAGTATGCATGTTACTAGTCTAAGTTACTCCTCATTAGAACCAGCCTTACACGTGGCGGGCAGGGGGTGGGGCCCTTGGTTCTTGCTTGGTGATGAGAGTGACCATGCCACGTGATGTGTCTTGTGATGCGTGTAGGAGATGCTTGGCACCGGGTGGATTCGGAATTTGAAACCCTATACGTCACGTGTCCACTTTAAGCTGTCATTTGTTTCTGGACACAACCATCCTTTATTCCCTCTTATATGTGGGGTCTCATGCATATGATTGATGAAAATGAAAAAGAAAGAAAAAATAAAGAGGGGAAGTGCTTCGGATGGGCCAAATACGATTTGGCGGATTGCCCGAAAATGCCAATCGCGCTCATATCCTCTTCACATATGGGCTGAATATGAATATTTTGTAAACAACCCAGACATATATGAGGATAATTTGAGAGATCCGGCTGGATGTTTTCTTTTCTTTCACCTATCCAAACACTATTTGGGCTTTCCATCTAGACGTATAGGGAGAAATTTAGGGTTCCGTTGTGGATGCTTTTACGAAATTAAGGGAGCCCATATACACTGCTATACTGTTATGGATAGGCGTGTTTCATTATGACCAAAGTATTCAAGAAACATGAAGTTCTTCCTACCACATGGCGTATGTGATAAATTATCTTAAAAAATAATTCAAAACTTGAAGGTAAAGGTTTGAACCTACAAAAATAATGAAGTAAAGGTTGGAAATAGGCTTGCCGATCTCAGCTCCAAGTCGGTCGCGCGCACGCAACACGTGTCCTGTTGGACCCACGCCCGAAAGCGGCAGCACCCCAGCCTATATCCAATCATGAGGCGACCTCCTTCATAGGTTTATCTCTAGTCTCTCCCTTCCTCCATATCTCGCATGCGACCGTGCTCCCCTTTGCCCATCTTGGCCATTACGCCGGGCAACCACCGCCCCACCCTTATCCAACCGCGAGGTGACCTCCACTACAGGTTCCTGTCCCCCTTCTCTATCTCTCTCGCACACGACGGCGCTCACACTCCCATCACGTTCGTTTGTGCAGCACAGTTTTGGTGTGCACCGAGTGGCGAGGCTCGCGACTGGGGCCAACCCGCCGGGATACTGCAACCGGCAGGGTGCACAACCAGATCCAGCTGAGTCGATGTTGCAGCCGGGATGTTGCAACCACGGCGGGACAAGTGGTTAGAACCAATGCGCAAGTATGCTACGAAGGAGATGGCACACGGGGTTAGAACCAGCTAGCAAGATGCTATGACCATAGCGGTGGCGTTGCAACCACAGCGGGTGCGTTGCAACCCGTGATGCCTACTGTTACAACGCACAGTTGCGATGACGGGGAGGGCAGCTGGACCCACGGGGCGTGCAACTCAACTAGCCGGCCGGGATGTTGCAACTGGCGAGGCGAGCAGCTCAGATCAGCCGGCCGGGATATTGCCACCACGGCCACAACAGTGTCATTGATTTTTTATTTATGCTATAAGTGTAACAGTCGATGAAGCCTTGCCCTGATGTCTGAGTGTGACACTGGCAAAGCTTTTGACACCATATCATTGGAGTACATGTTTTTCTTTTTTGCACTCGGCGAAGATTTTTTTTTAATGTGTTTGCTGAGTTCTGGTACAATCTTAAATGGGTAATGTTTAGATCCGGCGCACCGGCCGACACTTCGGCCGGCTCCTGCCTCGTCACGCACAACACACACGCACATATAGCAACTTCTCCCATGATGGCCCATGCATCTTATCCATCCCTCCCCGCGCTGTTCCCACGAAGTCCGCGCGCGCCCGCGAGCAGCGCCCCCGAGCCCCGTCGCCCCGCTCCCCACCTCCTCGTTGCCCGGCCCTGCCGCCTCGCCGGCTGGTCGCCGGTGGGCGCTGCCACCGTCGGGTCTCGACCCCATCCACCGCCGGCTGGGAAGGGAGCTGCAATCACGTACTTGTTTTGCTGGAACCAGTAACGGCGGCGAGCTGCGGGATTCACCCCGGCGAGTTGCTGGGGTCACCATGGCAAGTTGGACTTGGAATGGATGGGGTGATGCTGCAACCACGGATCACGTTTGCTAGAACCGGCGCAGTGTTTTGCTAGAAGTAGCACCCAAAAATGCTTCCATCAGAGTCGTTTTTGCTGGACCAGCAGTTTTTGCTACATTCGGCATCGTTTTTTGCTGGAACCTGTCGACTGTCCGCTACGAACGCCGGCATGGCAGAAGCTGCAACCAGGGTGGATAAATGCTACAACCGGTGTATACATTTGCTACCAGCTGCATTTTTATTTGCTAGAACTAGTCAAGTGTCTAGCTTCCACCCAGGGAGAAAATGCTTCAACCGTTTCTGGAAAAGCTTCATTCAGCTAGAGGAAAAGTTTTCAGAGTGGCAGAAAAATCTTCCACCGCGAAAAAAATGCTTCAATGGTGGAAAAAGCTTCAACCGGCAGGACAAAAAGCTTCAAGCGGTAATGGCAAAAAAAGCTTCAACCGGGGGGGCCCGGCGAATGACCGGTGGTGACGAGGACGGCGACTGGGGGCGAGGACGGCGACTGGGCGGTGACAAGGATGGCGACCGGCGACCGGGGGTGAGGACGGCGACCGGGCGGCGACAAGGACGGCGACCGGCGACCGGGGGCGAGGGCGGCAAGCCGGCGATGAGGACGGCAACCGACGACCGGGGGCGAGGGCAGCGAGCCGGTGACGGAGACGGCGACCGGGGGCAAGGACGGCGACCGGCGGTAAGCTGGTGATGCTTCAAGGTCAGGCCTCGAAGCGGTCCATGATGGGTGTCCAGCACGAATAGCGTCGCGGGGGATTTTTGTCATTCGTGCACGTGAGGAAGGGGGTGATAGAAGTGTGTGATCTAATGGCCCTGGGCAAAGCGATCCGACGGTGGGCAGCCGATCGGCCGAATCGTTTGGCCGATGCACCGGCGCAGATCACTGCCCAACTTAAATTTGTCGACATGCGGTCAACCGGCCGAGTTTCGGCCGGTCACAGCGCGCACTCCGCAACTCGTTCGTCTACACGTGGGTCCACCACCGAACGACCGCCTAGTCTTTTACCTTATCTCTTCACGGGTGAACGAGATCCACTCATTCTTCTGCTCGCGCACATCTCCTCTGCACCGCGAGCTCCGCTCTCTCCCCTCTTCTTCTCTGTAGATGCTTGTTGGTGAACTTAGTAATTTCAAAATTTTCCTACGCACATGAAAGATCATGGTGATGCATAGCAACAAGAGGGGAGAGTGTTGTCCACGTACCCTCGTAGACCGAAAGCGGAAGCGTTAGCACAACGCGGTTGATGTAGTCGTACGTCTTCACGATCCGATCGATCAAATACCGAACGCACGGCACCTCCGAGTTCTGCACACGTTCAACTCGATGACGTCCCTCGAACTCTGATCCAGCCGAGTGTTGAGGGAGAGTTTCGTCAGCACGACGGCGTGGTGACGATGATGATGTTCTACCGACGCAGGGCTTCGCCTAAGCACCGCTACGATATGACCGAGGTGGATTATGGTGGAGGGGGGCACCGCACACGGCTAAGAGATCAAGAGATCAATTGTTGTCTATGGGGTGCCCCCTGGCCACGTATATAAAGGAGTGGAGGAGGGGAGGGGCCGGCCCTCTCTATGGCGCGCCCTAGGGGAGTCCTACTCCCACCGGGAGTAGGATTCCCCCCTTCCTAGTAGAACTAGGAACCCTTCCAAGTAGTAGGAGTAGGAGGGAAGGAAAGGGAAGGGAAAAGGAGAAGGAAGGAAGGGGGCGCCCCCCTCCCTAGTCCAATTCGGACCAGCCCATGGGGAGGGGTGCGGCCACCCTTTGAGGCATTTCTCTCCTTTCCCGTATGGCCCATTAAGGACCAATACGAATTCCCGTAACTTCCCGGTACTCCCGAAAATAGCCGAATCATTCGGAACCTTTCCGATGTCCGAATATAGTCGTCCAATATATCAATCTTTACGCCTCGACCATTTCGAGACACCTCGTCATGTCCCCGATCTCATCCGGGACTCCAAACTCCTTCCGTACATCAAAACACATAAACTCATAATATAACCGTCATCAAACTTTAAGCGTGCGGACCCTACGGGTTCGAGAACTATGTAGACATGACCGAGACACGTCTCCAATCAATAACCAATAGCGGAACCTGGATCCTCATATTGGCTCCCACATATTCTATGAATATCTTTATCGGTCAGACCGCATAACAACATACGTTGTTCCCTTTGTCATCGGTATGTTACTTGCCCGAGATTCGATCGTCGGTATCTCAATACCTAGTTCAATCTCATTACCGGCAAGTCTCTTTACTCGTTCCATAATACATCATCCCGCAACTAACTCATTAGTTGCAATGCTTGCAAGGCTTATAGTGATGTGCATTACCGAGTGGGCCCAGAGATACCTCTCCGACAATCGGAGTGACAAATCCTAATCTCAAAATACGCCAACCCAACAAGTACCTTTGGAGACACCTGTAGAGCACCTCTATAATCACCCAGTTACGTTGTGACGTTTGGTAGCACACAAAGTGTTCCTCTGGTAAACGGGAGTTGCATAATCTCATAGTCATAGGAACATGTATATATCATGAAGAAAGAAATAGCAACAAACTAAACGATCAAGTGCTATGCTAACGGAATGGGTCAAGTCAATCACATCATTCTCCTAATGATGTGATCCCGTTGATCAAATGACAACTCATGTCTATGGTTAGGAAACATAACCATCTTTGATCAACGAGCTAGTCAAGTAGAGGCATACTAGTGACACTCTGTTTGTCTATGTATTCACACATGTATTATGTTTCCGGTTAATACAATTCTAGCATGAATAATAAACATTTATCATGATATAAGGAAATAAATAATAACTTTATTATTGCCTCTAGGGCATATTTCCTTCAGTCTCCCACTTGCACTAGAGTCAATAATCTAGTTCACATCGCCATGTGATTTAATACAAATAGTTCACATCACCATGTGATTAACACCCATAGTTCACATCGACATATGACCAACACCCAAAGGGTTTACTAGAGTCAATAATCTAGTTCACATCGCTATGTGATTAACACCCAAAGAGTACTGAGGTGTTATCATGTTTTGATTGTGAGAGAAGTTTAGTCAACGGGTCTGCCACATTCAGATCCGTAAGTATTTTGAAATTTCTATGTCAACAATGCTCTGCACAAAGCTACTCTAGCTAATTGCTCCCACTTTCAATATGTATCCAGATTGAGTTTAAAGTCATCTGGATCAGTGTCAAAATTTGCATCGACGTAACCCTTTACAACGAACCTTTTGTTACTTCCATAATTGAGAAACATATCCTTATTTCACTAAGGATAATTTTGACCAATGTCCAGTGATCTACACCTAGATCACTATTGTACTCCTTTGCCAAACTCAGGGCAGGGTATACAATAGGTCTGGTACATAGCATGACATACTTTATAGAACCTATGGCTGAGGCATAGGGAATGACTTTCATTCTCTCTCTATCTTCTGCCGTGGTCGGGTTTTTTATTCTTACTCAACTTCACACCTTGTAACACAGACAAGAACTCCTTTGACTGTTTCATTTTGAACTACATCGAAATCTTGTCAAGGTATGTACTCATTGAAAAACTTATCAAGCGTCTTGATCTATCTCTATAGATCTTGATGCTCAATATTGTAAGCAGCTTCACCGAGGTCTTTCTTTGAAAAAAAACTCCTTTCAAACATTCCTTTATGCTTTGCAGAATAATTCTACATCATCTCCGATCAACAATATGTCATACATATACTTATCAGAAATGATGTAGTCCTTCCACTCACTTTCTTGTAAATACAGGCTTCACCGCAAGTCTGTATAAAACTATATGCTTTGATCAACTTATCAAAGCATATATTCCAACTCCGAGATGCTTGCATCAGTCCATAGATGGATCGCTGGAGCTTGCATATTTTGTTAGTACCTTTAGGATTGACCAAACCTTCTGGTTGCATCATATACAACTCTTCTTTAATAAATCCATTAAGGAATGTAGTTTTGTTTATCCATTTGCCAGATTTCATAAAATGCGGCAATTTCTAACATGATTCGGACAGACTTAAGCATAGATACGAGTGAGAAACTCTCATCGTAGTCAACACCTTGAACTTGTCGAAAACCTTTTTGCGACAATTATAGCTTTGTAGATAGTAACACTACTATCAGCATATGTCTTCCTCTTGAAGATCCATTTAATCTCAATGGTTCGTCGATCAATGGGCAAGTCAATCAAAGTCCATACTTTGTTCTCATACATGGATCTCATCTTAGATTTCATGGCCTCAAGCCATTTCGTGGAATCTGGGCTCATCATCGCTTCCTCATAGTTCGTAGACTCGTCATGGTCAAGTAACATGACCTCCAGAACAGGATTACCGTACCACTCTGGTGTGGATCTCACTCTGGTTTACCTACGAGGTTCGGTAGTAACTTGATCTGAAGTTACATGATCATTATCATTAGCTTCCTCACTAATTGGTGTAGTAGTCACAGAAACAGATTTCTGTGATGAACTACTTTCCAATAAGGGAGCAGGTACAGTTACCTCATCAAGTTCTACTTTCCTCCCACTCACTTCTTTCGAGAGAAACTCCTTCTCTAGAAAGGATCCATTCTCAGCAACGAATAACTTGCCTTCGGATCTGTGATAGAAGATGTACCCAACAGTTTCTTTTGGGTATCCTATGAAGATTTACTTCTCCGATTTGGGTTCGAGCTTATCATGTTGAAACTTTTTCACATAAGCATCGCAGTCCCAAACTTTAAGAAACGACAGCTTAGGTTTCTCACCAAACCACAGTTCATACGGTGTCATCTCCACGGATTTAAATGGTGCCCTATTTAACGTGAATGTAGCTGTCTCTAATGCATAACCCCAAAACGATAGTGGTAGATCGGTAAGAGACATCATAGATCGTACTATATCTAATAAAGTACGGTTATGACGTTCGGACACATCATTACACTGTGGTGTTCCAGGTGGCGTGAGTTGTGAGACTATTTCACATTGTTTTAACTAAAGGCCAAACTCGTAACTCAAATATTTTACTTCTGCGATCATATCATAGAAACTTTTATTTTTGTTACGATGATTCTTCACTTCACTCTGAAATTCTTTGAACTTTTCAAATGTTTTAGACTTGTGTTTCATCAAGTAGATATACTCATATCTGCTCAAATCATCTGTGAAGATCGGAAAATAATGATACTTGCCGCGAGCCTCAATATTCATCGGACCACATACATCAGTATGTATGATTTCCAACAAATCTTTTGCTCGCTCCATTGTTCCGGAGAACGGAGTCTTAGTCATCTTGCCCATGAGGCATGGTTCGCAAGCATCAACTGATTCATAATCAAGTGATTCCAAAAGCCCATCAGCATGGATTTTCTTCATGCGCTCTACACCAATATGACCTAAACGACATTGCCACAAATAAGTTGCACTATCATTATTAACTTTGCATCTTTTGGCTTCAATATTATGAATATGTGTATCACTACGATCGGGATCCAACAAACCATTTTGATTGGGTGTATGACCATAGAAGGTTTTATTCATGTAAACAGAACAACAATTATTCTCTAGTTTACATGAATAACCGTATTGCAATAAACATGATACAATCATATTTATGCTCAATGCAAACACTAAATAACATTTATTTTAGGTTCAACACTAATCCCGAAAGTATAGGGAGTGTGCGATGATGATCATATCAATCTTGGAACCACTTCCAATACACATCGTCACTTCACCCTTAACTAGTCTCTATTCATTCTGCAACTCCCGTTTCGAGTTACTATTCTTAGCAACTGAACTAGTATCAAATAATGAGGGGTTGCTATAAACATTAGTAAAGTACACATCAATAACATGTATATCAAATATACCTATGTTCACTTTACCATCCTTCTTATCCGCCAATTACTTGGGGTAGTTCCGCTTCCAGTGACCAGTCCCTTTGCAGTAGAAGCACTCAGTTTCAGGCTTAGGTCCAGACTTGGGTTTTTCACTTGAGCAGCAACTTGCTTGCCGTTCTTCTTGAAGTTCCCCTTTCTTCCCTTTATCCCTTTACTTGAAACTAGTGGTTTTGTTTACCATCAACACTTGATGCTTTTCTTGATTTCTACCTTCGTCAATTTTAGCATCACGAAGAGCTTGAGAATCGTTTCCGTTATCCCTTGCATATTATAGTTCATCACGAAGTTCTACTAACTTAGTGATGGTGACTAGAGAATTCTGTCAATCACTATTTTATCTGGAAGATTAACTCCCACTTGATTCAAGCGATTGTAGTACCCAGACAATCTGAGAACATGCTCACTCCTTGAGCTATTCTCCTCCATCTTTTAGCTATAGAACTTGTTGGAGACTTCATATCTCTCAACTCGGGTATTTGCTTGAAATATTAACTTCAACTCCTGGAACATCACATATGTTCCATGACATTCAAAACGTCTTTGAAGTCCCGATTTTAAGCCGTTAAGCATGGTGCACTAAACTATCAAGTAATCATCATATTGAGCTAGCCAAACGTTCAGAACGTCTACATTTGCTCCTGCAATAGGTCTGTCACCTAGCGGTGCATCAAGGACATAATTCTTCTGTGCAGCAATGAGGATAATCCTCAGATCACGGATCCAATCCGCATCATTGCTACTAACATTTTTCAACTTAGTTTTCTCTAGGAACATATAAAAATTAAACGGGGAGCAATATCGCGAGCTATTGATCTACAACATAGATATGCTAATAGTACAAGGACTAAGTTCATGATAAATTAAAGTTCAATTAATCATATTACTTAAGAACTCCCACTTAGACCGACATCCCTCTAATCTTCTAAGTGATCACGTGATCCATATCAACTAAACCATGTCCGATCATCACGTGATATCGAGTAGTTTCAATGGTGAACATCACTAGGCTTATCCGTTACCGCTCATATCCAGTTCAAATCTAGAGCATATATAAGGAGGCCCGGACGCGTCTTCTTCCTCGATTGGCCCACCCTAACCCCCGCAAATATCCCCCTCCGAACGAACCCTAGACCGAAGTTAATCAGGCCACTCTAGTCACTCTCTCCGTCTACTCCACTTCTAGTTCCCTCCGCTTCTGATCAATGACAAGCAACAACAGAAACACTGGCTCCAGTGGTGGATCTGGCGGCTTCGACGTCTGGTCTAACCCACTGTGCGATGCCGAGCCCGACCATGTGGAGGAGGTCGCAACTGAACCAAGGCGGCAGTGGTAGGTCTGGTTTCGCATGCGCCTGTCCAGGTACGCCACCGACCACCGCAGGTTCAATTTACTGCAGAAGGAGCACCAGGGTATTGCTGGGTTCTCGTGCCTACGCCGGCGTCTGCGCAAAAGAGGTGCCCGAATCTGCAGCACGGGCCGCCTATCACGAGCGGTAGCCGACGACGAAGAGGGCGGAGGCTGCAAAGGTGCTAACTGCACGCTAGGCACGTGCGAGCACGCCAGTGGATCCCGAGGATGCGTTCCTCGCGTTGGTCCCAAGGTAATTAACGGAAACGATCGATCCAATTCCACAATGTATATGTGTAGCAAGTGGCAAAGGTTCGTCAATGTTGCCCGCATCCCTCGGTCAACCCTGCCTAGGGCGACGCGAGGGCGGCTTCCCTACCCACAACCGTCGCGGCCAATCCTCTCTCCCCACCCGCCGCCGCCGGAAGATGCCGCCGGGCGAAGCCCGTGTGGCTGACGGCGGCGGCGCGGCCCATCTCTCGCGGCCTCCCCTTGCTTTGTGGGTGATAGAACCTGGTGCCAGCCGACAGCGTCCCTGTCCGATGCACATCTGGGCATACGGCGGCGGGACTCGGCGAGCAATGGTCGGAGGTGGAGGTCAATGTTCGTCTCGTGGGGGCGCTCTCCGGCCAGATCGGCGGGATTCGATGCTTGCGGCCATGACCAGGATGGGGTCGCTGGCCTCGGCCAGATCTGGTCATGGCTGGTGACTGGACGTGTCCGTGATGTCCGGTGGCTGGCACTGGGTTGTGGACGACGCGGTGGCGGGTGTGGCACGTCGGCAACTGGGCGGATCTTGACGGGTTTTTCTGATCACGCCGGGATTCAACCCTTGTCTGGGTCCTTGACACCGAGGGAAACTCCGAGGAAACCCTGGATCTCATTGGTATCGAGCGATGGCGGTTTGGCAACGTAGGCCCTCTTGAGGGCATCATTTCTAGAGTTTTCTCCGCTTGAAGGGACCAGCGACGCTGGCAATGCACGGCCTAGTGGCGCAACTGCCGATGAAAATTGTGCCGACTACGGTCATGGCAGATGATGGTGATGTCTTCGATGTCGTTTCGTTTTTGCGGCATCGTCGTTGCAGTTTGCGTCATCATGCTCGCGATGCTCTGGGGGAAACCCTAGATTTGGGTCTCCCGGATCAGATGATGACGGTGCCTTCGGTGTCGTTCTCCCTCCTGGGAGCATCATTTTTGAGAAAGTGATGGTTGGAGGGGACTAGAGGAGGAGTAGTGTTACATCTACCGCAAGTCCAACGGCAGATCTCGGTGGCATGGCGCTGTGGAGTTTCAGCAACGGGCTCGTGAGGATGGATATGTGTAGGATGGTGGTGTTGTCCGGTGCCGTTGTGACGTCGACACAGGCCTAGTAAGGTCAGTGTCTGCTCTGGAGATGGATCGGTGGAAGACGGGGGTGGCAGCCTCTTTGAGTGCGCTGGACCGGTGTGTGCCCCAACAACGCGGTATGGTAGGGGCCTCTGTGTTTAGATGTTTTGCTTTTGTGTGATGTATGTTTGGTATTAGGCTCTACCATCGGCACCCCTTCATCAAGTGGATAGGAGTAACGACAAATATTGCCAAGATAGTGGCTTCAAACTACCTAATGTATTACTTTGTAAGACGTTTGTGAATAATTATTAAAATGGTTGCATGCATCATCCAGATGCTGAGGCCAAGCTCATCCTCCGTTTCAAAAAAAAATATGTGGCAAGTGGCAATTGAGACCGTTCAACCTTTTTCAGCCTCTGTTTCCCATCTTCACATCAGGCAAGTCAAGTGAACAGTAGATTAACAAGAATTGGCAATAATTCCACATCATCCTGGATCGACACATATCATTGATTAGTGGGTTTGGAATATAAGAGATGAACTTAATTTGAAGAAGAAGCCTACAGGACTATGTTTTTAGTGCCGCTTGCGGTTGAGGACCATCTCATCCAGAAGGATGACCATTTTAATTCCCCTGCTCCAAGTTCGTTCCCTCGTTATTACCAGCCTCTCCATTGCCCTCTTCATTTAGATCCCAAGGTGGGTGGGTGGGGGGGGGGGGGGGGGGGGGTTAGGACGGTTGGGATGGGCACCAACTTTGCCACTGATCACAGTTGCTGCAGGCATGTATTCCAATAGTGTGGTATCATGTTTCATGTCATTCTATTGCTTTCAGGCATGGTAGATGCTCAATGCCTAAATGGAATCCATAGGCTCTCGCCGCTAACACATTATATGACAACTCAAGATTCTCAAGCTTTGGCATAGCCCCTTCTGTGAAGGTTACATATATTCCCCATCCGTAGAAGTGAGGTCAAACTTCCTCAAGCATCGGAATCCAATAACATAAACCTTTTTGGGTCCTGTAAGAAATCACGACTGTAGAACAATTAATGGTGAGAGCTCACCAAGAGTGTCCAGATCCTCCTCCCTTAATGCAGCTAAATTTATTTTCAGACGAGCAAGACTTGTGAGCGCTGAAGAAATCCACTTTGGAATGTTCGCAAAATAGATAATGTCATCCATATCAAATGCCAGAAGGAAATATGGTGGGGGAGGAGGATCTAGGAGGTTGATGGGATCAGCATAATCATCCTATATAGATGAATGGCATATACAAAAGATTGGAGTTTGCAGCTCCCAAGCTTGCATAGCAAGGAGAGTATCATTTCCTGATAACTCCCGACAATGTTTCTTCTCCAGCGATAATTTGACTTCATTCAATCCGGTAAGCCTCCCGATATCCTCCAAAGCATCCAATGAACTCCTCGTAATATCAAATATTGGGGGCACCCTTATGCTTCTCATATTGTTGATCCCATCAGGTACCATGCAGAATTTTCGAGTGGGTACATACTGTTTTTTTAATTGTCACGGGCGGGGGGGGGGGGGGGGGGGGGGGCTCCCCACCTGAATATATTTGAAAAGAGCCAGAGAGTTACAGAGGTTCATGCATTGTGCGAGGAAAGGGAGTCACGTCACAGACCGCCGTGTTCTTTGAGAGTTTCCGTCTTGAGGCGGTGAGACCAAATAATTAGATCATCTAGAATGCTTTAACCGAACTATGAGCATTAATATCTAATCCCTGGAAAACCTTTTTGTTTCTTGCATCCCAAACTTTCTAGAGAATAAGCAGGAGCATGAGGGGCCTAATCGAGGCAGGCAGGGGGTCCGACGGCGTAGTAAGAGAAAAGTGTGTCGATGAGCATGAACTGCGGTCGTATAGCCACGACTCTCCAGATCCTGCATGTCGCCCGGTATGAGAAGAACAAGTGGTCGCGGTCTTCCACTGCATGGCTGCACCGCGGGTAAGAGTCATAGTCCAGAATGTTTTTCATGTGCAGGTTCTGCCTGGTGTTCAGCCGGTCGAGGTAAAGGAGCCAGCCAAAATCATGACGTTTTTTGGCACCTTTGAATCCCAAATAAGCTACACCATCAGAGTCGCGTGAGGAGAAAGCATCCGTTAAGCAGTCGCCTGGGAGGTAGCAACGCCTGCAACAAAGAGTTTAGGGAGGCAAGTTCTGCGACCACAGTAGAGGTTAGGTGATTACGAAGAGCAAGTTCAGTCCCATCCTGTAATATTGTGGCTACCATGTCATTTTGATTGGTGTGGTGGGAGAAAACAGCGGGGAAAACAATAGCCAATGGCTCTGGCTATAGCCAACGAACTAGCCAAAAGAAGGTGGAGCATCCATCACCGATGGAGCAGTGTGGAATCTCTCTTAGAATTTGAAGCTGCTTAAAAAAATTGCCAGGAAGGAGTTGTTTTCCTGTGGGTAGATACTGTAGATTACTGAGACAGATAATTCCAGCCGGCAACTCTACTATTTGTGTGTCCCTAAGATCTATGGCCTCTAGATCGTGTAGCATCACAACACTTGGTGGTAGCTTTGAAATGATGGTGCCCCTTAGGCTGAGAAACTTAAGCTGGTATAATTTGTCCATATTGTTCATGTCATACTCTTCCAAACCCTCACAACCTTCAAAGTCCAATACACGTAAAGCTTCAAATTTAAGAAGACTAGGAAATTGTTCCATATAACCTGATGATGTTACTATTAAAGATTGAGCTTGACTTAGATCTTCATTTGCTAATGCGGATGCCATCTCCTGGTCAATGTGCTGAACTGATAGTCGCCGAATAAAACCATGACGAGTCAAACTTGTTTGGCCTCTGCCTACCACAGTGACAAAATTATCTTCAACTGCTTTTGAAATAATAATTTCAAGCATCATATCGTGAACTCGGCAGGCACGAACCTTACCATCATACCCAGTGTCCACTGGTTGTACCATGCTTTTGTTGATAAGATCGTAAAAGTAGTTCTCGGCGACCTCTTGTCGGCTCTGTCCACGCTCTTCCTGGATAAAACCTTCTGCTATCCATCTCCTCACTAACCTCTCTTTGTCAATCTCACAATCCTCAGGAAATACACTTAAATACAACAGACAGGTCTTGAGATTAGGTGGAAGAACATTATAGCTAAGGGATAGTATGCTATTCATTCCCTCTAGACTTTGGTTATTTTCCAGTGCAGAACCACATGACCTTTTAACCTTCTCCCACTCCTCCTTGGTAGCTGATCTGTTTGCCAACAAACTAGATATAGTGACAATTGCCAATGGTAGGCCTGCACACTTTTTTAGGATTTCATTTGAAACTTCCTTGAGCATATCAGGACAACAACCATCAGAGCCAAATATCCTTTTGAAGAACAAGCCTCTAGAGTTAACATCACTTAGTGGTTCCATTGCATACATGCGGTCATCAGTACTCAGACAACATGACTTGGCTGCATCAACAATGCGTGCAGTGGTTATAATTCTGCTACAACAATCATTCTCTGGAAAAGCACACTTAATAGTGTTCCATACTTGTGAGGACCATCAAAGCCAAAACATGAACACAAGTAAGAGGGCAAATACTTGACCTTTTCCTTATCTAAGCCCTACGTAGTATATTTTCTTCACTGTTTTGCCTTGGGGGGGGGGGGGGGGGGGGGGGGGGGGGGGCTACGCCCCCCTCATACCTGTACTAATAAAGCTCCGCCACTGACGATATACCTACAAAATTGGTCGATGATGTCAACAAATTATGATAAGAAATTCAGCTTGAACACTCAAAACTCCGATACTGCTTCATATACTTAGCTGGAGTATTTAATAAAGTGTATCATGATTATTGCTTATGTTTCCATATGCAGTTTACTGTAAACATGTAGCATGCCAGCTCCATTGAAATTTTAACTATGAGTAGAACTCAATTCAAGTTACCGAATCACAATCAAACAAAACATATTTTTACATGTTTTCCTTATGACATGGAAAACCTTTTAAAATTCTTATTTGATTCTATATGAAATGGATAGTAGGAATAATGAACAGGACATGAATCTCCAGCAGTGCATGCGGTTTACGTACTCAGATAATTAATTAAGTGTGTGTGTGTCTATATATGTTTCCATATGTTTCCATACGTATATTGTACATTCATCTCTATTTACCCGAGTATCTCACTTAAATTCTCTGTTTGGCGCCTTTTGCTTTATCATTTGTAAATATATTTCAGAAATATTCAATTGATCTATTATATACAACTTAAAACAGGAGAAAAGGAACGGATAGGATTAATATACACATAAGCAATGGAAAAGGAACGGCTGTGTTCAATCTATATGTTACGTGAAACGGTAGAAAAGGAACGGCTGCGATAAGATAGGAAAGTAAGAAATCATCAGATGTTACGTGGGAGTTGAAAAGTTCACATAGAAGTTACCGAAACAATCACGTAAATGAGTTATGGTCGGATTGAAATAGGACAGACCATGAGGTCAAGTACTGTTCATGTAGCAATTAATTAGTACAATAATCCAGAGTACAATTCCATCTCTCCTCTACGCATCCATGGCACAGAGCACCATGCACGTCACCTCGCGAGACCTACAGGTCTTCAGGGAACGTCACTCACATCGGCAGGATCGGGCAATGGACTCCAGCAAGTGGAAGATATATTGAGACTGGAGTACACCAAGACCAAGATGACCATGCCATTCAAGAAACTAGATGATACCCCGCGCGTTGCTGCGGAACTTTCTATGATCTTTGAGCAGACTTACAGAATAGAATTCTTGTAGAAACATAGAGAGATTTAACAGTACATGCAAACATTCCTATCATCAGGAGGTAGACTTGTAAGGACATTGATAAAAATCATGGTACAATTGGTTAGCTTATAGTGACTTCAAAAGAGGCATTTGTTCACATGTACACAAATGTGAAATTCTTGTACCAAGTATTAACCACTGGGAAAATAAAATATCGACATAAGAATTAACTATATGGTCGTATGATAGTATGTGTAATGAGCACCTGAAACCAAGTAGGCATGTCTTCCTGCAATCTATGTTCTAAACATCCAAAGCTTCATGAATAACATACAACCATATAGATCTTAAAAATTACAAAGTACAACAATGTACGCAAACAGATATAAAAAAGAAACAAAATACTGAATGATTCTAACTTATTTAGAATCTTCTCTACTCAAATTACTTCATTTTCTCTATTCTGAAGAAAGCAACAATTGTAAATTTTAATCAACCAATAATGTAACGACGTATGTATTTACATTAACCAGATGATACATGCAGCTAGCTAGTAATCTATGATTTCCATGACTATGTACTCAGAACTTTGGGCCTGTAGAAACTGGAACACAACTATTTGTTACCACTTACCTAGGTTTTCCTTGGCATTCTTGATTCTTGACAGAAATTGAAATGAAGAATAAAGCTCATAAACATTCGAACAAACCACTCGAAACACTCTGAGAATACACTGTTCATATTTACTCCATCGGCTTGTTTCAAACAAAAATATTTACTCCATCAAGATCACTGATGGGTAGAAGTTGCAATATCTCCTGGTAAAGCAGAGGCATGAAGCCGAGACAACATTCTTAGACAATTCAAAGGGAACTTTTAGATTGTGTCCAATAGAGCTCTATAATCAATCTGTACTGCTCAACAATCTAATGAATTTTCATGTTGTGTGTGTCAACACGAATTACGGAACTCCATCCCTCCATATATCATAATGATACATGCTTCGTTGTTGGGATGCACGAAATTTGATAACACAATTTTATAACAAATAACATCATAGTGGAGTAGCAACATAGCACAGGAGGAGGATTATTAATTAATGGAGCACAAAGGAATAGGGAACAACCTGATATGAAGTAGATTCCATGAGGGAGGTAGCAATAGACGACAGGAACTCCAGACTTTTCCCAATAGTTTCACTTGTATGAGCGGAACAAAGATACATGAGGCAAAAGTAATGGCACGGCGAGGTAAATTTGAGATATGATATTAGGGATTAGGTACCAGCTCCATGGGCGAGGTCTTCGGCCCCCATCGAAGGAAATATATGAGCATGATGCAGCAGGCAAGGGAGACATGGATCATGGCGATGCCGGAGATAGCCTATCGACAGCGGGTCGTCGCCTCCAACACGTAGATTTCCGCAGGCAAAATCGGATTACCTATCGCTTCTAGTAGCAGATATCTGAGGGAAGAATCTGATGCCTGACTAATACTCTCGAGCAGGTGCGCTCATACTTACGGTGAAGACCACGGGAATAGTGAGGAGATGAAGAAGATATGTCGTAGAAGAGGGAGAGGGCGAAAGAAATCAATCAGCCAGGAGTTTTTTTCTTTGTTACTACGTATTATTAAGGGAATCAACGGGGGATTAATTGGGGAGATTAAAGGGCCGCAGTGCTGGCTGGCTTTTATTAAGAGACTACTACTGCCTCCTCGGTTTCTTTTTTGTGTGTGGACTGCCTCTTCGGTTCTACAGAGATTAAAATCATGCGATTTGTTTGGTTGAAAAGAAATGTTGACGTGGCAGATTTGCTGAGGTGGATGTTGCATGTTGATTGATGATATGGGTAGGCTGTATGTCAAGAGAAATCATGTAGTGGGGAGCTCCTATTTAGATATAGTAAATAATATAAGAAAATGTTGGTTAGTCCGTCAATGTATTAGTGGATTCGCAAAAAAATATCTATTTGTGAGTAATTTCGAATTAGCGACCCATGCTGTTGGGACTGCCATCCATTACTCATTAACGAACTGTATATTGCTAAAATTTATTGGATAGGGGTGGCGAATCAAGGAGTAAATAACAAGCTGAAGACGTACATCACCTGCTGCATATCCTCTTTTTTTTGCATTGAACTGGAGGGTTTTATTCAATCAAAAGAGCTCCAGCAGTGTCCGCCATCAGGCTAGTCACCAGAAACCCAGGGGGAGAGTACATCCAACAATCTGTCACCTCTAGTGTGCAAGCATTTTTCGCACACAAGTGGGCAGATACATTAGAATGCCTCTTTACATGATGAATACTAAAAGAGGAAAAACTATCTGCTAACCCTTCAATATCTAGAAGACCTGGCGCTATCAAAGAGCGCGAAGAACGGCGCGAGTTTCAGAGATCGACCACATCTTGACTGTCAGTCTCCATTTGTACTCGCTCAAAGCCACGAAGCTTTGCGAAGACTACACCTTCGCGGAGGGCAAGAGCCTCTGCAACCAGCGAGTCAGTGACGCCCTGGATCGGCTTGCACCAGGCACCAAAGTAAGTCATAGATGATCGAGCAACTCCTCCTACACCTGCGAGCCTAGCTCCCTGCATATCCTCTTGTGACTTTCCAAATCACAAGGGCAGTACACACATCATTCCATATAACATTCCACACAAATATGTACTCCGTATATTATTTTTTTGAGAAGAATGTACTCCATATTTATGTATATCCTTCTTTCGTATGGAACCTTTTCAAAAAAAGATCTCCTTCATCTTGTGTTAACTGTCAATTTTTTTGATCTCAGGCCCAGTTGGATTTCACTAGCATCTACAAGGCATGGTCAACTGCCATACCCTAATAATCAGAAATTAACAAATGCCCCTAAAACATTAACTAAGGCAAGAAAAATCATACTAGCCTACATATATCTTAACATTCTATTTATCCTACCTATCGCCATCAAATTTTATTGGTCAATTTTAAAAGAACATAATAATATATGCATTGTACTGCCATGACTAAATCAAAAGTTATTCCCACAAAAAAAGGGTGAATCCATGATGTCCCTTTAGGAGCAGTCGTGTTCCCTTTAGGAGCTGTGGACATTGCATTACATGTGATGGCTTCAAATCTGATGTTAATAATCAAGAAATTAATCAAAGTTTATTTTTGTACAATTATTTTATTCTTATTTTTGTATGAATGATTTTTTGTTGCTTAAATAAAAAGTAAATGAATGATTTAAATACAGTTGCTTTTGCATACATACTCACAAAGTTTATGACTATAATAATTTTTATATCAAGAGCAGAATTCTGATTATAAATATGATCGTTTACCTAAAACTAAAATGCAGGATAAAGGATATATGTCTACATACATGGGTTCAATGTGAAAAGAGAATACAAAAAAACTGAGTAGTGTAAAGTCCATCTTGGTGTTCTTGAATTTTTGTCGTGTGGACTCCACGGTTGCAAGAAGAGGAAGTACAATGCATCTTGACACTGGATAATTAGAATTGGCAATCAATTCCATTATTACTAGGCGATATATTTTGTGATGGAAACATAATTGTTTCATGGCCACGAGAAATCATATAGTATACTTCATCTGCTAGAAAATGTGGGACAATAATTGGCCAAATTCTGGCTTCGACGGGCAATCCAAATAATCATATGTGATTACCATTTATAAATTAAAGTAATAACATTGATTCGTATTAGATCTTACTCTTTTCACTTTTCATGTTATTACATTTCTTTTAACTATTAATTAAATATTGTACATAAATATTATAAAGAAAGATTACAATTAGAAAATGGGTGCAAATGGGCGCCTTACATTTGTAAAGGATGGACTATGGACAACATGGTCCCTGTCATAAAGAATAAGCTATGGTCGACGTGATCCAGGCCTACTTTGTCATTGAGAATCATATTGCCATAGGTGGGCAAAAGAACATGGAGATGATCTGAAAAAAGAAATTATGATGAAAGTGGCCAAGAGAGAACTTATAAGCAAGATATCATGTCAATTATGTAATATAATATTCGAATTATTCAAAAATCATGATTGGATAGAATAATATGGTGCATGCCCACGCAAATAGTCATATACATGATAAGAGATAAGAATAATTAACAGGTGGATGAGTATGCGATAGACAAGCAGACATGGATAACGGAATTTGTTTCTTCTATATTTGTAAATGTTTGGAACAAAAGTTTATGTCAAGGTAATGAATCAATTTAGTTGTGCTAAATAACATATTTTGGAGCAAAAAAGTTGACATGATTAGACAAAGGTAAGTTATGACACAACTAACATGGATACATTATAAAACAAGGTATGCAAGAGTTAGCAGAGAGATAATGTGTTAGCAACCTGATGCAAACAATACGGGCATTGATAGGCATGTGACAAAGGAAATTGGAGTAAGGATTGCAAGTGCGGATGGAACTTGATGCATGGCATTTCCCTAACTAAACCTAACTGCAGTAGCGATATAATGATGAGAAATGGAAGGAAAATCCCCCAAGGACATTATGAGGAACCAAGATTGGGATAAATTACTATTTGAAATTTTATCTAATGTGATGTTACTTTTTCATGTATATTTTCTTAAGTTCAATGAACCAAATTGAGAAACAATATGGGCATTGCTAATAAGAAAAATACGCTAATACTCAATTTTAGCAACAAATGGAAAATCTAGCTGCGCAAATGCGCGGGTCACCCTGCAAGTTATATATCTGAAATAAAAGCAACATAGTAATTATATCCTTACAGTTGTATTGCATGTACCAATGAGTTCACCAATATGCCTATGCTAGAAAATACACATACTCATATATAAGAATCACACCATGGTGAACAAGCTATAGTTGGATGGTTTGAACCCATATTGCTTATTAGTTTGCATGTAGTAACTAGTTCATGCAAAAAACTAAGATAACAAGGTGTGCAATATGCCCATACTTTAGCCTATTGTTCTTTAAATCCGGGAGATAACAATTTGAGCAGTTTGCGTACAATATAGCAATCAAGTGAATGAAGGAATTGGCTATAAATATTTTCATGATGGTAAATATGTCATGCTGAAAGAATCATTTAGCAGCGTACACGATATTTTTTTGGTGTGGGTGGTAAGGATGCTAGGAATTGCGCAAGCCGGCCTTAGTTGAGCTGTTTTTCTTTGCGTGAAAATAATAATAGTGCATTCTAAAATATGAAGAACTATGCATGACGCATATGTAGCTAAGTTGCGACCCCGCAACGGCGGCGACGATTTTTTGTTGCAACTATCAAGGATTTTTGCTATGTCCGATGAATTATTTTACTACATCCATTCACGGCAGAGCTGCGATCATTCACGGTGGCGACGATGATTTTGCTGCAAGCGTCATAGATTTTTGCTACGACAGGCAATTTCTTTCCTATGTCCATTCATGGCGAGCTGCGAACCGCGGCAACTCCGAGCACTGCTGATACGACGAACGACTGCCCGGGGATAAGGATGATGATGTTGCGGCAGCTGCGAGGCTGGGGATGAGGATTTTTCATGCTGGAACCGGCGAGGATTTGTGCTAAAAGCTCCACGGATCGATTTTTGTCAAGCGCGAGGACGGTGGCGAGCGGTGGCGAGCCCTGGGTGTGCGGCAGTGCTTCGGACTGGGCCGCCTCGCGGGGGATTACGGCGGGGGTCGACGGCGCTCGCTGCAACCTCCTCTCGCTCCGATGTGCGGCCCTGTAGTTTTTTCAGGAAGACGATAGAAAAGAAGGACAAAGCGAAGAGGCACATCCGATGGCTAGCAGTTATTGCATCGCCTAGGAATCGTATGGTCCTATGTCGACCGGCAGAATCGTTACGCCGGTGCGCCGGTGGAGAGTAGCGCCCTTTATTTAGGCCCCTTCCAATGCTCCACCTTGTACAGGTGCTAAGAGCAACTCTAGCAGACCCCGCGAAACGCCGGCCCGCAAAACGCGTTTGCAGTTCGCGCAAAACAGCTTTTGCGGGCCGGCGAGGGCTGGCACAGATGCAGACCCCCCAAACGGATCCATAAAAAAGTATACTCGCGGAATATGCTTTTTTACGGGTCGGCTATGCGGGTTCTGCTCTTTGCACCGCTGCATCCCCGCATATCATCAGCCCGCAAATTTCAAATCCAACATAATTCAACAATCAAAAACAAACTGAATTATTCAAATCAAACATAAAACAATAATCATCTGCATTACAAATAATTATTCAAATCACCATAGCAAACTTAAAATAATGCAATACAAAACTTGTCATGAATACAAATACAAATGAATACAAAAATTAGTCATTGTCCAGCTCTTTGCCAATGGTGCTCAATGAGATCTTCCTGAAGCTGAAAGTGTGTGTCTGCATTTTCAATCTCCTTATATGTCTGAAGAAAAGCTCTAATGCGGTTTGGGTCACTAGCTGGTTTGACACGGCTACCCACATTGTCGTAAAAGAATTCTAAGTTCATTCCTCTCTCATCTTCAAGAATCATATTGTGCAGGATAAGACAGCAAGTCATGATGTTCTTTAGGGTTTTCTTATCCCAAAAACGAGTAGGACCACGGATAATGGCAAACCTAGATTGCAAAACACCGAATGCTCTTTCAATGTCTTTTCGGGCTGCCTCTTGCACCCTTGCAAATTCACATTGTTTTTTCTTTTGGGTTCTTTGATGCTCTTGACAAATGTGCACCAAGGAGGATATATACCATCTGCAAGATAGTACCCCTTTGTGTATTCATGCCCATTGATAGTGTAGTTGCAAGCAGGAGCATCACCACTAGCAAGCCTAGCAAACAAATGAGAGCGTTGCAACACATTGATATCATTGAGTGTGCCGGACATACGAAAAAAGCAATGCCAAATCCATAAATCCTCGTATGCTACGGCCTCTAGCACAATTGTTGTATCACAAGACTTGCCACAATACATTCCTTGCCAAGCCTTGGGGCAATTTTTCCAATTCCAATGCATACAATCAATGCTACCTAGCATCCCAGGCCAACCTCTCCTCTCATTAGATGCCATCAATTTCTTTGTGTCATCTTCATTTGGTGTCCGAAAATACTCGGGACCAAAGACACGGACGATCACTTTCACAAATCTACGCACAGACTCAATTGTGCTGTCTTCACCAATGTGAAGATACTCATCGGCATAGTCAGCCGGAACGCCATATGCAATCACCTGCATAGCTGCGGAGATTTTTTGATATGCACTAAATCCCTTTAAGCCCGCAACATTCCTTCTTTGAGTAAAATACCGGCAATTTGCCTCGCAAGCTTCAACAATTTTCACAAAAAGGGATCGACGCATTCGGTACCTTCTGCGGAAGAGGTGTGCAGGATATGTAGGATTCTCCGAAAAATAATCTTGCATCAACATCTCGTTTCCAAGATGGCGATTCCGCGGAATGCACAGACGCCCGACAGTAGATCCTCGCCTCCTCTTCCGGTACTCGTCTTCATGCTCCTTCACGGCAAGCGCCATGACCAATGTTTGCTGCCGAAAGGTCGCAAGAATGGTCTCCACATCTGAGTCGTCCGAATCGGACGAATCGGATAGCAAAAACTTCTCGCACGGGGTCAACTCCATCTACACGCACACCGGCGCGTCAATCTACTACACGGCTCGCGAAAATCACAAAAAAGGGACTAACCGGTGGCGAGTTTGATGCGGTCGGCGGCGAAGAGGGTGGTGCGCTCGGCGGTGGTCGATCCCGGCGGCGGCGGCGACTGGGGGCGGCTCTTCTCGCCGGATCCGGAGGGGCGGTGCAGCGGCTCGGTGCGGGAGGGTGTGGGGCGGCCCCGCGAAGCGATTCCGCCCGCATATATGGCCGGAATCGCCGACGGCGGGCGGGCGGAAACAAGGGCGGACGGCGGCGGGATGAGGGGAAAAAGAGGGCGGGCTGAAATGTCCCTCCCGCCAACTGCTTCTCTGTGATGCAGGGCACCGCAGCCGCGAGGCGGAAACCCGCGTTTTCCCGGGTTGGGGTCGGGAATTTTCCGCGCCCCCTAAAAAATTTTGCGGGCTGGGGCGGGATGTGGGGTCTGGTCGGGCAAGCTTTCCGGCCCGTACCCGCATTTTGGCAGTTATTTTACGGGTCGGGGGCGGATGTGGGGTCTGCTAGAGTTGCTCTAAGGCTGTCATGTAGGCGAAAAATCTGATGTGGCAAGATAATTAAGAGGAGAGAGATGAGTGTGGTGACCCAGGAATAAACAATGTCAAGCGCGTGATCGTAGGCAAAACACTTAAATGAAAAAAAAACACCAATGCACGAAGAGCTTTAGTTGCTAAATCATAAAACAAATGATGCTTAGCTACAACAAGTTAAGCACCTATACGTTGAGAGTTTAATTGCTATCTTTTTTAATGTGCTTAACACCTCATCTTAGCACCAATGCATTGGAAGTGGCCTTATATGAAATGGCTTTGGTTTGGAATGGCCGGCGAGCCTGCTTGTTTACCTCGGGTTGCTGGTTCGATCACCGTAGCTGCATCTCTTTTCTTGAATTCAAATATTTGTGTGTGTGTGTGTGTGTTTGTGTGTGTGCGTGCGAGCGTGCGTGTGCATAGTTCCACCGAAAGACTGAATAGGAAAGTTAATGAGCAAGATTGCAGTTAACTGTTTATTGATCACCTGAAGGGCGAATAATTCGCTGAATTTCAGTGTAAGCATTTGTGTGCACATCCTTAAGAATGTCATGTAGTTGAAAGCGCTGAGTTGAGTAGCACATATGTGTTTTCCACTGGTTATTGGCTGCAGTGGACTGGCACTGCACAAAACACTCTGCAATGTTTAGTGCCAAGAAGCAGCATTTCCCCAGGAATAGGCTTATTTCTTTAGAAACTAGAAATCATGTCTGATTAGTTTGATCCCTAAGTTTCACAATGAATAAAAATAAATAATGTCGAAGGTACTAACCCGAAGGTTGTCAATGGGCAAAGAATAAAACATTATATCTCAGGTACGCCCGTTAATGTTGAAAGCAATATTATGCAAACTATGACACCGGAAGAACACATACAATAAACCTTCCTGAACACTCCAGAATCATGAAAAAGAGAATGTACGTGATATGGTAAGTAAACGGACTCCAAAACATCCGCAAAAATATTTTCTGTCAGTTTTAAAATATTTTAAAAGTTAGGAAAATAAAAAACAACCAGGAAGGCATCCCTGGTGGGCACAAGACACCAGGGCGTGCCAGGCACGCCCGGATGGGTTGTGCCCAGCTCGGGTACCTTCCGGACTCCGTTTTTCTTCTGCTTGCTTGTTTACGAAGATAAAAAAAATCTTTATATACCCCCCGAACCTATTGACCACCGTATCACGGAGAAATCTTCTGTTTTCTTTCCTTGCTGTTTTCTACCAGATCTGAAAATATGTCGTCTCAAGATTCTGAGGAGGATTGTCCAATTACTTATCGGCCTGTGGATAAGAATATCTTCAAGGATACCTATCCCTATATGTGGTACACAGATGAGGAAGAGGAAGATGAACCGGTCCCTCCTCGCTTCAAGCAAGAAAGCAAAGAAGCATTATGCAAAAGGATAATAAAGTTTGAAATAGAGAATGATGAGTTGAGTATTGATAATTTCACCCTCAGACGCAAGCTGGAGAAGAAGAAGGAAGAACCCTCCACTTCATCACCACCACCTCCTTCTTCATCAGCAAAGGAAAATTGAGTATCGGGTATGGGCACTCCCCTTGGCTTGTGCCAAGCTTGGGGGAGGTGCCCCGGTATCGTATCACCTCCACTATCTTTTTCTTTTACTTATTTTAGTTCCATCCATAGTTATCTTTTGCTATAGATGAATAAAAGTTTAGTTCAATCCTTTCCTTTTGAGTGTCTTCTTAGTGATCTATCCTTGTAATCGTGTGCGAGATATAATAAAGTTTAGATTGAAGTTTTGTTCTCTTTACTTTCATGTTCAATAAAAAGAAAGGAAATAAATGAAAAAGATTATATGCTAATCTTATGGTAAGTAATGACACCACATAAGGAAGAGTATAAGTAGAAAATTTTATTGGAGACTTACAAACATAGCATTAGTCAATTATGCAATTCATGAAAGAATTAATAAGGGAAGAGAAGATTTCACATGCAAATACACTCCTTCTTTTTGCCTTCATTAACCATGATCACTGTGTTCACCTAATCAAAATGCATCCAAACTTGGTCAATTCCAAAGGTGATGATCTCAGCCATCGCATGCACACCGACATTGAACCACGCAATTGCAAGTGAATGTCCATAGTTTTAAATTAATCTCGTCGAACTAGATGTGACGGACGCCCTTGCCGAGGTACGGCCTACACCTAGTCTATACACCATCACTCATACACTCACTCATTTTTAAATTCTATATTTGTTTTTCAGAATGTATCAACATTCTTTTAAACCACATAAACACTTATCAAATCACATGGACTTTTTTTAACCAAGCATTAATATTTTTGAAATTACGAATATATTTTAGCACGTGAACACTCAGAATAACATGAACTTTTACTAAGATAAGGGTTCAGAATTTTCAAATTGTATGAACATTATTTTAATACATGACCACTATTCTTAAAACTACATAAACATTTTAAAATGCATAACAGTTTTTAAAAATTACATAACATTTTCAGAAGGTACAAAAACTTTTTAAATAACCGAAAAAATAGAGCGCATGAAAACACATATTAACTGGATTTGGGGTGTAGAAAATGATCAGCTTACAAGTACATGCGCCTAACTTTTTTTTTCTTGATATAATGAATGAGAAGAGAGCTATTCTCAAAGAGCAACACATGACCATAATTTACCTATGGTTTGGTCGTACGGCAAACCATAGACTTTATTTCTTTAATTCCTTTCCTCCCTTAGGCATTTATTCCTTCCTTTAAATCTTTTTTAATTGGATGGCGATAGCCCGGCCCACAGGTGGCCCACAACCATAGATCGTCACCTGGCCGCTCAACTAGCCGAGTGTCTTTTCAAGGAAAATGTCGGTTCCTATGCAAAACTAGAAGAACGCTCGTGCGTTGCAACGGGGCCACATTAATTTTAAGAATTCAATATCAGTTATATTAATATTATATTTAATATTCTCATACATATTAAGTGACATTGGCTGCATTTTTTACCATCAAATTCTCACACACACACACTCTTCCTCACTCTCTCTCCCCCTCTCTCTCCCCTCTCTCTCTAACACACACATATTCATCTTATTGGGTACGGGATCATAATCCATCTATTTCACACGCACACGCGCTAGTGCATAACAATATGGATTATGTGTATTATATTTGCCACCACAACTTATATTTCCCCGAGCCGCGTCGCTACAGAGCCGAGCTCCCGCCCGACTACCTCGCCGGCATCGAAGGGGAATGGATAAGGGTGACGCCCTGCCTCCCCTGCCCCCCATGGCCTCGCTCCTCGACGCCCCCTCCTAGATCCACTTCTCCTCCTCGCTCGCTCGATCCCGTCGATCTGAACGAAGTCAGACGCCACGGCCACCATGACTGACCCCGTCCACACAGCCACTGCTCTCCCTGCAGGCTAGGAGCTTGTCGAGGAGCTCCGAACTCCTCCGCTACTTTGTCTGCGCCAACGAGATCAAGTCCAGCACCCCCGCATCGACGTTGTTGCCGTCTTCCTCAACCTTCGGCCACCGTAACATTGTCGTTCGATCCGCGCCGCCCCGAGCTCCCCTGTCTTCCCCTAGGGTGCCATTGACACCGCCGTGATCTCCTCTTGCCTTTCCCCTGTTTCCCCTCTCGTTTGCTCTCGTTAGGTATTTCGCCGTGGCCGAGAACCGTCGTCCGCCATGGCCATTGCAGGGGTAGCCACCGAGCTCCCCGGATTGACCCCGTGGCACATGCCCACTCCTATGCGCGCCCATGCCCGAGCCTGCTGCTCTTCTTTCGCGCCCGCGGGGCCACTCCCTCTCCATGCCCACGCCTGTGCCACATCGCGTCGATCGCGCCCGCCACTGCCGTCGCGCCCGCCGCAGCCACCGCAACACTGTGACCCGCGCGATGCACACCCTGGCCACGTGTCACACTTTCGCTAGCCGCGCTCGCCCCGTCTGCTGCCGCCTATCCCTTCGCTCGCCCCGCAGTCGCGCCCCTGCCTCGCGCCCCCTCCTATCACGGCCATCTTCTGACGGCCGCCCCCTCAGCCACGCCGACCGCTTGCCTCGCCTGCTGCTATGCGCTGCTCTACCGCTGGTACACTGTTGCGCCATGTCCTCGACACCGCCGTGGACAAACATGGCGGAGGGATTGTCAATGGAGTACGAGGAGGAGGTGGCGGAGAAGGTGTGGAGAGGCAGGAGGTCTGGGGTGGCGTCAGTTGGCTGTGGTGGAGGTGTTTATGCGAGAAGGAGCCGGAGCGGAAGGAGAGGACACAATTGGAAAGAATCGCAAAAAAATCATAACCTGGAGATGTCATTCCAAAAAAATGTTAGTATCGATGGAGGGGTGATTTCCTTCTATAGGTGAAAAACATAGAAAATATTGGTTGTTATCAAGGAAAGGTAAAAATTTAGGAAAGTTAGGATTCTGAATTGATTTATATGCAAATGGGGTTTTATTGTTTGGTAACGTGTTATCAGTACCTGCCCGTTTGTGATATGTCTGATTAGGAAAGTTTGCAAATGTTAAGAAACTATTTATTGGAAGGAAAGTTTGTGACGTGTCTGTTATTTGTTTCCTAAAACAAATTTCACTAACGAGAGAAATCGGTTGATTTAGATAAGTTAGGAAAGTTAGATTAAAATATATTATTTGTTTCCTGAAAATCTGTTATTTATTTCCTAAGACAAATTGAACCAATAAAAGGAATCGATTGATTTGCATAATTTAAGAAAGTTAGATCCGTGATTTGTTATACGTTAGGAAAGTTTTGGTTATAATAAAGAGTGGAGAGAAAATAACCGATGGACCAGCATGGGAGGGGGTGGTGGGAGGAGAGACGAAAAAAAAACAGCGAAAATAAACCGTGGAGACTATTCACCAACTGATCCATTAGGAGTAGAGATCCTATTTGCCGCTCGTTGTCGCAAAATGTCGGGGGAACGCTCACGGGATCGAGCGGTTGTTCCAGGTGGGCCGGCCCCGGGTTTTTTCATTTTCCGTTTCTTTTTCGTTTTTTCGTTTTTCTTTGTTGTTCTTCTTCTTTTATCTCTTATTACTTTTTCTTTTCTCTTCATTTATTATTTTCTGTTATTTTTCTGATTCAAGTTTATTTTACTTTTTCAACAAAGGTTCAGACATTAGATAAATGTTTGAATTCTTAAATTTTGTTCACATATTCGGAAAACGTTCCTATTTTCAAAAAAAATCAGCAATTGCAAAAAAGTTTAGAATTTCAAAAATTGTTCGCTTTTTCCAAGAAATGTTTGAAAATTCCAAAGAGCTTAGAACTTCAAAGTATTGAAAAATGTATGCATTTTTTAATTTTTTCCATAAATATGAATTTTTTTCTGGAATTTTAAAAAATGTTCCCCTTTCAAATTTGTCCCCACATTCAAAAAATATTCTTCTTCTCCTAATTTGTTCATAAATTCACAAAATGTTCGTTATTTCAATTTTTTTACTGTTTTTCAAAAAATGTTTGCATTTTCAAAAATAATGTTCGCAATTTCAAAAAATGTTCTAGTTTTCACTTTTTCCCTTTTGAGAAATGTTTGACGTTCCCAAAAAATGTTCATGTCTTCAGAAAATGTTCCTATTTTCAAATTTTGCTCACAAATTCAAAAAGATATCCAATTTTCAATGTCTATTCACGAATTTTCAAAATATTTTACAAATTTCCTTAAATGTTTGCGCTTAGAAAAGTTCAGTATGTTTTGAAAAATGTTTGGTTTTCAATTATGTTTTTGTCTTTAAAAAATGATAGCATATTCAAAAATCTGTTCACAAATTTTAAAAATGTTCTCGTTTCATGTTTATTTTCGCTTTCTCTAGATTCCGAAAATTTTCTAGTTTTTAAATTTTTGTTCACAAATTTTACAGTGTTCAATTTTTTTCAAATAATGGTCTTGCTTTCAATTTTGTTCCTTTTTTTATTCCCAAAAACTGTTTGTCCTTTTGAAAATTTGTTCCCATAATCATTTTTTTGTTCTCAAAATTCTATAAATGTTCGGGTTTTCGGCAAATGTTCAGGAATTTAAAAAACAAATCTGTCTAAAAATGTTCACTTCTTTTGTTTTATTTTTGAATTTTGAAAATATATCTGTGTTGTTAAAAAAATATCGTATTTTGATACATTGCTCGTTTGTTAAAAAAATCACAATTTCAAAGGTAGTTTGAAAAAAATCAAAAACTATCCTGATTCTTCATTGGTACTAGTCCGTATACTAGCACGCTTCCCATTTAGCATGAACCCTTGTCAGGTCTATTGCTTAGCTCCTCTCGTACGCAACATGGAGGTCCAGAGGTTGAATCCTGGCAGTTTTGCTTCTTTTTTTTTAACATTAGCATCGCAGCGCTACCCTACAAGGGAACACACGCTCCCTCTATTGAGCCGGTTCAATCGGGGGTTTCGTGCATGCGTTGCGTGGTTGTTTGATGCAGAATGCGTCCAGTAGGAGCTCCCGATTCCTATATATGACGCCCGTGTGCGTCCAGGTGCTGCGGCTTCGCTGAAGCGACTCCCCACTTGGCCCGGCCCATGTACGGATTCCTGTGCCGTTTTCCTTCGCTGTTTTGTTTCCTTTGATGCTTCTGCGGTTTCTTATGTGTTTTTCTTCCGTGGTTTTTTGCTTCCAGTTTTTCACTGTTTTCAGTTGGTTTTTTCTGTTTTATTTCTATTTTTCTGTTTTGGTTCATTTTTTCCTTTCATTTTCTTTTATGTTATTTGTTTTATTTTTCTGTTTCTGTTTTCTTCTCTTTAATTTCATATTATATAAAATGTTCACAAGTATTACAAAAATGTACATTGTATATTACGCAAATGGTTCACCTTTGCATATAAAATTGTTCATTGTGTATTACAAAAATGTTCATCATATATTATGAAATTGTTAAACATGTTTTACTAAACGTTCATTGTGTGCTTCAAAAATGTTCATTGTATGTTATGAAAAATCTTCACATTTGCAGATAAAAATGTTCATCGCATATTATGAAATTGTTCAATATTTTTTACTAAATGTTCGACAATTGTTCAACAAATATATTTATGTTTTTCGAAATGTTCATCGTATATTAAGAAAGGGTCATCGTGTATTATTTAAAATGTTCAATGGATATCATAAATGTGTAGTGTATATTTTTCTAATTTTCTAAAAAGGTTACGGTACTTATAGCGTGGCGCCTCCAATCTATAATTACAACTTGTTAGCTCTATTGGTTCGTAGCGCTCGTTCACAAGAATGAGGATGTGAGTTCGAATTCTGGCTGATGCACAAATTTTTGGTTATTATTTTACTTGCCTGGAGCTTGTTTTACCTCCTAATGGGCCAGCCCATTTGCCCTGACTTCAGCGAAGGCTCCACAATTTGCCGCTGGGCGCCCACTGCAGCGCCCTGGTGGGCCGACCCAGTACTACGCGGCTCCAGCAAAAAAAACATTAGATACACTTGCTGCATTCCCTCAAAAAAAAAAGATACACTTGCTTCAGCGAATATTTGAACTCAGGGCAACGCAGGGCCGTACGTGCAGGCTAATCTCCAGAGCTACCAAGTTCTACTAACCAATGTTACAGCTAACTACTTAACAAACCAATGAAACCGCGCTGTTTAAAAAAAAGGTCACGAACAATCAAAAGAACTTCACGAATTTGTTTAAAAAAATAAAGGTTCACGTATTCAAAAAAGTTCACGGTTTTGAAAGATCATGAAATTTTAAAGGTCACTAGTATAAGAAAAGTTCGTGAATTTGGAAAAAAAATGACGGATTTGAAAAGTTCATGAAAATTTCGAAAGGTTAAGGAAATACAAAATACTTCAAGAAAACTGAAAAACGTACAGTGATTTTGAAAAAAAGTTCACCGATTTAGAAAAAAGTTAATAGGTTTTCAAAAAAATCATAAAATTTGAAAGAAAATTGACTGAATAAGAAAAAAAATTGACCAAATTTTACAAAAAAAATTATCGGATTTGAAAAAGTTCATAAAATTTGAAAAATGATTATCAATTCCCAAAAAAAGTTCATCAAAAAATGGGAAAAGTCATCGAATTTTAAAAACAGTTCATCAATTTTCAAAAAAGTTCATCAAATTTGAAAGAAGATCATCGAATTTGGAAAAAGTTCATTGGTTTTGTAAAATTTCATCAAATTTGAAAAGATTTCATGGATATCCATAAAAATTACATCAAAAATTAAAAAGTTCACCCATTTTAAAAAAGTTTATCAAATTCGAAAAATGGTTTATTGATTTTTGAGAAAAATTCATAGAATAATGTAAAACAATCCATTGGAAAAAGGAAGAAGAGGAAAAATAAAAAAATAGAAAATAGAAAAAGGTGGAAAGGAAAAAATAAATGGAAAAAGAAAATACAAAATAATAATAAAAGAAACAAAAGATGCAAATTGCTTCAGCGGGTTGGGTAGCGCGGTGGTTAGTGCAGCATCCATTGATGCAGGAGGTCTAATGTTCGATTCTTTCTCGGGTAGCTTTTTTGCGGTATAGAAACCATCTCTACTACTAATAAACAATCAAACTAATTTTTTCTTAAAGCCACACGGCAGACGTACACAGCTTAATTGTCACCGTACGATTAGACCCGCTAACCTTAATCTAACAGCTAACCTTAATCTAATCTATTCTCTGGTGTGCATTTAGTATTTTACGTTAGCTGAACATGCTTCACCGCAGAGGAATAGGAATCTCCGCCCCGCACCTATGCAATCCCTACAATCACGCAGAGGGTGAAAAAAAAAAGGAAAGTGATCGCAAGCGGATCCCCTCGCTCGCTAATTGCAAGGCCGCGACCCACGCCGCCGCCTGATCCTCCTCCGCAGAACCGATGAGTGCGCCGGCAGCACCTCCCATCCCCTCGTATCATCTCCCCTCTTATCATCTTCCCTATCCCTACCCAGAACGAGACCTCACAAGTCGCCGGATTAGAGGAGAGGAAAATTTGGTATGTTGTCGCAGACCCGATGCATTGCGCCTCCATTACAAATCCTAAATTCTACTTTTGATCTAGAGCTCCTACCTACTGGACTTGCTCGGCGTCACGGCCGATGAGGACGTCTACATCTCCCTCCTCATGGACTCCGCCGACACTGTCGAGGTCGCCGCCGTGCACACCCACATCGTCGCCACAGGTGTCGCGCCTGGTCTCCCTCCGCCGTTGCTCGCCTACGTGAGGTGTTCGACGGAAAATTCCCTTCAACGACGGCATCACGTGGGCGACCATGGTGTCTGCATCCCGCCAGTTAGCGCCCTCCATATGCCTGGGTATGTTGGATTTGAGGCACTTGGCTTGGATCTTCCCGAGAGCAGAACACGTACGTACAGCTGCAAGCTAAGCAAGCTACTGATTGATTTTACGCGTAGACGTTGGTCTGAACCTTCTGGCCGGCTACATAAGCAAGCACTAAGGCAGCTGGATGGATTCCGGGCACACAGCTTGCCGTGAACCTTGTACATCTTGGCTTGTCCTACCTTGCTTGGCTGGATTGATTCACTATTTTTTTTCAATTTGGATTTAAAGGCTAATGGAGTGTTTGCATCTGGTGCTGTCGATTTTGCAGAAATTGCTGCTCCAACAGGCAGCAAACCAATCATTTGATATTTAAGGGACAGCAGTCAGCAGGCGCTTTGAGGAAGCACTGGTGTTGGCAAATAAAAGAATGCTTTAGGTATACCTATTTACCCTTTTCAATTGGTTTGATGCCATCCGTATGTGATTCACCGACCAAGAATGGAAAAATTCCTTGCTATTAGAAATTTCTATGGTGGTGCTTCTTTAGGTTCCGCCTGAAAAATGTTCCAGTGCCAATAATCGGTTATACTTTGTAATGGTGATTCGTAATTTGGTCTAACTTTCTAATTATTAGCTACAATTTACTTCAGTGGTAATGCATGTACGCAAAGGAAGAATTACTGGCTATGGATGATTACTATGAGCGTATGAAATTATGAGTTGTGTAGGTTTCTTAAGCTAGATCGGTTGTTCTAGCTTGTGATGGTTAATTTTTTTATGAAATAGCAGTACTAGATTAGTTGTTCTAGCTTCTTTAGGTTGTAACCAATTGAAGGTAATTTGAAGATCGATCCCACAGCTGAGTATATTCCGTTTTTTATTAACCCGCAACAGAGTGTGTATAGGAAAATATACTTTCGTGAATTGTTAGTGCTCGCTGTCCTTACTGTACTGTATCAGGCTGTTCATGTTCAAATTCTTCAGCGTTTTGTACACATGAAAGGTACTTCTGTAAATCAGTTTTTCAAATTGGCATCGATAAGATGCATATAGATGCATGTATCCTTCTAAAAAATTAACACCAATGTTTCACTTGTTTTGTGAGATTGTTCCTTTTTCTTTTGGACAGCTTTTGGAGATTTTAAGATAGCTTTTTCTGTGGGCAAGCTGGACCTGATACTCAAAGGACCTTAAGTTCTAACCAAAGATGACAATGTGGATGGTCACATTTCAAAGTGTTTTTTCTTTCTCAGACACATGTAAGTTTTGTCTCACTGTGTAAAGAATGGTTAAAAGATGAGAATCAGTATAAAGTGGGGACAGCGGATCATGCTTTCAAAGTTGGTCAGGTTTCACAATAATACGTGTGCATGTGTTTGTGTGTCATCGTCTTTATAATGCGTGTGATGGATGTTGTAGGTTCATTGGTGACAACCAAGAGCATGCTCAAAAATGGCATCGTCTTGCTTCGTTTCTTCGCCTCAGCTAAAGTGCTTAATCTTGAGAAGATGAAAGATAATTGATAGAGTACTCCTGACAAGTGCATTTGTCAAATTCTAGCCAACAGATTGAAAGCATGTCTACCTATTTGTGAGTTTCAGTTCCATTCAATCTTCCTTTTCTTTTTGGATCCAATGTAGAGGAGACCATGTGACTAGTTGTTGATTGCCCAAACACTATTTCCTCTACAAGAGTGTAAATGTTGTTGATGCTTGTTTCCAACATGCAAGGACATGAACACACACATTTTGTGTATCTATCTAAATCTCATATGCTATGAAGGTTTTCAAGTGCAGAGACGAAGCACCTTTCGAATTTAAAGAAATGGCTGTTGATTTTAGTTAAACTAAATGAATCCCCACATGTTGTGGGAATGTTTTTTGGTACATTTTGTGTAAACTATCCAAATCATCACTTCGTTTTGTGTAAATGATGAAATCATGCACTTGAAATAATTAACTTTTTATTCCAGGAATATTTTGCAAAATATTGTACTTACCATTTTAGATGCAATCCTTGCACATTATACAGATCACCTTTTCATTCATTCATTTGCACAAATAGCACATATACATTATTTTAGAACTATAGATGTTTAATAATATAATGTGTGTCAGTGTTGATGTGCATTGCACGTGCAAGCTTACTAGTATAACTAAAGGGGAGATGGGCAGGCCCGTTAGTATCGATGGAAGGGGAGAGGGTGTGTGCTCGTTAGCAGGAATTCCTGTAACGGGCGCTCAAGGCGCTGAATAGGACCTCCTTTTTTTTTGAGTTTGCGCACAGGGGGATGCACGACTGGGCCGGCCCACTGGAGCTGATTCGCCTTGAACGCAAAACTGCGCGACGCAAAAAAAGCCCGAAAAATAAAGGAATCGAACGAGTATTCGATCAGCCAACTTCTTATACCTCACAAAGCTATTAATAACAGAAAGTAGCGGCAGATTTGAAACATTTATGATTTTTCTTATATTTCTTTGAAATAACGAACAATTTTGAGATTCTCGTTCTTTCCGAAAACGCAAACAATTTAAAGAAACGGAACAAATTTCGTAATTCCAAACATATTTCGAAAACAGGAAGAAATGGTAACCTATTTTTGAAATCCTGAACTTTTTCTAAAAATGCGAACAATTTTTGAAAATTCCGGACATTTTTCAAAAAACGTGGATTTTTTTATATGCGAACTTTTTTATGAAATAAATGAACAAAAAGGAAAAAATAATTGAAAACGTGAACAATTTATGAATGTCAAACATTTTTTGAGCAGGTCAATTTTTCTCAAGTTTTTGAATTGTTTTGAAAAAATGAACAATTTTTAAAATGAAAAACTCATTATCAATAACGTGAACATTTTTTGAATATGAGAACACATTTTATAACCGTGAACAGTTTTTGAATTTGGGAACAAATTTTGTAATCACGAACATATTTTTAAAATCCGAATAAAATTTCCAAAACCCGAACTTTTTTGAAAAAAGTGCTTTTTGGTTTATACTTTTTTGAAAAGAAGCAAAAAAGAGAAGAAAAAGGTAAAAAGTAAAAGAAAACCAAAAAAAGGAAAAGAAATAGATAACCCAGGAAAAGCCGGTCCAAAAAATCTTTAGAAGGTTCCAAAACCGGCTAAAACCGGCTTGAAACCATAGAAGGTTCCCAAAACCGAAAACGTGCTTAGGGCTATAAATGGATCGCTGTGCAAAGCGTCGACAGTACGACGCAATATGCCCGGTTGATCGCTCGCTCGCACATCCCTGTGTGAAGCGTCGACAGTACGACACAAGGCACGTGGCGTAGGTATCAGCTGAGTTTATTTCCATGCCAGGGACAACCACAAGCAGCCTACACTTGGCCTACGTCAAAACACTTGACAACTAGTGATTTTTCTGTAGTGCAAGGTACCATATGCAACTCTTCTAATCAACAATCACAAAAATATTCTCGATCTTCTTACCAGAAACAAGTTATCGTAAACCAAAGCATTTTGTGCTTAGGAGTGCTCACTAAAAAAAGATATCACGTCACATCTGATAACAACCAAGAAAATATGAAAATATCCGTGACACAATACATGAAGTTACGCAGTTTTTGACTCAGGGGTGCATTATGTGGTAGTGTCCCTAATTTTAATTAACTAGCTACATGTACAGCACTACAGGCGCATCATTTCATCACACTTGTCATAGAGAAAAATGGCTTGAACGTCAGCGAGAGCCCGATTACTGACACCATGTTCAGCATGAAGAACAAGATATGATCACCTGCATATTGGATGATAAATAAAATAAGTATATGCTCTAATTATATGTGCCCGAATCCATTCAACTTAAAGCAAAGTATTAATATAAATGCAATTAGCATCGGTTGGACGACCAATGTGTTTACCTGGTAAGAACAATCCAGTTATGTTCTTTTGAGCCCATGAAAACCTGCAAAAAGGCAAGAGATTAGCTAACTATGAAGCACACTAGCGGCCAAGCAAAAACTTAGGGCCATTACTGCTTTAAAGATTGACATCAGAGTCACAGAGATACCATTAGCAACACCCCTTTGTTCTTGTATCTGTACATGTTTTCATCAAAAACGTTTGAACATAGCAAAGGTGACTCAAAGAAAATGCAACGAGACAGATGATACATACCACTGTTGTGTTTTGTAGAATGTTACACACAACAGTAATTGTAGCCTGTTCCATTGTAGATGATGCATTAGAATAGTTAAATTGTCTATTAAAATCACTATCCATGGAGCTTGTCTTCTCCAGGGATACTAAACGTTTAATTTTACTTCATTTGCACATGTGGTGCTCAAACATGATTTCTGTAGACCGCCCAAAAACCTTAATCATTATATTTATATTTAAAACGGAAGATTGTATTGCTCTTCCGGCCTATACACCAAGAAGATAAAAATGTTCGTTAAGGATGATTACTAATGTAAGCAATGAGGTGCAACTTTCTTTTGTATTGGATGAGTTCTAGCTTTTTGCTGAACTGTTGATCAACACCCCCAATTTGTATTTTTTTTTCACTTTAACCAAAGCAACAAAAGAATATGCGAGACTTTCCGCAAACATATTCTTCAGAAGTGAAGCTATGTTGATGAGTACTTTGAGCTCCACACCATATAGTCTGCCCATGAATGGATATGTTGTAAGCAGAAGTATAGATAATACCTGAAAAAATAAACTTGCATTCAGTATTGTGCAATAGATTCATCGTATTGAATAATTACTTTGACATTAAATGGTATTTGCACATACCACTGCAGAACGAAATGGCTTGATTAACCCAGCATACTTGGCAAGGAGTGGATAAATCACAAGTTGATACACCAAAACACCAAAACCTACAAGATCGAACAAAAACAGAATACGTTAAAGGGAGTCAAAACTAGTGTTACATGTAATAGGTAACGAAGCGATACTACATATGTGTTGATTTCATTCTTTTTGGATTGACTATGTTTCTCTTGCGCAATGATCATATTATGAAATTAGAAGGAACACCACATACCTGAGATAGCTAGAACGGTGCCAACATCCTGAGATGTCAAACTAAGTCCCTGATATTTTCTACTGCTCACAGCCCAGAGTGAAAATATCTGAAGATGAAATTTACAAAACACATGCAAAGTTTCTTTAGTTCCTTATTAAAAAAATTGGTTTGGTTCCTAATCTGATTGTTCCCTATATGGTAGATATGACGATAAGCATATTTTCATACTATGTTACTCAATCTATTTCAGATACCTAAATATAGATTTACCTCGAGATAAGTTGTATCATGAAGAGAGAAGACACAGTAGAGAGTTATTGCTGACATCAACTGACGGTTCTTTAGCAGGCTCTTCGTAGATGCCATTCTACCGGATCCACATTTTTTGGCTTTCCCATCTTCTATGTCCAAATCGGTAACTCGTGCGCCTATTTTGTCAATAGCTTCCATTTTGTCATCATGGTACATGTGCAGAGCTTCCTAAAAAACATTTATTCAAGTATAGGAATTCAAGGATGATTAAAGAATGATAGGGAGATTTTGGTGGACAATACCGGAAGCCAAATGCATGCAACACCTGCTGCCGCTGCTAGAACTGGTATGACGAAGCAAGGGAGGAAATATGGAAACCTAAAAGGATATGTAATTTGATAGGTTTATCTTATATTCCCAATGGTGCAATATTTATATCACTGAAACAGTATGAGTGACGACTTACCTTCCAAATATGGATTCCTCAGAGAAAAGATTTGGGTACTTCTTTGCAGGCTGGTAGAGGACATATAATACACAATGTTAGCGAAAGCCATTCATATAGGATCACTAATCACTCTCCAAAGGGACATTATATGTTCATCCTGTGAACAAAAGTTCTGCTTATCACTTTTAACGATTAAAATATAAATATATGGAAATTCCCTCCGAATAAACCATTTCTAAACTTTCGTTGAGATGCCATGATAGAAAAGTTCTAGCTATTGGTCCAGCCTTCCGTTTTTGCATCAATTATCATAGATGATACATTATCCCCAAGCTCTACACCATGGTTACATATAATTATGGCGACTTAATGAGTTATTGCAATAATGTATTTGATGGACTGCCATATGTGACATCTTTTCCATGCACCTGGAAGCTACTTGCCCTTTGTTTGATAAACTGGTTAAAAATACAACTTTAGTTCTTCAAGGTCGGTTCTGTATTTCTTTAGCTCTATATCAAAGTTGACTGATCCTCACTCGTGCAAGAAATCCTCCAATGGCTGGCCAATAATAAGAGCTATTGATCGCGAAGATGTAACCTGCGACATAATGGTAAACATAATTATCATCTAGTAACCGAGTCTGAAACACTAAACATAAAGATGAATTGTTCTTACAAGAGAAATTCCTAGAGTTTGGTGCTCTTTTCTGCAGACTTCTGAAGCATAGGCCTAAGGAATGCAAACATAACCATGGGTTAAACACCTAAGTACTTCTTAATTCATCTAGTCACTAAGACTAGCAAGTTTACCTTGATTGGTCCTAATATACCACAGAGTAACCCAAGTAGCCCCCTAGTAATAATTGCCATCCAGTAAGTCGTACTAAGGCCGAAGAGGGTGTTAAATACAATCCTGAAAAGGAAGGTGTATAATAGGGTTTACATTGATTTAATTGAACGGAGAAAAATTAAGTTTTCATATGTAACTGAATCTGCCATACACTGAGAGGATACTAATCATAATGCAAGGCTTCCTCCCGTATTTGTCAGCAAACATGCCCCATGGCACAACACTAATGGTTCTTCCAAGGAAATATGAAGCCCCTTAAGACACATAGTTTACAGTCAGTAACTAAGTATTGATATAAAAACATCATCTTCACATTATAATCTACTCAATGTACTTTATTGTAGGCTTTTCTTCCCGTGTTTCCTACAAATTTGTCAAATGGTCAGAGGGGACAATGAATGCTCACCGACAAAACCAGCATAGAATCCAATGTCTTGTTCTTGCTTTGCGACTTTCAAATCTTGAATCTGTTGCATCATAACAAAGGCAAACACATAATTAATCACCATTTAGTATGTAATAAAGCAAACATGAACTTGCATGCACACAATCAGAATATATAGATGTCCAAGTTATGCAACATCGATATCGCTACATACCATGAAGTATAAGTAGGGAAACAGAGACTGGATCGGTAGCGCTGGAAAGATAACAGGCCAGGGTGTTAGTTAGCAAGCCCTAAAATTTATAAGATGTGCTGATCTAAAACAACCTACATACATGTAAAGGTTTTAAAAAAAATCAGGTGACAAAAGAAAATTGGAGTTTCCTAACAAATCACATGGCTAATAAATAAATGCAGAAAGACACATACATGTTTGGAACCATGCATGTCTAGATGTTGCGGAGTACGAAATCATCATTGGAGTATATATTGATTGAAATCAACTGGATCGTCTACTCCTAGTTATCATCGTGAATCACATATACAGACGTACACCGGACAATCTGGATGTCATGACATACTCTCTTCATTCCATAATGCAGTGCATAGTTGTTTTCTAAAAGCCAAATGTGTCTACATTTGACCAAAATTAAAGAAAAATATATTCACATCCATGACACAAGATCAGTAAAATTATGTTCATCAGGAAGTGCTCTTTTATCTGCAGGGAGGATGCATCATGCATTGCCTGGCCGGTACCCACGTACATACGAGTTGACTAGGTGCCCACCCGATCGACTCGTCGCCACCATGTGGTCCATGCCATCCTTATTACAAATACTAAGCTCCCGAAGAACGGAGAGATGTGAGCATTTTGAGAGGTTTTATGGGCCCATTCATCATCTAGTGAATTTTTTTTCTTTTCTTTTATTCCTAGTGGACCCTGTTCTTCAGCTGGTGAGAACCACATTTTTTTAGTTCAGCTGATGAGAAGTGTTGCATTGACATGCTTGGTTGGGGTTTCGCCGGTGTTGTGTTTCATACTTGCGTCTATGCTGGTGTGCTAACAAACAGGAGACAATTCATCGTGTTGGCAAATGTCCAGCTCCATGGGCACACCCGCCTCCGGCCACCATGCCTCGATCCTCTGGGCCACCACCCACAATGACTACACACCTCTCGAGCGGGTACCAGTGCTCTCCAGTTCAACGAACATGTTGTCAAGCCTCGCGCCTGGCTTCCTTTCGATCCACCGCCGTCATCCAGGGGTAGCAACGCAGGTGGATATGGAAGTGAAGATGTGGTGACTCACTACCGGACTCGCGGGCTATGCCTACGGCCCAGGGCCGTCGGCATAGGTCCTTTGCCGTCGGCATAGATCTATGCCTACGGCTGCCGTCGGCATAGCCCCGTCGGCGTGGATCACGTCAGCGTAGATGTGTCAGACCGTCGGCGTAGTATAGCCATCGGCATAGGTGCATATGCCGACGGCCGTGGGATAGCCGTCGGCACAGTTTAGCCGTCGGCGTTGTTTTCCGTCTGACGACAACGGACGGCGCCGTCAACAGCGCTGGCGATTCAGGGGACGACACGTGGCGCAGGTATGCCGACGGCTTGGCCGTCGGCATAGATGGAATCGCCGTCGGCATACCTGCGCCACGTGTCGTCCCCCGGCTTCTCCTGACGGCAGGACTATGCCTACGGCTAAGCTATGTCGACGGCTTTGCCGTAGGCATATGTCTGCCATGTGGCAGCTCCTGGTTTCTCCTGGCAGCAGAGCTATGCCTACGGCAAAGTCGTCGACATAGTTTGCCACGTGGCAAGCCCTGGTAACTCCTGGGCGTATATATGCCGACGGCTTTGCCGTAGGCATAGTTTTTTATATATTTTCCCTGTTTTCTCTTTTCCAATTCATTTGACAGCAATTCAAAACAGAACAATATGAAATTATGCAGAAATATGACAATTCATCATGTGAACATACTCAAGTTCACCATCATCATCTAAACATACTCAAGTTCATCACATCATCTAAAGATCATCACCGATGGAAGTTCATAAACATAAAAGTAGTGCAAGACATGAAACATGATAAAAGTAGGAATATGAAAGGCATGGCACGATGGCCACATGCACGGAATCATCAAGCAAGAGCACCCCCGCCAAAACCACCACCTCCGCCATAACCACCACTACCTCCGCCAAAAGCACCACCTCCGCCAAAACCACCACCACCACCTCCGCCAAAACCGTCATCGCGACCACCACCACTCTGCCAGATCGGAGTGACTGGGGTCGACGGAGCAGGAGTCGAGCCACTGGTCCCCTACATGTTTTAGAAAAGATTCTAACGGTAATATGATATGATAGTGTTTCATGAACGAGAACTAGTTTGCTAGTAGTTAGGCAAATGTACTAACCGAACCATCACTGCCTAGTGCCACCCATTCATCGAACGTGGGCACGTGTGGGGGTTCTCCCGCAGGTGGTGGTGGGGGTCCCATTTGTGGTGGATCCGTGCGGTTAGTCCAAGACGCCAACATAGCCTGAATGTTAGTTAAACAAGCAAACTAGAAGATCAGAAGGAATGAAAGTGCAAAAATTTAGGTTGGTTTTAAGAGGGCAAAACTAACCGTCATCATCTGACGGTTGTAATCATCGTTTGCCTTCACTCGTTTCAAGTACTCCCGCACCTCGAGATTCCTATGCTCGACAAACTCCTTATATGCCTACATAATTTAGGTTGTTTCTAAGTGAGCAATGCTGAAAATAAACTGAGAATGCAAGATAGAAAAAGATAAAGAGGAAGTACTTACAGCATGTTGGTGGGCTAAGGGAGTCTGTGAACGCCCCGTACTCTCTAACTGGCTCGGGTTGCTAGCCCGAAGCCGTGTGTACGAGATCGAAGGAGTGATCAAGCCATCGAAACACGGATACCGGCCATTCTTCTTCCCCTGGATGGCCACCACCGCCGTGTCGTCGATCTAAGACTGGGCGACCTCAGCAATAGGAACATCCGGATGCAACTCCTGATAGTGATGAATGTAAGACCCCAAGTGCTCCTCGGTCTTGCCGTAGTACTGGCTCTCGCCCTCCTTGCGATGACTCCGCTCGCGGGCCAGCTTCCACGACTCCATGTCTGAGAGCGGCCTCTTCAACTTGTCCTCCTACAACGTCAAATAGAAGTCAGCCATACATAAGAACATGACGTAAAGAAGAACAAAAATGCATCATGCACATAGATATACCTTCATGGACTTGAAGCCCCAGTGGTTCCTGTTTCCTTGGCCGTGTGTCCCGTCGTCTCCACGGTTAGCCCGGGCCTTGATGCTCTTGGCAGCAAACTCTGCATCGGCGCCGAGCCACCTATCCACCAAACTCGCCCATCCGTCATGCCTTCCATAGCACCAACGAGGAACAACCTATGCAAATTTTGGAAGCATGACATGTGAGCACGAAACATATAGTTGACTTCTTGAAACAATGAAAAGTTAGTAATAGTTACCATCATGAACTGCTCCTTGCTCAAGGTAAGTCGTAGCTTCTGCGCTTGAGTTTTGGGCATCTTTTGGTGCAGGTAGTAGTGGTAGTACTGCGAGACGGCAACCCAGCGCACCTCGTACTGCAACTGACGAGCTTTCTTCTTCGCAGCCGCAAGCAAGACCACGTCGGCTCTGGCCTTGTGCTCGTCAAGAACTCTATAGAGTTGCTGCAATCATGCAAAAACCAGAAGCAAACAAGGCATGAGTTGAGTGATTCAATGATAAACTATGAACGAAACTGAAGACAAGTGATTCAGAAGAGAACTTACCCAAAATTTGGTGATCACGGCCTTAGCGGTCGTCCCGTACTCCGGGTTGCTGCAAGCCTCGTAGTGGGCCCAGCTCGTGGCCAAAACCCGCTGCTGCGGGTCCCTGTCTGGCCGCGGGCAGAATAGGCCAGGCCAAAACTCCTTCAACAGGACAGTGATAAGGCCGTTCGGTTTACGGCCCTTTCCGTGAAGGATCCAGTTTCTGCAAAAGAATCAAATGATTGCCATGTGTACAATAAGAAAATGTTGTCATGTGTTGAGAATATGATTGAGAGGCACTTACTCTGTCCCCACAGGTTCAATGAGCCACTTGTGCTCCTCGATAGAAGGTGGTGTAGGTAGTCCGGCATTACCACGCAGCCACCCCTGCGAAGAACCTGGTGGCAAGTCACCCCACAACGCGGGATCAACCTCCCCTCCACCCTCCTCGGCCTCCTCCTCACCCTCCTCCTCGGCCTCCTCCTCCTCACCCTCCTCCTCGGCCTCCTCCTCCTCGCCATCGGGAACATACTCCTCCTCCTCAGACTCAGAAGGTGCCTCTGTATAGGAGGGCATCGAAGAAGACCCTCCTATTTCAGACACGGCCCGGAGTTTTTTGCCCCGGTTGCCTCTCCCCCCACCTCCTCCTCCTCTAGGGGCTCTCCCCCTACCGCCTCCTCCTCTAGGGTCTCCTCCCCAGACCCCTCCACCTCCCTGTGAGGTGTCATCCTCACGTAGTCGGGAGGGAACCTTGTGGGCTCGTCCACTCCGAGTAAGTCCTTTAAATTTACTGAGGAAACTAGCGCCGCTGGACTTGCCCATGATTATTAAACCTGCATTGAGAAGAGAATAAACAATTAGTAAGGATATCAATTAAACAAGCATACAGGAAAAATATTAATACCAGAAGAGCACATTAAGCATACTATTGTAATGATCATTAAAAGAACTTACATTTTCTAGAACCCATATGAATCATCACTATTGTAATCTATTTGTGGACCGGTCTCATCATCACTATCACGCATATCTTCTTCGTTGTCTGACGGAGGTGGAGGCTCTTCCTCATCGTCAGCGTCTTCATTTAACTTTTCAAGCATAATTATGTCTCTTTGATTCACAACTGCCTCACCATCAATCCGTGCGTCGTCGTCGTTTGGGTCCAGGTCAACATAACCCAAGTCATCATCCTCGTTGTTTCGGACCACGTCATCATGTTCCTCTTGATAGAACACTCCCTCGTATGTCATGGGGTTTATGTTGTAGTAATCATCATCGTTCGGGTCCGGTAGCTTACCATGCGGCGACACCTTGAACACAACTTCCCAACCCTTTAGGTACTCTTTCTGGCATGGGTAAGGCGGATAATATACTTGTGTGGCCTGGGTAGCGGCGATAAAGAGATCAGCTCCGGCATAGACGGTTGATGGTTTAACTTCAACTAAACCAACAGAAGGCGTATGTCTCAGACCCTTTTTGGGGTCGAACCATCGGCATTTGAACACAGTGAGACTTAGGTGTTCGCGGCCATGTTTGAATGTAAGCTCGTATATTTTTCCTACCCTTCCGTAGTAATCTACTTCATTATCTCCTTCAGTGAAGACTCCGGTATTTATGGTTTTGGGATCAGGCCGACTGTTCTGGTGCTCCTCTGTATGGAAGCGATACCCATTCACACCATACTTTTCGCATGTCATGACGACAGGATCAAAACCCATGGAAACCCATCTCAATTCTTCATCCATTGATTCGGTCGGATCATTTCCCTACAAGTTTAATTGAAATTATAGGGTGCATGAGTTTAATTGAAATTATAGGGTGCATGAGTTTAATTGAAATTATAGGGTGCATGAGTTTAATTGAAATTATAGGGTGCATGAGTTTAATTGAAAGTGTGAAAAAATACTTTCTCGATGAACCACGCAACGAAATTTTTCCTTCCATCAGCACCCTTTCGGAGAAGAGCAAGTGCCTCCGCTTCAGAAGGAGGCAGCATTCCCGTCCATTCTTCTTCAACGAATCGACTACAATAAGAAAAGCGGTATAAGAACTAGGCAAAGTGAACATAACAAATTGACTAAAAGAATGGTGCAAAGGTATTACCTCATCCACTCATCCTCAACTTCCTTGATGTTGTGCAAGATATAGAACATGACATCCTCCCACTCATCTCGTGGCATGAGATAAGATTTCGAGCATCCAGCCCTACTACCTTGCCCGATGAATAGAGGCAACTTGGGTTTATACTTGGGTTCTTCTGTATTGTATCGAGACACCTTATTGTGCAACGTGGGAACATGGTCCGGATAGTAGGCTGTCCTGAGGTCTGCCACCTCCTCTAGGATAACTGCCTCAGCTATGGAAGCTTCAATCTTAGCTTTGTTTCCACATTTCTGTCTCAGATGCTTGTTCTGTCTCTCAGGGCCGTACTGCCAATGATTCTGCACAGGTCCCCCCAACAATACCTCGTTCGGGAGGTGCAAAAGGAGATGTGTCATCGGAGTAAAGAAGCTTGGTGGGAAGATCTTCTCTAGCTTGCATATCAACTCCGGCGCCTTCTTATGCATTTCTTTTATCTTCTCAGGACATACTTCTTTAGCACAAAGCGTGCGGAAGAAATGGCTTAACTCCGCAAGCACACGCCAGACACGCTCGGGAACATAGCCCCGAACCATCATCGGCATAATCCGCTCAATCCATACATGATAGTCATGACTCTTGAGCCCGGTCACTCTGCCCGTTGAAAGATTGACCCCCTTACTTATATTCGACGCATAACCATCAGTGAACTTCACGACGTGTTTCAGCCACTTGAATGTCTCCATCTTATGATCCTTTTTAAGTACGAAGTCAGCATCTGGCTTGAACCAAGATTTTCGACTGCCTGTGGGAGGCTGCATGTGTAGACGTGGTCTATCGCAAATATTCTGTTGATCAACTCTAGCATTAACATTATCCTTTGTCTTATCAGGAATGTTGAGGATCGTGTGAAAAAGGGACTCTGCGACATTCTTTTCGGTGTGCATCACGTCTATGTTGTATGGAAGTTTGAGGTCCTTAAAATAGGGAAGCTGCGTGAAGGGGGTAATGTGAGTCCAGTTGTGCGTCTCACCATATCCTTCAAAAAATTTCCCTTTACTTTTTCCTTTGCCCTCGCCCTCGTCTTCGCCTGTGGCTTTGCCTTTGCCTTTGCCTTTGCCTTTGCCTTTCCCCTCACCGGCAGGCTTAAGAGCTTTCAGCTGAGCAAGCACATCCGCACCAGAAAACGTTGGAATCTCGTTTACTTCATGGACAACTTTGCCTTTTGTGAAGTTCTTCTTGTCTTCCCTATCAGGATGGTCTGGAGGGAGGAACTGTCGATGCAGGTCAAATGCAACATACTTGCCACCCTTCTTCAGCCAAATGAAAATCAAGGCCTGCATGCACACTGGGCAAGGCATCTTTCCACTTGTACACCATCTGCAGAACAAGGCATAACCGGGAAAGTCATGCATGCAATATTGTAGCCAAACTTTCATCAAGAAATTTTTCTGCAGATGTCGGTCGTATGTCAACCTCGGGAAGTACCAAGAATGGTGCAAATCATCCACCAACGGCTGCATAAACACACTCAAATTCTTCTCCGGATATTCAGGCCCCGGAATTATAAGCGACAGGAACATGGTCTTGCGTTGCATTATGGCGCCGGGAGGGAGATTCAGCGGAATAACAAATACGGGCCAACAGCTGTATGGATTAGACGACATACCATATGGATTGAACCCATCACCTGTTATAGCAATTCTGACATTCCCAGCCTCGGCTGCTTCCTCCGGGTACTCTATATCGAATGACTTCCATGCTTCACCTCCTGATGGATGTACAATTTTTTTTGGATTGTACCTTTTCCTTCCTTGTGCCACTTCATCATTTTGGCAGACTCCTCAGTGATGAAAAGGCGCTGCAGTCTTTTTATAAAATCAAGATACCAAAGAACCTTCACAGGGATTTTTAGCTGCTGCTTCTGACCATGCTTATCGACCACCTCAATATACCGAGAGGAACCGCACTTCCTACAGTACTTGTCATCCGCATACTCATGCCTAAACAAAAGGCAATTCTTTGGACAAACATGTATTTTCTCATAGTCCATCGAGAGCGCCTTCATGATTTTCTTTGTACCGTACATGGTTTTCGGCAGTTCATGGCCCTCAGGCAGGCTGTTAGCCCATACTCCCAGAAATGCTTCGAAGCAACCTCGGCTACAGCCGTACTCAGCCTTGACTGCCATCAGTTGCGAGATGGCATCCAGCACAGACAGCTTGGCACCCTCATAGAGAGGTTTCTTTGACGAGGCCAAGATTTCCAGGAAGGCCTTTGCGGTTTCCTCCGGCTCCTCCGGTTCATTCACTGAATGTGACGGAGGTGTCGGCTGTGCAGCAAAGACATCATCTAGCATGTCTCTAACCCCATCGTCCTCATAACCAGCGACGCGTTGTCGTATCACATCCTCTCTACCACGGTCCCGCTGGGCAAAGTTTATCGGCATATTAAAGTTGGGCATAAATCCATGCATGCGAAGGTGCTTAGTCATCTCACTCTTATCTCTGCGGATACGCCTCTTACATCTGGCACACGGGCATTCTGGCACCATCCTCATTAGACTACAGAATATCTCTTTCAAAAACACATCAGTTTTCTCGACCCACTCTGTTGTTACTTGATTCCGACGGAAAAACCCACTATACATCCACTGATTATCTGCCATCTCTGCTTTATTGGAAGCCACACAACAAAATTAAGGATTCATTTAAATTACTCACATCAATATTTTATTTTTTACAAGGTTGACGAGAAACGACATTTAATCCACCTACATCTCTAATAGGTAAAGATGGGTCCTAATCCCACCCGAGAATGTGTACATTGAGTACGTTGTCCATGCTCTACCCCATTCCGAGACAAAATTTCGGCAGCACCTCCCCGCTGTTCTCCAAATACACGTCTCGGCAAAATGCCGAGAGAATGTGCATCCGGAGAACAACAGGGAGGCGCCGCCGAAATCCTGTCTCGGAACGGGGTAGAGCATGAACAACGTACCCAATCTACACATCCTCGGGCTGTCCGTGGAAAGCGCTGGACAATCCGAAAGAGTTGCGGTGATAAATATGCAATTGAATGCATATTTATCGATGCAACCCTTTCGGACGGGAGACCTAGGTTACGCGACTTGATGTGAAAATTTAATCTAGTTAAAAGAGGCTAGGAGGTGAAGGTGGATTCGTAGCTCACCCTCCGCTGTAGAGGAAGTAGTCGAGCAGCGGCAGGATCACGGACCAAACCCAGACGACGAAGGCTCCAGGGAGATGAATACCACAAAGCCTGTAAATTTTACCGAGTCAAAAAATTTGACGGCACCACATCACATAAAGCATTGACACTTCAAACTATGAAAAAAAATCATATTGCTAATGACATCTAGTCAAGGTTTTAGATCATCATGATACTTCAAATCCTAATTTTCATCAAGTGTCAAATTTTGTTCTTCAATTTTTTAGCAAGATCATCATGATAAAATAACTACTCATCAGATACCAATTTTGTCAACATCACAAAATGAAACTATAGCTATTTGACAACATCTCAAATATACCAATTTCGTTCTTCAAATTTGAAAACATTTGACAACATCACTAAGTTGACCAAAGCTATAACTAACCAATATACATTAATCCATCCATTCATCCATACAACATGCATCTATCACATAACAAGCAGTAAAAAATGCAAAAAAATGAAAAAAAAAAGCTCACCGGGGCGGCCGCGGACGGTGAGGCAGGGGCGGCAGGGGACGGTGAGGCAGGGGCGGCCGGGGCAGCGGCGAGCAGGGGGCGGCGGTGGAGGGCCGAGGCGGGGCGGCCGGGGACGGGCCGGGAGGGCAGGGGCGGCCGGGGACGGGAGGGCCAGGCGTTCGGGCCGGCAGGAGCCGCGGCCGGCGCGCGGTCAGGGGGAGGCCGGGGCGGTGTTGGGGTCGGGGGAGGCCGGGGCGGCGCAGCGCGGTCGGGGGAGGCCGGGGCGACGGCGCGTGGAGATGACGACGGGGGAGGCAGGGGTGGAGACGGCGGGGACGGCGGGGAGACGGCAGGTGGAGACGGCGGCGGGGATGGCAGGGGCGACGGCGGGTGGAGACGGCGATGGGGGAGGCAGGGGTGGAGTGGGCGGCGGCAGGCGGCGGGGCCGAATGCGGCGGCGGCGGATCGGGGTCGGGGGCGAGCTGGGGTCGGGATACGACTGGACGGGACGCGCCCGGGTATGGATAAGGCGACCTATGCCGACGGCTTAGCCGTCGGCATATATTAATCATGCCACGTGGCATGTATGCCGACGGCTAAGCCGTAGGCATAGGTATATTTCTTTTTTTTCAAATATACGTTCTTGAATTTTTTTGAATGATACATGGTATATAATTATATTAAAAATGATACATGGTATACATATTTTTTACATGCATGAACATTATTTAAAATGTACCATACATTTTCTTTAATGGTTTGAAACATTATTTTTAATTACATGATCCTTTTTTTATATTGTACAACAATTTTCTAAAATATCACGTATATTTTTTCTGAACCAGATTTTTTCTATGGTCAGCAACATTTCTTTATGATATAATTATTTGCTAAATTGTACTAACAAAAAATGTACATTGTGTTAAAATATTTCGAAATAAATTGAGGGGGGCAACATTTCTTTATGATATAAATTTTTTCTATGGTCTCGTGAAAGGTGATACATAGGAGAGCAACTGACTGAGGGGTACCGTTACCGAGTACCTGATCCGGTAACTATGCGAGTGCCTGATCCGTCTACTACCGTGTCATCGCCGTCCGTGAGGGGGGGCACGCCCCGGAGACGCGTGCCGCCTCTTCGGACATGCCACCACACCACCCCGCATGTATGAGGGCCCGGTGCGACGCTCCGGTGGCATTGCTACCCCCCAGGTCCCCCGTCCCGCCTAACCCTGTAGCGTTTGACCACGGGATCTAGCCCTTTGACTTTGCACGGACGGGCTTTGACCAGCGGACCTCCCCGCCCGGTTGTGTTAGGTCAGCCCATAGGAACACTTTGGAGCAACAACCGGGCCAGGCCCACAGCAAGATCCCCTCCGTGTAGACCCGGCGCTTCCGTTTCCCCCCTCCAGGTGCCGGCGGCGGCGCCGTCCGTGAGGGGGGGCACACCCCGGAGACGCGTGCCGCCTCTTCGGACATTTCACCACACCACCCCGCATGTATGAGGGCCCGGTGCGATGCTCCGGTGGCATTGCTACCCCCCCAGGCCCCCCTCCCGCCTAACCCGGTAGCGTTTGACCACGGGATCTAGCCCTTTGACTTTGCACGGACGGGCTTTGACCAGCGGACCTTCCCACCCGGTTGTGTTAGGTCAGCCCATAGGAACACTTTGGAGCAACAACCGGGCCAGACCCACAGCAAGATTCCCTCCATGTAGACCCGACGCGCCCGTTTCCCCCTCCAGGTGCCGGCGGCGGTGCCGTCCGTGAGGGGGGCACACCCCGGACACGCTCCGGTGGCATTGCTACCCCCCAGGGCTCCCGTCCCGCCTAACCCTGTAGCGTTTTACCACGGGATCTAGCCCTTTGACTTTGCACGGATGGGCTTTGACCAGTGGACCTCTCCACCCGGTTGTGTCGGGTCAGCCCAGAGGGACACCGGGGAGCAACATCTGGGCCAAACCCACAGCTAAATCCACTCCGTGTAGACCCGATGCGGTAGTTTCCCCCTCCAGGTGCCGGCGGCGGCGCCGTCCGTGAGGGGGCCACGCACCGGAGACGCGTGCGGCCTCTTCGGACATGCCACAACACCACCCCACATGTATGAGGCGCGGTACGATGCTCCGGTGGCATTGCTACCCCCCAGGGCCCCCGTCCCGCCTAACCCTGAAGCGGTTGACCACGAGATCTAGCCCTTTGACTTCCCACGGACGGGTTTTGATCAGTGGACCTCTCCACCCGGTTGTGTCAGGTCGGCCCAAAGGGACACCGGGGAGCAACATCCGGGCCAGATCCACAGCAAGATCCTCTCCGTGTAGACCCGACGCGTCCAATTCCCCCTCCAGGTGCCGGCGTCGGCGCCGTCCGTGACGGGGGCCACACCCCGGAGACGTGTGCCGCCTCTTCCGACATGCCACAACACCACCCCGCATGTATGAGGGCCCGATACGACGCTCCGGTGGCATTGCTACCCCCAGGGCCCCCGTCCCGGCTAACCCTGTAGCGTTTGACCACGGGATCTAGCCCTTTGACTTTGCACGGACGGGCTTTGACCAGTGGACCTCTCCACCCGGTTGTGTCAGGTCCACCCATAGAGACACCCGGGAGCAACATCCGGGCCAGACCCACAACAAGATCCCCTCCGTGTAGACCCGACGCGTCCGTTTCCCCCCTCCAGGTGCCGGCGGCGGCGCCGTCCGTGAGGGGGGGCACACCCCGGAGACGCGTGCCGCCTCTTCGGACATTTCACCACACCACCCCGCATGTATGAGGGCCCGGTGCGATGCTTCGGTGGCAGTGCTACCCCCCAGGCCCCCCTCCCGCCTAACCCTGTAGCGTTGGACCACGGGATCTAGCCCTTTGACTTTGCACGGACGGGCTTTGACCAGCGGACCTTCCCACCCGGTTGTGTTAGGTCAGCCCATAGGAACACTTTGGAGCAACAACCGGGCCAGACCCATAGCAAGATCCCCTCCATGTAGACCCGACGCGCCCGTTTCCCCCCTCTAGGTGCCGGCGGCAGCGCCGTCCGTGAGGGGGGGCACACCGCGGACACGCTCCGGTGGCATTGCTACCCCCCAGGGCCCCCGTCCCGCGTAACCCTGTAGCGTTTTACCACGGGATCTAGCCCTTTGACTTTGCACGGATGGGCTTTGACCAGTGGACCTCTCCACCCGGTTGTGTCGGGTCAGCCCAGAGGGACACCGGGGAGCAACATCTGGGCCAAACCCACAGCTAAATCCACTCCGTGTAGACCCGATGCGGTAGTTTCCCCCCTCCAGGTGCTGGCGGCGGCGCCGTCCGTGAGGGGGCCACGCACCGGAGACGCGTGTGGCCTCTTCGGACATGCCACAACACCACCCCACATGTATGAGGCGCGGTACGATGCTCCGGTGGCATTGCTACCCCCCAGGGCCCCCGTCCCGCCTAACCCTGGAGCGGTTGACCACGAGATCTAGCCCTTTGACTTCCCACAGACGGGCTTTGATCAGTGGACCTCTCCACCCGGTTGTGTCGGGTCGGCCCAAAGGGACACCGGGGAGCAACATCCGGGCCAGATCCACAGCAAGATCCTCTCCGTGTAGACCCGACGCGTCCGTTTCCCCCTCCAGGTGCCGGCGTCGGCGCCGTCCGTGACGGGGGCCACACCCCGGAGACGTGTGCCGCCTCTTCCGACATGCCACAACACCACCCCGCATGTATGAGGGCCCGGTACGACCTCCGGTGGCATTGCTACCCCCCAGGGCCCCCGTCCCGGCTAACCCTGTAGCGTTTGACCACGGGATCTAGCCCTTTGACTTTGCATGGACGGGCTTTGACCAGTGGACCTCTCCACCCGGTTGTGTCAGGTCCGCCCATAGAGACACCCGGGAGCAACATCCGGGCCAAACCCACAGATACATCCACTCCATGTAGACCCGACGCGTCCGTTCCCCTCCTCCAGGTGCCGGCGGCGGCGCCGTCCGTGACGGGGCCACACCCCGGAGATGCGTGCCGCCTCTTCGGACATGGCATAACACCATCCGGTTGTGGTAGGTCATCCGATATATATGAACACTTGGAGCAAAGTCCCCTTCGTATAGACCCGATGCGGCTGTTCCCCATTCCAGTTGCCGGCTGGCGGCGGCACCGTTCATGAGGGGGGTCACACCGCTCTGTACAGAACCGAAAAATAATGTATGTATGCTTATTAACACATACTGTATGTAAGTTAGTTAAATAATAATAATAAAGAAAACGGTGAAGAAAAAGAAAAAAAAACTATATGTATGCTTACTATATGCTTATTAACACATACTATATGTATGCTTATTAACACAATCTATATGTATGCTTATTAACACATACTGTATGCTTAATAATAATAATACTATATGGAAAAAAAGAAAAAAAAAACTATGCCGACGGCAAAGCCGTCGGCATAGCTGCGGCCAGGGCAGATGGACAGCGCCGCGGATCGATGACGTGTCAGCTATGCCGACGGCTGCCGTCGGCATAGGTCCTGGTCGGTGCGCTCTGGATCGGTGACGTGTCACCCGTATCTATGCCGACGGCCACCCGTCACGGCCGTCGGCATAGATTTGACGTCGTTAGCCGGCCGTGATGAGTGTTGTCGGCGGGCCCGCATCTATGCCGACGGCCTATATATGCCGACGGCAGCTGTAGGCGTAGTCCGGGATAAGCCGACGGCTGTGATGTGCCGACGGCTGCTGTCGGCGTAGAGGGGGTAGCCCGACGGCCATTGTACGCCGACGGCCAGGATCTAGCTGTCGGCATAGCTCGGATTAGGCCGACGGTGACCGTCGGCATACATTTGGCTGTCGGCTTAGAGCCCTGTTCCGGTAGTGACTGAACCATAAATTAACAGAGGAGACAAAGAGGAACATGAATCTAAGAGAAATCGAGCTAGAACTCACCAATGGCGAAGACTGAGGCGTTGGCGTGGGGGGGGCTCCTCTAGGTGGCCGGAGTTGGGACACCATGCTCATGCTGGCCGGATTGCAGGTGGCTGACATGGCTACAACCGGACCCTTTTTCCCACAATATTAGCCTGCATTTGCGTCTTGCGTTGATGCATGATTGATTTGCTATGCACATACACACGACGGGCTGCTCTAAGATGCTATATGTATGTATCTCCTCGCCATGCTACCGCTCTCTAACGGTGCCAGCTTGTGCCACTCCTCGCTATGCTAATTCTTCCCGCTCCATCTCTATCGTCATCAACACTATACTCGTGAACCATTTGGAGCAGCACACTGATGAGCCACTAATTTTCATCATGTGTCGCTCCGCGTGTATGTCACTTCCGCCTGGCTGTCCAAGGTCATCATGATGTGTTTTAGAACATTATATTGTGTGTTCTACCTATAGTTCGATATGGATGGTCTTGGAGACATGCGTGTGACGTCTTTGTCGTAGAGTCGTCCTTGTTAGATGGTCTTCAACCGTTGCTCATGCTTTCTCGGCTTACATGTCTATGTGTGTGGACATGACTGCTTCTTATACCAATGTATATTTGCTGAACATGCAAAAAAAACTATAAAATTCACTATTGCCGAATAACCGATACAGCCCAAGCAGCACGGCAAAGGCATGCCTACCGATCGAGACCGACCAGAGCCAACATAGTACATCGCCTGCTACATGGGAAACATGTACAACTAGGCCAACCACAGGCACGTCTGTCATGCTATTTCCGCTCGTGGAGTAGTTGCTATATAAGAAAGAAGAGATAATATCACAGGTGATGCTTAAACTTTTTTTTTATTTTAGAACGAAGGCTCGCGAAGAGCCCGGTTTTGAATTAACAAAGCCATCAACCGGCCAGGAAATACAAACATACACAAACCCCACGACCAAACGATACAAAGGGACACTCTAGGAGGCTTATAACTCAACGGGTCGCACAAGCTCAAAAAGAATACAAGAAAACAAAGCTCGAAGCTTGTCCTAGCCGAAGACTACAGCCAAACAGCCATCTAGGGGTGAGGCACACACGAGCACGACGAGGACCTGCTTGCAACAGAGTGTGGCAAGTGAGCCCGACCAACGCCCAAGTAGAAAGACATCGCACATCCGCCGTCTCTCTCGCCGCAGAGGGACCCTTCCCTCTCGCCATGGCTCGCAAGGCACCGTACCAGGGGGACTTGAGAGACGCCCACCCTAGAGCAGGGGACGTGCCAGCTTCGGGACCTGGAGCAGCCGCAGCACACCACCACTTGAACATTCGAGCACTCCGCGACTGCCGCATCGCCATAACCTAGAACGCCGTAGAGCTGCAGGAAAACCATCAGGTGCAGCTACTGAAGAAAGGCAGCGTAGGCATCAAGTAAACCGGCAGGCCAACGAGGAGAACCTCGTGACACCGCCGTCACCGGACCACCCAAGCTCCGACCTTGAACCCCTCACCTGAGCGCAACCCTCCCTAGGCGACGCCCCCAAGGAAGACACGACGCACAGCGCGCCGTCGCCGCCCAATCCAAGCCGGATTTTGGGCTTTCACCCGGGAGGAGGAACAGAGGTGGAAAGGGGGAGGACCTCTGTAGCACCTCCAAGGAGGAGACGGCGTCGGGGACGTCGATGCTGCCAGGCCGGCCAACGGTTTCCCGCGGCCCAAAACCAGACCACCGAACACCCACCCACATCATACCGGCGCTCGGGAGGAGGCTGGCGAGAAGCGGCGAGGACGAGGGAGACAGGGGAAAGGAGCCACCCTCAGATCTGTCGAGGAGGGGAAGACCTCCGCGCCACCGCCGCCACCCGCCTCGTCTCACCACCCGCGTGGTCGAGGCCACCGGCCAGAGCACCCCGCGAATGACGCCGGCCGAAAGGCGCCGCCGCCTCGCCAAGAAGGGCCGCCGCCCCAGATCCGAGGTCCTCCTTGAGGAAAGGAGCGGCCGAGGCCTCGCCGCCACCATCACGGGCGGCCGCGCGAGCGGATCCGGCGGCTTTCTCAGGTGGCGGCGAGGGAGGGAGGGTGAGGGAGCGGCGGCGCGACGGGGAAACCCTAGTCACCGCCCGAGTCGCCCGAAGCTGCCACACCAATGTTCACTTTAGTGTATAAACTTGAAAAAATACACTGAATTGGTTCTAGAACTCGGCACGAACGTGCAAATAGGGTGCTAATCCAATTCGCAAATGTATAATGTGCTCACGTAGGACCGTATTTTGATTAGCATTAATGTACATCTCCATGACCAGTGGGCCCCATATGTCAGAATAAAGGAAATTAAACGATAAAAAACAGTCCCTGCCTGGATTCAAACTTACGAAGTCAAGGTAGCTAATGCCGACCCGTACCAATACACCATTCATGTTTTCTTGTCAACTAAAGATAATGATAGTGTATATTTTTTTAGGAGGAAAAGTAAAAGTAATGATAGTCTATATTATAAACCAACACACTCGTGTGGTTTACATGGGTTGCTGTCTATGCGGCCCATGTTGCACTTGATAGCTTTTTTTAGTATCTGTACTAAGTGCGTAAATTATAATGATAGTAATAAAAATAACATTCAAACATTCGTGTGTTATAAATATTATACATACAAAAGATAACTTATTTAGCAAAATGTTCGAGTAATTTTAAAAGTATTGACGTCTTATTTTTGAATATATATATATAATAGTATTTCTGATTATAAAAAATGTTTGTATAATTTATAGTACTACGAATATTTCCAAATTATAACTAATTATTATTATTATTATTATTATTGAATATTTGTATAATTATATGCACATTGTTAGAATTCATGAATTTGTTGTTTAAGTATTTTGTGTGATTTAAAAATATCCATTATTATTTAGTATTTAAACTTTCTATAAATATAGACTTGTGGCTATACTTAAGTTATATAGGAATTAAGAATATATGCCACGCATGAAAGTTTTCACAAGTGAATATTAATAAAAATGTTTGTATCCATCATTTTGTACAATTTAAATATAAGCTACGAGGTATAATTTTTGTACATTTACTAAGTAGGTAATAGTTTTTTATTTACTAAATGTTTCAGTATAATCCGCATGTTAATAAGTAAATATTTTTTAAATTACATGAAATATTTTTAAATAAGTCATTTTATTTGTACGTATAATATTTATAACACATAAATACTAAAAAATTATTTAATGTGATATTAGTTTACAAACCTTTTACAAATTTCTAAAAAAATACATAACATGTGTGAAATGGGCCGGGGTGCACTGACTGCATCCCATTTAAAAGCAACGAACATGTTCCTACACAAGACATTAATGAAGTTTATCGTTACTGGTCATGCAAAAGCGTATAGCAGAGTGGCTCAGGCAGACATTTGCTAGCAAGGCATCTGTTGAAAGTGAGTCTCATGCCACATGTGCATGCTAGTCAAAATACGGCGCCACATCAGCACATTATATGTCTGCGGGTTGTATTAGCACCTTATTTGCATGCTTGTGCCAAGTTCTAGAACCAGTTCGGTGTATTTTTCAGGTTCATGCATGCGCTAAAGTGAACATTGGTGGCAAGTTTAAGCACCCACTGGTGATATTACCTCAAGAAAGAAACTTTTAGAACCTGTCAAAAAGGATTTTCATGACCCAGCCTATAGATTAATTTATTTATTTTGAAAACATGGTAAAAACGCAGACGCTTATACACACACAAGAACTGAAGAGGTTTCTACCGTGGAAGAAGAGGCAGTGAACTAACGGTAAGAACTACTCGACATGCAGGTTTAAAGTGCGAGGCGTAGTAGTTTTTGGTTTGTGCCCCATCAAGGAAGAAGAAGAGGCAATGAACTCTACAGCAGGTGACTTCACCAGCAGGTCATCTTAATGGAGTAGCATATGATCCTTTCAAAGAAAAGAAAAAGGAAAACGAAACCAAGAGACAGAGGTGACGACTCACTTGTTGGTGTTAACCATTGGTGTGTGTGTGTGTGTGTGTCATGTTTATTTCCAGTCCATCCATGTAATTGAAGCTGCGGCAGTGTGTGCACGTAGAGTTGTGTTCACGTGCACAATGCAAAGCTAAATGGGTTGTGATTAGTTAGCTGCATGTGTCAGTCTGTGAAGAGTCCGGCCGGCCGAGTTGTGTAGCAGACCAGAGATGGAGAAAGAAGCGGGCGCAGGCAGTTGCGGCATGCACCAAGTGAAGGCTTATCCATCTACAGAAACTTGGAAGTGACTCAAAGTCTGTACGTGTGAGCAATTAGTGGAGAGATTAGTGGGTCAAGCCGTTAGTGGCTTGACCGGTGTGTTTGCATGCTAGCTAGTGCGCGTGTTGGCTGCTCTATTTTATCCCTTGTAATTCAGTTCATTCAGAGTGAGAAGAAATACAGAAAAAGGCACAAGTGTGCGTGGTGCCAAATTCGTAAGTGTCTCTTCTACCTCCTGTCTGTGCGTGTTTCTCCTGGGCAGAGACTACATCACTCACCGGCGCAGAGGCAGACGACCCAGACGTAGAAGAAGTTGAGGTAGGGGACGCCGGTGTTGGCCTTGTTGATCTGGTCCAGCTGCACCCGGGGCACCCCTCCTTGCACACCCTCCTCCCCTTCGCCAGCAACGGAGCAGCCGCCGCCATTGCCTCCGTTGGCTGTGCTATGGCTCGCTGAGCAGCAGAATGGCGTTGTCCGACAGGTGAACAGGAAGGGAATGGCGTTGTCAGATCGGATCTGCTCTGCTCAGCTCGCTCTCGGTACTCGACGACTAATCTAGTCTTGTGTTATAAGCGATCGACTCGAATCCCGTCCGTCCATCCATCCTCCATAGGGATATGCGTTTCGTATACTGAGTGAAAAGCGGTGCGTTGTATCATTTCCATGGCAGCGTGCACCGTTTGATTCTCCTACGCACGTGACAAAAGATTCTGGATCTAGCACTTATCTGTACCTAACGTTGTGTATACCCAGTCTGTGACTAGTGGGCCTCCCAATAGATCTGTTGGCCCCTCAAAAAGGATAATGATGCTTCCAAGTGATTTGATCGACTTAACTCGCTCAACTGTTGTATTTTATTCCAATGCAGGAAGGTTGGCTTTTAGACTCCTTTTTCAACACAATCCAATCGCAAATTCTCACATATATGCACATACACTGAGCACCTCTCAAATATTGAGCTATCACAATATCTTGAGATTGATAAAGTCATCATATACGTCCCGCAATCGATGAGAATGTCTCCTCCCACTGAACGAACATCGCCGAAAAGGCTAAAACAATCCAGAAAAATGAGAGCGTAAAGTTTAGGACGTGAACACTGATGGGCATACCCGCACACGAACCCAGCTAAACTAGGGATGGTAATTTTGCCCATGGATATGGGTACCCGCGGGTACCCTGCCCGAAAACAATGGGCATGGGCACGACTTGAATTTTTTTGTACCCATGGATAAGGGTATCCATACCCACAAAATTTATGAATAGGGCATGGGTATTGAATAGAGCCCATGGATAACCCAATGGATACCCAATTTTTTTAATAAATCAAAATTATTCCTATGACATGTGAGGTAAGCATCTAACTCCTATGCCCCAACCCTAAATCTTGTATTCGCTAAACCAGCCATAGGTCATAAGCTCACAATCGCCTGCTCGACACTCCTCTCACGTCCTATGTAACTTCTTGAAACTATGAAATCTTGACTCGTCGCCATCGAAGTCCTCTAAACTCTAGATCCAGTGACCCTCAATTCCAACTAGTCATTCCCACTATGCCGGGCTTCCACCAACCGATACTCATACTCCCTTGATGCCTTCAAGAAGCCACCCATTAGAGGAGGCTATGTTGATGCTATCATGCCTGCCCATATCATTTGAATTTTAGACACATTTCTCTTTTTTTAAAATTTAAATGCTATATTGGTATCTAGTAGATACCCATTGGGTATAGGATACCCGATGGGTATGGGATACGATAATCCTAGACACACGGACCTACTACAGGCTTTTACGGATTTTTCCTCTAAACTAATCTCCCCCCTCCCCCCTGTGATTTTCAGCTGGGGTGGGGCCCATCCTACTCCCTTCTCCAATCCCAATCATCCACGTATGTTAGTCCGTTGATCCCGTAATTAATCCCCCTGTGACTGTAGCATTACTCATATTGAAATGGGTGGATATAGAAAATTTCTATGGATATGGATTTGGGCAAAAGGAGGTTGTACCCGCCCATATTCTAGCCCGCGGCCAGACCAAAACCCACGTCCGATTCCAGGACCAGAGGTGTCACGATGCTCATGTCATGACCTGAACCCGCTTGACCTGAACATCCAGCTTGCATGGTAGTCAACGTGGCCGGGCCGCTAGCTCAAATGGGAGCAACAACCCTAGATTCCCAAGCATCCACCGTGAGCCTGATAAGTTATGCATGTGTAATACGAAAATGTTGGTCAGCACCATGGTGCAGTCGCACCTACATTCAGTATTATACATTTCTGACAACCATTCATAACAACATAAGGCTGGTCATAGTGGGGAGTATCATATACTACACTTTAGATATTTCTTATGTGTGATATCTAATAGTAAATTAGAGAAAGCTGCAAAGATATTTCTTATACCACAAACTTTAGATATATCTACCAGAATTTTTAAGGACACACACACACATATGCATTGTAGTCATGCAAGTGTTACGAATTAATCTGAGAGAACATGACACTTGTCTTACTTTTCACATTTTTTTGAGAGAATTTGGTTTATGTGTCCATGTTAACGTGCAATGTACTTAAATTAAAATAAAGATATAAATTTTATTACTAAATACATTTCAAATCTAATATATATATATATATATATATATATATATATTTGTTTGTTTGTTTGTTTACTATTGTGATTGACAAAAGTGAGCGATAAACAAAGGGAATACAAAAGTTAGCATAAATAACTATTTTTTGGGTCCGCATTGGCCCCAACTTATTTTTGGAGTGACCTCATGAGTCCCATATTTATTAAAGTACTGAAAACATATTTGTCATTGGTACCGTATCATTATAAATACTGCACTTCAGCACGCGCAGGGTGGTGAATAGAGGAGAGATCACGATCATTGTACTCGTCAGTGGTATCGCCGTGAATGCTCATGAATGTTTTTGTAATCTTACCTTGTTGGTGCTCGCTTTGCCTTAGTCGGCTTCGCTATACGCCGCGAAGTTGTTCTAGGTACTCATAGCTGCAGCTACAAAATAATAATAAGTCGGAATCAGATTATCTAACACATGGCAGTTTGTACATAAGCAAATTTGTTTAAGAATGATAACATATGCATAACTAGTTTTGAACAACAACAAAATAGTACTATGGATATCTTCACACAATCATATGGATGAAGTGTAGTACCTACACAAGTCACATTGGACATTGGATGAAGTGTAGTATCTACACATGCATAACATAATTGTTTTGTCAATGACCTATATTGGCATAGCATTATTTCTCTTATATAACAAATTTCTATAAGAAATCATTGAATAACCTTTATCGGCATAGCATAATTGTTTTGTCAACTACACTAAAAATGTCAAGTACACTAACTTGGCATAGCATAATTGTTTTTGTCAACTACACTAAGTTAATTGGCTGCACCTAAGTTCATTGGCTGCAATTATCCACATGTGTGTCAACTAAAAATGCTAACAATGTGGCACTGGTTTAGCACTGACTTGGCACTGATTTGGCAATGCACTACAACAAACACATTTCTAAAAATGCCCAGAGCAAACACATTTCATCGACAACATAGATGATCACAATAACAATATTGCATTGCCAAACAAACACATTGTAGTTTCTAATTCAATTTGGCATAGTCACTCTAATTCAATTTGTCCTACTCACTCTAATTCAATTTTGCCTACCCATTCTAATGTTGGAAATATGCCCTAGAGGCAATAATAAATTAGTTATTATTATATTTCCTTGTTCATGATAATCGTTTATTATCCATGCTAGAATTGTATTGATAGGAAACTCAGATACATGTGGGGATACATAGACAACACCATGTCCCTAGTAAGCCTCTAGTTGACTAGCTCGTTGATCAATAGATGGTTATGGTTTCCTGACCATGGACATTGGATGTCGTTGATAACGGGATCACATCATTAGGAGAACTAGATGATACCCCGCACGTTGTTGCGGGAATATTTTGCAACATATTTCAATGTGACTCGTTGTATGAAACATGAATATTTGAAGTAATAATATAAAAAGCTAACAATAAAAATACATATAATTTATTGTGCTTGATTACTATATAGTTGTAAAATGTTTATTAAATGTATATAGCATAATAGAATGAAAACCCTCATGTATGTTACATGTTGAGATGAGTCTTTTTTCATGCATGTCATGATGAAGTGGCATGCTTGCATGTTGAGAGACATATGATAATGGGGGTGGGCCTTTTCTCATGCATGTTGTGCAATGATGTGGCATGCTTGCATGTTGAGAGAAATAGTTAGTGGGGGCTAGCTATTTAGATATAGAAGATGATGTGATGGACAAGACCCAATCCTAAGCCTAGCACAAGATCGTGTAGTTCGTATGCTAAAGCTTTTCTAATGTCAAGTATCATTTCCTTGGACCATGAGATTGTGCAACTCCCGGATACCGTAGGAATGCTTTGGGTGTACCAAACTTCACAACGTAACTGGGTGGCTATAAAGGTGCACTACGGGTATCTTCGAAAGTCACTAGTGCAGAACCGGGCAATAGCACCGGTTCATAAGGGGCTTTAGTGCCGGTTCGGTAACCGGCACTAAATTGTAGGCACTAAAGCCCCCCCCCCCTTTAGTATCGGTTCAGCACGAATCGGTGCTAAAGGGCAGACACGTGGCACGAGCCAGCTCCGTAGGCGCGTAGGACATTATACACCAACCGGTACTAAATGTTTTGGTGTGTTTTGGTTTTATTTTTTATTTTTACTTTAATTTTGTGTTTTCAATTTAATTTAGTGATTGTTTTACATTATAATGAGTTGTTAAATCATTAGGTGATTAGTTTGACTGGATGCGTGTGGATCCTAGCTAAGTCGTCAAGTATATGTCATATCCATATTATATATACTTGATCACCTACTTAAGTGATCGAGGTAATATGGATATGGCATATACTTGATCACTTAGCTAGAATCCATCCAGTTGAAACTAATATGCAATTTCTTTCATAAATGATATAATTCATCATCATCATCATCATATTAATTAATATAAAAACTCTTGCATCATATATATCATCACCAACGGTTTTCATAGCAAAGATATCATCGAGTTCAACATGGTAATGATATTATAAGCGTTCATAACACCACAAAAGCAAATCACTCGTTGAGATTAAGTTCAGGACGAAGAACACGGACATGAGAGGACAAGTACTAAGAGCATGAACTAGCTAATTAATCACTCCTGCTACTCTCTCTCTTGGGTAAAATAGCATAGAACATGTATAGCTTTGCTGATTCATCATATTGGAGCATGCAGATGAACATGTCTTCTAATCGTGGGTTGCGCTTCTGATTGCTGCCCCCTAGTACTTCTCTGTGATCGTTCACAATTTTGCTCCAGTCTTTTACTATTAAGAATTCCTCGCTATTAGAAATCCTGAATGCACTAAAGTGCATTGTAGGATATCTTGGCCGTAAGCTAACAATATTCATGGTACATTTAGTCTCGATCCAATCAGGCACAACATTCATCGGGAGTCCCTGTTGAAGAACATTGTATATAGTAACATACTTAGCAATGAAGTTTAGCTTAAAAAAATAATGTATGCAAAAGATGCACTGAGGAGAAATAGTAGGAATCTTACCATCTTTCCTAAATATATATGACCGTAGTTCAGTACGAACACTATTGGTCGCACGTTTTGAGTACTAACATTTCTAAGTGCAGGAAAGAAATTTGTCTTGACAGCGTCAAGATCCTCAAGCCATGAAACATAATGACTTGTCTCCTCGCAGTTTAGTTCAGCCCCGGGACAGTGGACGGTCCTGTCTACCAAGCGCCAGACATGTTTGCTTAATTGGAAGTAAGCTGTCAATATAAATTGAGATCTATTAATTATTCAACTGGTTCAAATAATCTCATATCGAAGACATAAATATGGTTGAGAAACTCACATAATGGTAGAACTGGAGGCGTCTGCACATCGACCCAGATGTCTCTATTACCTTCAATATCATCTTCCGGACGAATATCAAAGGTGATAACCATATCAGGCTCAAATGCATAAGCCTTGCATAGTGCTTGCCAAGTTTTGCATTCAAAATAGGTGTATGTGTCTGCATTGTATAATTTGACGTTGAAGGTATAACCATGCTCGGTCTTCAAGTAAACTATTTTTACCTCCATAGTTTCGTTAGGACTGAAACCTATCTTATCCAAGACAAAAATTCTTGCATGGCAGGGGATACGCTAGTAGAATAGTGAAAAATTAAAATTAAAAGGTGAAGCAAATGAAGCATAAGTCATGCTTAATTACGAAAAAAGACTTGTCGTTGTGACTTACTGTATCCACTTCGAAGTTCTCATCCAGCTTGATGCTGAAGCGTCTATCATCAACTAGAAAATTTCTGCCGCACAGGCCGCGCTGGTCTTCGCAGTATTCGCATATAATGAAATCGTGTTCGTCGTCAGACGACATTCCTATGTTCATAGGTGAAACATTAAACACTTATTAGTTCTATTAATTCAACTAATTCTGTTAATTCAACTAGTTCAACTAAGCACTTACGAAGAATATACCTAATTAATTGAACTAATTCAACTAACTAGTTCAACTAATTAATTCAACTAAACTAGTTCTGTTAATTAGATAATGAAATCTCATATAACTAAATTAAATATATATCTAACATATAATTTATATCTAATATCTAACATATATGTTCATATATAGGTGAAACATTAAACACTTACTAGTTCCATTAATTCAACTAAATAAACTAGTTCTATTAATTCAACTAAGCATTTACTAAAAATAAACTAGTTCTATTAATTTCTTACTAAAATAAAGTAGGTAGTTCTATATAGTAATATTTTGATTAGATCATCAAATCTCATATACCTAAATTTTCTTACTAAAAATAAACTTGTTCTATTAATTTTCATACTAAAAATAAACTAGCTATATTAATTCAACTAGTTCAAATCTCATATATATACCTAATTAATATCTAGCTATACTAATTCAACTAGTTCAACTTGTTCTAATTCATGTAAAATATATTTGACATTAATATTTAACATCTTTTCCATATAATTCATCTAACATTAACATTCTAACATTATTATCTACGTAATTTATCTAACATTAATCTAAACAACAGAAAATAGAATAAGTAAAAACAATGTGTGTGTGTGTGGTGTGTGTGTGTGTGGTGTGTGTGTGGTGTGTGTGTGGTGTGTGTGTGTGTGTGTGTGTGTGTGTCTCTATGTGTGTGTGTGTGTACGACCGGGGGCGGCGGCGTACGGGCGGCGGCGGGCGACGACGGGGGGACGGGCGCGGCGGGCGAGAGGCGGCGGCGACGTACAGGCGCGGCGGGGGTGACGGGCCGGGCGGTGACGGCGACGACGGGTGGCGGGGGCGACGGCGGTGACGGCGACGACGGGCGGCGGGGGCGGCGAGGGCGGCGCGCGATGGGGCGACGGGCGTGGCGAAGAAGTTTGGATCGAGAAGAACTACTGGTGGGCGAAACTGATTTTTTCGTAGGTTCCATATATATAGGAGGGGTCTTTAGTGCCGGTTGGAGCCACCAACCGGTACTAAAGGCCAATTTTCGCCAGGCCAAGGGGCGGGAAACGACCCCTTTAGTACCGGTTCGTGCCACGAGCCGGTATTAAAGACCCCCCCCCCTTTAGTACCGGTTGGAGCCACCAACTGGTACTAAAGGTTGTGCGTTGCCACCGGCGGTGCACAATGTTTAGTCCCACCTCGCCAAGCGAAGGGCAGCCGCACTGGTTTATAAACCCAGCTGCGGCTGCTTCTTCGAGCTTCTCTATATAGCAGGCTTCTGGGCCTAATTAACTAGGGCGCGCTGCCCTGTGAGCCTGCTGGCCCTTCTAGGCCTGCATTTGCACACCCTAGGTCTGGCAGGCCCACTGAGCAGCGCGTCAAAAAAAATTTTATATAGTTTTTTTCTTTTCTGCATTATTTATTTTCTTCTATTTATTTTTGAGTAGTTTTTTATATAGTTTTTTTCTTTTCTGCATTATTTATTTTCTTTTATTTATTTTTGAGTAATTTTTTGTATAGTTTTTTCTTTTGTGCATTATTTATTTTCTTTTATTTATTTTTGAGTAATTTTTTTGTATAGTTTTTTTATTTTCTGCATTATTTATTTTCTTCTATTTATTTTTGAGTAATTTTTTTGTATAGTTTTTTTATTTTCTGCATGATTTCTTTTTTTCTATTTATTGTCTTCTGGAAATTGAATGCTGCATACTGAACACAAAAAAAGTCCGGAGTTTAAATAAGTTTAAAAAACATTGAAGTGGCCATGTAACAGATGAGTTCTCGTCCGAAACCCTGATACTCCGAAAGAGTTTGTCCAGTTTGTACACGAAGTGCGTCCAGTTTTTGTCGTGACCCTCTCTACTCTTTCACGCATGCTATGCGGGTGATATGATGATACCATGCCAAGTTTCAACATTTTCAGGATTCATTTTGTAGTGATTTTCAATTTTACGGTCATTTAGCTCTCTAAACAATTAGGTAAATGACCGAAAAACAACAAATGATGTCAAAACATGTTGGAAATTGATGACGTGGCTTTGAATGCTGCATACTGAACACAAAAGAAGTCCGGAGTCCAAATAATTTTAAAAAACATTGAAGTGGCCATGTAACAGATGAGTTCTCGTCCGAAATCCTGATACTCCGAAAGAGTTTGTCCAGTTTGTACACGAAGTGCGTCCAGTTTTTGCCGTGACCCTCTCTACTCTTTCGCGCATGCTATGCGGGTGATATGATGATACCATGCCAAGTTTTCAACATTTTCAGGATTCATTTTGTAGTGGTTTTCGATTTCACGGTCATTTAGCTCTCTAAACAATTAGGTAAATGACCGAAAAACAACAAATGATGTCAGAACATGTTGGAAATTGATGGCATCGCTTTGAATGCTGCATACTGAACACAAAAGAAGTCCGGAGTTCAAATAAGTTTAAAAAATATTGAAGTGGTCGTGTAACAGATGAGTTCTCGTCTGAAACCCTGATACTCCGAAAGAGTTTGTCCAGTTTGTACACGAAGTGTGTCCAGTTTTTGCCGTGACCCTCTCTACTCTTTCTCGCATGCTATGCGGGTGATATGATGATACCATGCTAAGTTTCAACATTTTCAGGATTCATTTTGTAGTGATTTTCAATTTCACAGTCATTTAGCTCTCTAAACAATTAGGTAAATGACCGAAAAACAACAAATGATGTCAAAACATGTTGGAAATTGATGACGTCGCTTTGAATGCTGCATACTGAACACAAAAGAAGTCCGGAGTTCAAATAAGTTTTAAAAAACATTGAAGTGGCCGTGTAACAGATGAGTTCTCGTCCAAAACCCTGATACTCCGAAAGAGTTTGTCCAGTTTGTACACGAAGTGCGTCTAGTTTTTGCCGTGACCCTCTCTACTCTTTCGCGCATGCTATGCGGGTGATATGATGATACCATGCCAAGTTTTCAACATTTTCAGGATTCATTTTGTAGTGATTGTCAATTTCACGGTCATTTAGCTCTCTAAACAATTAGGTAAATGACCGAAAAACAACAAATGATGTCAGAACATGTTGGAAATTGATGGCGTCGCTTTGAATGCTGCATACTGAACACAAAAGAAGTCCGGAGTTCAAATAAGTTATTAAAAATAAAAAAGAGGTGCAATGCTGGTTAATTTGCTTCAAGCCATTCGGAATAGTGTAGACTGCACTGCACATAGCTCAGTGCAATCTATGCTATTCCGCAAGGCTTGAAGCTAATCAACATGCAGGTGAGCATTGCAACTCTTCGTCATTGTCTGTGCACTCACGGCTTATAAACCGCTCATATTGCCTCTCTCTTGGCGAGGTGGGACTAAAAATCAGCTTACAAAGAAACTCTAGTACCAGTTCATGGCATGAACCGGTACTAAAGGTCTTCGTGGGCACCCAGCCTGACCATAGCCTGACACAGCCTCATTAGTACCGGTTCGTGGCATGAACCGGTACTAAAGGTTGCCCATGAACCGGTACGAATGATGCCCACCCGCCTAGTCGTTGGAACCGGCACTAATGGTCACATTAGTGCCGGCTCAAATTCAAACCGGCACTAATGTGCTTCACATTTGACCCTTTTTCTACTAGTGAGTGTTTGTTGGGTTGGCACGAATCGAGACTGGGATTTGTCACTCCGTGTAACGGAGAGGTATCTCTAGGCCCACTCGGTAGGACATCATCATAATGTGCACAATGTGACCAAGGAGTTGATCACGGGATGATGTGTTACGGAACGAGTAAAGAGACATGCCGGTAACGAGATTGAACAAGGTATCGGGATACCGACGATCGAATCTCGGGCAAGTATCATACCAGTAGACAAAGGGAATTGTATACGGGATTGATTGAATCCTTGACATCGTGGTTCATCCGATGAGATTATCGTGGAACATGTGGGAGCCAACATGGGTATCCAGATCCCGCTATTGGTTATTGACCAGAGAGATGTCTCGGTCATGTCTTCATGATTCCCGAACCCGTAGGGTCTACACACTTAAGGTTCGATGACGCTAGGGTTATAGGGAAAGTATGTATGCGGTTACTGAATGTTGTTCAGAGTCCCGGATGAGATCCCGGACGTCACGAGGAGTTCCGGAATGGTCTGGAGGTAAAGATTGACATATAGGAAGTGTGGATTTGGCCACCGGAAGTGTTCCGGGCATCACCGGTAATGTACCGGGACCACCGAAAGGGTTCCGAGGGTCCACCGGGAGGTGCCACCAGCCCCGGAGGCTTTCGTGGGCCAAGAGTGGGAAGGGACCAGCCCCTAGGTGGGCTGGGGCGCCTCCCACCAAGGCCCAAGGCGCCCTCAAGAGGAGAGGGGGCAAACCCTAGGGGCAGATGGGCCCTAAGGCCCACCCTAGGTGCGCCCCCCTCTCTCTCCCCCTTGGCCGCCACCCAGATGGGATCTGGGGGCTGCCGCCACCCCTAGGGAGGGAACCCTAGGTGGGGGCGCAGCCCCTCCCCTCCCCTATATATAATGGAGGTTTTGGGGCTGCCCAACACACGAGTCTCTCTCTCCCAAGGCGCAGCCCTACCTCTCTCCCTCCTCGTCTCTCGTAGTGCTTGGTGAAGCCCTGCTGGAGTACCGCGCTCCTCCACCACCACCACGTCGTCGTGTTGCTGCTGGACGGAGTCTTCCCCAACCTCTCCCTCTCTCCTTGCTGGATCAAGGCATGGGAGACGTCACCGGGCTGCACGTGTGTTGAACGTGGAGGCGCCGTTGTTCGGCGCTTAGATCGGAATCGACCGCGTTCTGAATCGCCACGAGTACGACTACCTCATCCGCGTTCTTGCAACGCTTCCGCTTAGCGATCTACAAGGGTATGTAGATGCACTCCCCTTCCCTTCGTTGCTAGATTACTCCATAGATTGATCTTGATGATGCGTAGAAAATTTTAAATTTCTGCTACAATCCCCAACAGTGGTATCAAAGCTAGGTCCATGCGTAGTTTCTATGCACGAGTAGAACACAAGTTGTTGTGGGCATCGATTTTGTCAATTTACTTGCCGTTACTAGTCTTATCTTGATTCGACGGTATCGTGGGATGAAGTGGCCCGGACCGACCTTACTCGTACTCTTACGTGAGATAGGTTCCACCGACTGACATGCACCAGTTGCATAAGGTGGCTAGCAGGTGTCTGTCTCTCCCACTTTAGTCGGATCAGATTCGATGAAAAGGGTCCTTATGAAGGGTAAATAGAAATTGGCATATCACGTTGTGGTTTTGGCATAGGTAAGAAACGTTCTTGCTAAGAAACCTATAACAGCCACGTAAAATTTGCAACAACAATTAGAGGATGTCTAACTTGTTTTTGCAGCATATGTCGTGTGATGTGATATGGCCAAAAGGATGTGATGAATGATATATGTGATGTATGAGATTGATCATGTTCTTGTAATAGGAATCACGACTTGCATGTCGATGAGTATGACAACCGGCAGGAGCCATAGGAGTTGTCTTAATTTATTTATGACCTGCGTGTCAACATAAACGTCATGTAATTACTTTACTTTATTGCTAACCGTTAGCTGTAGTAGTAGAAGTAATAGTTGGCAAGACAACTTCACGAAGACACGATGATGGAGATCATGATGATGGAGATCATGGTGTCATGCCGGTGACGATGATGATCATGGCGCCCCAAAGATGGAGATCAAAAGGAGCAAAATGATATTGGCCATATCATGTCACTATTTGATTACATGTGATGTTTATCATGTTTTACATCTTATTTGCTTAGAACGACGGTAGCTTAAATAAGATGATCCATCGCAATAATTTCAAGAAAGTGTTCCCCCTAACTATGCACCGTTGTGAAGGTTCGTTGTTTTGAAGCATCACATGAAGATCGGGTGTGATAGATTCTAACGTTCGAATACAACGGGTGTAAGCCAGATTTACACGCGCAATACACTTAGGTTGACTTGACGAGCCTAGCATGTATAGACATGGCCTCGGAACACGGAAGACCGAAAGGTCGAACATGAGTCGTATAGAAGATACGATCAACATGAAGATGTTCATCGATGATGACTAGTCCGTCTCACGTGATTATCGGACACGGCCTAGTTGACTCGGATCATGTATCACTTAGATGACTAGAGGGATGTCTATCTGAGTGGGAGTTCATTATATAATTTGATTAGATGAACTTATTTATCATGAACAATAGTCTAAGTTGTCTTTGCAAAAAGGGTTGTAGATCAATAGCTCGCGTTGTAGCTCCCTGTTTCAATACGTTCCTAGAGAAAGATTAAGTTGAAAGATATTGTAAGCAATGATGCGGACTAGGTCTGTTTCCATATGGTTGTCGCTTTATTGTATGCAATGCAATCGCGATGTAATGCTTTACTTTATCACTAAGCGGTAGCGATAGTCGTGGAAGCATAAGATTGGCGAGACGACAACGATGCTACGATGGAGATCAAGGTGTCGCGCCGGTGACGATGGTGATCACGACGGTGCTTCACAGATGGATATCACAAAGCACAAGATGATGATGGCCATATCATATCACTTATATTGATTGCATGTGATGTTTATCTTTTATGCATCTTATCTTGCTTTGATTGACGGTAGCATTATAAGATGATCTCTCACTAATTATCAAGAAGTGTTCTCCCTGAGTATGCACCGTTGCGAAAGTTCTTCGTGCTGAGACACCACGTGATGATCGGGTGTGATAGGTTCTACGTTCAAATACAACGGGTGCAAAACAGTTGCACACGCGGAATACTCAGGTTATACTTGACGAGCCAAGCATATACAGATATGGCCTCGGAACACGGAGACCGAAAGGTCGAGCGTGAATCATATAGTCGATATGATCAACATAGTGATGTTCACCAATGAAACTACTCCATCTCACGTGATGATCGGACATGGTTTAGTTGATTTGGATCACGTGATCACTTAGAGGATTAGAGGGATGTCTATCTAAGTGGGAGTTCCTAAGTAATATGATTAAACTGAACTTAAATTTATCATGAACTTAGTCCTGGTAGTATTTTGCAAATTATGTTGTAGATCAATAGCTCGCGTTGTTGCTTCCCTGTGTTTATTTTGATATGTTCCTAGAGAAAATTGTGTTGAAAGATGTTAGTAGCAATGATGCAGATTGGATCCGTGATCTGAGGTTTATCCTCATTGCTGCACAGAAAAATTATGTCCTTGATGCACCGCTAGGTGACAGACCTATTGCAGGAGCAGATGCAGACGTTATGAACGTTTGGCTAGCTCAATATGATGACTACTTGATAATTTAGTGCACCATGCTTAATGGCTTAGAATCGGGACTTCAAAGACATTTTTGAACGTCATGGACCATATGAGATGTTCCAGGAGTTGAAGTTAATATTTCAAGCAAATACCCGAGTTGAGAGATATGAAGTCTCCAACAAGTTCTATAGCTAAAAGATGGAGGAGAATCGCTCAACTAGTGAGCATGTGTTCAGATTGTCTGGGTACTACAATCGCTTGAATCAAGTGGGAGTTAATCTTCCAGATAAGATAGTGATTGACAGAATTCTCTAGACACCATCACCAAGTTAGTAGAACTTCGTGATGAATTATAATATGTAAGGGATAACAGAAACAACTCCCAAGCTCTTCGTGATGCTGAAATCAACGAAGGTAGAAATCAAGAAAAACATCAAGTGTTGATGGTTGACAAGACCACTAGTTTCAAGAAAAGGGCAGAGGGAAGAAGGGGAACTTCAAGAAGAACAGCAAGCAAGTTGCTGCTCAAGTGAAGAAGCCCAAGTCTGGTCCTAAGCCTGAGACTAAGTGCTTCTACTGCAAAGGGACTGGTCACTGGAAGCGGAACTACCCCAAGTGATTGGCGGATAAGAAGGATGGCAAAGTGAACATAAGTATATTTGATATACATGTTATTGGTGTGTACTTTACTAGTGTTTATAGCAAACCCTCAGTATTTGATACTAGTTCAGTTGCTAAGATTAGTAACTCGAAACGGGAGTTGCAGAATAAATAGAAACTAGTTAAGGGTGAAGTGACGATGTATGTTGGAAATGGTTCCAAGATTGATATGATCATCATCGCACACTCCCTATAATTTCGGGATTAGTGTTGAACCTAAATAAGTGTTATTTAGTGTTTGCGTTGAGCATGAATATGATTTGATCATGTTTATTGTAATACGGTTATTCATTTAAGTAAGAGAATAAATTGTTGTTCTGTTTACATGAATAAAACCTTATATGGTTACACACCCAATGAAAATAGTTCGTTAGGATCTCGATCATAGTGATACACATAATCATAATATTGAAACCAAAGGATGCAAAGTTAATAATGATAGTGCAATTTATTTGTAGCACTGCCGTTTAGGTCATATTGGTGTAAAGCGCATGAAGAAACTCCATGCTGATGGGCTTTTGCAATCACTTGATTATGAATCAGTTGATGCTTGCGAACCATGCCTCATGGGCAAGATGACTAAAACTCTGTTCTTCGGAACAATGGAGCGAGCAACAGATTTGTTGGAAATCATACATACTGATGTATGTGGTCCGATGAATATTGAGGCTCGCGACAGGTATCATTATTTTCTGATCTTCACTGATGATTTGAGCAGATATGAGTATATCTACTTGGTGAAAACATAAGTCTGAAACATTTGAAAAGTTCAAAGAATTTCAGAGTGAAGTGGAGAATCATCGTAACAAAAATGAAAGTTTCTACGATATGATCGCAGAAGTAAAATATTTGAGTTGCGAGTTTGGTCTTCAGTTAAAACAATGTGGAATAGTTTCACAAACTCATGCCACATGGAACACCACAGCATAATGGTGTGTCCGAACGTCATAACCGTACTTTATTGGATATAGTGCAATCTATGATGTATCTTACCGATCTACCACTATCGTTTTGGGGTTATGCATTAGAGACAGCTGCATTCACGTTAAAAGGGCACCATCTAAATCCGTTGAGACGACGCCTTGTGAACTGTGGTTTGGCAAGAAACCAAAGTTGTCGTTTCTTAAAGTTTTGGGTTGTGATGCTTATGTAATAAAAAGCTTCATCTTGATAAGCTCAAACCCAAATCGGAGAAATATGTCTTCATAGGATACCCAAAGGAGACTGTTGGGTACACCTTCTATCACAGATCCGAAGGCAAGACATTCGTTGCTAAGAATGGATCCTTTCTAGAGAAGGAGTTTCTCTCGAAAGAAGTGAGCGGGAGGAAAGTAGAAAACTTGATAAGGTAATTGTACCTTCTCCCTTATTGGAAAGTAATTCATCACAGAAATCTGTTCTTGTGACTACTACACCAATTAGTGAGAAAGCTAATGATGATGATCATGTAACTTCAGATCAAGTTACTACTGAATCTCGTAGGTAAACCAGAGTAAGATCCGCACCAGAGTGGTACGGTAATCCTGTTCTGGAAGTCATGTTACTAGACCATGATGAACTTGCGAACTATGAGGAAGCGATGATGAGCCCAGATTCCGCGAAATGGTTTGAGGCCATAAAATCTGAGATATGATCCATGTATGAGAACAAGGTATGGAGTTTGATGGATTTGCCCGATGATCAGCAAGCCATAGAAAATAAATGGATCTTCAAGAGGAAGACGGACGTTGATAGTAGTGTTACTATCTAGAAAGCTAGAATTGTCGCAAAAAGGTTTTTGACAAGTTCAAGGTGTTGACTACGATGAGAGTTTCTCACTCGTATCTATGCTTGAGTCTGTCCGAATCATGTTAGTAATTGCCGCATTTTATGAAATCTGGCAAATGGATAAACAAAACTGCATTCCTTAATGGATTTATTAAAGAAGAGTTGTATATGATGCAACCAGAAGGTTTTGTCAATCCGAAAGGTGCTAACAAAATGTGCAAACTCCAGCGATCCATCTGTGGACTGTTGCAAGCATCTCGAAGTTGGAATATACGCTTTGATGAGTTGATCAAAGCATATAGTTTTATACAGACTTGCGGTGAAGCCTATATTTACGAGAAAGTGAGTGGGAGCACTACAGCATTTCTGATAAGTATATGTGAATGACATATTGTTGATCGGAAATAATGTAGAATTATTCTGTAAAGCATAAAGGAGTGTTTGAAAGGAGATTTTTCAAAGAAAGACTTTGGTGAAGCTGCTTACATATTGAGCTTCAAGATCTATAGAGATAGATCAAGACGCTTGATAAGTTTTTTCAATGAGTACATACCTTGACAAGATTTTGAAGTAGTTCAAAAATGGAGCAGTCAAAGAAAGAGTTCTTGCCTGTATTACAAGGTGTGAAGTTGAGTAAGACTCAAAGCCCGACCACGGCAGAAGATAGAAAGAGAATGAAAGTCATTCCCTATGCCTCAGTCATAGGTTCTATAAAGTATGCCATGCTGTGTACCAGATCTATTGTATACCCTGCACTAATTTTGCAAGGGAGTACAATAGTGATCTAGGAGTAGATCACTGGACAGCGGTCAAAATTATCCTTAGTAGAATAAGGAAATATTTCTCGATTATGGAGGTGACAAAAGGTTCGTCGTAAAAAGTTACGTCGATGCAAGTTTTGAAACGGATCTGGATGACTCTAAGTCTCGATCTAGATACATATTGAAAGTGGGAGCAATTAGCTAGAGTAGCTCCATGCAGAGCATTGTAGATATAAAAAAAATGCAAAATACATAACGGATCTGAATGTGAAAGACCGTTGACTAAGATTCTCTCACAAGCAAAACATGATCACACCTTAGTACTCTTTGGGTGTTAATCACATAGCGATGTGAACTAGATTACCGAATCTAGTAAACCCTTTGGGTGTTGGTCACATGACGATGTGAACTATGGGTGTTAATCACATGATGATGTGAACTATCGATGTTAATCACATGGTGATGTGATCTAGATTATTGACTCTAGTGCAAGTGGGAGACTGAAGGAAATATGCCCTAGAGGCAATAATAAAATTATTATTTATTTCCTTATATCATGATAAATGTTTATTATTCATGCTAGAATTGTATTAACCGGAAACATAATACATGTGTGAATACATAGACAAACAGAGTGTCACTAGTATGCCTCTACTTGACTAGCTCGTTAATCAAAGATGGTTATGTTTCCTAACCATGGACAAAAGAGTTGTTATTTGATTAACGAGATCACATCATTAGTTGAATGATCTGATTGACATGACCCATTCCATTAGCTTAGCACCCGATCGTTTAGTATGTTGCTATTGCTTTCTTCATGACTTATACATGTTCCTATGACTATGAGATTATGCAACTCCCGTTTGCCGGAGGAACACTTTGGGTGCTACCAAACGTCACAACGTAACTGGGTGATTATAAAGGAGCACTACAGGTGTCTCCAAAGGTACATGTTGGGTTGGCGTATTTCGAGATTAGGATTTGTCACTCCGATTGTCGGAGAGGTATCTCTGGGCCCTCTCGGTAATGCACATCACATAAGCCTTGCAAGCATTACAACTAATATGTTAGTTGTGAGATGATGTATTACGGAACGAGTAAAGAGACTTGCCGGTAACGAGATTGAACTAGGTATTGGATACCGACGATCGAATCTCGGGCAAGTAGCATACCGATGACAAAGGGAACAACATATACTGTTATGCGGTCTGACCGATAAAGATCTTCGTAGAATATGTAGGAGCCAATATGGGCATCCAGGTCCCGCTATTGGTTATTGACCGGAGACGTGTCTCGGTCATGTCTACATTGTTCTCGAACCGTAGGGTCCGCACGCTTAAGGTTTCGATGACAGTTATATTATGAGTTTATGAGTTTTGATGTACCGAAGGAGTTCGGAGTCCCGTATGAGATCGGGGACATGACGAGGAGTCTCGAAATGGTCGAGATGTAAAAATCGATATATTGGACGACTATATTCGGATATCGGAAAGGTTCCGAGTGATTCGAGTATCTTTCGGAGTACCGGGTAGTTACGGGAGAAGCAATGGGCCTTGATGGGCTTTAGTGGGAAGAGGAGAAAGGGCCAAGGGGCTGCTGCGCCCCCCCCTCCCCTTTGGTCCGAATTGGACTAGGGAAAAGGGGGCCGGCCACCTCTCCTTCTCCTCCACTTCCTTCTCCCTTCCTCCCCTCTTGGTGGACTCCTACTAGGACTTGGAGTCCTAGTAGGACTCCACATCCTGGCCGCACCAAGTGCCTTGGCCGGCCTCCCCCCTTGCTCCTTTATATACGGGGGCAGGGGGCCACCCTAGGACACACAAGTTGATCTTCGTGATCGTTCCTTAGTCGTGTGCGGTGCCCCCCTCCACCATATTCCACCTCGGTCATATCGTTGTAGTGCTTAGGCGAAGCCCTGCGTCGGTAGAACATCATCATCGTCACCACGCCGTTGTGCTGACGGAACTCATCCCCGAAGCTTTGCTGGATCGGAGCCCGGGGAGTGTCATCGAGCTGTCCGTGTGCTAAGAACTCGGAGGTGCCGAAGTAACGGTGCTTGGATCGGTCGGATCAGGAAGACGTAGGACTACTTCCTCTACGTTGTGTCAACGCTTCCGTTGCGATCTACAAGGGTACGTAGATCATACTCTCCCCTCTCGTTGCTATGCATCACCATGATCTTGCGTGTGCGTAGGAAATTTTTTGAAATTACTATGTTCCCCAACAATAAGATAGTGATTGATAGAGTTCTCTAGTCACTATCACTGAGCTACTAGATCTTCGTGATGAACTATGACATGCAAGGGATGGAGATGATCCCGGAGCTGTTCGCGGTGCTTAAGACCGCAAAAGGTAGAAATCAAGAAGGAGCATCAAGTGTTGATGGTTTAACAAGACCACTGGTTTCAAGAAGGGCAAGGGCTAGAAGGGAAACTTCATGAATGGCAAACCAGTTGCCGCTCCAGTAAAGGAACCCAAGGTTGAACCCAAACCCGAGACTAAGTGCTTCTATTGTAAGGGGAACGGTCACTGGTAGCGGTATTACCCCAAATGCATGGTAGATAAGAAGGCTGGCAACTTCAACAAAGTATATATGTGTTATTAATGTGTACCTTACTAGTACTCCTGGTAGCACCTGGGTATTGGATACCGGTTCAGTTGCTATTATTGGTGACTTGAAGCAAAAGCTACGGACTAAACGGAGACTGGCTAAGGGCGAGGTGACGATGTATGTTGGAAGTGTTTCCAAAGTTGATGAGATCACCATCGCACGCTCCATCTGCCTTCGGGATTAGTATTGAACCTAGATAAATGTTATCAGGTGTCTACGTTGAGCATGAACATGATTAGATCATGTTCATTGCAATATGGTTATTCATTTAAGTTAGAGAATAATGGTTATTCTGTTTACATGAATAATACCTTTCAAGGTCATGCACCCTATGTGAATGGTTCATTGAATCTCGGTCGTGGTAATACACATGTTCACGCCAAAAGATGTAGAGTTAATAATGATAGTACCACTTTCTTGTGGCACTGCCGCTTAGGTCATATTGGCGTAAGATGCATGAAGAAACTCCATGTCGATGGATGTTTGGAGTCACTTGATTTTGAATCGCTTGACACATGCGAGCCATGCCTCATGGGCAGGATGACTAAGACCCCATTTTCAGGAACAATGAAACGGGCAAGTGACTTGTTGGAAATCGTACATGCTGATGTGTGCGATCCAATAAGAATTGAGGTGTGTGGTGGACATCGCTATTTTCTCATCTTCGCTGACGATTTGAGTAGGTATGGGTGTATTTACTTAATGAAGCACAAGTCTGAAACGTTTGAAAATTTCAAGCAATTTCAGAGTGAAGTTAAGAACCATCATAACAAGAAGATCAAATTCCTACGATCTGATCGATGGAGAATTTCTGAGTTATGAGTTTGGCAATCACTTAACACATTGTGAAATTGTTTCACAGTTGACACCACCTGGAATACCACAGCGTAATGGTGTGTCCGGACGTCGTAATCGAACCTTATGAGATATGATGCGATCTATGATGTCTCTTACCGATCTACCGCTATCATTTTGAGGTTATGCGTTAGAGACAACTGCATTCACTTTAGATAGGGCACCATCTAAGTCCGTTGAGACGACGTCGTATGAACATTGGTTTGTCAAGAAACCAAAGTTGTCGTTTCTTAATATTTGGTGCTGCGATGCTTAAGGCTTCAGCCGAAAAAGCTCGAACCCAAAGCGGACAAATACATCTTCATAGGATACCCAAAGGTAATAGTTGGGTATACCTTCTATCTCAGATCCGAGGGCAAAGTGTTTGTCGCTAAGAACGGGTCCTTTCTCGAGAAGGAGTTTCTCTCGAAAGAATTGAGTGGGAGGAAGATAGAACTTGATGAGGTTGTTAAACCTCTACTTCAACCGGAAAGTGGTGCAACACAGAAAGATGTTTCTGTGGCACCTACGTCGGTTGAAGAGGAAGTTAATGATAGTGATCATGAAGCTTCGGATCAAGTTGCTATCGAACCTCGTAGGTCGACAAGGATATGTACTACTCCTGAGTGGTACGGTGATCCTGTCTTAGATATCATGTCGGACAACAATGAACCTACGAGCTATGGAGAAGCGATGGTGGGCCCATATTCCGACAAATGGTTAGAAGCCATGAAATCCGAGATAGGATCCATGTATCAGAACAAAGCATGGGCTTTGGTGGACTTGCCCGTTGATCGGCAAGCCATTGAGATAAATGGGTCTTTAAGAAGAAGACGGACATGGACGGTAATGTTACCGTCTATGAAGCTCGACTTGTGGCAAAAAGTTTTTCACAAGTTCAAGGAGTTGACTACGATGAGATTTTCTCACCCGTAGCGACGTTTAAGTCCGTCGGAATCATGTTAGCATTAGCTGTATTTTTCGATTATGAAATCTAATAGATGGATGTCAAAACAAGTTTTCTTACCAGTTTTCGTAAGAAAAAGTTGTATGTGATACAATAAAAGGTTTTGTCGATCCTAAGGATGCTAAAAGGTATGCTGGCTCCAGCGATCCTTCTATGGACTAGAGCAAGCATCTCGGAGTCGGAATGTATGCTTTGATGGAGTGATCAAAGCTTTTAGGTTTATACAATGTTTGCTAGAAACTTGTATTTACAAGAAAGTGAGTGGGAGCACTACAACATTTCTGATAAGTATATGTGGATGACATATTGTTGATTTGAAATAATGTAGAATTTCTGGAAAGCATAAACGGTTGTTTGAAGAGTGATTTTCAAAGAAAGACCTGGATAAAGCTGCTTACATATTGGGCATCAAGATCTATAGAGATAGATCAAAACGCCTGATGATACTTTCAAAGAACGCACACCTTGACATGATTTTGAAGGAGTTCAAAATAGATTAGTCAAAGAAGGGATTCTTACCTAAGTTGTAAGGTGTGAAGTTGAATAAGACTCAAAGCTTGACCACGGCAGAAGAAAGAGGAAGGACGAAGGTCGCCCCCTATGCTTTTGTCATAGGCTCTATACGGTATGCCATGTTGAGTAGCGCACCTGATTTGTGCCTTGCCACATGTCTGGCAAGAGGGTACATAGGTGATCCAGGAGTGGATCACTGGACAGTCGTCAAAATTATCCTTAGAGGAATAAGGAAATATTTCTCGGTTATGGAGGTGATAAAGAGTTCGACGTTAAGAGTTACGTCGATGCAAGCTTTAACACCTATCCGAATGACTATGAGTAGAAAAACCGGATATGTATAATGGAGCAACCATTTGGAATAGCTCCAAGTGGAACGTGGTAGCAGCATCTACGATATGACATAAAGTTTTGCGAAATACATGCGGATCTGATTGTTGCAGACCCGTTGACTATAACATCTCTCACAAGCATAACATGATCAAACCCAGAACTCATTGAGTGTTGATCACATGGTAATGTGAACTAGATAGTTGACTCTAGTAAACTCTTTGGGTGTTAGTCACATGGCGATGTGACCTTGAGTGTTAATCACGTAGCGATGTGAACTGGAGTATTGACTCTAGTGCAAGTGGCAGACTGTTGGAAATATGCCCTAGAGGCAATAATAAATTAGTTATTATTATATTTCCTTGTTCACGATAATCGTTTATTATCCATGCTAGAATTGTATTGATAGGAAACTCAGATACATGTGTGGATACATAGACAACACCATGTCCCTAGTAAGCCTCTAGTTGACTAGCTCGTTGATCAATAGATGGTTACGGTTTCCTGACCATGGACACTGGATGTCGTTGATAACGGGATCACATCATTAGGAGAATGATGTGATGGACAAGACCCAATCCTAAGCCTAGCACAAGATCGTGTAGTTCGTATGCTAAAGCTTTTTCTAATGTCAAGTATCATTTCCTTGGACCATGAGATTGTGCAACTCTCGGATACCGTAGGAATGCTTTGGGTGTACCAAATGTCACAACGTAACTGGGTGGCTATAAAGGTGCACTACGGGTATCTCCGAAAGTGTCTGTTGGGTTGGCACGAATCGAGGCTGGGATTTGTCACTCCGTGTAACAGAGAGGTATCTCTAGGCCCACTCGGTAGGACATCATCATAATGTGCACAATGTGACCAAGGAGTTGATCACGGGATGATGTGTTACGGAACGAGTAAAGAGACTTGCCGGTAACGAGATTGAACAAGGTATGGGGATACCGACGATTGAATCTTGGGCAAGTATCATACCAGTAGACAAAGGGAATTGTATACGGGATTGATTGAATCATTGACATCGTGGTTCATCCGATGAGATCATCGTGGAACATGTGGGAGCCAACATGGGTATCCAGATCCCGCTGTTGGTTATTGACCAGAGAGATGTCTCGGTCATGTCTGCATGATTCCCGAACCCGTAGGGTCTACACACTTAAGGTTCGATGACGCTAGGGTTATAGGGAAAGTATGTATGCGGTTACTGAATGTTGTTCAGACTCCTGGATGAGATCCCGGGCGTCACGAGGAGTTTCGGAATGGTCCGGAGGTAAAGATTGACATATAGGAAGTGTGGATTTGGCCACCGGAAGTGTCCCGGGCATCACCGGTAATGTATCGGGACCACCGGAAGGGTTACGGGGGTCCATCGGGAGGTGCCACCAGCCCCGGAGGCTTTCGTGGGCCAAGAGTGGGAAGGGACCAGCCCCTAGGTGGGCTAGGGCGCCTCCCACCAAGGCCCAAGGCGCCCTCAAGAGGAGAGGGGGCAAACCCTAGGGGCAGATGGGCCCTAAGGCCCACCCTAGGTGCGCCTCCCTCTCTCCCCCTTGGCCGCCACCCAGATGGGATCTGGGGGCTGCCGCCACCCCTAGGGAGGGAAACCTAGGTGGGGGCGCAGCCCCTCCCCTCCCCCTATATATAATGGAGGTTTTGGGGCTGCCTAACACACGAGTCTCTCTCTCCCAAGGCGCAGCCCTACCTCTCTCCCTCCTCGTCTCTCGTAGTGCTTGGCGAAGCCCTGCTGGAGTACCGCGCTCCTCCACCACCACCACGCCGTCGTGCTGCTGCTGGACGGAGTCTTCCCCAACCTCTCCCTCTCTCCTTGCTGGATTAAGGCATGGGAGACGTCACTGGGCTGCACGTGTGTTGAACGCGGAGGCGCTGTTGTTCGGCGCTTAGATCGGAATCGACCGCGATCTGAATTGCCACGAGTACGACTACCTCATCCGCGTTCTTGCAACGCTTCCGCTTAGCGATCTACAAGGGTATGTAGATGCACTCCCCTTCCCTTCGTTGCTAGATTGTTCCATAGATTGATCTTGGTGATGCGTAGAAAATTTTAAATTTCTGCTACGATCCCCAACATCTAATTCAATTTGGCCTAGTCAAATCACTACGAAACTAAAACCCTAGCGATGCAAATCAAACCGGGAGGGGATGAACTCACCGATAATTTTGTAGAAAGCAAAAGAAGGTGGAGGGGATGAACTCACCGATGATTTGTAGTCAATGTTGTGGAGTGGATGAAGGTGGAGGGGGGTGAACCCTAGCAATCGGTCGTTTCTGCTGACGCCGTCGCTGAAACCCTAGCGATGCAAATCAAAATCAAATCAAATCAAATGGCAACGACCGACGAGAGAGAGAGGGAGGGAGGGAGGGAGGGAGGAAGAGAGAGAGAGAGAGAGAGAGAGAGAGAGAGAGAGGGAGAGGGAGAGAAAGATTAGTTGTTACCTCACCACCGGAATCGGAGTGTTGACGTCGACAGAAGAAAGGGGAACGAGAAAGAGAACATGCGCGGGGCAGAGAGAGAGAGGGGGGAGTGAGGTGGCCGTTGCCCCCTTGATTTTGACCCCCACTGTCTCCTAATAATTGTCGGCTGGGCTCAATATGCAAAAAAGGCAAATTTAGCCAAGCATAAATATTACTTACTTTAATAAAAACAATATAGTTTCTATTTTACTTAAAAAATAAAAGACTAAAAATAATAATAGTACTTTAATAAAATTCAGAACAATATTCTTAATTTAATAAAACAATTAAAATACCAAATATTTTATTAAATGTTATAATTTCCAATTAAAATAATATAAATTTAATAAAATGATCACCACCTACCAACAAATAAAAAGGAAAAAATGATGTCTCAAAATATAGTATAATAATGTTCACATTGGCAAAATAATATTATTAAACACATTTCAATCAATTAAGAATAAATAGTTGCAAATAAAAGTAATTTCAAAAATAAAAGTAAACTACAATATAATATAAAAATGATCACCACCTAAAAAATAGAAAGGAAAAAAAATTGAAGTCTCAAAATATGATATAAGAATGTTTACATTGACAAAATAATAATGTTGTTGTTCCATGCTAATCAATTAGCAATAAATAATTATAAATAAAAATAATTCCAAACATTACACCCCACCTCAGATAGTGCAGACATGGCAACCCATGGCACACCACAACTAAACATAACTGTGCCGGCGTTCCATGTTATAGCACAGCAACACTATATTACGCCTTCTACTATCTATGGGACCTATATACCTGTGACGTTCAACTATATTCCAACGCCACCACTATGCCCTAGTAATATCGTACCAAATAAGCCAACACCACCACTATTTGAAAAAAAAAATAGTCTTGGCGTTGGTTGAAAATGGCGCGCCACTAACGAAAGTTATGACTAGCACTTTTTCCACTAATGCGGGCGTCTAGATCTCTGCCATGGAGGTGTCTGATACTCTAGACCCAGCCAAACCCAAGGCAAAGCCCACACATTTGGGCATTCACACCACTTCTTCAGGCGAAAGCCCGCCCGTTCGCACTCTCTCCCTGCCCTGCTCGCCGCGATCCCACCCCCTAATTCCTGCCCATTTCACAGTCCACCATTGCGTTGGAGCTGGAGACGGTCACCGTCATGCAGGAGGAGTCGGGTGTGGTGGACATTTGCAAGTGAAACACGACACAACATTTAAATGATATTAAATTACATAAAAATATATTCAAATGACTTTCAAATGTCAACAAATTCATCTCAAAATTAAATTGTATTTCATATGACTTGAGAGATTTGTTCATGTTTATTAAAAAAATGTTTACGCCACTCTTCATGTAAAAAAACAGTTTGTGTTGTATGTAATTTTTGTTCCATACTAATGTATATTGAAAATTTCAAAACAATCATTCCTCGCTATCATTAAAAATCCTTATATTTCCAACAGAACATTTGTGTACTTTTAGAGAAAATGGTCATGCACTCAAAAATATTTTTATGGGCTCCAAAATAAACATATGTGTATCTAAAAAAAGTCCATGTATTCACATCAATAAAGCAACCAGAAAGAAGTAAAAAAGAAAACATTAAAAAATCATTTAATAATGTAAATATTTTTTTGTTAGTATCTAAACATTTATTATTTCTATTTATTTACAGTCTGTTTTATTTCCTTCTTTTATTCTTTATACCAATGCATGTTTTGTTAAATACATGAACGTCTAGTTTGCTACATATGGAAGTCCTTTTTCGCATCCACTCAGATCACATTTTGACACATGAACATTATTTTTACAAAACCTACTTATATTTTAGTTTCCAGTTATTAGTTTGGTTTCCTTTTTGAAAAATACATGAATATGTTTCCACGATACACAAACAATTTACTTGGAAACAAATCTATATATTTTTATTTCCATGCCATAAACAAGTTTATTTTCTAAATACTATATGGACATCTCTTCTCACATACATGAACATCCCTTTTTTTTGTGTTAGAAATATCTGAACATCTTTGTTCCAATACACAAACATTTCCTTCCCGATGCATGGGCGCTTGTTTTGGTACACATGAATACTTACATTTTCAGGGCATGCCTTTTTTCTATGTTAAAAAAATCTATGCAGTACTAATTTAGCATGCAGTAAATATGAATTCTCATACTAATATATATTTTTAGTGAAGATCAGTTTTATATACAGTTATATAAAAAGAAGAAGAAATGGTGACTGTGCGAGCCGTGCATTGCTCGGCCCATGTACCGAAATAAAGTGTTGTTTGCGGTTGGTGCCCAGCCCGCCAGGAGGTCAGGATAGTACTACTCCACCACTCTCGCGGTAGCGGCTGCGGCCCACGAACACACGGAGGAGACAGAGAGAGGGAGAGACGGAGGTAGGCGGCGCGCGTGCACCCTCCCCCATCCCCTCGTCCCCTCCGCCGGCGCCGGCGCGATGGGAGGCGACGCGCCGCCGATGAAGAGGCCCAAACTGGAGAAGGACGACGGCTGGTCCCGCCACCCCTCCCCCGCCAACGGCTCCGCGCCCAGACCCCCCGCCAGCGCCAGCCGGGCGCCGCCGCCGGACGGGGAGGACGACGACGGCGAGCTCCCGGAGGAGGCCGTGCTCGCGCTCATCGCCCACCACGAGCGCGAGGTCGAGCGCTACAAGCTCAAGGTACGCCCGTCCCCTCCCCGCTCCTTCGTCCAGTCCCCTCCCCCCTTTGGTTCTTGGTGATGAAAGATCGATCCTCGCGTCCGCAGCTGGAAGCCGCTGAGAAGAAGCTGGCCGAGACGCGGTCGAGGCTCGCCCGGCACCGAGGCCGCGCCCCCGATCGGAACCACCCGCCTCCGCCGCCGCCGCCCGTCCAGAAGGCCGCCGTGCCGGATCGCAGGACGCCGCCTCCGAGCCAGAGGGAGCCCCCCAAGCCGTCGGTGCAGAGCCAGAAGCCCCCCGCACCGCAGGCGAGGCCGCAGCTCGTCATCCCGGGGGCAGGCCACAGCCGTCCAGCCCCGCGGCCCACTTTGCCCGTACCGAAGAAGTCCCCATCGTCATCGTCGCCGTCTTTGGTGCAGGCGCCGCAGAGGAAGGCCGAGAAGAAGCCCAAGCGAGAGATCGGTACTTCCCGCCGCTCGTCCGTTCTAGGGCAGCAGTTTACCTAATAGAATTCGATCTCCGTCGATATGCATGATGATGCAAGCCTGGTTCTGTTTTCCTGGTTTGCAGTGCAGAGAGAACATCAGAACTTGGTTCAGAGCGTCAAGAAGTCATCTGCGCCGACGACGCTTAAGTTCTACGGTGGAACTCTGGTTTCCAGCCAGCACAAGAGGAAGCTTAGGTGTCTTGAGCTGTGCCCTGCTGATGACCAGCTTGTCGTTACAAGGTACTAGTATGCCTGACTGGCTATAATAAATACAATACCGATTACCTAACATTAATGCACTGGCGGACAAAACTAAATTTGTCGAGTTCTGCCTCATTTGCTGAACAATCTTTGTCAAAAAGTTGCCTGACTTGAAAACTGATGAATGGGAGTGGTGCAGGCTAGTAACCACATAACACCAATAAGTCCTGATCTTTTTAAATGTCTTGGTGTCTAATGTTAGGCAACATATAGTCATAAACTGGGGAAAAGTGTACAAGGGTGAAACCGCTGTTGGCATGGCTACACTTATTTTCTTAGGGAAATGGTTGATTTTTGGTCAATAATTCATCTCCACTTATATGTTGCAGAGTAAACTATGTAACGACATATAAGAACTGTAACATCTGTTAAATTTCCTTAACTTCTGCTCGAAGTAGAAACTTTGGTCTCATTTTTCCTTGTGATGCAGTGCATTGGATGGAATGGTGACTCTGTGGCAAGTACAGTCAAGTGGGTAAGCCTCATATTACCTCGTTTCTCTTAATGATATATGTCACCTTTATTTCTGCGAATTGTTACTTGACTCCCAAAACATATTGGAGATAGGGTTACTTGTTTCAACTTCTAGTGGAAAATAAAGTTAGAATAAGTATGTGACACCATTATAGTCATAATGAAGTCAAGAAAAGTACTATGTCTGCTTGGAGGTAGAAGATGCATTTGCTAAAATTAAAATCCATAATTTCTATATGTCTTCATGCAGACTAGGCAGTAGTTAGTGAAATTTTGCCACATAATATTGCATTTGCTGCCAACAAGAGCCATAGGCAATGGTTTGTACTCCCCACATGGTCATATTGATGCTAAGCTAGCATAAATACATGCCAGTGACTGTATTGTGTATGCGGATTCTGTATCTTAGTTATGGAGTTCGCATGCTAAGTTTTCATGAAGCTCAGATGCTTTTATTGCAAAATTTAGCAATTTAGCATCTGTTTGCGTGTTTTGTTCATCGGTACAAAAGCCAGGTACGCTGGCTGATGCTCTGTTGCATTGTCTGTGTCCTGCCTCACCTCATACACTTCCACTACACCGAAATATTAAACCCAACATCTTAGGTTTGTTGCTGGTTGGCTGGCTGCCAAGAATGTGTCAACATTTTTACCAAGTGACATAAGAAATACCTACATGACATTATGGCCAAATTTCCCCGTCACTCCTTTAACAGGCCAATGAAATGGCGTCATATATATTGGATTTAACTCCAACGTGGCATGGATGTTCACGTGACACACAACCGTAGCTAATGTCATAGGTTGTCCCACTTGCCAGCCCACAACGATAAGTGGAAAACTTTGTCAACTGCTGAAACTGTAACAAAAGGGTGGTCCTGAACTAATGAGACCCCTGGTACCATGTCACTTGTTCCAGCAACAGAGCGCGTACATAGAAAACTGACACATGGATAAGGCTATGAACTGCATACATGGCTAACTACAAGGGTTCCGTAGACATGAGGCATGACGGCATTATTATAGTCATAATGAAGTCAATAAAAGTACTATGTTTGCCTGGAGATAGAAGATGCATTTGCTAAAATTAAAAGCCATAATTTCTAAATGCCTTCATGCAGACTAGGCAGTAGTTAGTGAAAGATTCGCCATATAATACTACATTTGCTGCCAACTTGAGCTGTAGGCAATGGTTTGCACTCCCCACATTGTCATATTAATGCTAAGCCAATTGTCATATTAATGCTAAGCCAATACATGCTAGTGATTGTATTGTTTATGCAGATTCTGTATTTTATTTACGAAGCTCACATGCTAAGTTTTTATGAAGTAAACATGCTTTTATTGCAAAATTTAGCCATTTAGCATCTGTTTGCGTGTTTTATTCCTCGGTACAAAAGCCAGGTAAATTGGCTGGTGCTCTCCTGCATTGTTCGTGCCCTGCCTCACTTCATACACTTTCACAACACCGGGATATTAAACCCAGTATCTTAGGTTTGTATCCTAAGATGCAGCCAGTGGGCTGTGTTAACATTTTTACCAAGTGACATAAGAAACACCTACATGGCATTACAGCCAAATTTCCCCATCACTCCTTCAACGTGCCCTGATGCGGTCTCCTATATATTAGATTTAACTCCAACATGGTATGTAATTTATTCACATGACAGATTCATATACTATTGGTATCATGAAATAATAATATTTTGAGTCCATGTACCTCATATCGTATTAATTTTATGTGTCAATGGGGAAAAGATAACTATCAATTGATAATGTTTTGTTGTAGCAATATGAAATTAGCAAGCTTCTGATTTTTATTGTATGCATTGCCTACTTATGCATTGCCTTCTGCAGTAGCAGTATTTTCGCGGAAGATGACACACTATGATGTTCATCACTTGAAACATTGCATGGGAAGCTGGTGCATGCAACCTCTTATAGTCTGGAGAATTAATTCATATGGCTCTGGAGCTGCATGTTTTTTTGTTTTATTTAAGCATGCTTTGAATTAGAATATTTGTACTTGCAGGCCATCCATCTCTTTGCTTAGCACTACAAATTGCTTTTCTTCAAAGCAAAGGTGGCCTGAGGATGTAGCTTGGCATCCAGATGGTGACACAATTTTTGCCGTATATACTGCTGATGGTGGTGACACCCAGGTTTCAATGATGAATCTTAACACATCAGGACAAGTAAGAACTCTGTTTAAACCTTGAAGTAGCACAACGCATTCCATCTATTATCATCCATTACAAGGTTTTGTGGTTATAAAATAACACTGTTACAGTGAACTGGATTGGTTTCATGGGCAGTTCAGATCCATCAAATATCATTTTAGCTAGAAACACTCACATGTGAAGGAGTGTTTTAATACCAGAATTTATATCTGTGCATTTTGAATCAGAATATTTTGTTATTTTAAATTAAATCAGGTTAGATAGGAATTGGTAGGTGCCCTTTTAAGTTACTCCTGTTTTCATATCCACCAAATACCCTGAATTTCTACCTCTCCTTTGTGCAATAATAATTGCTGCTGACACAGCAGTACATCGAATTTATAACCATTGCTCTCAAATTAGGTACGGCAATACATTGGATACATCGAATTTATAACCATTGCAATAATAAATAGTTCCGTTAGTGTGATTATGCGGCTATGTTTATTTTACTCTGCCATTTATATGTGGATGCTTCAGTGACCCAATGTGATCTGTTGTTATGTCATGTACACCCTCCGTTCCTAAATATAAGTCTTTTTAGAGATTTCAATGCGGACTACATACGGATGTATATAGATGTATTTTAGAGTATAGATTCACTCATTTTGCTCCGTATGTAGTTCATATTGGAATCTCTAAAAAGACTTGTATTTAGGAACGGAGGGAGTAAAAGCTTTCAAGAACCCATGCAGTCATTTGTACCACGCAATTATGCTTTCATGTTGTTTCTTTTGGATAACAGATGAGTTACTTTCAACATTACTAAAATGTTCTTTCATGATCTTTCCCATGAAACAGAAGAAAGTTACTTTCCTGCAAGCGAAGCCTCATACCAAGGGAATCATAAACAACATAAATTTCATGCCCTGGTCTGATACATGCTTTATGACTGGTGGAAGTGACCATGCTGTCATGCTCTGGCAAGAGAAAGACGATTCATGGAACCACAAGAAAGTGCACAGGGATCTGCATTCTTCTGCTGTCATGGGTGTTGCCGGATTGCAACAGAGAAAAACAATAATATCAGTCGGAATGGACAAGAGGATAATATCATATGATGTCTCAGCTGAAAGGGCAGAGTACAAGAACCTGATTGATAGCAAATGCTTGAGCGTGTTACTAAATCCAACTGATTTCAACCTATACATGGTACAAACAGGGTAAGTGGGCTTCTAATGTTGCTTCTGATTATTGGGTTCCATTTCGCACCTAAAACCTCACTGCATAAGATCCTTTGTATGTTTCTCATTTGCAGTCCTGGGTGCAATTGTATGTTTCTCATTTGCAGTCCTGGGTGCAATCTGTTCCCTCTGTGCCTTTTGGATGTTGGTGCTGCAAACTAAATCTCTCTTGTTTCTAACAGGTCGCCAGGCAGGCAGCTCCGCTTGTTTGACATCAGGCTGAGGCAGACCGAGGTTCACGCGATCGGTTGGAAGCAAACGAGCAGCGAGTCCCAGTCAGCCCTGATAAACCAGTCGTGGTCTCCGGACGGCTGGTACTTATCATCTGGGTCAGCAGACCCTGTGATCCATATCTTCGACATAAGGTACCAAGGCCAGAAGCCCTGCCAGTCGGTGCAGGCTCATCAGAAGCGGGTCTTCAAGGCCGTTTGGCACCAGACCTTCCCAGTTTTGACCTCCATCTCATCGGACCTCAACGTCGCGATACACAAATACTGATGGAAACAGCCAACACGTGGATTCTTGGCGCAGCGGATCAATCGCCATTTTTGTTGCGAGCTCGCGAAACACGGGCGCATCAGGTTCTATGAAGTTTCTTTGTTCACACACATGGGATGCATCAACGGAGAGTTCCAGAGGAGGCCTCAGCAACATCTGCACTTTTTGATGCATCTACAGGTCTCCCTAGTTTGAATGTTTTGCCCTTGCTCTGTGGAGAAGTACACGAGAAATCTCACGTACGTCGAAAACTGTTACCGAATGGTTTCCTTTCCTCTCCTTAGCATTTTTTGTTTGTTGGCAATGCAAGTGTCTTGGTTCTGTTGGTACATTTGAAAGTACAAAGCATCTGGAGATATAATGTCCAAGTGAGAGTCTCAGATGAAAGAAACCTCCACCTGCTCTCAAGCCCAAAAAGCTTGTGTTGTGTGGTCTGAATCTCAAACTCTCAGTTACTCCCTCCATTCCAAAATATAGTGTGCCCGCGCTTCCTGAGGTCCAACTTTGACAATAAATTTAACCAACGAGACCAACTGTGGCGGGAGAAAAAATTATATAACTGGAAATTTCTTTTGAATACGAATTTACTGGTATAACTTTTGCTCCCGCTGCAGTTGGTCTCGTTGGTTAAATTTATGATCAAAGTTGATGCACGGGAATAGAGGAAGCATTATATTTTGGAACGGAGGGAGTACTTATTAGTTGTCCACTGGAACTTGACAGGTGGCATATTGCATAATTCAGTTGGTTACTCCAGCTCCCCAGATGTGCCAACCTGTCCGCCGATAAAAGGACACGTCACACGCTGTGATTCTGTCTGATGTGTCACGTCGGCGGTCTCTTCTGCTTTCCATTTTGATTTTGTGAGTTTATTTTATTGTTGGCCTCGCAGTGTTGAGATTGCTAAATAACAATCTCTTAAGCAAATTGCTAAATGATTTAATTTCCAGACAAACTACTCGGATCCGTTAATTTGTGATTCCGCAGAAATTGCGGGAATGTCTCGAAGACTAGAATGTTCCTCTGAAGATGAATAATATCATTGTCGACGCGGTGTGAAAACCGTGTATGAATGTACTCGTTCCGTTTCAAAATAGATGACTCAATTTTGTACTAATTTTTGGGACAGAGGGAGTATCTTGTAGCGATAGCAATGGTTTCTAAGAGAGGCTATTGCATCCGCACATTTGTTATCGGCATCCATCCCCTGTCTGTCGATCCTTCTCTGTAGCTGGTTGGTTGGATTCGCATGGGGTGCAAGCATGGCTCCTCCTGGTCGCCCCCACCACCATAAACAAAGTTGTTGCTAAAGGTACCATGCACGGATGCACCACACAGCAAGCAACCAAAATTCTAGAGGTTTCTACAACATGGCATCTAAATTCAACACTTAATTTAAACTAAGATTAGTACAAAAGATGACTATATTCCGTGTAAAATGGGATGTGTTTCTTCCGAAAGCAGCTCAATCTTATTGGTGTAGCTTAACTTAAATCAACCTCCTCGATCGGCTTATAAGATCGAGCCCATGTATATTTTCCAGGAGTGACTAGGGCTTAATCGACTTGAAAATTTCATATTCATCATACCGGAAACTCCTTATCCTTTTTATCCATTTTATATGGTCTTTATTTTTCATGAATACCCAGATCTATTATCAAAGTTCAAGGAAAGTACAAAGTACCTCAAATATAATAAAAATTGCACCGAGGTCTCTGGACTACCGAGTGACCACTACCGTCAATAAAACGAGCCGCAGACTATACCGGAGCCAGCTGAACTTGTTGATGACAACCGGGAAGCAGTGGCGAATCAACTGGGTGGGCTTTAATAGGCTTGAGCCTGCCCTCCAGCAATGCAAAAAAGAAATTAGTAGTTAATAGTATACGTTCCCAGTAGTATTATGGCAATTCTAACCTTCTTTCAACAAAAGAATGGAGGGTTGGCGGTTTTGTTTTCACACCGTTAACTTTGAGCTTGTCCTTGATTTTCCTTCAAGATTCGCCACTGCGGAGAAGTCTTCATGCACGTGGCCCTAAGGGCCAACGCTCTAGAGAGGTAGTCGCCGCCATTGAATCATTCTATAGTGCCTAAACCAGCTCTCGCTGCCGCGCACATATGGCGAGACACCCTAACCCAGCCGCCGGATTGGCAGGCAGAGGGGAGGAGAATCCAGGAGGTGGCCAATGGAGCTATGAGGGGAGAACTTTGCCGTAGCCCCCTTAGCTCGAGGGAAAGGAAAATCCCATTTCGTGTTGTCTTGTTTGCCATAATTTTTAAATACCTTCTTTATAAACTTCTATAAGACATTTTTAGGTCATGAGGTTTTTCCGAGTCGCTTGAGAAATAAGAAAGCAATTCGTTTTCGACTCGGCAATATGAAAGCCCGGTTTGGTTTATGCGGCAATATGAAAGCATGATTTTCTTTATAATCTCATGGAATGCATAGAAATAAGTTCTTTTCTTGTGGTAAGTAAACATTCTTGCCTTTGAGGTCTCACACCTGGCACTTCTAGAAAGATCTACTGTTGTTGTAAATCAAAGTGATGTGTCCAAACATTAGTCGGCCAAGCGTTCCTATATAAACCGCCGGGCGAAAAATACACCGGGAAAAGGAGACCGGCTGGTTGGCTTTGGTTGGTTGGTCGCACTCTCTCCTCTCCATCCATCACCACCACCTTATCATCTTCCCCATCATCGTCATCCTCTCCACCACCGTCTGCGTGAGCACAGTGCCAACGCCGGCGTCGTCTCCACTGCCGCCGTCGCTCGACATGGCCACCACTCAAGGTCAGGAGCCACATGTTTTCCAGCTTCCTTCTTGCGTGATTACTCGGTCGGTTTCTTGTGGCGGGAAGAATTGGGGAGATGATGGAGAAATTAAGCTTTGCTTGTGGATTGTTTGGGCAGAGGAGCAGAAGACGAGCGTCGTCGAGGCCGTGGAGCAGCCTTCCCCCGTGGCGGCGGCGGCGCCGGCGGAGGAGAAGACAAGCGTTAAGGCCGTGGAGGAGCCTTCCCCGGCGGCTGCGGCGCCGGCAGAGGAGAAAACAAGCGTTAAGGCCGAGGAGGAGCCTTCCCCGGCGGCTGCGGCGGCGGAGGGGCAGCGGCGGCCGCCTGCGGCTACGGCGGCGCGCCGGGCGGGTGCTCCGGCCAGCCCCTTCGACTTCTCCACCATGATGAACTTGCTCAACGTAATCAAAGCTACACTGAAGCATTTTACAGTTTCTGCAGAATTTGCAATACTCTGTTTTGCTCTGCTCATTTCAAGCATGAGATACAAATTTGAATCGGTTGCTAATTTGCTTCGATTTCACGGAGCAAATTTGAATCCTGAATTTTGTGGCATGGCGTGCACTGCAGGACCCGAGCATCAAGGAGATGGCGGAGCAGATCGCCAAGGACCCGTCATTCAGCGAGATGGCGGAGCAGCTGCAGAAGACGGTGGCGCCGGCGCCGGCGGCGTCGGCGTCCGCGCGGTCGCCGCAGGAGGTGGCGGCGGCGCTGGACCCGCAGAAGTACGTGTCGACGATGCAGCAGCTGATGCAGAACCCGCAGTTCGTGGCCATGGCGGAGCGGCTGGGCAGCGCGCTGATGCAGGACCCGGCCATGTCCTCCGTCCTGGGCGGCCTCACCAACCCCGCCCAGAAGGAGCAGCTCGAGGCCCGCGTCGCCCGCATGAAGGACGACCCCTCCCTCAAGCCCATCCTCGACGAGATCGAGTCCGGCGGCCCCGCCGCCATGATGAAGTAACCGTCTCCTTCTCGCCGCTCCCCGGCCGCCTCAACATTCCTTCCGCGGCATCGTCAATGGCGGTCGACCAATCTTGATATCGTCTGGTATTCTGTCAGGTACTGGAACGACCCGGAGGCGCTGCAGAAGTTCGGCCGGGCAATGGGGGTGGGCCCGTCTGGCGCCGCCACCGGAGCTGAAGCCGAGGCAGAGGAGGAAGAGGTTGCTGCCGGCGAGGAAGGGGAGTACGAGGAGGAATCTATCATCCACCAGACGGCGAGCGTGGGCGACGTGGAGGGGCTGAAGAAGGCGCTGGCCGACGGCGTGGACAAGGACGAGGAGGACTCGGAGGGGCGGCGGGGGCTGCACTTCGCGTGCGGCTACGGCGAGCTCGGGTGCGCGCAGGCGCTGCTGGAGGCCGGCGCCGCCGCGGACGCCGTGGACAAGAACAAGAACACCGCGCTCCACTACGCCGCCGGCTACGGCCGCAAGGAGTGCGTGGCGCTGCTCGTCGACCACGGCGCCTCCGTGTGAGTAGCCGTCGATCTCATCTCCCGCGCCGCCGCCATGCATGATCACATCACCTGCTTCTGCTTGCTCGCTGACATAGTAATCTAAGTACTGACGATGGAGCTCGATCATGGTGGAAATGCAGGACGCTGCAGAACCTGGACGGGAAGACGGCCATCGACGTGGCGAGGCTCAACAGCCAGGAGGAGGTGCTCAAGCTGCTGGAGAAGCACGCCTACGTCTAGACGCCGTCGCCTCTCTGCATACGCCATGCCATCATCAGTCGATCTTGCCTTCAGTTTGCTTAATTTTATTATTATTTCAGATTATGCTTATTACAATATTTTCCATGGAAGAAAAAAAGGGTCTCTCTTCGGCTGTAATTCATATTTCATCCATCTGTATCTATTGAGTGTGGGTAGAATTTATCTGGTTTCTGGATTATTTATTATCGATTTTGCATTTTGCTGGTCGTTTCAAAGTTTTGCTTCGTGAATAAAGAAATAAAATTCATGTTTCATAGTTTATCTTGGGCTACATAGTTTCTGTGCTTGCATTTTTACCTTTTGTTTTCGTTACATTTTTAATTTATTTAGCAATCTTGGTGCCTGTGAAACCACTATCTGACGTGTCATCTAATATATCATCCAGATGGTTTATGTGGCGATACGATTACCGCGATCTTTGTATCTTTTGACTGCGTTGCTTAATAATATAAAGCGAGACAAAAATCTATTTCATAAAAAATCTGTACGATTGTACACGACGTCTTTTAAAGTTCAATAACCACATCTGAACTATGGTAATAGTCGAGTGCATGTCCTTATATAGGATGCACAACCCGGTTATGAGATGTAGCTTGCACTTGTAGCTGTCTGCTTAATTTGAGAATTTTGGGACCAAGATGCCTGGATTCAAGCTTGTGGTGCAAAAAGCTTGGAATGAAGCTTCCACCCAACCTGGTCCTTGCCAGCTTCTTTTTCACAAGCTCAAGAAGACTAGCCAGCGGCTTCGCGCTTGGAGCAAAACCATCTTCTCCAACACTAGTGCAGCTGCGCATGGCTCTTGAGGTCATCCTTCACCTCGATATGGCCCAACAGAAAAAAAAAGAGTGCTTTTATATGGATGAGCGGGATCTCAAGAAAAGACTCGAAAGAAGAGTGCTTGGTTTAGCCATTTTTAAGAGTGCTTGCAATGGGCAATGCTTCAGAATTATTAATCTGAAGAAGGGCGACGCAAACACTAAACATTTCGACCTCTGAATCAATCATAGAAGTAGAAGAAAAAGTATACACCGTTCAAGCATGGCCCTAGGTGGGTTACTATCCATGAGCACAAGAAGGTTATTGTCTAGAGGCATGTCTCAACCGTCATGAAAAAAGGGGTGCCTAGGCAAAACGATTTAATTGGGGTTGTATTCCCGAGCCTCGGAGGAGGTAGTTAAGTCTGTTGTTTTTTTACCTTTCAGGAGACAAGGCATCGGGCTCCGATGGGTTCATTGGTGCGTTGTTTAAGGTCTTATTGTCAAACCGAAAATCCTCATGGTTGTCAACCGCTTCTCAAACTTGCATGTGATCAGTTTTCATTGGCTCAATTCTGTCAATCTGCTCACATCCCCAAAAAAGACGGTGTTGAAGATATCTCTGTTAGAATAAATCCGAGGCATATCGTTGATCATCCAAGGATCAAGCAATCACACGAGCACGACACCGAGATTTGTTAACGAGGTTCACTGATATGGCTACATCCCCGGGGCCTGACTATGGGCGCTCCTTCCATGCATGACACCGCTACAATACCGTATCCGGTCGCCCTGGACACCGGCACATACCGCCGGCTTTCCCTGCGTTCCGGTGCTATTATTTTGGCATAGGTCACATCGTGTGTCTACCCCCGCTATATATGAGAGGCCTAGGATACAAGTGTCCTATTAGGACACGACTCCATATCCTATCTAAACACAATACAACTCAGAGTCCAACTGTAACCTAACTTGTACACACTATTCGACACAACTCTAACAATCTCGGTACAGACCAAAAAGCATCATTCATGACATTACTAAAATCATTGCCAAGATGTTGGTCTCTCACCTCTCCCCCCCCCCCCCCCCCCCCACACACACACATGAATAACTTCATCTACTCAGCTCTTAGTGCTTAGTGCATTCATCAAGAAAGAGAAGTATACATGATAAATTTGTGTACGTTGGGAACCTCGACAGGCGGCTGCATTGCAACAAATCACCAACCTTGCCCTTCAAGCTTGACATCAAGAAAAAGGTTGACTCGGTGAGATGGGATTTCCTCATTGACATGTTGCGTCACAATGGCTTCCCTTCCCTAGTCGCTTTCGAGATTGGGTTTCGACACTCCTCTCCTCGTCCTCTTAGGGTGTTGCTAAATGGGTTTACTGGGGAGCCGATTGGAGGAAGAACCCCTCTCCCCCAGCTTTTTGTCCTTGCCATCGACCCGCTCCACCACATCCTCGGCAAGGCAACGACACAAGGGAAGCTGCACCTTATTGGAGGAAGAACCCCCCTACTAACCCTGTTGATGAAGTGGCGATTGCCCCGGTCAAGGATGAAATTCAGATTCTCGCTTTCACCCTGCTCTCTTTCGGCGAGGACACTGGTTTGATTACGTACTATCAAAAAAGTAGTGTCTTGCCAATCAATTGTGGGGGTGTAGACCTTGATGACATCCTTCAGTCCTTCCCAACCAATAGAGCAGTCTTCCCTGTGAAATATCTTGGGCTAACTCTTTCGGTGACTCATCTTAAAGTTGTCCATTTCCAACACCTGAAAGACAAAGCTGCCAGTAAGCTCACTTTATGGCCCGGGAAGCGTGCCGCTTCCGCTGGTCGTGCTATTTTGGTCGAATCGGTCCTCACTACAATCCCCATCAATCACATGACACTGCTTGAGTTTCCTGCCGAGATCTGGGAATATATTGACAAGCTCCGTTGTGCCTACCTTTGGGTTGGTTGTGACAAGGTGTCAAGAGGCAAATGTAACATGAATTGGGAACGAGTGTGTAATCCTAAACTTCTCGGTGGCCTCGGCATCCTCAATCTTGAGAAGTTTGCTTTCGCCCTTATGCTGCAATGGCTTTGGTTTGCTTCGACTGAGCCAACAAAACCATGGATTGGGCTTGGATCACCCTGCAACGAGCGGGACAAGGATCTTTTTGTTGGTGCCACGCCCGTATCCATTGGTAATGGCGCGGCCGCCTTTTTATAAGAGTTCTCTTGGCTCCATGGTTTGCGACCCAAAGACATCACCCTCAAGATTTTTGACTGCTCCAAAAAGAAGAATTTCCTGGTTCAAAAGGCGTCGGCTAGTTCAATATGTGTGTTGGCCATGCGGACACCGATGCTACAACTGACAACGTACGATGCTTCAATCAGCGACGCGAGGTGCTAAAACCAAGATCCATCAATGCTGCAATCGGACCATTCCGACACGTGATGCTACAACCGGTGAGACGACAAGATGCAACAGCCAAGCGACGTGCTTCAAGCTGGCTATGGCTACTGCGAGTGTGGCGAGCCAAGGAACATGCTGCACCAACACAGCCGGACGAGGGCGCACAAGCACAGCATGGGAAGGGCTTCGCGGTGCGAGGCACGCGAGAGGAGGAGAAGAGTGGATGAGGGAGTGATGCTGATCCAACAGCTGGGTGCGAGACCATCTAACGGCCCAAGAGGGAACCGATCCGACGGTCCTGCCGGTCGACCGGCGCTGAGCGTTGGCCATTTTTCTAAACGTGCATAAAATTCCGGTGTCATCTGCAAAACAAACCGTCGCCATTAGAGGTTCGCCTTACAGCATGATCCTCGGTCGCGTCTTCCAGCCGCTTCGCCGGCGGCGCCGGCCGTCGCTCCTCCAGACCACATTCCTCCGCCTCCACGGCGCCCTGGCAAACCACCCCAGCCCGTACACAGCCCTTCCCGCCCACCGCGGCCGCCGCTCTGCCCGCGCGGTGTTCGACGAAACGCCGCACGAGGACGCCGTCGCCTACGCCAACCTGATCGAACTCCACCTGAGCTGCGGAGACCTCCCGCGCGCGGAGGCGCTCTTCCACGCGGCGCCCACGGCCGCCCGCGGCCTCCGTCTCGACACCGTGATGCTTGACGGGTACTACAAGGCCGGCCGCGTCGACCACGCCCGCAGGCTGTTCGACGGAATGGCGGTCAAGAGCGTCGGCGCGTGGACCCGCATGGTCTCAGGGTACTGCCGCGCCGGGCGCGTCGACGAGGCGCGCCGTCTGTTTGAGGTGATGCCGGCCCGCGACGTCGTCTCGTGGACGGCGATGTTGCAGGGGTACGTGCGCAGCGGGATGATGAGGGAGGCGCGCAGGCTGTTCGACGCGATGCCGGCCCGCGACTTCGTCTCATGGACGGCGATGTTACAGGGGTACGTGCGCAGCGGGATGCTGAGGGAGGCGAGGGAGCTGTTCGACCAGATGCCGGAGAGGAACGTGGTCACATGGACGGTCATGGTTAGGGCCTATGCCGACCATGGCCACTTTCAGGAAGCCATGGAGCTGTTCGACAGGATGCCTCAGAGGAACGTGTATTCCTGGAACATAATGATCTCTGGTTTCTTCCGTGCTGGGAACGTGGACGAGGCGGTTCGGCTGTTCGAGAGGATGCCAGATAGGAATGCTGTTTCTTGGACAACGATGGTCACAGGCTTAGCGCAGAACGGCCGTGTTTCGATGGCACGAGAGTTCTTTGACAGAATGCCGGAAAACAGGGACGCCACGGCATGGAATGCGATGATCACTGCTTATGCCAACGCTGGCCAGATGTACAAGGCTCAGAGATTGTTCCATTCTATGCCCGCAAAGGACCTGGTGAGCTGGAATGCCATAATCCATGGCTATGCCAATAACAAGCACAAGAGCGAGGTCATGCGTTTATTTCTTCTCATGCTCGGGTCAGCAGTATCCCCTGACAGATTTACATTGATCAGTGTCTTGCTTACATCCGAGAGCACAGTTGAAGTTGGGCAAATCCATGGCTTGGCTACCACACGAGGTCTCCTGTCAGACACCTCCTTAGGAAACGCTCTGCTCACCATGTATTCAAGGAGCGGTGACCTGCACTCTGCCTGGCAAGTTTTCAACATGTTACAAGAGAAGGATCCCGTCACATGGACATCGATGATGCGGGCCTTCGCCAACCATGGCCGTGCCTCCTACGCGCTGCAGGCCTGTGCTCAGATGTTGCAACATGGATACAAGCCCAGCTCGACCACCTTCATCGCCGCGTTATCAGCCTGCAGCCACGCCAGTGTCGTCGACAAAGGCCGTGCCTCCAGGGCGCATTGCCGCGTAAGCGTCCAAGGTGGGACGCTTTATGAACAATGGTGGGGGAAGCTCTTCCAAAGTCTGACGGTCCCTCTGGTTCGGGTTTGGGAGGCTACTACACGGTTCTGGTGAGTGTGTTTGCGTCAGGTGGGATGTGGGAGGAGATGGCAGGGGCGTATAAGGCCATGAAGGGGAGCCAGGTATGGAGGACACCCGGGGTTAGCCAGATAATGGTGGATGCAAAGGACCCGCATGTTCTTCTCAAGGATCAGATGCATCCGCGGTGGGAAGCGATGTACGAGATGCTGGACGACACGCTTGTCCCCCAGATGATGAAGTAGGATTGTAACAGTGTGAGCTGGTTGATGCAGTTGCAAACTTGCATCAGCTGATTGATCTATTTGATTTTTTAGGGTAATCGGATCTCTTTGATGTCAAGCTTATTTCGTCCTACACACAATGCTTTGACACGCAGTACAGATATATGAGATGCTGGACGACACGCTTGTCCCTCCGGTGAAGGTGAATTTAACAAAATACCATATTCTACTTTCCTTATACTCCCCCCGTTCCTAAATACAAATCCTTTTAGATATTTCTATATGGATTACATACGGATGTATATAGACGTATTTTAGAGTGTAGATTCACTCATTTTGCTCCGTATGTAGTCCATGTTGGAATCTCTAAAAAGACTTATATTTAGGAACGGAGGGAGTAGAAAAAAGGAACGCCAACCTGTGTTCATGAGTTTCTTTAGCTACTGAACTCCTGAACCTCAAGAAATTTGGAACTGTCTTCCAGAATTTGTTGATGGCTATCTCTAGTGGCTCTGGATCTTTACTGTCTTGCATATTGAATGGTGGGGGTGCAATGCCATGAAACTTGCTGATGGTAAGAAGTTTCTCGACACTCTTAAAAATATATACACCATCCGTATCCTCCAATTATCCATTTGGGGAGGCATGCTTGGTGCTGGAAACACTTTTGGTGAATGGAGGTGCTGGAGACCTCACTGTGCTTTGTTGGCAATCAATGAATTCACAGACAAAGCATGAGAAAGTCTATCTCATTATCCACACACACCCTAACTATTTACCTTTTCTCATCGGAGAGGTTTAGGGCTGCTTATCAAGGAGAGATAGAGCCACTGACATGTAGGTCCAAGAGTGGAAACCACCAGTGAAGAAGACTCGCATGGGCAACGAGAATAAGATTCAAAATGTGTAATTGGCCCTGTCCAATCAATGGAGTTAAAAAGAAGGCACTCAAACCTCTCTATCAGTTACTGTTGTATGTAATTTCACTAGTATTTGTGATGTGGTGTTCACAGCAAAAGGAAGAGTAAGAAGAAGTTGCTGCTGCTCACTGTGGCAACACTGCAAGCCATCCCAGTGCCTGTGACTAGAAGGTAAAAAAATATAAATCGCCACCATTTTACTCCATTGAATCTTATTTTTAATCTTCCTAAGTAATCCAAGTGTTTATATTTGCAGGCAAATGGCTTTGGCAATTCAAGAAGGGCAAAGTATCCGGTGAAAACTGAAATTCAGGGCAAATCAGAAAGCTTCCACCGTGGCCCATTAGATGGATATACTGGACGGCAGAGATCAAAAGTGGAATTACCAGCAAGCCACTTAAAATTCTGTTCACATACCCCCTTATCTTAGCATGGGCGACTCGGCGCCCGCAGCAGCTGCTCCCGACGTGACGGTGACTTGGTGGCCGCGACGGAGGTTCAGCGGCCGTCGTGCTGCTGTCATGCGACGGTGATTCGCGGTCGGGGTGCTGCTCATCGCACCTGTAGTCTGAATTTTGAAGCTCCGTCTGAATGTCCAACTTTTTTCTGCTGTTGAAGCTTGAGGCAGGCAACCGAAGCTTGATTTTGTAGTCTCATTTCGTTTCTCATGCAGGCAGCCTGTAATCTTTGGATCTATGATCCTGAGAAACATTTGAAATGTTATCAAGCAAATCAGTGCATGGATTTTTGTATTCTCTTCATCTTGACTCGGCGATGTGATTCACTTGCATAAATCCGACGAGCCGAGCTATTTTCCTCTACTGAAAGTGATGTGTTACGGGGCATGTTTGCTTGCATACTTTTGCTGGGCTGATTTTTTTTTTTACATCCTTGATTGGACAGAATAGTACAGTAGGTATTTGGAAGCTCTGCCCAACATTATGTTTGCGGAGCTGGACTAGTGAGCTCTTTTCTTTTCCTCTGAAGAAGTCACAGGCACTCAATGTGAATCATCTTGTATCCTTGAAAGCTGCCTCTGTTGTACAGAATCTAGGCAAAGCTTTGTTCTACTCCCTCCGTTCCTAAATATTTGTTTTTTAGGGATTTCAAATGGTATATAGACATATTTTAGAGTATAGATTCACTCATTTTGCTCCGTATGTAGTCAGTTGTTGAAATCTCTAGAAAGACAAATATTTAGGAACTAGAAAGACAAATATTTAGGAACGGAGGGAGTAGTACTGAACATGCAATTCTGAAAAATGTTACAGCGAGACATTGCTCTTCGTGAGTTCACACGGCCACCCTCGCTAGGTTCTAGAGCCGCATTATATGCATTATTTTTTTTTAATTTATTTGTTGGATTTTTTCTCTCCTAATATTTGGTTTCATTCAGGGAAAACTTGTGAAGGAGCAGCTACGTAAAGCTCGGCTTGGAATGTGTTGTATCACACCACCAGAAACTAAATCAATGCTTCCTTATGTCCACATAAGCGCCTGCTTAATTGAGTACTTCCTCCGTCTGGAAAAGCTCGTCACTCAAATGGATGTATCTAGTACCAAGATATATCTACTTGAAAGACAAGTTTGAGACAAACTTTTTCGAACGGAAGAAATACCAGGTATCCTGTAGGAGGCAAATATTGTGTAGCACGGAGCTTCTTTCCCTCTGTTGCACAAACATGTGAATCTTGGATGTCCTAGGAAGCCAATATGGCGGCAGATTTGTTGGCTAGTAAGCCGGAGGACTCACAAGGGTTCTCTGCCAGTCCGATGTTTTATCAAACGATGTAACCCTGTTTACACATGAATATAACAAACCGCCACGATGGCATTTCCCTAGAAAGAAAAAAACACATGTGAATTTTTCTGTGTAGAGGGCAAACGTGCAGAGATTCAGAAACAACTTCAGACGCCAGATACTGCAGAAATCGAGCCGTTGCCACTCTACCTACTTTTCTCCCGTCGCAACATTCAAAAAACAAACAAAAAAAACTTTTCTCCCGTCAGACGGCGGAGCCGAGCATGTCCCGCGCCTTTCCTCGCCGGAGGCGCCGGCGGCTGCTCCTCCGTCCCTCGCTCCACGCCGTCTTTTCCCGCCTCCATGGCGCCTTCGCAAACCGCGCCGATCAGTATCCACGAGCCCCCGCCCGCCGCGACCTCCACACCGCCGATGACCAGGTCCGCGCGGTGCTCGACGAAAGGCCGCGCCGGGACGCCGTGGCCTACGCCGCCACGATCGGCCTCCACCTGAGGTCCCGCGACCTCCCGCGCGCGCAGGCGCCCGCGTCCGCCCGCGGCCCCCATCCGGACACCGTCACGCTCGACGGGCACCTCAAGGCCGGCCGCGTCGACCGCGCCCGCAGGCTGTTCGACGGAATGGCGGTCAAGAGCGTGGCGGCGTGGACCTCCATGGTATCCGGGTACCGCCGCGCCGGGCGTGTCGACGAGGCGCGCAAGCTGTTCGACGCGATGCCGGCCCGCAACGTCGTCTCCTGGACGGCGATGGCGCAGGGGTACGCGCGCAGCGGGATGCTGAGGGAGGCGAGGGAGCTGTTCGACCAGATGCCGGAGAGGAACGTGGTCACCTGGACGGTCATGGTGAAGGCCTACGCCGACCACGGCCACTTCCAGGAGGCCATGGAGCTGTTCGACAGGATGCCCCAGAGGAACCCGTATTCTTGGAGCGCCATGATCTCCGGTTTCCTCCGTGCTGGGAAAGTGGACGAGGCGGTCCGGCTGTTCGAGAGGATGCCGGGTAGGAATGTGGTTTCTTGGACCACGATGGTCACTGGCTTAGCGCAGAACGGTCGCGTTTCGATGGCGAGAGAGTTCTTCGACAGAATGCCGAGAAACAAGGACATTGCGGCATGGAATGCGATGGTCACTGCTTATGCCAACGACGGCCAGATGAACGAGGCTCGGAGATTGTTTGATTCGATGCCCGCAAAGAACCTGGTGAGCTGGAATGCCCTGATCCATGGCTATGCCAAGGACGAGCGTAAGGACGAAGTGATTGGTTTATTTCTTCTCATGCTCCGGTCAGCAGTATCTCCTGACATCACCACATTGATCAGTGTCTTGGTTACATCCAACAGCACAGTTGAAGTTGAGCAAATCCATGGTTTCGCTACCACACGAGGTCTCCTGTCAGATACCTCCTTAGGAAACGCTCTGATCACCATGTACTCAAGGAGTGGGGACCTGCGCTCTGCCTGGCAAGCTTTCAAGATGTTACAAGAGAAGGATGCCATCACATGGACATCGATGATGCAAGCCTTCGCCAACCATGGCCGTGCCTCCTACGCGCTGCAGGCCTTCGCTCAGATGCTGCGACATGGATACAAAACCAGCTCAACCACCTTCACCGCAGTGCTGTCAGCCTGCAGCCATGCTGGTCTTGTCGACAAAGGCCGGGCAATCTTCGCATCAGTTCGCCGCTACGGGCTCGAGCCAACAATCGAGCACCACACCTGCCTTGTTGACATCCTCGGCCGTGCAGGGCATGTGAGGGAAGCAATGAAGATCGTCGCCGCCATGCCATTGGATATGCGCGACGACGCTGTCCTGAGGACGCTGCTGGGGGCCTGCATGATGCATAATGAGGTGGATGCAGCAAGGGAAGTGGGGGAGGCTCTTGCCAAGTCTGACGGCCCCCCTGGTTCAGATTCAGATGGCTACTACAAGGTTCTGGCCAATGTGTTTGGGTCAGGTGGGAGGTGGGAGGAGATGGCAGGTGTGTGGAAGTCTATGAAGGGGAGCAACGTGAGGAGGACGTCCGGGGTTAGCCAGATCGTGGTGGATGCGAGGACCCACATGTTCTTCTCCAGGGATCAGGGGCATCCACAGTGTGCAGAGATATATGAGATGCTGGACGACGCGCTTGTCCCCCAGATGATGAAGAAGGATCGACCGACTGAAACAGTGTGAGCTGTCGATGCAGTTGCAAGCTTGCACCAGCTGATCAATCTCTTTGAATTTTTTCCAGGGTGATCGATCTCTTTGATGAACAAGCTTATTTTATTCCACGAACAATGCTTTGACACACAATACAGATATATGAGATGCTGGACGACACGCTTGTCCCTCCGGTGAAGGTTAATGTGATAAAATACCACATTCTAATTTCCTGACAGAAAAGAGGAATGCCAACCTAGAGCCCTGTGTGCACCAAACTCCTGAACTCCTGAACCCCAGGAAATCTGGAGCTGTGTTTCAGAATGTATTGGTGCTGATATATACACCCATCAGTGTCCTCTTCTTGTCCATTTGGGAGGCATGTTTGGTGCTGTCAATGCTCTTGGTGGAGGTGCTGAAGATCTCACTGGGATTTGTTGGCAATCAGTTGATTCAGAGATAAGGCATGAGAAGGTCTCAAAAAATGGCATTCAAACCTGTTTTTTCAGATACTGTTCTATACCTGTATGTAAATTTACTAACATTTGTGATCTGTTGTTCACAGGAAGAAAGGAAGAGCAAGAAGACATCTCTGAAAGATGGTCGATTGGCTAGACGAACCTGCATGTGTAGAAGCTGCTGCTGCTGTTCATTACCGCACGTGCGGCAACATTGAAAGCCAGCCCAGGGCCTGTGACTAGAAGGTAATTTTTACCTTTCTGCTCTACTAAATCTTACTTTTAATCTTCCTAAGAAATACAAGTGTTTATATATGCAGGCAACTAGCTGCAGCATCTCAGAGCCAGGCAGCTGTTTCTCTACAAAGAAATGTAAAGAAAGTGGTGAAAAAGATGGCCCCAAAGAAGATGTTGCCGTTGGGCTGAAGTGTTGTTACATAATCTGCGAAGCACAGAACCAGGTGAGTTTATTATGTAACTAGTCACTCACTTTATGCTTTAGTTAAATGTGGATCTGGATTGTTGAACTATATGATGATGATTATGTGCTGTTTGCTGTCATAGACAACTACAGTAGTAGTCATCATGTGTGTTCTAGTGATGCTTTTGCTGCAATTTCCTGTCGAATTCGTGCTATTTGGTGCCCCGAAATGAGGCAAGGTTATGCCAATTTCTTGCAGCCAAAATAGCAATGGGATAACTAGTACTAGCAATTAAGGTGTGATAATAACATCAGGGTGGTAATTGGTAAATAACATGTACTGTAGTACTAGGAATTATTCAGCACGAGCCGATGAACATCTTGAATGCCCCCCTTTGCTTGCTGCTGCCCTGGCTAGTTCTCCTCCGACTCGTCGTCGGTGACCTCCTCTTCGTCCTCGGCGTAGCCCCTGGCCACGTACTGGTTGACGAGGGCCCGCTGGTAGGCCGCGACCTTGTCGGCTCGATCCATGGCTGTGGCGTAGAACTCGCGGTAGTACCTGGGACGCTTGGCCAGCTCGTCGTCGGGGATGGGCATGGGCCTGTAGGGGCTCGCCATCATTTGCTTGATGAGCGCCTGCGGTAGCCTCGTCTTGACCACCTTCTTCCTTTTCTTCTTCCCGGCTCTGGCCGGCTCCGTCGCGGGCTTCGTGCCCGGTGAAAGATCCGTGGCCGCCATCGCCTCCATCATCTCCTTTTTCCTCCTCAGGATCTCTCCCCCCTCCGACGCCTCCCTCTCGAGCAGACCGGCCTCCGGCGCGCTCGCCTGCTCCCTCCTGCTGTTGCGGCGGCGACGGCCCACCATCGCCCGCGGTCGCTCGAGCCCTAACCGGAGGCGAGGAAGACCCGGCGATCAGGTGCAGCATTGGCATCGACCGGCGGAACGGAAGCAACGTGACGGTTCGCCAAAACCAGACCCGTCGCTGTCTTGTTTTTGAATAAAAAACGCTTCTTTCGCTCTCGCCTCCCGATTCGATTCCCCCACAAAGGCCGCCGCAATCTTGTCATCTTCCCCGTCGCCTCCGAAACTTTGACTTCTTTCTCCGCTCCCCGCTTGGACTCATCTGACGACTGCCCTGCTCCTAATCCCATGGCGGCGGTGGCGGGCGAGCCGGAGGTGATCCGGGACAAGGCGGCGATGCGGGCGTGGTCGCGGCGCCAACGCGCCGAGGGCAAGACGGTGGTGCTCGTGCCCACCATGGGCTTCCTGCACGAGGGCCACCTCTCGCTCGTCTCCGCCGCGGCGGCCGTGCCCGGCCCCGTCGCCGTCGTCGTCTCCATCTACGTCAACCCCAGCCAGTTCGCCCCCAGCGAGGACCTCGCCACCTACCCCTCCGACCTCGCCGGCGACCTCCGCAAGCTCGCCTCCACCGGCGCCGTCCACGCCGTCTTCAACCCCCCAGACCTGTACTACCGCGGCGCCGCTGTATCTGGCCGCCCCGCCGAGGCTCCGGGCGGCGCTGCGGCCTCTTCCTGCCTGGAGGCGGGCGGGGACGGGCACGAGACGTGGATCCGGGTGGAGCGGCTGGAGAAGGGGCTGTGTGGGGCCAGCCGGCCAGTGTTCTTCCGTGGGGTGGCCACCGTCGTCGCCAAGCTGTTCAACGTCGTCGAGCCTGACGTCGCCATGTTCGGGAAGAAGGATTATCAGCAATGGCGTCTCATCTGCCGAATGGTGAGTAACAGAATTTGACAATTACTTGGGGAGTTACAGATCCCCTAGATGGACAGTTTTGATAACCTGATAAGTACATTCTTCTGGGCAGTGCATACAAATGTTTTTTTCGGGAGCAGTTTTGCCTCCATTTCAGTAACCACTTAGGGCCTCTTTGATTCGCTGGATTGTAAAAACATGGGAATAGGAAAAACATAGGATTGAAATGTCATGCTCATCTCAATCCTATAGAAGTTTAGGTTGTTTGATTGCATCATAGGAAAAACGAAGGATTCTTTCAAAGAGGTTTGACTGGATGCTAGAAGTCCTATGGAAAGTAGTACAAAAAATTCCTTAGGAAAAAATCCTATAGGATTCAATCCTATGAATCAAACAATCAATATAGGAAAAATTCCTAAGGATTCTAATCCTCCAAAATTCCTATGCAAATCCTTTGAATCAAAGGAACCCTTAGAATTGATGCTCTGACGGATACCATGTCTGCTTCTGTTTTGATGCTTCGGGCCCTCGGTTACATTAATTCTGTTAGCTCAGAGTATTTTCAGTTGCTTCAGTTACAGAGATATGCTCATGCTGTTTTCAGGTTCGCGACCTTGATTTTGCCGTAGAGATATTAGGATCAGAAATAGTGCGAGAAGCAGATGGTCTTGCCATGAGCTCTCGCAACGTCCGCCTATCGCCTGAGGAAAGGGAGAAGGTTCGTCTTCTGCACAAACTGACACTGTTTTTGCACACTTGTATTCTGACTTTTGAAGGGTGCGTTTACAAAAGACAGCAAAATTTTAAATCGAAAGTGCTCTGCACACGATTGACTGCTGGACGATTTGTGCCTGACGGGAGCAGGAGCCACACAGATTAAAACCCCCAGCTGATCCTACGATGTACCTGACTTGTCGTTTGTGGATCGTGCGTCCATACGTCGTGTGTATAGCAGTGCTCATTTTAAATTTCTCACAATGCCTTATCATTTATGATTGTCTTTGTATTATTATTGTTTTGGGTAGTCCACAAAGACAAGATTAAGAAGCTGATACATGTCATGGAACAAACAATTATGATACTCCTACATATGATGAAATATAATCTGTCTTTGATAATTGTTTTTTTTGTAGGCATTATCCATTAGTAGATCACTGGTAAATGCTAGAACTGCTGCGTTGAATAATAGCAACAGTGCTAGCGAACATATAAAGGATCAGATAGTGCAGACGCTGACTGAAGCTGGCGGTCGGGTTGATTATGTTGAGGTAATATTGAAACCTTTTTTATATTCAAGTGTCCTTAGTGTTTTCTGTAAAGCAATTTATCTAGTGATTGAGTTCTGAAATAGACATTATCATAGTGTCAAAAAACGCCTTACATTTTGAGACAGAGGGAGTAGCCTACTGTGATTCACTTACTTTCCTGTTGTAATACTGATGCTGGTTGTGTCCTAGAGAACCTTTGAAATCTCCATGATGTTAGCTTTAGTTTGCATTTTGCAGCATCAGAGATCCTAATATCAGCATAATAATTTATACATTTCTTCTGGAACAATGTACAGTTTTGGTTATTTTGAAAACAAATAATGCCATACTGAGCATCTCAAGTACTCCTAACTTTGTATGGTCCCTTTTTGTTGTAACACTGGTGCTGGTTGTTTCCTGGAGAACCTTTGAAATCAATATGGTATACTTGTATAATTTGTAGGACCAGACAGCCCAATTCAGCATAATTAGCTATTTTATTTCTTATTAGAACAGCATACTGCTGATTTTGATAAAAAGAATAAAACCACGCGGGGCATCTCAGCTTCTCAAGCAACATGTTTATACTGATCATAATAAACTTTTGATTTATATTGAATAAATCTGTGATGCCAACGCAGATTGTGGAGCAGGAAAGTTTGGTACCTGTGGAGATGATCGACCGCCCTGTTGTCATTTGTGTCGCCGCATGGTTTGGAAAGGTTAGATTGATCGACAATATCGAAATTCATATGCAATCCTGAGGATTTTGCTGTCGCCTTGTATACGAATCTCATGAAGTATCACCAATCTGTATTTCTGTCAAAAATAAGAATGATGTTGTACAATGTAAGTCTGTTACAACCACATACAGAGAACTTGAAAAATCTTAGATAAATGTCTAAATTTATTGTTTCAATGATAGATATGTTGCTATGCCAAAAACATATTAAATGTTTGGACCAGCAGAAGGCATTCTAGCTTTATAAATGAATGGAATCCATTGTCAGGATACCCAATTCCTTTAGAACAGTATTCAAGTGTTGAAGAGGCAGTGATACTCAAGTGTACCGGCATTTATTGTTTGGATGATAAATGTGTTGTTTAAATTGAAGTCACTAATTCCTGCCTTCCTGCTATTCCAAAGAACTATTAAATGTTTGGGCCAACAGAAAGGATTCTAGTCTAGCTTATAAATGAAAGGAACCCATTGGAAGGATACCCAAATCCTTTAGATTAGATCAGTTTCATGTCAATCAATGGCAGCCATCTTCAAGAATACCTGGTATATATATACAAGAATAAGAAGCATAGAGCCGCTAGTATATGCTTGAATTCCTGAGCCACCATGTTCAAGTTACTTGCAGTTCTCCCGGTACTCTTCTTGAGTTTTGCAATGGCATGGGCGCAGCCAGCCAATGTGACTGGCACGAGCTTCCAGCTTGTTGCCCTTAGTCGGGTACCTGATGGGGACGCTGGCAATGGCTCTTCCTACACCGTCAAGGACCTGCGCCCGTTGGCCTTGGCGCCGTCCGACTATGTGCATGGCGTGTTCGTGTCGATCGGCACCGGACAAGGCGGCAGGCGGAAGGTCCTTGCGCTTGACACCTCCACCAGCACGTCATGGGTGATGTGTGAGCCGTGTCGTCCACCGTTGCATCAAGTCGGCAGACTCTTCTCGCCGGCTGCGTCACCCACGTTCCGTGGTGTCCACAGCAATGACCCTGTCTGCGTCCCACCTTACCACCGCCTCCACTCGGCCAACGGGTGCTCCTTCGCCTTCCCTTCCGCCACCGGGTACCTCGCACGCGACACCTTCCACCTGCGTCATAGCGGGCGAAGTGCTGTGAAGTCAATTTCTGGTGTGGCGTTTGGTTGCGCGCACGCCACCACTGGGTTCTACAACGAGGACATCCTCGGCGGGGTGCTCTCCCTCAGCCCCTCGCCACTCTCGTTCCTGACGCAGTTTGGTTCGCACGCCGGCGGGAGGTTCTCCTATTGCCTACCCGATCCCACCACCTCGCGCAACCCCGGTGGCTTCATCCAGTTTGGCATAGAAGTCCCAAGCCTGCCGCGGGACGCCCACACGACCACCCTCACCGCGAGTGCCTCGGGCTACCACCTCAGCCTCATCGGCATCAGCCTAGGGAACAAGCGCCTTGACATCGACAGACATGTCTTCACCAGGCACGGCTGCAGCATCAACCCCGCTGAGACCATCACCAAGATAGTGGAGCCAGCGTACCTTGTCGTGGCGAGAGAGCTGGTGGCACAGATGAATGAGCTAGGATCAAAGCAGGTGAAGGGGCCACCCGGCGGCCCGCTCGTCTTCAACAAGATTTCCAGGACGGTGCGGACGCGGCTCCCCAGCATGGTGTTCCACTTCGCGGATGGCGGTGACATGTGGTTCACGGCGGGGAAGCTGTTTCAGGTGATTGGCACGACATCACGGTTCTTGGTCGAGGGCCATGGGTCCCATCGGACGGTGATCGGCGCTGCGCAGCAGGTGAATGCACGGTTCATCTTCAACGTTGCTGCGGGGAGGCTGACCTTCGCGGAGGAGCTGTGCAGTAGGGATGCAGCGTAGGTCTGTTCATGTTGTATTCTGGAAAATAATTGCCAATTCACATTCATAGAGTCAATGAAAACGACATCTATCAAAAAAAATTCAGAACTTCCAAAATTGGATGAGAAGGGATGCATCTTCCAAAATGCTCCCCACACCCTGTCTGCAGTAATTTCCAAGGTAGTTGAGGTGACAGGGCCAGCTTCTTGCATCCTGCCATACAAACAAAAATGTCGCACTTGACTTGAGACCTGGCTAAGTTGCGTTCAATGACGAATGCTACCTGTTGCCTTTCAGCTTATAGATCTTAACTTGCATATTGTTTGCTCTTGCACTCCTCACACTACGACGGCATTAACCTCCATGGAAATCTTTTTTCATCTCTTCCACTGGAGATGTGTATGTAGTACAGTAGCTTTTACTGGAACGATTCTCTGCTGAAACCTGAAATGAGATCCATGATAATATTTGCTGTCATTGAACCTCGATTGGGACACAGTAACCACTTCTTGCATTAGTTTTCCTAGTATCAAATATGTAGTATTGATTTCGTCTGGTGTGTGGCCGTCTGATACCGGCGTGCTGTCCTATTTAGGCATGCTTATGTTTTTCTTACTTTTGGTTCGTCTAACCACTTCTTGCATTAGTTTTCCTAGTATCAAATATGTAGTATTGATTTCGTCTGGTGTGTGGCCGTCTGATACCGGCGTGCTGTCCTATTTAGGCATGCTTATGTTTTTCTTACTTTTGGTTCGTCTTAGTTGATCTGGTCTTTCCTTATTTGTCTGTTGAGATGGTGTGTGAGAAATTGCATGAAGTGTCTTCTTGTTTGGTGATCTTACTGGTCTTTGTAGTTCTTTTGGCATCGGTTTTTACCTGCTTTACTTTGCTGTTTATCGTGCTCAGATTAATTTTCATGTTAGATCTGAGGGTGCCGAGGGTTTAGTGTTGTAGAGATTCCTGATATGTCTAGAGGCTATCCATATTGATAATCTGTATATGTAATTTGCAAGTGATGTATAATGTATGCTGCATATAAAATTTTCACAAGTAACTGCAATTTCAGGGCAATGCCAAGATTTGTTTTCTCAGAAGAGCATATATTTCTATGATGCATGCACGCTTGTATATGATGTGCTATATGCCGAATTTTCTCCTGTTGCTTGCATACAAACGAAATATGATCCTGTTACTTGCATAGAAACGAAATATGATCCTGTTGCTTGCATACAAATGAAATATGATCCTGTTGCCTGGATATATATGATCTCTTTTGACAACATGATCTGCAACTTTGACCACCACACATTGCAGATTTTGAAACAGTACACCATTGGCTTGATACCATTGCTGGTTACTCCCTCTGTTCATTTTTATAAGACGTTTCAGACAGCAGACATTGTACTGTTTTGACTGCTGTCTGAAATGGCTACAGCATCTTATAAAAGTGAGCAAGAGGGAGTAGATGACAACTAGTATGTGAGATATGCAAAGTATAGAAAATAAAGCCCCAAGTTGTCAGTTTTTTATGTGTTATTTTACATGCAAATGAATTGATTATTGCTGGTTTCACTGGCACATATCTGAGCTGACCTACCGCTGTCGCAACCAGCACAGCCGATTGATTGATTGATGATGCCTTTTGTTATTGAATTGCTCATGTTTCCTGGTCTGCTTATGTGTGTTAGAATCCTTTCTTTCACCGTCTCACACTAGGATAGCCCTTCCTGTCATAATTGATAGGGCTTGTGTGCTACGCAATACATGGCAATTAGGTGCTTCACCTCTTAGTTATAGTGAATGCTCTGTTTCCTGTGAGGCTGAGATGTGCACATGAAACTGCACATAGACCACCCTATACTCTATTGCTGGACAATCACTCTTTATACGGCCATTTCGGCTGTTGTTGATATTCTCCTTCCAAATGCTGTTTTTTCTTTTGCGAGGGCATTTGAAATGTTCTTTACATGCCTTTGAAATGCTCTGTTGTCTACTAGCAGAGATGAAGACTTTATAAGACCGACATGATAGCTATCATATTGCCATTCAGTATGAAATTACAACCTGTAGGTACCGGCTCGGAATACGTGTAATTACAGTTTTACATGACTGGGGGATTGTTATTACAGTTCAGTAATATGGTTAGAAAAATCATGCATAATCATAAATTCAAGTACCATAAATCTATTAAGCAACATGTTTATCTCCAGAGCATGTGCAGGAGATCACAGTTTTACAACTGAAATGCTTGATGTGTGACTAGCAAGCTATTATGCATGTATTGTATGCTGCCTGTAGAATTTGTGCTCTCACCTGAGCATCTTGGTTGCACTTGCATCTAATATAACGATCTGCATCAAGAGTGCCACTTGTTAGCACAATAGATCTGAACCTGCATATTGTTTGCTCCTGCACTCCTCAAATTGCAAAGTTACTTTCCTCCACACATCTCTTCCGCTAGATGAACTGTACTTAGCAACTCTTACTGGAATTATTGGTCTGCTGAAACCTGGAGTGAAATCCATGAGAACATTGCTGTCAATACTGAACCTCAATTGGGACACCGTAACATCTCCTTGCATTACTTCTCTTATTATATCTATATGCACTATGATCTTGTCTGGTGCACGGCCATCTGCTACCGGTGTCCCCCACCGGGCATATCTGCTATGGTGTCCTATTTGTTCAGGCATGCTCGAGTTTGGCAGAAGACATACTTGTTTGGTCATCTTGCTGCTGTTCATATTTGCTTGGTATTGGTTTTTCCCCCTTGCCATGTTCAGATTATTTTTCTGTTCTTTTTTCCCTTTTGTGTTAGGTCTTAGGTGCCGAGGGTTTAATGTCGGAGAGGTTCCTGATGTGTCTAGAGGCTATCCATACCGATAATCTGTATATGCAATTTGCAAGTGATGTAAGATGTATGCTGCATATAAGTTTTGCTCAAGTAACTATGCAGTTTCATGTCAAGGCCAAACATCTTTTCTCAAGAGAGCACATAATATTTCTCAGATGCACGCCTACTTGTATATGATCTGCAATATGCTGAATTCGCTCCTGTCGCTTGCATACATATGAAATATGATCCTGTTGCTTGCATATGTATGATCCCTTTTGACGACATGATCTGCTAGATGTGAACTTTGGAACGCCATCCACCACCAGTCCACGATTCAGTGAAGATATTGAAACAGCACACCGTTAACCTGATACCACTGCTGGTTAGATGACAGGTAGGTAGAAACCAAGTTGTCATTTTTTTTTATGTAGTGTTATTCCACAGGGGAATAACTTGGTCATTGCTGGTTTCACTGGCACATATCTGAGTTGACAATCACAACCAGCACAGGCGGTTGACTGATTGATGTTGCTTTTTGTTGCTGAATTGCTCATGTTCCTTGTTGGTTAATTGCTTCACCATCTCACGCTTTCATAGCCCTTCCTGTCATAATTGATAGGGTTCGTCTGGTAAGCAACAGTACTCCCTCTGTAAACAAATATACGAGTGTTTAGATCACTATTTTAGTGATCTAAATGCTCTTATATTTCTTTACGGAGGGAGTACATGGCAATTATTTGCTTCACTTCTTAGTTATAGTGGATGCTCTGTTTCTTGTGAGGCTGAGATGTGCACATAAAACTACACATAGACCACTATATACTCTACTGCCGGACAATCTCTCTTTATAGGGCCATTTTGCCTATTGTTGATATTGCCCTTTCAAATGCATTTTTTTGTGAGTGCCTTTGAGGCCCCCCCCCCCCCCCCCCCCCCCAACCCCCCACTCCCCGCACGCGCAGGCGTCTACTACTTGTACAGATAAATAATTTATAAGACAATTCACCGGACAGGGGGAATGTTATGGCAGTTCAGTAATGCGGTTAGAAAGATCATGCATCAATATTAAGCAAGTGTGAAGGAGATGTTTTATGCAGGTCATAAGATCAAGTGTCATTAATCTATTAAGCAACATATGTTTATCTACAGAACAAGTGAAGGAGATTACAGGCCGTCCGGGAAACCCACAACCACTCAGGACATGGGAAATGTTATTGCAGTTAAGTAATGTGGTTAGAAAGATCATGTGTAAATATTTTTGAAGAATCAATAAAGTGTTAGTGCAGTTAACTAAAGTGATTACAAACTGTATGAGAAACTTTTTTTGACCGCATGAGAAACTTGGTAACTGCTATAAACATCGCGATCGTCACCGCAAGGATCATTATGTCTTCCAGGCCTGAATAGCTCTGCCCTAAATGGCTAAAGGTAAATATACAACCATGCTCAGTGATGAGATGAAGTGCATTGATAACCGTAGCACAAGGCCATATTTCAGGAGAATTACAACTTACATATTTTGCAAACCAAAATTAAGTGGTTAAAAATTATGTGGTCTAATAACCTGAACTTGCCAGCCCATCATGAATTTTATTTCTAACGAAATGCACATGGATAATCCCAGTAATATAGGTACTAGACCTACTTATCTCAAGCCTGTGTTACCATCTATTAAATAATTCCCCACAAAAACATCTATTAAATAGCTTGTTGGGTGTTTATCTCTAGAGCATGTTTACTTTTTTGTGAACTATCTGTAGAGCATGTGAAGGAAATGTTTGTGTAAGATCATCGGCTATCTCCTTGGCCCAATTTGTCGACCCTGTTTTCCTCTGTTCACGGGAGGTAGACGGTAGCTTGTCTCGCCTCTAGCGCGAGCACGGGCTGGCCCATAACATGTGTTCCCATAGCTTATGGGAGCAGTTTCGGGAACTGGTTCGGACCGGTTTTATAAGCTTCCATGTGGCTTTTTCCTCTCTTTTTTCTGTATCAGTTTCATATATTTTTACATTTTTTTCTCACCTTTTTATATGCTTTTTTTCAAATACACACATACACTTTTTAAATACATGGTGAACATGTTTTTATACACATTGATTTTTTTTCCATAAATGACATGAACATTTTTTTTAAACATTCAAACATTTGCTAATTGTTACTCCCTCTGATTCAAAAAATATCGTGGCTTTAGTTCAAATTTGAACTAAAGCTGAACTAAAGCCATGACACTTCATATGTTATCAGTTTATCCAGGATAATGTAGCAAGACGCGAGGTCTCGACCTTGCTCGGCCACCACGCTTCAGCTCCCTCGACACGCTACCCTGCCGACAACCTTCCTTTCCATCGTGCTAACCACCATTCCTTTGATCATGATGACGTGTTACATGCATCTAGGGCCGGTCCCGAGTTTTTGGGGGCCCGGGGCAAAACTAAAACTCAGGGCCTTAGGTACAAATGTCATAGCCATAATAATCAATTATATTCGAAATGTTACAATAAACGCTTGGAATCCACATCGCAGCGATTTTGCAAGTATTTATCGGATCGCCTATGAAGGAATTTATCGTAAAACATCCTTGAAAATGCAAAGCTATGTTTAGTGTCAGAATATACTATAACTATGAAGGAATCTATCAAAAGACATCCTTGAGACATGTGACTATATTAAATTTGTCCATGAATTGTCCTAAAAAAATTGTATCTAAAATGCAGAGTAGCTCAATGCTACTTGTGAGATGCGTTGAGATTTTCCCGAACAGGAGAGGATGATGTAATACAGTAGAGATAACTATTTCCATCGGTTAGAAATCAAGATTATCCATCCAATAGGAGAATCATGCAACAACTCGTTAGTAGTACCTACACATAAAATAACAAATACTTGCACCCAACGCAAACAAGGGGTTGTCAATTCTTTGGCAGTTAATTGCAAGGATTAAATCTCGTAGTGATAAATAGATAAATAAAAACACAAAATATAATAAATAAATAAAATTGTAGCAAGGTGTTTTTGGATTTTAATTTATTATTTAGAAGACCCGGGGGCCATAGTTTTCACTAGAGGCTTCTCTCTTGAAGATAACATGCAGTGCGTAAATAAATTACTATTGGCCAATTGATAGAAAAACAAATAATCATGACAATATCTAAGGCAATGATCACGTCTATAGGGTTGATGTTCGAGACAAGTAGATCGACTCCTACATGCATCTACTACTATTACTCCATGCATCAATCGCTATCCAGCATGCATCTAGAGTATTAAGTTCGTAAAGAACGGAGTAACGCCTTAAGCAAGATGACATGATGTAGACAAAGTAAACTCAATTAATATGAATAAACCTCAGCTTTTTATCCTTAAGTGTCATGTCCCTTTCTGTCACTGGGATTGAGCATCGCAAGATCGAACCCATCACAAAGCACCTCTCTCATTGCAAGAAAAATCAATCTAGTTGGTCAAACCAAATCAATAGATCAGAGAGAAATACATAGCTATATAACATGCTTAAAAAAGTTCAGAGAAGACTCAAATAATATTCATAGATAATCTGATCATAAACTCACAATTCATCGGATCCTAACAAACACACTACAAAAAGTGATTACATCGAATAGATCTCCAAGAACACGAAGAAGAACATTATATTGAAGATCAAAGAGAGATAAAAAACCATCTAGCTACTAGCTATGGACCCGTAGGTCTGTCGTAAACTACTCACACATCATCCGAAGAGCAGCAAGGTTGATGTAGAGCCCCTGCATGATCAAGCCCCCCTCCGGTAGAGAAAAACCCTTGATCAACGCGTGCATGCATCTCCATCCACTTTCCCAAAAAAGCATTCGTCAATCAGTCTTGGCAAGCTTCTAGGAGCTTCCAACCATCTTTTTTCCATTTTCTTTGTTTCCTACTCGCCCCCCTTTTTTGGGTGGTTTTTTAAATGAAAATCTTTAGAATACATTTTTGTCAAATTAATGGATGTTTTTATTTTTTGATCTTTTCTTAAATACATGAACTATTGTCAGATCCATGAACATTGTGTCAAATTCATGATTTTTCAAAATTCTTTCAAATTTCCTGAACATATTTTTCAAATCCACAGACTTTTCCACAAACTTAGCAAAACTTATCAAAAAAATCTGAAATTTTGTGGATGTGATTTTCACCAAATGTTTTAGGTGCTTGCAAAATTTGGTGGCTAAATGACATCTGATGAGGTCTGTACAAAAAGAACAAAGTTTGTGTTGAGAACATGTGAACAGTAACGTGGGTGCAGAGCATCACTTTTATTTCCTTTTGTATTGAGATCATTTTACGTTTTTTGGTGACCAAACTTTGCAAGCTTCTAAAACATTTGCTCATAATCACATCCACGAAGTTTTAGAATTTTATAATTTTTTTCTATGAATTTACTGTTCACTCCGTGGGTGCATCAAAGGTGGGTGCATCCACTACTTTCTCATATCGAAAGCGGTAAACAAACTACATTGCACACATGTCCCGAAACTAAACCAAAAATTTGAACGCAGCATGTAGGACTCTCATACCATGTGCCAGAACTAGCACTCCCGATAATCTTCAGTTCTAGTAATTCCTAGTAGATCTTGTTCTTCGCCGCCTTTGCTCGCAACTCTTGCGGTGACCATTGTCTCCTCAATCTTCATGCACGCTCTCTGCAGAGAATACAGTGGCACATCAGTAATATGCTCTCACACGGTGTGGAATACGTATGAGAAATTGAGCATGTACAAGGAATGACATGCAGCAGTCGGTGTTTATCCTAGCTAGGCATTCTATTTTTTACGGGACTGAAGAAATTTGTGCACTTGACTAGTGAGCACTGAGCAGGCAGACAGCTGCAGATATTGACGTTGGTGGATTGTACTCCATGTCTGAAGTAGTACTATTGGACTGCATGTCTACTTCAAATTGGAATTCTTAGTCCGGGAAGCAGCCAATTCTTCAGCGTAGAGACGTTTGTGTTGGCTTCCATGGGACGTGTGGTGCATTTTCGAGTCGAGTCGTCGATGGTGCCAGGCTAATTCGATAGCTCCATACTGTGTTGCTATGCTTGCCACGCCGTGTGCCCGCCGGCAAGGTGCATGGTGCATCCATGGATGTCAACGCCCCTGACGAGGGTGCCCCACCAGGCAGCGACTCCGACCAGCCACACGCGGCCCGCGCCGGCCGCGTCAGGAAGCCCAGCTGCAGGACCAGCGGCCCGGAATGGAGCAAGTGAAGCCCAGCACACCAAGTACTAAAGGAGACGGTGGCATTAGGTATCGCCATCCAGTGGATCAAGGCAGCGGCGGCACGGCTCTCTCCTTTTCCCCTTCCTTGCCTCACGAACCCTAGATCGCCATTCTTGTAATCCACCTCTGTAATCGCTACCCAATACTGCTGTTAATCGAGAGACCTAGTAGTTCCTATCATCTGGTATCAGAGACCAGCGATTCCTCCACCTCGCTCCACTCTGGCGCAGATAATCGAGACCAGAGGCTTGCGGCAAGCGCGTACTCACCTGGTCGCCATGGATCCGGCGATCGAGGCATTCCTCGACCGGCTCGACAACACCCTCAAGGCCCAAAACAAGGTAATCGCGGAGATCCAGGCATCCACGGCCAAGATCGACGAGCTGGTCAACTGGCGTCCCGATCTGGAGAAGCGCGTCTCCGATCTGGGGGATGCGGTGGCGGCGCTCCAGATGGCGCGCAACCGCCGTCCGTCAAGGGAAGAATCCGAAACCAAGCCCTTCCGCGACGACCGACGTCCTCGAGGGGCCCGGTGGCGGCACGGGCAGCGATCTGCAAGGGCCAAATGGCCACGACGTCTTTAACTTACCACGGGGGAACGTGGCGGCGTCCTTCCTGACGCCGTCGCCACCCCCGGCAACAGGTCCGTCCTCCTCCATGGCAGCATCCCCATCTGCATTGTCACCGTTTGCACACGCAAGTCAGATGCTCGCAGGGTTAGGCCAGTCACACCCATCCATTGCATTTCCACAATTCACGGGCGATAATCCAAACTTGTGGAAGACTATGTGCGAACAATACTTTCAGATGTTTGGTATCTTACCATCATTCTGGGTTCCCATGGCGGCCCTAAATTTTTCGGGATCCGCGACTGTGTGGCTACAGTCCATTCAGAAATGCCTAGCAGATTTTGATTGGGAGCAATTCACTACATTATTCTGTACTCGTTTTGGTCGCGATTGGCACCAAACCCTGATCAGGCAGTTTTATTCTGTCCGCCAAACGGCATCAGTAGCACAATACATTGAGCAGTTTGAACTGATTATTAATCATCTTGCATCTTATTCTGACACTATCCATCCGTTTTACTTTCTGACTCGTTTTGTCGAGGGCCTGCGGAAGGATATACGAGCGGTGGTGCTCGTTCAGAGACCACCGGACTTGGATACGGCCTGCGCTTTGGCGTTGGTCCAAGAAGAAGTGATGGAGGGATCGTTCGGCTCACTGGCCAGGCCACCAGAGCAAGGGCCACGGCAGGGCACTCCTCTGCCTCTGCCTCTGCCCCCGGCGAGATCAGTACCAGCGGCGCCCGCAGCGGATCGGCGCGGCACGGAGGCAGCCAGAGCCGACCAGTCCAAGCTCAAGACGCTCCGCGACTACAGACGCGCCCGCGGGCTTTGTTTCAAGTGCGGCGAGCGGTGGGGGCATGACCACGTGTGCCCCACCACGGTGCAGCTGCACGTGGTCGAGGAACTCCTCGACCTCTTCGGCCTCGACAACAACATACACACCCAACTTGCAGAAGCAAGCACAGACGAGACGGTCATGGCAATTTCTCTATCAGCGGTGACAGGAGGAACATTGGCCAAGGCATTTCAGCTTAGAGCTTGGATCCAAGGACAAGAGGTGCTTATGCTAGTGGACTCTGGCAGCTCGAACTCCTTTGTTAACGAGCAGCTCGCAGCTAGACTGACAGGCATTCAACCGCCTTCCAAGCCAGGCCGTGTGCGTGTAGCAGATGGTGGCGAACTGCTCTGCACTCAAGTTGCTTCAGGTTGTGCGTGGTATGCACAGGGCCACGAGTTCTATACAGATCTGAAGGTTCTTGCACTGGGTACGTATGATGTTATCTTGGGAATGGACTGGCTCGAAGAGCACAGTCCAATGACAGTTGACTGGCGCGAGCGTTTCATCGAGATACCAACTCCAGCGGGGCCACTCCTCCTTTTGGGACATGATGCGGCCTCGACGAGCTGTCAGACAGTCAACAGCATTCAACTTCAGAGTCTATGCAACAAAGGGGCGATTACTCATGTTATACATCTCTGTGTAGTTGCACCACAAACAGAAGAGCTGGAACCAACTCCAGAATGCATTCAGAGTGTGGTCGACCAATTCCCTGACGTGTTTGAGGAACCAGTGGGTCTACCTCCCAGGAGAGCATGCAATCATCGCATTCCTCTGATCCCAGGAGCTCAGCCAGTCAATGTTCGACAGTACAGATACAAGCCCGCACAAAAGACAGAGATTGAAGCTCAGGTCGAAGCGCTGCTCAAGTCAGGAGTCATTCAACGCAGCACCAGTCCATTCTCCTCGCCGGTCATTTTGGTCAAGAAGAAAGACGGCACATGGAGACTATGCATCGACTACAGACACTTGAACGCGATCACGGTGCCCAGCAAATACCCTGTCCCGGTCATTGAGGAGCTGCTGGACGAGTTACATGGAGCAACCTGGTTCTCAAAACTAGATCTGCGTGTGGGGTATCACCAAATACGGCTCGCACCAGGCGAAGAGCACAAAACAGCATTCTCCACGCATCAGGGGCATTTCGAGTTCTTGGTGGTCTCGTTCAGGTTAACGGGCGCGCCACCCACATTCCTGGGCGCGATCCACGGCACCCTCAAACCAGTGGTACGCGTCTGTGTGATCTGCTTCTTTGACGACATATTGATCTTCAGTGCCACTCTAGAAGAACACAAACAACACGTCAGGCAAGTGCTGGAACTCCTCCGCAAGGACAAGTGGAAAGTTAAGCTCAACAAGTGCGCGTTTGGTCAAAACAAGATATCATATCTCGGTCATGTCATCAGTGCGCAAGGCGTGGCAACGGACCCAACCAAGATCGCTGCGGTCGCCAGATGGTCGACGCCGCAGGATGTGAAAGATGTGCGTAGTTTCCTGGGTCTGGCAGGGTGTTATCGCCGCTTTGTCCGAAATTTTGGCGTGATCGCCAAACCACTGTTTCATCTTCTTAAAAAGGGAGTTCCTTTCCTGTGGACGTCCACGACTGAGACAGCCTTTCAAGTTCTGAAACAACATCTGACAACGGCACTGGTCCTGGCACTGCCCAACTTTGAACTCCCATTCATGGTGGAAACTGATGCCAGCGATCGAGGAATTGGAGCCATCTTGCAACAGAAAGGGAACCCCATAGCATTCATGAGCAAAGCCCTCAGCCCTCGTTACCAAGGCTTGTCAACGTATGAAAAGGAATATCTCGCCATCATAGTAGCGGTGGACCAGTGGTGCCCTTATCTGCAACACGCAGAATTCGATATTTACACTGATCAGAAGAGTTTAACACACCTGGAGGAGCAGTGACTCACCACACCTTGGCAGCAAAAGGCATTTGCGAAGCTGCTCAGTCTGAGGTATCGTATCAGGTACAAGAAAGGAGCAGAAAATAATGGAGCAGACGCCCTGTCCCGCGCAAACCCATCAATGATGCTGTCAGCCATATCGTCATGCCAACCAGCATGGCTCGAGGACGTGGCCAACAGCTACAACAATAACCCCCATGCCCAGAAGTTGCTAGAACAACTGGCAGTGCGAGAAGATCCAAAAGGCAGATTCTAGCTTCAGCCAGGCATTTTGCGCTTCCGTGGAAGAATCTAGCTAGGGGGAGGGACGCAGATACAACAAAGAATCATGCAAGCCTTCCACGACAGTCCAGTCGGCGGCCACTCTGGCTTTCCAGTGACGTACAAACGCATCCGGCGCCTATTCGCATGGCCCAAGATGAAAGCATAGGTCAGACAGTACGTGAGTGCTGCACGGTTTGTCAGCAAGCGAAGCCAGATCGCGCAGCAGCCCCAGGACTGCTGACTCCTCTACCAATTCCCTCTCAACCATGGGACATGATAACAATGGATTTTGTGGACGGACTGCCGCAATCCAGCCGATTCAATTGCCTTCTGGTCATTGTGGACAAGCGCACCAAATTCAGCTAGTTCCTACCTCTGGCTCATCCGTACACCGCAGCTTCCGTAGCACAACTGTACATGCAGCAGGTGTACAAGATACACGGCCTTTCAGGGGCAATCGTTTCGGACCGCGACCCAGTCTTTACCAGCCATTTCTGGCAGGAGCTGTTCAAGTCAGCAGGTACTCAACTACGGCTCAGCACGGCCAATCACCCGCAGACTGACGGCCAAACGGAGCGGGTCAACCAGTGCGTGGAAACCTTCCTCCGCTGCTTTACATAGGCATGCCCACGACGATGGAGTTTTTGGATTCCACTGGCCCAGTTCTGGTACAACAATGCTCACCACTCAGCGATTGGCATGACCCCCTTCAAGGCCATGTTTGGGTATGAACCCAAACATTGGGGTATCATGACAGAAAATGTGACCTCGGTACCCGCTCTAAACTCGTGGATAGAAGAAAGAGACACGGTTCAGGAACTGCTGCAACAACATCTGAACAAGGCTCGCCAAGTTATGAAAGCACAGGCAGACAAGAAGCGGTCGTTCAGGGTCTTCGACATCGGAGACGAGGTGTACTTGAAGCTCCAGCCATACATACAAACATCAGTGGCACCTCGAGCTAACCACAAGCTCGCTTACAAGTTCTATGGGCCATTTACGATCATCAGCAAGATCAATGATGTGGCCTACAAGCTGCAGCTCCCAGCCAATGCTACCATCCATCCGGTCTTCCATGTCTCGCTACTCCGCCACGCTCTGCACCCTGGTATGACAGCAGAATCTCAACTACCTCACTGTCCTGACGAACTTGCGGTTCCTACAGCAGTGTTGCAGTCCAGATGGAAACAGAGGAACAGCAAGATGTGTGAGCAAGTTCAAGTGCGCTGATCCAATTCGGACACGCTGGGAACGACATGGGAAGACAAGGAGAGTCTCCGGGCAAGATTTCCCTTTGCTGAGGCTTGGGGGCAAGCCTCGACTCAAGATCGGGGGGATGTCAACGCCCCTGACGAGGGTGCCCCACCAGGCAGCGACTCCGACCAGCCACGCGCGGCCCGCGCTAGGAAGCCCAGCTGCAGGACCAGCGGCCCGGAATGGAGCAAGTGAAGCCCAGCACACCAAGTACTAAAGGAGACGGTGGCATCAGGTATCGCCATCCAGTGGATCAAGGCAACGGCGGCACGGCTCTCTCCTTTTCCCCTTCCTCGCCTCACGAACCCTAGATCGCCATTCTTGTAATCCACCTCGTTAATCGCTACCCAATACTGCTGTTAATCGAGAGACCTAGTAGTTCCTATCAATGGATGTAGAGGTTTTCGTCCGGGTATCTCCCTGACGTGCGGTACATGCTAAATTTGAGCGTCTAAGTTAAGATTGTAGTCTATATATACTCCCTCCGTCCTTTAAAGAGTGTACTTCCAACTTTGTCGGAGGGTCAGACTATCTCAAAGTTTGACTGAGTTTGTGGAAAAATATATCAATGTTTATGAAATCAAATAGGTATATGATGAAAATATGTTTTATCATGAATCTAGTGATAATAATTTGATGGCGTAAATGTTGGTGCATTATTATATAAATACGGTCAAACATAAAAAATATTGACTTTCCAACAAAGTTGAAAGTACATTCTTTAAAGGATGGAGGGAGTAGACCGTTTCGCTCGGGACGAGGCTCGATACTCCCTACTGTAATGCTATGCTTGGCCCGCCATGTGGCTGCCGTCAAGGTCATTGATCCATGCATTTGTGGACGCCGTGATCGATGCTTTGAGGCTCTGGAAAGGATGAGGTTCTGCATAAATTCTAAATAAATTCATCTCCACTCTAGCTAGCTGTTCACCACACACACAGAGGCAAACATTCCAGCGCAATGGCATATCACACTAGAAGGGTTAGGCGTGCTGCGTATGGTGAAGCACATAATTTAGCTTTTTAAGGTGGAGCTTGTTCATCCTCATGGTCCAAATTGTATCCCACATAATGTGGCTTTTGATCAATAAAACCCTAAAAAAAGGTTAACATGAGTCCTCCTAAGTCGTGTGTACGGCGGCACTTTTGGGCTGGCCGATGTGAGGGGGTGGGGTATCCTATTATTTTTCCATTATTTATCTTTCGTATTCTTGGTTTCAACTTTTTTTGCTTTTTTAACTGTGATTTTTTTCAAAACTAGAATAATGTCTGTGATTTTAAAATATGTTCATCAATTTGAAAAATGTTCTTAGATTTTAAAAGATGTACATAAATTTGAAAATATTCATATATTTCAAAAAATATTTTGGATTTAATAAATTGCACAAACTTGAAAATTATTCCAAGATTTAAAAAACATGAATTTGAATTATTTTCCAAACTTTTAAAAAGGTAAAATAAAATAAAAATAAAGATAAATATGAAAAAGAAAAACCGATGAAAAGGGAAAACGGAATTAACGGCCCATTTAGCAGCACATCTCGCTAGGGTGCACGTTTGCGCGGAAATCCCTATTTGACGCGCTTTGCGTCAAAATGTCGCTGTTTCGCATAGGAGATCGATCGGTCGTTAGGATTGGGCCGGCCCGTTTAGGCGTTTCAGCGTTCTCGGTCCTGGGATCCTTCTAGAGGTATCCGCCGGTTTTCTACGGTTTTGGGAAACTCCTAGAAGGTTCCCGAACCAGCTTTTTTTCTTTTGTATTTATTTTTTGTTTTGCCTTTGTTTTGCCTTTTTTTACTTTTCTCTCCTTTTTTCGATTTTCTGTTTAGTTTATTAACTGTTTTTTCTTTTCTTTCCTGTTTTATTTACTTTATTATTCAATCTGCTTTTTAAAATTTATTGTTGTTTTCTAGAAAATGTTTAGAAAGTTACAAAAAGTTCGCATTTTTAGAAATATTATTTGAAATTTTAAAAAATGTTCCTGTTTTTCAAAATTTGTTCAGAAATTTGGAAAAATGTTCAGAAGTTCGAAAAATGTTCAAATCATCGAACACTCATAAAACAGAAATTTGGAATTTTTGTTTGCTTCTTTCCAAAAAATCATCGAACATTCATAAAACATAAGGAATTTTCACATTTCTAAAAGATTTCCATTTTTATGTATTAAAATATTTGTTCACGTTTCCAAAAATTGTTTGGGATTTTCAAATTGTTCTTTTACTTCAAATTTTGTTCTCTAAATTCAAAAAAGATTTGGGATTTTCAATTTTTTGTTCCCATGTTAAAATTTTGGTCTCATTGTAAAGAAAATTTCTAAATTTAAAATTTTTAGGCCTTTTAAATTGTTTGTCCCCATGTTCAAATATTGTTCTCTAAATTCAAAAAATATTCAAGGAGTAAAGTACACTGGCTAAAAAAAATCAGCGCATAATGAAATGCCTAAACCGGCGCATTGCGCTAGGATTCACTTCTACAACCTCATTACAATTTATCAAATAATACCGTCACGTCTTGATGTAGAAGAGGTAGTAGCCTCCCCCAAGCTTAAGCTTTTGCAAGCCCAAACCGGCGAGATCATTGTGGCGGTTGGTCAGGAGCCCATCCTTGGCTCTAGTTGGAGAAGCTTTAACTCATGTAGGCAGACTTGTCTTGAAGGGACTCGGCAAGGCTGCTCGTATGATTGATAGAGCCCATGAGATTGTAGAGGTTAGAGTAGGTGGTGTAGGCTTCTTGTTGTGGCTCTTATTGAGGCTGCTTCTCCTCTTCGTCGGTGGTGAGTTTTACTTCATCTACTTGTTCAGGGCCTTCTTGGTCAAAAGCTGCATCTCCTACCCGTGGAACATAATGCATTTGTTCATGTTCTACGAGAAACAGTTAGGCATAAGCGTGGGCAAGAAGTATGCAACTCCAGGAATTTTGATGCAATGACGACCATGGTTGACTACTACCATTCCAACGCTAGTAAGAACACAAAAATTAATAAGGTTGTTACTGACAATGGGGCGAAGGTGATTATAGTTGAGGCCAAGGGAGTTGGCCAACATGGGGATCACTCCTCCACACACAATATCTCCTTGTGCATGATTTTCTTGATGTGTGAGGTGTAGCAAAAATATTGCCCCTAGTTTGGGCAAATATCCAACATCAAGGTTTGTTGCTTTTCCTAGAATTAGTATGTTCTGATCATTCACCTTAGAAACTTCTCCTTGTGCCTGCAACGAGCTAGTGATAACATAATAGAAATAGCGTATGGCAGGACTTCCAATGCAACTGGCTCTTTGCTTAGAGCAATGTCAACTCATCTGATAGAAGGATTGCCTCGGGTGTGGGTGAGTGAAATCATAATCATATCGAAGATCATCATTGTTGTTGGTGAAGCCAAAGTGACTACACTACTCATCAAGAGTGACGTTGAAATCTTGGTCCAAAAGACGAAAAGTGATCCCCTCCTCCTCACATCCATTTAGCACCAAACCAACATTATGCGAGAGAGTACTAAGAAACTCAAGCGTCATGTGTTCATATGTCTCACATCCCTGATAAACAAAATGATGCAACCCATCATTATCACAAAGCAAATTGAAATCATTAGTAATACCTAGCTTGGAGAGTGTCGGCTCACAAGCTCATTTGGTTGCTTTGATCTTCCTTGCATTAAGCTTCTGGTATTTCCTTCTTGCTTCATGATCGGTGAAGACGATCCCCTAAGTTAAAACTTGTTGTTGTTGTTGTTGTTGTTGTTGTGCGGTGTTCGTCGATGAACTCGAAGCACCATGAATGCGAGTGGACCTCCTCGTAAGCATCTACAAAACAATGCTTCAGTCTAGTACAATGAAACAATATTGATCCTATGGTAGTCAAAACATGATACTCCTCTAAAAATATCAACGAATCCAAGCCAAAATCAAATTTAGATACAAAATATGCGTTTCCTAGACATGGCAATGCTAGGCATGTAGAACATGGATTTGCGAAAAATAAATTGGGGACCGGAGGAGAAACATACTGTAGATAGATCACATGGAAGAATTTGAACTGAAATCGCACGAGTAGGGAAATCAGGTGAAGTTTTGTTAGCGTTTCAAGAGGTTTTGCGGAATATGCATTCTTTAGTGGATTATGCATTCATTAGTCATTAGTGGTGATATCAGAGCAAATATCTCGGTTAACTGATATATCTTGGTTTAAATAATGGGTAACTGAGTGTAAAAATGTCACTCATCACGCTGCACTGCGCGTATCGAGAGTGCGACACGCCTCTTGGTCAATCGTCACAGAATCACCTACGAGATTGGCCTCTCCGTCTCCGGCGGGTCTAGGTGCTCTGCTATCTGCTGCATGCGGCGGTGAGCTCCCGCACTAGTTCCTGGACGTGGCCCTGGTACGCGCACGCGAGCTCAAGGACATCGCACTCGGCCTCGCCAAGCTGCACGCACAACCTCTCCTTGGCCTCCTCCACCGCCTCGGCGCGTGACCGCGCGACCTGCGCGCTGCAGCAGCGCTACATCCCACTCCAGCTCGGCGTTCCGGCGCCGCAGCAGCAGCGACTTTGCCTCGCCCTCCGCCGGTGCAGCTCCGGCCTTGCTGCCGCTCTTCTAGCCCCAGGCTGGCAACGTGACGACAATGGAGATGGATGGCGTGGAAGAGCGGTCGAGCGTTCACGGCGAAGCAGAGGTGGTGCGTCTTGTCTCAGCAGCAGCAAGCGGGTGCACGGCGGTTTTCTCTGGCTGTGGTATGATGTCGACGTCCTTGGGCTTGGGCATGGTGGATAGGGGAGAAGGAGAAACACCCCTCCGCCACCCACCGGCCAACACATGGGCTTAGCCTAGCGCCAACCCTAGACGATGATGAAGGGGAGGAGTGAAGACGTCGGGGCACTGGAGGTTAGGGCTGTCGCCTCTCGTGTCGCCCATGAGGGGGGCGACGCGAGAGGGGCTTATCCAAATCTTAAAAAATGAAAGAGAATAATAACTGTGCCCTTTCTCAAATCCCTTTCGCACTCAAACACGCGTGGAATGAATTAGAAAATGCGATCATGAAAATAAGCGCGTTATCATAAAAAAAGTATGGGAAACCATTGTACACGGTTGTATGTTCGTGTGATGATATATTACATCGTTAACACTATTTTTGTAAAAGTTGTGTGTAAGATATCACATACCGTTCTGATTTTCTAGCTGTATGAGATGAAAGGCTACATCGGACACTATTGACTTAAAAAATCGTGTGGAAGACATCATACACAATTACACTTTTCTAACTGTGTGTGACGGAAAGCTACATCACACGTTTTTTTTGAAATTGTCTGTAAGACATCGCATACGGTTAGCTTTTTGAATTGTGTGCGATCATTCGTCAATCGCACAATCTTTTTTTGAGTGGTGTGTGATGTATACCTCAGACACATTTTTTGCCTATCGTGTGTGATTGGGGGGGTGGGGGGTGGGGGGGGGGGCTTGGTAGCACCCTTGTGTACGAGTGTAGGTGGAGTGGTGGAGGTCCGATAAGGCCCAGGTGGTTTCTTGCGGGGTGGGGGCGGGGTCTATAATTCCGTGCTCTAGGTGTGCAGAGAGGGACAGATAGTGCCAAGGAGGAGAGTTGCATGTGAAAAAGGGGTCGTCTGGGGTTCTTTGGGCGAGTCTAGCCTGTCGGTGTCTAAAAATGTGGACGCGCAGACTCCCTACTTCACCCTTCAATTTGGATCCAGTCTTCTGAATTCTGGACGTCCGGACATGTACGACCTAAAGTAGGGGCCCATTATGAAGGCCTAAAAGAACCTCGACCATCTGTCCGAATATTTGAGGCCGGAGTAAGATCTAGTTATGAACCATTGTAATGCACTATGTTCTGAACTTCTGATATATAAATCTCCCACCTTTCAAAAAAATGATTACAAATGTTGTGTCATGTGCTTTATTTGCAAGTAAGATCTAACATATAGCAGTTCCTTTGACGGCATCACACCCCTCTTTATAGATAAATCAACCAAACTAACATTCATATTGTACAAACGTTCAGAAGTAAAGCAACAAAACAAAATACACGTTAATTGTCGGTCCACCAGCTTAACAATAAGCCCATAAAATATGAAATCAAGTTGCTGCCGCGACATCAAACGACATATGCTATTGTTGGGATGAAAGAAAAATAGAAAATCTTCATCTAATGGCTATACCATAGTTACTGGATGAGCAAATAGATACACACAAACGAATGCAATTCACCCATGCACATTCGAGGAGGCATATTGTTGTTCCAAGTGCACAATAAGAAGAATCGAACACATGCCTAGTTACCAATGAGACATGAGCTGGTAACATGGGAACTTGATCACTGTGTTGCATTATGCTATGGTGTTGTTGTTCGTTTGGTGTACTTGGATTTGATCTTCTTCAGCGACACGACCACATCACGCATCGTCATCCTTTGGTCAGGTGAGTCGCTGGAACAAATCAAACCCAATTCGAATACAGACACAAGAAGGTCGTCGTCCAAGTAGCTGCTAGAAAGTGAGGTGCCTTGTAGAAGCTGGTCATCGATGATTTGGACAAGCTCCGAGGGAAATGCTTGATGAACCCATTGCCTAAGGTCGAGTTGTGCGCCAAACATAGAATCTGTTGGTCTCCTTCCAGTGAAGACTTCTAGAAGCATAACCCCGAAGCTGAACACATCACTCTTCCGCGATGCTTTACCATGTGACCCGTACTCTGCAGAGAAAACCATAAATGAAAATTAAAGCTTAGTTTGCTCAATCATATTTGATTTTGTGGAGCCATAATTTATCAATGTATTAATAACTAGTTGGCAACAGGAGCTAGCTAATTAATTACCTGGTGCCATGTACCCAACTGTTCCAGGCATGTCTCTCACACATCATGGAATTCTCATCACCTAGAAGCAATCTTGCAATGCCAAAATCTGCCACATGTGCTGTCATATCCTCGTCAAACAACACGTTGTTGGGCTTCAGGTCACAATGCAAGATTAGCTCATAGTGGTCATGGTGTAGATACTCAATTGCCATCGACACATCAAGCATGATGCCTAGTCTCTCAAGAAACCCAAGTGTACTTTGAGATTTGTGTAGCAGCCTCTCTAAACTACCATTTGGCATGTACTGGAGCACCAGTGCTCTAAAGTCAAGGTTAGAGCAGGTATTGAGTATCTTTATCAAATTGCGGTGTCGAGCCATGCGAAGAACTCGACACTCAGCATCAAAACTTCGGATGGCCTGCTCCAACTGCATGTCAAGAACTTTTATGGCGACCTCTAGACCATTACTCAGTTGTCCCTTGAATACCTTCCCAAAGCTTCCAGATCCTAAGATGTTATCTTCACTGAAATTATTTGTGGCACGAATGAGTTCATGATAGGATACTATTTGATGACCCACAACATTGTTTGGATCAACAAAAGTGTTGTTCTCTCCCTTCTTAAGTTCCTTTCTGAACAACAGGTATAAGCAAATGACAATGGCGCCAAAGGCTAATGCGAGTGTTGGTAGTAGAAACTGTAGCAAATGCCCATTACTTGACCGAGATATGTGAAGGCATGGCGGAAATAGTAAGCGCGGAGCACCACATAGTCCAGCATTCCCAGTCAAGGATTGCAAGGTGACGTTTGAAAAAACACCCCCCTCGGGTATTTGGCCTTCTAGCTTGTTGAATGAGAGGTTCAACATAGTCAAATAGGTAAAGTTGGCTAGGAACACGGGAATGGTACCAGAGAGATTATTGGATGAGAGATCTAATGATGCTAAGCTTCTTAGATTCTTGAGTGAGCCCGGAATCGAGCCTTTAAAGGAGTTATGCGAAAGATTTAGGTAGGATAGCATATTAAGTTGTCCAAATGACTCTGGGATGCTTTCTATCAAGAAGTTGGAAGATAGATTCATTTGATATATTTGTCTCAGACCAGAAACATCAGCTGGTAATGCACCAGCAAAGGAATTATGAGATATATCTATATTGATAAGTTTACTTAGGTGGAAAAAACTCGCAGGTATTGCTGAATCTAACAGGTTATTGGACAAGTCAACGATTTCTAACAAAGTAAGATTACCAAAGCTACTCGGTATAGAGCCTGATAATTTATTTGTTTCGAGAAATAATTGCTGTAGACTCCCCAGCATACTCATTTGTGTTGGGATAGGGCCTAACATGTCACTGTACGAGAGATCAAGGAATGCAAGATGCTGCAACATAGCAATGGAATCTGGGATTGGCCCAGTGAATAGGTTGTCACCAAGATCTAACCGCTCAAGGCCGCTTATGTTTGAAATTGCTACTGGAAGTCTACCTGTTAACTTGTTTACACCAGCTCGAAAAACGATCAATTGTGAAGTGAGGTTTCCCACAGAGCCAGGCAGGACTCCTGTGAAAGAATTAAATTCTAGACCAAGGAATTGGAGTTGTCTGCACTGGGAAAGAGCTGAAAAAAAAGTCTAGACCCGCCTCTAAATTGTTACTCGACAATTCAAGCACGTTCAAAGCTGAAATTTTCCCTAGTGTTGTTGGAACCTGTCCAGACAAATGATTAGCTGGCAGTGTTAAGAAAGACAATTTGGATAAGTTTCCAAGGGAAGATGGAATATTACCTATCAACTGATTGACTCCCAGAGACAAATATGTGAGTTCCTGCATAAGACCTAATTCTGGTGGAATATCTCCACTGAGGTTGCCATGTGAGAGGCCTAGTGTATCAAGATTGGTTAGATTGCTCAGAGAAACTGGGATCGAGCCAATAAGGAAATTACGTTCCAGTAAGATTACTTCGAGCTGGGATAATTTGGCTAACCATGTTGGCACAACATCCACAAAATAATTACTAGTCAAATATATTACCTGTAGGTTCAGGGACGAAGCAAGCCCTGATGGGAACCTACCGGAAAAATTGCATTCAGCTATCCCAAGATACTGCAACATTGGGAGACTGAAACTTTCATTGCTTGGAAACAACCCGGTTAGTTTACTGTTACCTGTTAATGCTAAGCTTGTCAACCTGGACATATTGTACAGGCCTTGTGGCACTAGACCGGAGAGCTGATTATGTCGTAGGCTCAGGGAGTCAAGCATGGATAGGGATGCAACTATGCGTGGTATAGGACCTGATAGGCTGTTATTTCCAAATTCAATGACCATCAATGAAGGTGTGCTGTTGAACAAATACAGCGGTATTTGTCCATTCAAGCCATTTTCAAATAGAATAATTGACTTAAGGTTGTGAGTATGCAGGAGCATCTCTTGAGGGATCTGGCCCGAGAGTTGGTTCAAAGCTAGATTAAGGTACTCGAGCCTTGTGATGTTCCCCAGGGAAGCAGGTATGGCATTTGATAGACTATTTCCTTTAAGACAGAGATACCTTAGACGATGTAGCCTGCCAATTTCGGCTGGAATGGAGCCTGTGAGATTGGTGTTGGTGAGGTTGAGGAAGGAGAGAAAAGAAAGGTTACCGATGTGAGGTGCCACAGCCCCAACGAGAGGCATGTTTGACAACGAGAGAGCAGTGATGCGTTGCCTGCGGCGGCTGCACGAGACGCCGACCCAGTGGCAAAAAGACGTGCCTGTGGTCCAGTTGGTGGCGAGGATGCGGTGAGGGTCGGCGAGCTGGGATTTGAAACTGAGGAGCGCAGCGATATCGGTGTCATTGGTCGGATGGGAAGAAGAAGCCGAGAAGGCCAAGAGTAGTACTACTAGTAGGAAGATGGGAATACGGGCAAAGGAAGAAAGAGGGGCCATTTCGATCGAGCTAGCTAGGCTGTTTACTTGTGTGTGAGTGATACGCAGTGAGGATGGTGGCGGATTTATAGTGCCGTCACCTTGCATAGTCCGCATGGCACGGTAAGCAAATCAAGACTCAGACAACTAGATAAGCAGTAACCTCCACACATACAAGCTTTGTCTCCTGCGTGGGACGAGTGATGCTCAGTAGGCCAGGGGTGGACGACCGGCCATTGGTCGAGCCGGCCGGGTGAAGTGAACAACTAGTGGTGCTCTGCTATTGAATGGAACTAGTCTGCGTTGGAGTGCTGATTACCACACAGCTCTCGGAGATGAGTTACACTTCTTCTTTTTCGAGAAATTCATCCACTTCATATTTGAAAGAATCCAGGAATAATCCAGCGTGAGCCGTGTATTCAATGTACACCCGGAACTTTGAAGTTGGCCTGTCAACTTATGTGGATGTACGCCGAGTAAACTTTTTTTGCCGTAAGTTTAACAAGCTTACTCGTCGTATACCTTTGTAAGCCGAATACCCATGTTTTAACACTCGGTGTACATGTTGAAACTTGACAGCGTGTGTTTTTCCTGTAGTGTGAATTCTTAAAGCTTAACTCCTTAAAATTTATCATCATGCGAGACGGTTGAGAGTAGTATGAGTGTGAACATGGACCAAGGGAACGAATGGACTAGAGCGGCCATTGAGCTTGGTGGCTGAGCTTGTTTTTTTGTTTTTGCAAGAAAACTTCCGATCTTTTCATTAACGGTCATGGTAATTTGTACAAAGAACATCATAAGTAAAAATTACATTCAAGTTCGTAGATCACGTAGCGACAAGTACAAGCACTGGAGAAAGTCAAAAGCATGTCGCCATCATCGCCCCTCCCTTATTAAAACCGAAAAATCTTGTTATAGTAGACAGTCGAAAAGTCTTCGTGCTAAAGCACCATATAGGGTCAGGGCTTCAAAACAGAAACCGCCGCCAACAAAGAGAAGCGTAAATCGGAAGGATCCAACTTGCAAACACACGGATGCAGACGAATGAAGACCGGATGCAAGCGGATCTACCTTCAACAAACACCAACCAGATACCACGAGATCCGGTGGACACACCTTCACATGCCCTCCAACGACGCTAGAAGCACCATCAGGACGAGGATAGACGAAAAGAACCATATTCCATCTTCAGAAAGCCATCGTCGTCTCGTCATCCTGAACATGGCAAAAACTCTAACGAGACTGAAAAAAACATCTAAAGACGGAGCCTTCTTGCCGGCAAGGGCCGGGATCCATCGCGTCTTGTGCGGAGGACAAGGACCATAGGAGATGAGGCGGACCAGCGGCGGCCGGCGAGAGGCTTAGAAAACCCTCAATAATGCTACACCTACATGATGATTCAAAGGTTACGTAAATTTTCAGGATGGGTTCGTGTGACGAGGTAAGGCCCAATATAATTCCACCACGTCGGATCGCACCGTAAGGTACGTAGAAATCCTTACGTAAGTGTAGCATCTAGTGCGAGCCGTTTCGGTCATTGTTTACCCGTTCGTGTGTGCGCGCGCGTGCAGTGAACATCTCAGGAGTAGCCGTGAATTTACATGCGATGTCCGCAGAAGCTCATCCTTTCTTGGGTCACAAGCGCATCGATCATTCAGAGCATCTTCAGCCGTTGCGCCCCCAAGACGTGCCGAAAATTGCTGCTTGGGAGCGAGCCGGTGTTTTTTTCAACATGGGGGCGAGCACGTCCTCAGCCGTCGCCCCAGATCGGGCCCCAGACGTCATCATAGTTCGGTTCAATTTCAGCAAACACGGCTAAATTTCATATTTTTATATGAATAAAATGAACGGAAAAAAACCCTAAACTACGGGCCGAAGTAGGCGCTGAGCAGGGCGTAGTCCTCGCCGGCGTCGTCCTCCTGCTTCTCCTCCTTGAAACGGCCGGCGCCACTGCTCAACCCCTCGCCCCGACGCGCTGCTTCACGATGGCGGCGTTCGGCGATCTCCTCCAGGGCGCGGCGCTGGCGGTCCAGCTCCATGCGCGCGTAGTCCTCGCGCGCTCACTTCAAGGCGGCCTCTTCTTCGTCGGCCTCCTCGGCGAGAGCAGGCTCCGGCTTCACGGCGGCGAGCCCCGGCTCCGGCTTCACCGTCGCCAGCCCTGGCTCCCTCTTCGGCTTGACCAGGCGAGGAAGGGCCGAGGAGGAGGAGTCACGGCCGCCGTCGTTGATGACGAGGCCGGCGCCGCGGGTGCGCCTACCGAGCGGCGTCTCGGACGGCTCTGGCTTGACGCTGACCAACGCCGGCGTGCCGGAGGAGTGAGAGGGGGATCGGGAGGAGGAGAAAGAAGAGGAGGATGACCATCCCATCATCCTCCTCGGCAGCCACGCGCCGCCGCTCCGAGCGGTCGGGTACTCGAACGGCGGATCGTTGCCGCCCTCGAGGTGCGTGAGGACGCCGCTGAGCGTGCGGCCCGGGACGCCCCACCATAGGCGGCGGCCCTCGCTGTTGTTGCGGCTGCGCGGCGTCGGCGCGTTGTTGGTGGAGGCAAGCCGCTCCTCCTGCCGGCGTCTGAAGTACACCGCCCACGCCGCGTGGTTGCCGATGGCGTACTCCGGGAGCGCCCGCTCCGCGACCGTCAGGGACGCCCGCGCACGCTCGATCTCGGCGTGGAAATAGGCGGGCATCTCGGGGACAGGCAGAGTGTGGACAGAGACCCCGCCCACGTTGAGCCTCCACCGCGACGGAGCGCGTACGTTGGTCGGCGCGGAGTAGTTGGCCTCGTGGAGGAGGTAGGCCTCCCACTCATGCAGCGAGCGGCGGCCGAAACCGTTGCCCGCCGCCGCGTCGCCGGGGTACCTCGCGCTCATGGTTGCCGGGGGGGGGGGGGAGGGGCTTGAACGGCGGAGAGAGGGGAGGAAGTGCGGCGGCGAGGAGGACTGCCGATGCCGATGGATGGGTGCCTCACCGGCGCGGCCAGGGGCGGCTTTTATAGCGGCTCGGGGACGGTCGCATGCGAACGCGTGGCGGAAGGCGGGGCGGCGTCGCCGCACTTCGCCGCCCGTGAATCAATAGCAGGCTAACCGGCGGCAGCTTTGGCATTGATTCCCTGCGGGAAAACCGAGACGATGAGAACGACCACACTTCGTCTCGCTGACGCGCCGGCCCCGCCACTCTTTCGCGCCAAAACGTTCGCGCCGGCGCCCCCGGACGCTCCCCAGCGTGCCGGGTTCGGGTTGGGTGCGCCGGCGCCAATTTCAGCTCAATCTGACAAAAAACAGGTTTGTGGAGACGCGACTGGACCGATTTTTCGACGCCGATGCTAAAAAACGGTCTTGAGAGGGTCTGTTGGGGACGCGGCTGGAGATGCTCTCAGTCTCGGTCATGCATCGCTTTTGCCGGCGGGCGCACGGCGCGGCGAGCATCAGCACACAGCGCGGAGCTATCCAACCTTGGCCCGGGCGAAACGACTGGAACATGCACCACGCCCAGGAATTTACCATCGTAGCGGACGAAAATCTCTACACCAGCTTTGCAACTGTGTTGGCCCCGAGCGACACTGCTCGAACATGCACCGCACGTCCAGGAGATGCCCGATGGGAGCGTACTAGTCAAGCGCTGATCAGTACTAATATCTATGGTAACATTCACGTCTCAGGTACGGGATTGCTGCGCCCTCAGGATCAGTAATAGTTCTGATCGTACGTGGACGTGCCTACATAGCCGCCACCTGAAAATTTTCTGGGTTTTGTTCTGGAAAACAATTCGTATCAAGTAACGGTGAGAACCGTCTGACTTAGACAGCTCTCGTGCCGACTAGACTGAGCTATAGCCACTTCATATTTTATATTGATGTGCCACCCTATGAATATTATCAATAGCCATGAACTCGTGCAGCTGAACGGGCTAGCTATTTAAAACAAATTATTGTGAAACTGGCACCAATCATCATCATGCACGAAATATTTTTATTTGCATAAGAAACTTTCAATTTATTCATCAAAGAACATCAGAGATCATAAAAATTACAACCAGATCCGTGGACCACCTAATGATGACTCCAAGCACTGGAGCGTGCGCTATCATCGCTTCTTCCTGGCCGGAGCCGACCAATCCTTGTTGTAGTAAACAGTCGAAAATCGTCGTGATAAGACCCCATAGGACCAACACATCAGAACAACAACCATACCCGATGAAGAAAGTCGTAGATCGAAACCATCAAACATGTAAACAACCAAATGAAGACTTCCACACAGATCCATCGTAGGCCAGCACCGACCGAATCCCACGAGATCCAACGGAGGGACGCCTTCACACGCCATTGGACGTCGCTAGATGGACCATTGGGACGGTGATAGAATGTGGGAGACATTATTCTTACCGAGGGACATCACCGCCGCCACACAGACCCAACCAAGACACTGAATCTAATAAGAACGATAACATGGTCCCTCCCTGTCATGGAATTGTTACGGTAGATGTCCTTAGTGTCAGGACTTAGTCGCGAGGCCAACACATCTATATGGTAGCTTGAGAGGGGTTAAGTGAAACGAGAGACGCGAGGTTTTACCCAGGTTCGGCCCCTCACGGTGGAGGTAAAAGCCTACGTCCTGCTTCATTGATATTGATGATGATGATGATCACGATTACAAGGGAGCTCTATCTCGAGAGCTATTGAGTTGTCTATCTAAACCTAACTTGTAAAAATTTGTGGAACTTGTCCTCCTTGGGGAGCCCTGCCCCTCCTTATATATGTTGAAGGGCGGCTTACATGACTAGTCATATTAGGATTATGATTACTCTATTACAAGTGGAGTCCTAGTCTTGCTTCCTTTGTAAGGGAATATTCCTTATGCTTTCCTCTTAAGCCGGCCTACCATAACGTAAGCCGGCCTTCCTTGAACTTCCTACTGGGCCTCCGGGTCTTGTCGCTCCTCTAACCCGCTGGCTGGGTCATCGATGAGTCACCTGGCTCGGCTGGGTCATTAGTGAGTGGAGAGATCCGGGCGGGTCGCTTAATGAGTCGCCAAGTCAGGGCAGGACACCAGTGAGTCGCCAAGTCCGGCCGGCTCATACATCCAGCCGGGTCATACCGCGGGGTATATCCCCGACATTAGCCCCCAGTTTAATTTGGATTTATCCATGTTAAACTGATCCTGCAAAATAAACACAAGAACAAATTTGACAGGTTGTGCTCCGGGTTAAAAAATTCTTGTTAGCCGGCACCTAATCATTGTTAAGTCCTTGTCATTTCCTTATTGATATCTACATGTCCATGATCTCATAGCAAATTTCCCTTAACAGATATGTTTCGACTTTGTCAATGTAAAAAATGCAGATACTTCTTTTGAGAAATCCGGGTCAATAGGCCAGCTTCAGAGTCAATTTGGTGACATTGGTCTCTTGTAGAGTCAATTTACTTGAATTAGCTTCCAAAGCGTCGATTTAAAAATATTGGTCTTGAAATACTCATCTGACTTTCAGCCGGCTTGTAGAACTTGCCAGTTTATCATTGCCAAAATATCCGGTTTGTAAATATTGATAGCACCAGGTCATAATTGTTGCCGACACCGGGTCATAGTTATTGGTGACGCTGGGTCAATCTGGTTTACTCAAAACTGAGAATTTGAAGATTTTTCTCCCTTATATCCATATTACCTGTAGCCCCCAAGTCTTGAGCAGAAACAAAGTGATGACTTAAGACTTACTTCAATATAAATACTGCCACTTTGAAGAAATCCATGTTGTTAATCTTAGTCACTAGTAAAGACTGAATACTCCATATATGTAGCCCCCAAGTGTCGGGTTGTCATGCTTGCAGCAACCTGGGACTTGTAATTGCTTTATACTCACAAAAACTTGAACCAGTGTAGTCCCCAAGAGCCGGGTCATTATGCAATAATGAGTAGGGACTTTATAAATATGATCATATAGACTTAAACAACAACGTGTAGCCCCCAAGGGCCGGCTCAATAAGATAATATTGAGCTGGAACTTTATATATACTTCTTTTGAAAAGAACATCATATGATGTAACCTCCATCATGGGGCTTGAACCCACGTCCACAAGGTTAGGAGCTTTGTACTTTACCAACTGAGCAGTGAACCCTTCAATATAATGGAATAAAACTTGTGAACCTTGAATTGTTGACAGGAGCAATTCGTAGCCCCCAAGGGCTGGCTCATTATGATGTGATGAGTCGGGTCTTCAATAAGGCCAGTAAAAATGTCTTTGCATTAGCCCCCAAGTGCCATGGTGCATGCTGGCAGTGACATGGGACTTGCATATTTGATGTGATCTCAACTTGAATAATGTAGCCCCCAAGTGCTGGGTCGTAAGCCTGTAGCGACTCGGGACTATTCCTTCCATTGTAGAATAAATTATATCCATTGATAAAATAATATCCATTGCGCTGAAGCGACTTTTGAAAACATCAATCGCAATATTGGTTATTGATAACCATAATAAAAATGCAGCCATGTTGGCTATTAAAGATTTGAATAATATAACCCGGTTTGAAAAACCGGTTCCTGTGATATTGAATCGTACTGCCAGTTTAGGATACCTGTGCAGTAAGGGTGATAACCCAATCTTTTAGAAGCCAAAAACTTCCAAATGTTTATGATTGTCATATATGGCGACTTATCATCCAAAGTAAAGCCGGGTTAATCGAAACCACATATATGCTTCAGATATGAACAAAAAGTCTCAAAACCCAAAAAATTGTTTTCAAAAAACTTAAGCAAAATAGAAAGAAGAAATTTGAGGCTTCTGATTCGAATACGATCAGTAAACCTGACCAAATGGGTTAATCTAGGATTCGAATACGATCATGTAGCCCCCAGTGGCTTTGGCGTTGCGCCGATCAAGAGGGTACCGACAACTATGTTCTCTTTGGTTCGAATACGACCTATGTTTGAACAGGAAGCCCCCAAATGACCTTGAGAGGTTTTTAACGACCCTGATTCAAATACGATCCAAGTCGGACCCAAAAGTGGTTAAGCTATGATTCGAATACGATCAAGAATCCTCCTAGTGAGTTTGGCATTGTGCGGATCAAGAGGGTACCGACAACTATGTTTCTATTTGGTTCGAATACGACCTATGTTTGAATAGGAAGCCCCCAAATGACCTTATAAGTTTTGGCATTGCATCGATCAAGAGGGTACCGACAGCTATGCTCGATGAGCAAGAAGCCCCCAAGTGACCATAATAAGATAAGCCCATACGGCAGGATACCATGTTTGAACCGTGCATCATGGCAGCAAGTTCTCTTTGCCAACCTTTAATTTTTGTGAGAACTCGAACTTGTGAGAAATAAATTCTTTCTGAACCATAATTTCAAACCGGATATTGAAAGTCTCAAAGCTTTGTGAGAGACCAAATTTACCTTGAGCCGGATTTTAAACCGGATATTGAGAACTTCAGCGCTTTGTGTGAGACAGATTTCCCTTGAGCCTGATTTTGAACCGGAATCCTTCTTTTTAAGTCGGAAATTTTCTGACGGCCTTTAAACATTTGCTAATAAGGTAATAGCCTCCGGGGCTAGGTTATTTTTCCCTCCAATGACCCCAAGTTCTTGAATTCACTGAAACCGGCCAATTCTGCCGAGTCATGTCATTGTAGCCCCTGAGTATTGAGACGACCCGAGGAGTTGTATTGAGATTCTTCATATTTGACCATGATATAAACCGGTATGAGTCCTTCAACAGCTCAGTGATATAACTTGTTCTGCATTGGAGATCTTGCAAGCCAGAGTAACTGCTCTTTTAAAGAAAGCAATATATAATATAAAAATATACTGGATGGATTTCACCTGATATGTCAGGCCAGTAATTATCCACCGCGGAGTTGATGATCACCACGGTGAAGCTGAAAACAATCACGGCCGAGTCGACCACGGGAGTAGACAAATGAGTCGGTCCGGCGTTATAAGCCAGTGCGGACGAGCAAGTTGTCCTCCGCGTTGTAAGCCGGCGCGGACGCATGAACCGGCCGCGAGGGCGGACGGGTAAGTCGTCTGTGACGTTGTAAACCGGTGCGGACGGGCGAGTCAATCGCAGGCGCGGTAAGCCGCGCAGACGGGTGAGTCAACCACGTCGTGTTGATGTAATGAACAATTATCCTGCATTAAAAACATCGCAAGCCGGAGTAATTGTTCTTTGACAAAAAGTAATATATGTTAAATAAAATAATCTTAAACGGATAGATATCACCTGATTTGTTTGAATGATGGATGACCGTTCAACACGACAGAGGCGGCTCAGGCAGACCGACGACTCAATATACTCCTGGTAACTTAACACGGCATAGGCGGCTCCGGCAACCCCAACGGCTCACATAGCAGCGAAACGGAGGCATCACCATGGCGGCAGCTCAAAACGGACCGTCCGGGTCATGGTTTTTTTTTTCAAACGTCTGACCACTTTGACTTTTCTTTTTTTATCCAGATAAGCAAATAGCCACAACAGCTGAGCAGCATCAGCCGGCAAGGCGCAGGGGGCCCTCGCGGGTCAAGTACAATATCTGCGATAATTTCTGCCAGAGTCACATCCATAAGTCTCCAAGTTCGTGCGCCATGGCCCTTCTAAAATTCTGGATGTGTCAGGGCAGCCTGATGAGGTAGTACAATGAGCGCATCATGACGAAACGCTGGACTAGTATCCTTGCCCCATGGTCTTGTCGTGACTGGACATGCCACCAATGCATAGAACTAACCAATTCCTGAAGCTTGTACGTGGAAAATCTGATTAACCCAGTGGCGTTTTGCGGCTGAGGCGGGCGGCTCAAGGCCGTAGCTGCGACTTTGAAGCAGACAGACCACAGTGGCGGCTTGGCACACCGGCGAGGGCGGCCTGGAACAGGCACAAGGCCGTGATAGCTGCTCAGGGCCGACTAGGCGCGAGGCCGCGGCGACTCAGCCGAGGTACAGCAGAAGCGGTCGCGGGTCGTAGTAACAGCTCGGAGGCAGAGATGAGCCGCGGGCGAGCCGGCGTTGCAGTACAGCAGCCAGCGCACACCGGCAGGTCGAAACCAAGACGAATCGGTCGGGTGCCGCCGCAGCTACCGCAAAGGCAGAGACCGTGGAGGTGTCAGAATCTTTGCTGCTCTTTACACGTTGTTGGCTCCAGAGTCCATCCAACCTTGAACCTTGTGCTAAGAAATTATACTTTATAGTGGCTTTATTTTGGACTTGTAGCTTCGAGAATCCGGCGTGACCGCATGGATGGAAGGAGCTTGCGCTCGTATTTGATCTGGTGTAACTTTGCTGCAGCCCTGGAACATGTGCTCGAGCAGCGGCTCAAGATGGCTCGGAGCAGAGGTTGAAGCAGGCATGGCCGCGGCAGTAGCCCAGTACACCGGCGAGCCTGCAGCGGCGGCTCAAGGCAGCGGAGGCAAAGCGCAGCACAAGAGGCCGGGCGGCTCGAAGCGGAGGCCGGCCCCGCGCGACTGTGTCGATGAAGGCGGCTTGAAGGGAGAGTGAGGCCATCAGGGGCGGTTTGGCACAGCGGTTCAGGGCGCAGCGACGGAGAACGCATGAGCCAGCCGGTGCACCAGAGACAGCGAGTGCGCAGGAGGCGGCGACTCCGCGGGGCGCGGCGGCGCAACAATAGCTCAGAGCTGGAGGTGACGGCGGGGCGGCGACTTGGCCGCAGTAGGTGCAGCGGGTCCACATGCAGCGTTTTGGAAGTGACACGGCGAGACGAACATTAAACATAACGGCTCACGAAAAACATGGTCGCCGAAACATGCCGGAGCTGCGGCTTGCTGACGGCGGTCGCGGCCGGGTCGCGCGGTTTTGAGGCCGCAGTCGAGGGCGGCTCGCAGGCATCGCTGATCTGGCGGGAAAGTGATCTGATCCGTGTTATCAATTGCAGATGATGCCGGTGGCCACAACAGGAAATCGTGCAGTCGGAGCCGGACAATCTTGGTCGTCTGTCCTTTATTATGAAAAAGGTAGTACAATGAAATTAGTACACCGGCGTAGACACATTTGTTGGGCTGATCTGGACGCTGGTCTATGCAATTAGTAAGTAGCTATATTTGTGTACCTCTTAAACTGCCTCTGATTCCTTGTAGTACTAGGAGTAGCATCTTTCGTTGATTGATGTGTTCGGATAGCCTCGGTACGTGTGTAAATTTAACTTTTTCCGCGAGGCTAGTCGTAATGAGAGTATCATAGGTAGTATTATGTACGCCAACTAAGCAATTTTGATTATGTGGCATAGACTTAGGACGCCGATAACTGCCACACGTGTGGCATATACGACATGCGCCCACACACCGTGTGTGGTGTGAGCAGGAGGCAGCCCACACGGGCTGTGTGTGGGCGGACATTAGAATTGCCCACACGTGTGGGCGCGGCTACTTCGTGCCACACGCCCAACAAGTACTACTCATCTTCACCCCGTGCGTGTGGCACGAAGCAAAAATGCCCACACGTCCTGACGCAGCTACGTTAGGTACCCCGCGGGATGACGACTTAATTGCCATCCTAGTTGGCAGATGTAGTTATTCGGGATGGCAAGTGTAGTTGTAAAAACATGGCAACTCTATCTGTTTTGGTTAACTATAGTTGCCATGTCTAATTTATGGTAGTTGCCGTGTGTAATCAAACCGTAGTTGCCGTATGTGATTAACTACTTGCCACATATGGTTAAAACAGTAGTTGCCATGTGTGTTTACCTAGTTGCCACGTGTGGCCCAACCATAGTTGCCATGTATTGTTAATCACAGTTGCCATGTGTGTTTATCTGGTTGTCACGCACGCGCAACTACAATTGCCGTGTAGCAAAAGAATCACAGTTGCCATGTGTGTGTACCGAGTTGCCACGTTCGCGTAACTGCAGTTGCCATGCAGCAAAGAATCACAGTTGCCATGTGTGTGTACCGAGTTGCCACGTTCGCGTAACTGCAGTTGCCATCCACAAGGTAGTAGTGTCGTGTGGGCGAAAAGCAGTTCGTCCACACGCGCATGACCTAGTTGGTGGCTGTGTGGGCGAAAAACAGTTCGCCCACAGAATGCAGCTGGCAAACAGGCGTGATGCGGGCGTTTGGGCAAACTCTCTAACGCCCACACACCAGCCCCATCCTACGTGGCACACCAAATCCACCTTTTCGTGTCAAGATTCGTGCAAAAGACAATGAACGACGATCCAGGCGTGTGGTCGAGTTGGGTAACGCCCACACGTGTGGGCGTTAGTGTTTTGTAGAATTAAATAAAGAAAGAGAGGCTTGAGTATCATATCATGATACCGTATTATATTAAATGATGTGCTACTTTATGTCATGCATGGCAATAAATGTAGTATATGATACTAACATATTATACCATGCATTACGGATGTAGTATCATACACTAATATCATATGCGTACTAGTATATGATACTCTCTATATTACAACCAGCCTGATGCCAGGCAACAGACTTTTTCGCCCCCAATTGTTTTCCGTCTGGTTAGCTTCGTCGATCCTTCTTCCCACCTTTTTTTGCTATAATTTTTCGGGGCAAGCGAACTCAAACCATGGCGATGCTTCTCGTGAAAAAAGTGCCACAACTTGTACTTCCGTACTATTCAATCTGATCATCTGCGGACTTCAATCCGGACCGGCTCACACTTGAACTCCAGTCAGCCTCGGAGTAGTAATGTGGTAGACTAATCACTTTGTGCGGAAGATCTCGTCTCGAACTCGACGGATTGAGACGACGCGATGGCGACGCGCATAGATGGAACCCTAACTCTTTCTTTTTAATCCCAAAATCATATATACTGCCTCCACCTCTCGCCATAGAGATAACAATGATCCTTCCGCACCGGAACTTTATTCATCCGGTTAATAGCTAGCTTCTCGATCCCTTAGAGAGATCCCTCCAAGAACTCAACACCACAGTGCGCAGGCCCCACGGTGGGCGCCAACTGTCGTGGAATTGTGACGGCAGATGTCCTTAGTGTCAGGACTTAGTCGCGAGACCAACGCATCTATGTGGTAGCTTGAGAGGGGTTGAGTGGAACGAGAGACGCGAGGTTTTATCCAGGTTCGGCCCCTCATGGTGGAGGTAAAAGTCTATGTCCTGCTTCATTGATATTGATGATGATGATGATCACGATTACAAGGGAGCTCTATCTCGAGAGCTATCGAGTTGTCTGTCTAAACCTAACTTGTAAAAACTTGTGGAATTTGTCCTCCTTGGGGAGTCCTGCCCCTCCTTATATATGTTGAAGGGGCGGCTTACATGACTAGTCCTATTAGGATTAGGATTACTCTATTACAAATGGAGTCCTAGTCTTGCTTCCTTTGTAAGGGAATATTCCTTATGCTTTCCTCTTAAGCCGCCTACCATAACATAAAGCCGGCCTTCCTTGAACTGCCTACTTGGCCTCCGGGTCTTGTCGCTCCTCTAACCCGCTGGCCGGGTCATCAATGAGTCACCTGGCTCGGCCGGGTCATTAGTGAGTGGAGAGATCCGGGCGGGTCGCTTAGTGAGTCGCCAAGTCGGCCCGGGTCATACATCCAGCCGGGTCATACCGCGGGGTATATCCCCAACACTCCCGTTGGAGGGAGCCGAGGTCCTCTATACCTCCATGACCCAAAGGCCATCGGAGATTGGGCCGAAGGAAGAGGAAAGCTTGGGATATTTTCTTGAGAAATTTTGGAATATACTTTTGAAAATCTACCATTGCATAGTTTGCCTTTGTTATCCATTTGTTTGCTACTTTAAAGCTCTCTTAGGTTAAACATAATCTATTATGATTTTGGCAGATGAGTATCCTTGCAGTCATTTTTATGAGTCTCCAGTCATAGAAATTCCTATATGGTTCACTTTCCAGTCAATTCTGAACAAATTATTTATTTACTTCAATCTATTATTTTTTTCATCATTTTCATGACCCCTAAGGGCATGTACAATGGTGGCATATCGATACATATGCCCCATGATAAAAAGTAGTTTGAGGCACCTATATTTACTTTTTCTTCCCAATGCAAGCTACAACTAGTGGGCCTCATTAACAAACAGAAAATAAAGACTCTAATACACATGCATATTTACTTTTCAATCCAACCTTTTCAACTTTTGACACCGGACCACACTTTTTCTCTCCAAGCACCCGCCTCCTGCAGAGGATCCCGCTTTCCTATCCGAACCTACTTTACCTGATATCTGATCCTACATGGCATGCGAGGCATCACCCTGGGGCTATGCGTTGTACATGCCCTAATGCATGCACCTAAGTCGCTCAGAAATCCATTTTCCTACACTTAAATCCATTTTTTCTTGTATTCCCATGTTTTCAGTTCCTACAGAAAACGCTATGTGCCAAGGCACTTTCTTTTTGCGGGACTATGTCCCATGGCACTTAAATTTATGATTTTCACATTTCTGAATAATGTGCATAAAAGTTGCGCTGCAATAGTATGTATGTGCACGGAGACCTAGGAATAATATAACACATAACACTGCTGGAATCACGGTGATTGTGGAGTGCATCACGTTAGTCGTCAAAGGCCGAGTAAATTGCTCAAAGCCACCATATTTGTGGTTAGAGTACTCCAGAACCACCGCTTTTGCCAAAAATCATAAAAAACCACCAACTCTACGGCAAGTGAGTAACAAATCATACTAATTCAGAAATGAACATCTTTTAACAGTGGAACTGGCGGGTGGGACCTGTTGGTCGGGCTGATGTGGCGACAACTAGTCCTAGTCAGTGTGTTGACCTGTCGAGGTGGATGGGGTCCCACCTACCAGCCTCACATCTCTCTTCTCCTTCTTCTTCCTCGTCTTATCTCTCTTCCCCTCTCTGTCTCTCTCATGGCATTAGGGTGAGGCACCGGAGGAGCCGGCAGTGGCACGCTCAAGGAGGCTGGAGAGGCGGAGGTGCGGTCGTTGGAGATGCGGTCAAGCGAGTCGGGGCCGATGTGGATCTCGCTGAGGCCCCCGTGGTGCGCTGCGAGGACAACGAGCGCGGCGTCGACAAGGTCGCAGCAGCCGAGAGGCGGAGCGCGCAGAGGAAGGGGCGGCCTCGATGACGGCACGACCGGCGAGGTGGATGCTGTGCAGGTGGGCCGCACATCAGGGTGCCAGGGATGCCGCGGTGGAGGTCCAGCACAGCCCACGGGCACGGCGAGGCCACCAGTGCTCGCCAGGCGCGGCAGGTGGTGGCGAGGTCAGCATGGTCGGACCAGGAGGGACGGGCGTGCTAGGAGCTGCAGCAGCGGTCGGTTCAGCGACCAGATCGAGCAGAGGATGGCCGGATCCTCTGGCTCGCAGCCATGGCGCTCAAGCGGCGGAACAAGAGGGATGGCGGCGCGACGCAACCAAGAGGCAGGCGGCGAACAGAGGAGGGTGCAGCAGCGGCGACGCGATGCGACCAGGGGGCAGATGAGAGAGATGAGGCAGGAAGAGAAGGGAAGAAGACAATGGTGATGACATGTGGGACCCATGGCCACCTCGGCATCTGATCCACATAGGTCTTCCATGTCAGCCTGACGTATGGGCCGAAACTACCAGCTTTGCTGTTAGACGCGGCTAATATGAAATTAGTGGCATTTGTTACTCACTTGGCGCAGAATTGGTGTTTTTTTTGTAGTTTTCGGCAAAAGCGGTAGTTTTGGAGTACCCTAGCCACAAATGTGGTGGCTTTGAGCAATTTACTCTCAAAGGCCCCCATAAACTAAGTGAAAAAAAGCACTCGACAATGCTCGCCCTTTGCTGAGTGCCAGGCAGAAAATACTCAGAAAACGTCAACTCTTGGTAATGGCCTGTAATGTGTTGCTGCTTGCCATAGTCGAAGGGCGGGAGGGGGGAGGCGGAGGTCCGGTCGTTGGAGATGCGGTCGAGCTTGACGGGGCCGATGTGGATCTCGCCGAGGCCCTCGTGGCGCGCTGTGAGGCCGACGAGCGCGGCGGCGGTGAGGTCGCGGCAGCCGGAGAGGCGGAGCGCGCAGAGGAAGGGGCGGTCTCGATGGCGGTGCAACCGACGAGGTGGAGGCTGTGTAGGTGGGCCGCACGTCAGGGCGCCAGGGAGGCCGCGACGGAGGTCCAGCGTCGCCCACGGGCACGGCGAGGCCGCCAGTGCTCGCCAGTCGCGGCAGGTGGCGGCGAGGCCGGGACGGTCAGACCAGGAGGGACGGGCGTGCTAGGAGCTGCTGCAGCGGTAGGTTCATCGACTAGATCGGGCAAAGGATGGCCGGATCCTCTGACTCGCCGGCCATGGCGCTCTAGCAGCGGACCAAGAGGGACGGCGGCGCGACGTGACCAAGAGGCAGTTGGCGAAGAGAGGAGGGTGCAGCAGCGGCAGCGCGATGCGACCAGGGGAGGCGGAGGAGTGAGATGAGGCAGGAGGAGAAGGGAAGAAGACAAGGTTATGACATGTGGGACCCATGGCCACCTCGGCATCCTATCCACATAGGTCTTCCATGTTACCCTGACGTGTGGGCCAAACCTGTCAGCTTTGCTGTTAGATGCGGCTAATATGCAATTAGTGGCATTTGTTACTCACCTGGCGCAGAAATTGGTGGTTTTTTTTGTAGTTCTTGGCAAAAACGATAGTTTTGGAGTACCCTAGCCACAAATATTGTGGCTTTGAGCAATTTACTCTCAAAGGCCCCCATAAACCGAGTAGAAAAATCACTCGGCAATGCTCGCCCTTTGCTGAGTGCTAAGCAGAAAATACTCAGAAAACATCAACTCCTGGTAATGGCCTGTAATGTATTGCTGCTCGCTATAGTCAAAGGGCGGGAGGGGGGAAAACTGTGCTGCCTCATTTGCAAGTGTTGGCAGATATCTAGGACATGTGGCGCGCTCTGGTAGACCCTCGACGGCCCACAATAAGCCCTTTTGTCAAATTATCTTTGCCGATTGCCTTAGCATCTGCACCTGACTACAGCTGGGAGGCGTGGTGGCCCGTGGTTGCTTCGCGAAGCCACATGGACGTCTCCATCACCTTTCAATTTGGTCTATTTTATTTTGCCGAGTGTCCGATGTAAAGTGACTCAGCAAACATCACTTTACGTGTTCATTGATCTTATACTCAATAAAGGCTTTGCTGAGTGTAATTCTGCCATAGCATTCAGTGATGATAGCTTTACAAGAAGAAAATCCATTTTCCAATTTTGTGATAGTTCTTTGATGGCTGTCCTAAGATCCCTCTCTAAGCTGACAAGTTATGAGTAGATTTGTTCATAGTGATGTATCATCTATTCTCTCATGAATCCACGTCATAGGAAAAAATAGTAATATTAGAGTAAATCACCTTCACCTGCAGCCAAACAGATTATGCAAGCCAAGTGCGACCTCCTAATCGCCAACACCTGTCTTTCTGCGTGAAGTTCACATAAACCCCGACGCACGTGTTCAAAGCTTAAACTGACTGAAAGAACACATGCGACTGACTCTCTATATATAGGAACTCGTGCAAATTTGGACTTCTCTTTTGCCTCTCGCTCAGAATCAGAAAAAGGGAGGAGAGAGCTTCTCAACGGGAGTATTTCCACGAAAAGGGATCCTCACCCGCATCCTCAAGTTCATAGTCTCTTGGGTGTCATCACTATGCATGGCTGTACCAGAGACTCATCCTCCTGCTCCTGTGTCCTGTCTCTGCTCGGCCGTCTTGAACGAACGAGTGGAAAGCGACTTGGACGAACGAGTGAAGAGACATTGACCGAGGTTGCGTGTGCGCGCGTGACCTGCGGGCTATGCGGCCTGTGCGTGTGCGTGGCGTGAGCTGCAACAACCCAATAAGGTGTCCACATTATACACAGCCCGGTAAAACATTGACGAAGGCATTGTAACGCCCCTGATCTAGAGGGGACCGGCGATCTGGAGTAGGTGAGAGGGAGCAGGTGAGGAAGGGGATGAGCTTGAAGAAGGGGTTTGGACTTCAGAGGAAAGTTTAGGGATACAGAAAGTGGTTCATTACGCATGCCTCACTCGACCAACAGGCTGGTCATTTTAAACACCCACGCACTGACACACAAGCTAGGGGCCCCACTTGCCAGGCCTGCCAGGTCACACCATCAAGGGGATGGACAGGCGTGACATTCTCCCCTCCTTAAGACGAGGCCTCCTCCTCCCAAATGGTTGCCGTCGGAAATCGCCGGCGAAGAACGTCGTGATCCTCCTAGGTAGCAGAGTTCACTGTGGTGGGCGACCACTGGACCTTGAGTTGCACCACGGGCGCGTCTCCATGCTTCATAATGCGCCTCTCCAGAATCTTGAAGGGCTTGGTCGCCATGGCAGAAAGGTCTTGGACACGGGGAAGATCGGCGAACACCGGCGAGTAGTCCGGCGTGAACGGCTTGAGCTGGGAGACATGGAAGACAGGATGCACGCGGCTGTCCGGCGGCAAATCCAGCTTGTACATTAGTGGTCCAATCTTCTCTAGCACAGTATAAGGCCCAAAGAACTTGAAGGCGAGCTTGGCGTACGGGCAAGAGACCACGGAGCGTTGCACGTACCGCTACAGTTTCAGCAGCACTTGTTTCGCCCACTTGAAAGGAGCGCTTGGCACGATGCTTGTCTGCCTGCTTGTTGAAGCGGTGCTGGGCGTGCGCCAGTTGGGCACGGATGGCCTCCGTATGCTCGGCCCAGTCCAGGTCGTCGCCGGCTGGTGCTTCATCCGCCCAGGTTGCCATGGCGCCCAGGTTGGCCTCTTTGCCATACAGGGCCTTGAAGGGGGTGCAATTGAGTGAGGAATGGAAGGTTGCGTTGTACCAGAACTTGGCCACCGGTAACCAGCGACGCCATTTCTTGGGGGAGTCATGGACGGCGCAGCGCAGGTACATCTCCATGCACTGGTTCACGCACTCGCTCTGGCCATCGGTCTGCGGGTGATACGCAGTTGAGTATAGCAACTTGGTACCCGCACCTTCGAGCAACTCCTTCCAAAGATTGCCGGTGAAGACTTTGTCGCGGTCGGAGATGATGGAGGAAGGAATGCCGTGCAGCTTCATAATGTTGTCCTAGAATGTGCCGGCGACATGCGTGGCGGTGAAGGGGTGGCGAAGCGCACGAACTTGGTGAAGCGGTCGACGACCACCATGATGGAGTCATAGCCTTCAGACGTCGGCAAGTCCCTTGACAAAATCCATTGTCAAATCGTCCCATGGCGCAGAAGGATTGGGCAGAGGCGCGAGGAGGTCGGCCGGCTTGGTGTGTTCGTGCTTGGTCTGTTGACAAATGGCGCACTAATGCACAAACTCCTCCACGTCCTTCTTTAGGCCACGCCACTCGAAGTGCTTCTTGACGCGGTGATAGGTCGCAGTGACGCCGGAGTGGCCGCCCACGGCGCTGTTGTGGAGCGCGGCGACCAGCTTGGTACGCAGGGCTGTGTTCGTCCCAATCCAGAGCCGCCCTTGAAGACGGAGGATGCCCCGGTGGAGCTCGTACCCATCTGCGTCCGGGCTGGACACGGCCAGGTGCTGGAGGTGCTCCTGGGCATCGGTGTCCGTCTCGTATGAGTTAGCCACCTCCTGCAACCAAGCCGGCTGATAGGCACTACTAGGGAAAACCCTAGTAGTAGCGTTTGAAATATAAATAGCAGTAGAGCTGGGTCCAGCGCTACTGCCACCGCGCTACAGCTAAGTTGTAGAAGTAGAGCTGGTAAGGGCAGCGCTACTGGTAAGTATGGTTAGCAGTAGCGCTGTCCTGTCCAGCGCTACTGCTAACTCTCTATAGCGCTTGAACAAACAAAGCACTGCTGCTAATCCAACGCTGCTAGTAGATGCTTTCCAGCGCTACTGCTAGTATTCCTTCTTTCACAGATTTACACCCCTCTATGTATTTGTGATGTATTTATACATGCTATATACAGTAGTTTCATCAGGTCATACTAAACATGCACTATTCTCATCATATCATAGACATACAGTAGTCTCGTCATACCATCATCATCATCATCATTCAACACAAATATCATCACATCTCGAAAATAGCGATACACAAGTCATTTCATGTCTCGAATAAGTGCAACTGCATGGTCATGGCACACACACAAGTTTCATCATCTCTATCTAAGCCATGATGTAGAAGAGAAGAGCGATCAACATGAGCAAGAGCGCGACTATGTAGTACTTCAGGCACCAGCGCCCCCGATGATGCAGGAGCGTCCACCTCAAGTAACTACTTTCCGCTTCAGCTCTACTGTCGAACCCTCTATGGCTAGCACCCGGGTACTTGTCCACCTAGGCCTGAGCGTCTGGCCAGTGGTCGTAGACTCCTGGAACCCTCCCAATGAACACGGTGTAGCATTCCTTCGCCATCTTTAATCTATGTACATGCATCATCATTTGATGAATTGAACGATAATATGCAACATAATGTACTTAAGAAAACAAAGAGGCATAATTAGCAAAATAAAAGCAACCAATAGTAAACATAAATGACGAAGTTCCTTATACTCAAACTAATTAACTAGAGCGATCTATGCTAGTTCATGACCACGGTTTAGTTACATCACATAATTTCGCCATGCATAAATTCAAAGTTTTGCGATATAAAGACAGTAGTGACACATTGTCATCGACAACCAGTCCTCCATGTCGGCGGTCCAATCTTCATAGTCAGGGAGGAAGCACCCGAGCTTCTTGAAAGGCTTTAGGTCCAGACGCTGAGCGAGTAGCAGTGCTCGGACATCAGCCCACGTGATTGGCCCATGGTAGAACATACCTATTGGTTTGAGGACCTGCTTCATGGTCACTTGGGTAAGTTCACACTGTACATGACAAAACTCAGCTCGAATTCGATGATCCTGTGTCTTTCCTATGCTTGTGGCCCAGCTGACAATCTAGGCATCTTCGGTAGTAGGTGACATGCGAAGGCGTTGATTATCCCTTCTGTACTCGAGCAGGTGATGCATGAGGTAGAATCCATCAGCCTTACTGGTGTGCGATTGCTGGATGCAGGAGAAGTCGGTCTTATGGCGGAAAACTAGCCCGTCCTTCCTGTGCCTTTTCACATTGATATATCCACCAGATAGGCTGAAGGTAAACATGGCAGTATCAAGAACACTCTTTACGTGCGTGCAATCCTTTTTCTTTAGGTTCTTCGATGAGTCCAAGTACATAGCATTGGAGTATTCCTGGGACAGAACCATGAGCACGACGCCGCCCCCGCTTCGCAAATTAAGTACACCTCAAATTAGCCTTCATGCTTGCAAAGGAATGATTAACACTTACGAAAGGATATGCGCGGATGACTTACGTGGGATGATAAGGCAGGAGAATCACTTCCTTGTCCTTATTAGCGATCATGAATTCGCCGAGGTACTTGCTCGCATAGTCACGGTGCACTTTGCAAACTGCCAAGAAGCTCTCGTGCGTATAGTACGGGTCTGCGACGCAGATATATTTTATGTTCTCGATCCTGATGAAGTAGTTGAGATATAGAGCATACATGCGGATGAACTGGAAATCCAGCTTGGTCATGTGGAACATGTCATAGATGTAGTCAAATCGCAGGATGAACTAATTCGCGGGCTAGGTCTCGACGTACAACTTCCCACCCGGCACCTGAGCCGCGTAAAGAGGGTATCCTGGGTTTTCCATGATCAAAAGGCTTTTCTCTCTGGCCAACACATCCTCATGGAGTCTCTTTAGATCATTGTTTAGTATGTGCTCTAGCGCTTTGGCAGGTAGGATCGGGTCGCCGGTGACATGGAAACGCTTCGCACCTTAGAAAGGTATTCTGTCTACTACCCGGGGCTTCAGAGGCGGCTAGCTGCTTGAAGTAGCTTTGGTGCCTTTAGGGCCTTTACTGTCCGGTCTCCTCCTTTGCTTCTTGGCGGGTGGCGGTAGTGAGCCCACCATACCTTCCCTAACCACCACCCCCAGTGTCGTCGGGCTAATCAGTGGACGGGCCTCGGGGGGTTGCTGGGTAGAGGCAGCATCTGGAGGCGTCTCCTGCGAGGATCGCTTGAAGAGAGACTTTTTGCATTCCTCCTTAGGACGTTCCGGCTCTGGCAAATCAGGCAGCATCAAGTCATCATCTCCACGCTCATAGCCTGAGTCTTCGTCGTCCTGAGCTATAAATCTTCCATCATCATAGGCGGTACTGAAATACTTTTCTGGGTCATCATCATCCTCCTCCATGTCATCATCAACATTTGCTTCTTCGACAGTGGGGGCGACATGATATGGCACTAACGGAGGCTCTCCCTCGCGTCGTCCGCTATCACCCGCCACGATAGGTGCAGGTAATTTGGTAGGTGGGGTGGTGTTCTTACCTTCTTGAGAAGGTGGTGTTGGTGTGATACTGGGCACCTCGAGACAAAGAAGAGACTTCGGCCAAGGCAAGAACCAGCCCTTGCATGCGCCAATCCTCAGGGGGGGGGGGGGTCTCGTTGTCATCGACTGGTACCGGAGGAGGCAAATCCTCGAAGCTTGCTAAGACACTGGAGACGTTAACCTTGAAGATGCCATTGGGCATCTCTCGATTATGGAACATGTGGTCCTTCGGCTTCACGATCATTGCCTTTCCCACGGCCACCTTCTGGCCCTTGATGTCGTACAGTAGGGTGCATGGGGTATCGTTGGCCTACGAAGAAGACATGTCTGCGACTTCAAATATCTGAAAGGCAACTGAAACGGAAGACTATAGACATGCTGATGAAAAGGGTATGATGCGTAATTACCGTGAGGGCGTCGAGCTCAGCCAGCGATGAAGGCCCGCCGAGCATGCAAGAGATGGAGGTCGGGTTCAATATGAATAGGGTTTCAGACAAAAACTCAGCTATTACAAAGACATTTCATTTTAATCTTATTTTAACTCCATAATTTTTGTGTGTTCAATATGAACCATTCAAAGCCACATCCTTAAATTTCAACCCTTTTTGACTCCATTTGCTATTTTTTATTCATTTAATGATTCTTTGAGCTAAATTAGCCTGAAATTGAAAAGCACTACAAATGAACTCTGAAAACCCTAAACCCGGGATTTAAAACGTCCGAAACTCTATTATAAATAGTAAACACTAAAGGTTCAAACCCAAAACCTAACCCTAAACTTGGAAATCTAAACCCTAAAACGTCCAAAAACTCTATTTCCCTTTGGAAGTTTGGGATTTTAAGAAATTGTCAAAACGGAAAACTTGTTGTTTCATCAGATATATCTTTTTGTTCTGCAAATTTTGATATACTATTTGTATTTTTCTGAATTAGGATGATTTAGTTATGATTTTTCCAAGTTTAATGTGGTAAAAGGCTTTAGTCTCGGTTGGTGTCTCCAACAGGGACTAAAGATAGACCTTTAGTCCCGGTTAAAGAAACCAACCGGGACTAACAGGCTAGGAGAAAAAAAAATTGAAATTTGAAAAAAAATATTGAAAAAAAATCAATTTTTCAGTCCCGGTTGGTACCTCCAACCGGGACTAAAGGTCTAATCTTTAGTCCCGGTTTGAGACATGAACCGGGACTAAAGTGAAGGAAATATGCCCTAGAGGCAATAATAAAGTTATTATTTATTTCCTTATATCATGATAAATGTTTATTATTCATGCTAGAATTGTATTAACCGGAAACATAATACATGTGTGAATACATAGACAAACAGAGTGTCACTAGTATGCCTCTACTTGACTAGCTCGTTAATCAAAGATGGTTATGTTTCCTAACCATGAACAAAGAGTTGTTATTTGATTAACGGGATCACATCATTAGGTGAATGATCTGATTGACATGACCCATTCCATTAGCTTAGCACCAGATCGTTTAGTATGTTGCTATTGCTTTCTTCATGACTTATACATGTTCCTATGACTATGAGATTATGCAACTCCCGTTTGCCGGAGGAACACTTTGTGTGGTACCAAACATCACAACGTAAATGGGTGATTATAAAGGTGCTCTACAGGTGTCTCCAAAGGTACATGTTGGGTTGGCGTATTTCGAGATTAGGATTTGTCACTCCGATTGTCGGAGAGGTATCTCTGGGCCCTCTCGGTAATGCACATCACATAAGCCTTGCAAGCATTGCAACTAATGAGTTAGTTGCGAAATGATGTATTACGGAACGAGTAAAGAGACTTGCCGGTAACGAGATTGAACTAGGTATTGAGATATCGACGATCGAATCTCGGGCAAGTAACATACCGATGACAAAGGGAACAACGTATGTTGTTATGCGGTCTGACCGATAAAGATCTTCGTAGAATATGTAGGAACCAATATGACCATCCAGGTTCCGCTATTGGTTATTGACCGGAGACGTGTCTCGGTCATGTCTACATTGTTCTCGAACCGTAGGGTCCGCACGCTTAACGTTACGATGACAATTTCATTAAGAGTTTATGTATTTTGATGTACCGAAGGTTGTTCGGAGTCCCGGATGTGATCGTGGACATGACGAGGAGTCTCGAAATGGTCGAGACATAGAGATCGATATATTGGAAGCCTATATTTGGATATCGGAATCGTTCCGGGTGAAATCGGGATTTTACCGGAGTACCGGGGGGGGGGGGGGGGGTTACCGGAACCCCCCGGGGGGTTATTGGGCCTACATGGGCCTTAAGGGAGAAGAGGAAAGGAGGCAAGAGGTGGCCGCGCGCCCCTCCCCTTCCTAGTCCGAATAGGACATGGGAAGGGGGGCGCCCCCCCCTTTCCTTTCCCTCTTCCTCCTCTTTCCCCTTCTCCTTATCCAACTAGGAAAGAAGGGAGTCCTACTCCCGGTGGGAGTAGGACTCCCCCTTGGCGCGCCCTCCTTGGCCGGCCGCCCCCTCCCCTTGGCTCCTTTATATACGGGGGCAGGGGGCACCCTAGGGCACACAAGTTGATCTTTGTGATCGTTCCTTAGCCGTGTGCGGTGCCCCCCTCCATGATATTACACCTCGGTCATATTGTAGCGGTGCTTAGGCGAAGCCCTGCGATGGTTGAACATCAAGATCGTCACCACGCCGTCGTGCTGACGGAACTCTTCCCCGAAGCTTTGCTGGATCGGAGCTCGGGGAGCGTCATCGAGCTGAACGTGTGCCAAGAACTCGGAGGTGCCGGAGTAACAGTGCTTGGATCAGTTGAACCGGGAAGACGTACGACTACTTCCTCTACGTTGCGTCAACGCTTCCACTTCGGTCTACGAGGGTACGTAGACAACACTCTCCCCTCTCGTTGCTGTGCATCACCATGATCTTGCTTGTGCGTAGGAATTTTTTTGAAATTACTACGTTCCCCAACAGTGGCATCCGAGCCTAGGTTTTATATGTTGATGTTATATGCACGAGTAGAACACAAGTGAGTTGTGGGCGATATATGTCATACTGCTTACCAGCATGTCATACTTTGGTTCGGCGGTATTGTTGGACGAAGTGGCCCGGACCGACATTACGCGTACGCTTACGCGAGACCGATTCTCCCGACGTGCTTTGCACATAGGTGGCTTGCGGGTGACAGTTTCTCCAACTTTAGTTGAACCGAGTGTGGCTACGCCCGGTCCTTGCGAAGGTTAAAACAGCACCAACTTGACAAACTATCGTTGTGGTTTTGATGCGTAGGTAAGATTGGTTCTTGCTTAAGCCCGTAGCAGCCACGTAAAACTTGCAACAACAAAGTAGAGGACGTCTAACTTGTTTTTGCAGGGGCATGTTGTGATGTGATATGGTCAAGACATGATGCTAAATTTTATTGTATGAGATGATCATGTTTTATAACCGAGTTATCGGCAACTGGCAGGAGCCATATGGTTGTCGCTTTATTGTATGCAATGCAATTGCGCTGTAATGCTTTACTTTATCACTAAGCGGTAGGGATAGTCGTGGAAGCATGAGCTTGGCGAGACGACAACGATGCTACGATGGAGATCAAGGTGTCATGCCGGTGACGATGGTGATCACGATGGTGCTTCGGAGATGGAGATCACAAGCACAAGATGATGATGGCCATATCATATCACTTATATTGATTGCATGTGATGTTTATCTTTTATGCATCTTATCTTGCTTTGACTGACGGTAGCATTATAAGATGATCTCTCACTAATTATCAAGAAGTGTTCTCCCTGAGTATGCACCGTTGCGAAAGTTCTTCGTGCTGAGACACCACGTGATGATCGGGTGTGATAGGCTCTACGTTCAAATACAACGGGTGCAAAACAGTTGCACACGCGGAATACTCAGGTTATACTTGACGAGCCAAGCATATACAGATATGGCCTCGTAACACGGAGACCGAAAGGTCGAGCGTGAATCATATAGTAGATATGATCAACATAGTGATGTTCACCAATGAAACTACTCCATCTCACGTGATGATCGGACATGGTTTAGTTGATTTGGATCACGTAATCACTTAGAGGATTAGAGGGATGTCTATCTAAGTGGGAGTTCTTTAAGTAAATTAATTGAACCTAAATTTATCATGAAACTTAGTACCTGATTAGCATCTTGCTTGTTTATGTTTGATTGTAGATAGATGGCTCGTGCTGTTGTTCCGTTGAATTTTAATGCATTCCTTGAGAAAGCAAAGTTGAAAGATGATGGTAGCAATTACACGGACTGGGTCCGTAACTTGAGGATTATCCTCATTGCTGCACAGAAGAATTACGTCCTGGAAGCACCGCTGGGTGCCAGGCCTGCTGCTGGAGCAACACCAGATGTTATGAACGTCTGGCAGAGCAAAGCTGATGACTACTCGATAGTTCAGTGTGCCATGCTTTACGGCTTAGAATCGGGACTTCAACGACGTTTTGAACGTCATGGAGCATATGAGATGTTCCAGGAGTTGAAGTTAATATTTCAAGCAAATGCCCGGATTGAGAGATATGAAGTCTCCAATAAGTTCTATAGCTGCAAGATGGAGGAGAACAGTTCTGTCAGTGAGCATATACTCAAAATGTATGGGTATAATAATCACTTGATTCAATTGGGAGTTAATCTTCCAGATGATTGCGTCATTGACAGAATTCTTCAATCACTGCCACCAAGCTACACGAGCTTCGTGATGAACTATAATATGCAAGGGATGAACAAGACTATTCCCGAGCTCTTCGCGATGCTGAAAGCTGCGGAGGTAGAAATCAAGAAGGAGCATCAAGTGTTGATGGTCAACAAGACCACTAGTTTCAAGAAAAAGGGCAAAGGGAAGAAGAAGGGGAACTTCAAAAGAACGGCAAGCAAGTTGCTACTCAAGAGAAGAAACCCAAACCTGGACCTAAGCCTGAAACTAAGTGCTTCTATTGCAAGCAGACTGGTCACTGGAAGCGGAACTGCCCCAAGTATTTGGCGGATAAGAAGGATGGCAAGGTGAACAAAGGTATATGTGATATACATGTTATTGATGTGTACCTTACTAATGCTCGCAGTAGCACCTGGGTATTTGATACTGGTTCTGTTGCTAATATTTGCAACTCAAAATAGGGACTACAGATTAAGCGAAGATTGGCTAAGGACGAGGTGACGATGCGTGTGGGAAACGGTTCCAAAGTCGATGTGATCGCAGTCGGCACGCTACCTCTACATCTACCTTCGGGATTAATATTAGACCTAAATAATTGTTATTTGGTGCCAGCGTTAAGCATGAACATTATATCTGGATCTTGTTTGATGCGAGACGGTTATTCATTTAAATCTGAGAATAATGGTTGTTCTATTTATATGAGTAATATCTTTTATGGTCATGCACCCTTAAAGAGTGGTCTATTTTTATTGAACCTCGATAGTAGTGACACACATATTCATAGTGTTGAAGCCAAAAGATGCAGAGTTGATAATGATAGTGCAACTTATTTGTGGCACTGCCATTTGGGTCATATCGGTACAAAGCGCATGAAGAAACTCCATACTGATGGGCTTTTGGAACCACTTGATTATGAATCACTTGGTACTTGCAAACCGTGCCTTATGGGTAAGATGACAAAAACACCGTTCTCCGGTACTATGGAGAGAGCAACAGATTTGTTGGAAATCATACATACAGATGTATGTGGTCCGATGAACGTTGAGGCTCGTGGCGGATATCGTTATTTTCTCACCTTCACAGATGACTTAAGCAGATATGGGTATATCTACTTAATGAAACACAAGTCTGAAACATTTGAAAAGTTCAAAGAATTTCAGAGTGAAGTTGAAAATCATCGTAACAAGAAAATAAAATTCCTATGATCTGATCGGGGAGGAGAATATTTGAGTTACGAGTTTGGTGTACATTTGAAAAATTGTGGAATAGTTTCGCAACTCGCGCCACCCGGAACACCACAGCGTAATGGTGTGTCCGAACGTCGTAATCGTACTTTACTAGATATGGTGCGATCTATGATGTCTCTTACTGATTTACCGCTGTCATTTTGGGGATACGCTCTAGAGATGGCCGCATTCACGTTAAATTGGGCACCATCAAAATCCGTTGAGACGATGCCTTATGAACTGTGGTTTGGCAAGAAACCAAAGTTGTCGTTTCTGAAAGTTTGGGGCTGCGATGCTTATGTGAAAAAGCTTCAACCTGATAAGCTCGAACCCAAATCGGAGAAATGTGTCTTCATAGGATATGCAAAGGAAACTATTGGATACACCTTCTATCACAGATCCGAAGGCAAGACTTTTGTTGCTAAATTCGGAAGCTTTCTGGAGAAGGAGTTTCTCTCGAAAGAAGTGAGTGGGAGGAAAGTAGAACTTGACGAGGTAACTGTACCTACTCCCTTATTGGAAAGTAGTACATCACAAAAACCTGTTTCTGTGACACCTACACCAGTTAGTGAGGAAGCTAATGATGATGATCATGAAACTTCAGAACAAGATACTACTGAACCTCGTAGATCAACCAGAGTGAGATCCGCGCCAGAGTGGTACGGTAATCCTGTTCTGCAAGTCATGCTACTAGATCATGATGAACCTACGAACTATGAAGAAGCGATGGTGATCCCAGATTCCGCAAAATGGCTTGAAGCCATGAAATCTGAGATGGGATCCATGTATGAGAACAAAGTATGGACTTTGGTTGACTTGCCCGATGATCGGCAAGCAATTGAGAATAAATGGATCTTCAAGAAGAAGACTGACGCTGACGGTAATATTACTGTCTACAAAGCTCGACTTGTCGCAAAAGGTTTTCGGTAAGTTCAAGGGATTGACTACGATGAGACCTTCTCACCCATAGCGATGCTTAAGTCTGTCCGAATCATGTTAGCAATTGCTGCATTTTATGATTATGAAATTTGGCAGATGGATGTCAAAACTGCATTCCTGAATGGATTTCTGGAAGAAGAGTTGTATATGATGCAACCAGAAGGTTTTGTCGATCCAAAGGGAGCTAACAAAGTGTGCAAGCTCCAGCGATCCATTTATGGACTGGTGCAAGCCTCTCGGAGTTGGAATAAACGCTTTGATAGTGTGATCAAAGCATTTGGTTTTATATAGACTTTTGGAGAAGCATGTATTTACAAGAAAGTGAGTGGGAGCTCTATAGCATTTCTGATATTATATGTGGATGACATATTACTAATTGGAAATGATATAGAATTTCTGGATAGCATAAAGAGATACTTGAATAAGAGTTTTTCAATGAAAGACCTCGGTGAAGCTGCTTACATATTAGGCATTAAGATCTATAGAGATAGATCAAGACACTTAATTGGACTTTCACAAAGCACATACCTTGACAAAGTTTTGAAGAAGTTCAAAATGGATCAAGCAAAGAAAGGGTTCTTGGCTGTGTTACAAGGTGTGAAGTTGAGTAAGACTCAATGCCCGACCACTGCAGAAGATAGAGAGAAAATGAAAGATGTTCCCTATGCTTCAGCCATAGGCTCTATCATGTATGCAATGCTGTGTACCAGACCTGATGTGTGCCTTGCTATAAGTCTAGCAGGGAGGTACCAAAGTGATCCAGGAGTGGATCACTGGACAGCGGTCAAGAACATCCTGAAATACCTGAAAAGGACTAAGGATATGTTTCTCATATATGGAGGTGACAAAGAGCTCATCGTAAAAGGTTACGTTGATGCAAGCTTTGACACTGATCTGGACGATTCTAAATCGCAAACCGGATACGTGTTTACATTAAACGGTGGAGCTGTCAGTTGGTGCAGTTCTAAACAAAGCATTGTAGCGGGATCTACATGTGAAGCGGAGTACATAGCTGCTTCGGAAGCAGCAAATGAAGGAGTCTGGATGAAGGAGTTCATATCCGATCTAGGTGTCATACCTAGTGCATCGGGTCCAATGAAAATCTTTTGTGACAATACTGGTGCAATTGCCTTGGCAAAGGAATCCCGATTTCACAAGAGAACCAAGCACATCAAGAGACGCTTCAATTCCATCCGGGATCTAGTCCAGGTGGGAGACATAGAGATTTGCAAGATACATACGGATCTGAATGTTGCAGACCCGTTGACTAAGCCTCTTCCACGAGCAAAACATGATCAGCACCAAGGCTCCATGGGTGTTAGAATCATTAGTGTGTAATCTAGATTATTGACTCTAGTGCAAGTGGGAGACTGAAGGAAATATGCCCTAGAGGCAATAATAAAGTTATTATTTATTTCCTTATATCATGATAAATGTTTATTATTCATGCTAGAATTGTATTAACCGGAAACATAATACATGTGTGAATACATAGACAAACAGAGTGTCACTAGTATGCCTCTACTTGACTAGCTCATTAATCAAAGATGGTTATGTTTCCTAACCATGAACAAAGAGTTGTTATTTGATTAACGGGATCACATCATTAGGTGAATGATCTGATTGACATGACCCATTCCATTAGCTTAGCACCCGATCGTTTAGTATGTTGCTATTGCTTTCTTTATGACTTATACATGTTCCTATGACTATGAGATTATGCAACTCCCGTTTGCCGGAGGAACACTTTGTGTGCTACCAAACGTCACAACGTAAATGGGTGATTATAAAGGTGCTCTACAGGTGTCTCCAAAGGTACATGTTGGGTTGGCGTATTTCGAGATTAGGATTTGTCACTCCGATTGTCGGAGAGGTATCTCTGGGCCCTCTCGGTAATGCACATCACATAAGCCTTGCAAGCATTGCAACTAATGAGTTAGTTGCGAAATGATGTGTTACGGAACGAGTAAAGAGACTTGCCGGTAACGAGATTGAACTAGGTATTGAGATACCAACGATCGAATCTCGGGCAAGTAACATACCGATGACAAAGGGAACAACGTATGTTGTTATGCGGTCTGACCGATAAAGATCTTCGTAGAATATGTAGGAACCAATATGACCATCCAGGTTCCGCTATTGGTTATTGACCGGAGACGTGTCTCGGTCATGTCTACATTGTTCTCGAACCGTAGGGTCCGCACGCTTAACGTTACGATGACAGTTTCATTAAGAGTTTATGTATTTTGATGTACCAAAGGTTGTTCGGAGTCCCGGATGTGATCGTGAACATGACGAGGAGTCTTGAAATGGTCGAGACATAAAGATCGATATATTGGAAGCCTATATTTGGATATCGGAATCGTTCCGGGTGAAATCGGGATTTTACCGGAGTACCGGGGGGGGGGGGGGGGGTTACCGGAACCCCCCGGGGGGTTATTGGGCCTACATGGGCCTTAAGGGAGAAGAGGAAAGGAGGCAAGAGGTGGCCGCGCGCCCCTCCCCTTCCTAGTCCGAATAGGACATGGGAAGGGGGGCGCCCCCCCTCTTTCCTTTCCCTCTTCCTCCTCTTTCCCCTTCTCCTTATCCAACTAGGAAAGAAGGGAGTCCTACTCCCGGTGGGAGTAGGACTCCCCCTTGGCGCGCCCTCCTTGGCCGGCCACCCCCTCCCCTTGGCTCCTTTATATACGGGGGCAGGGGGCACCCTAGGACACACAAGTTGATCTTTGTGATCATTCCTTAGCCGTGTGCGGTGCCCCCCTCCATGATATTACACCTCGGTCATATTGTAGCGGTGCTTAGGCGAAGCCCTGCGACGGTTGAACATCAAGATCGTCACCACGCCGTCGTGCTGACGGAACTCTTCCCCGAAGCTTTGCTGGATCGGAGCTCGGGGAGCATCATCGAGCTGAACGTGTGCCAAGAACTCGGAGGTGCCGGAGTAACGGTGCTTGGATCAGTTGAACCGGGAAGACGTACGACTACTTCCTCTACGTTGCGTCAATGCTTCCACTTCGGTCTACGAGGGTACGTAGACAACACTCTCCCCTCTCGTTGCTGTGCATCACCATGATCTTGCTTGTGCGTAGGAATTTTTTTGAAATTACTACGTTCCCCAACATAAAGGGCATCGCACCCTTTAGTCCCGGTTCATGTCTCAAACCGGGACTAAAGGTCCCATTTGAGCCGGGACTAATGCCTTCCCGACACCCTAGCCGCTCGAACCGGGACTAATGCTCACATTAGTCCCGGTTCATAATGCAACTGGGACTAATGTGTACATTCAGCTTGGACCAAAGCCCTGTTTTCTACTAGTGCCTATACTTATGAGGAAATAAAAGAGCCCTATTTCAAATGTTTCCAACCAAAGCTCCGGGTCCGGAGCACACTTTTTTCAGTGTCATTGGGATATCTGTGGTGCCGAGGTCACCAATACAGTCATGAGAATTTTGCGTGGCGAGGAGAGCCCGGAGGCAATTAAGGAGACCAGTTTGGTTTTTATTCCTAAGGTAAAGGATCCTACCCAACTTACCCAATTTAGGCCTATATAAGTCTCTGCAATGTTCTTTACAAAATTGCTTCCAAAGTGATCTCTAACCGGTTGAAACAAATACCGCCTGACATTATTTCTGAGGAACAACCAGCTTTCATTCCTGGACGCCTTATTACAGATAATATCATTACTTCTTATGAATGCCTACACTTTATGAAAAGGAATAAGGCAAAAAAAGCAGATTTTGTGCTATGAAACTGGACATGATGAAAGTGTATGATCGTGTGGAGTGGGCTTACCTGGAAGCTATTTGACCAAGATGGGTATTGCATCTTCATGGGTGTCTTTGATTATGAAGATGGTTAATTCTGTGAAATTTTCAGTCTTGTTGAATGGACGAAAGTTGGAAGAATTTAAGCCAACAAGGGAAATCGGCAGGTGGACCCAATATCTCCTTATCTGTTCTTGCTTGTAGCGGAGGGCCTTTCGTGCCTCTTAAAAAGTAAAAATGAATCATCGCACCTCAGCGGAATCAAGGTGGCTTTGTCGGCTCCGCCGGTTAACCACTTAATTTTCGCAAATGATAGCCCGTTGTTTGTCAAGGCAAGTATTGATGGAGATAATGAGTTGTCTTCTCTCTTGGATTCATATTGTAATGCCTTGGGTCAAAAGGTAAATATGTCCAAATCCTCAATTTTTTTAGCAAAGGCTGCCCTCAAAATCTCGAGCTTCAAATTAAAACTGCACTAAATGTTCCAAACGAGACTCATACTGAAACGTACTTGGGGATGCCATTTGATGTTAGCAATTCCAAGAACGCTGCGTTCAAGTTCTTAAAGGAGAGAGTTTGGAATAAAGTGAAAGGTTGGATGGAGAAAATCTCGTCAATTGGGGGCAAAGAGGTTCTTATAAATTCTATTGCTCAGGCAGTGCTAGTGAATTCTATGTCATGCTTCAAACTTCCACGCGGCCTCTGTGAGCACATCAATTCACTAACCCACAAGTTCTGGTGGGGCAGCAAAGAGGGTAAAAGGAAACCTAGTTGTGTTTCCTGGAGCGTAATGACAAGACCAAAAGTGTGTGGCGGACTTGGCTTTCGAGATATAGAGCTCTTTAACCTAGCGTTATTGGCACGTCATGGGTGATGTGTGAGCCGTGTCGTCCACCGCTGCATCAAGTTGGCAGACTCTTCTCGCCGGTTGCGTCACCCACGTTCTGTGGTGTCCACAACAATGACCCTGTCTGCGTCCCACCTTACCACCGTCTCCACTCGGCCAACGGGTGCTCCTTCCACTAGTAGAAAAAGGGTCAAATGTGAAGCACATTAGTGCCGGTTTGAATTTGAGCTGGCACTAATGTGTCCATTAGTGCCGGTTCCAACAGCTAGGCGGGCGGACATCATTAGTACCGGTTCGTGGAGAACCTTTAGCACCGGTTCGTGCCACGAACCGGTACTAAAGTGAGTGGTGGCAGGATGTTGTCAGTCCTGGGCTCGGGTCGTATCACGAACCGGTACTAAAGGTTGTCCTACATACACCCTTCATCCACCCGAGCTCGCTCTGTTCTTCCCCTTTCCCCTCTCCTCTATGTTCTTTCCCTCTTCCTCTCAAGCTCATCACACATTTTCCCCAAAATTTGTCAAGATTTGAAGGCCCTCATCCATTCAAATGATCACAAAGGTTAGCAACTTTGTCCTTTCATCTCTCATTGCTAGATTAGCTCGTGCAATGCTTTATATAGTGATTGATTTTTGAGTTTAGTAATTAGGGAGGAATTATATATATGTGCTCGTATTTGATTTATATGCAATTTGAGGCCAAAAATAACACTTAGTTTGCATATGTAGGTGTGGTTTACTTAGTGCTTTCTAAATCTCCGTCGTAACCACCGTCGATCGCCCGCAACGTCCCGTCGCCGGCACCACCTTGTGGTGAGCCTCTTGTTCATGAATGTTTTATATAAAAAATTGATGTTTGTGTGATTTGGATATATAGTTACTTGTATAATTATCTTACCCATACGTTGTTTGTTATACATAGTGCCATGGTTTTGATATCCGTCCCCGTCGGCCCTCGTCCGGGTTATGATTCGGATGTGGTATATTCTCTTTTAAAAATATATGTTGCATTTCATGTTTATGACAAATTATGCCCATCAGGTTGACATAGATATTTGTATGTAGGAGGTAGTTGAACCGGAAATTCCAACCGACCCTATTGTCGAGAGGTTAAATTTAGTTGAAAGATAAAACGAGGATTTGAAGGAAAAATTGAAAAGAATTGAGGGGGAGAAGATGGAATTGGAGTTGCATGTTGCCGATGTCGTCATTGATCACAAGATTAAGATGGAGAAAATGCGCTTGAAGATTAGAAAGATTAGAAAATATGCCATTCATAGTGAGGCTTGGTATCATTATGCTGTTGGATCAATTGTTACCTTAGTTGCGATCTTGATCGCATTTGTTGTTGCATTTAAATTCTTTAGCTAGAGAGTTATTTGTTTGTTGCATTTAAGTGTTATATGAACTTTATGTATGAACTTTATGTATTGTATTAATTTGGTGTTTTCGGTGCTCTGTATTGAAGATGAGCCGGCAATGGATGTACGATGATCGATGCTCTCCCGAGTTCATTAATGGCGTGCATACTTTTCTGCTTACGGCTGAGGCAAACAAGCGGGCGGATGGTTTTATGCCTTGTCCATGTGCTGGCTGTAAGAATGGTCACAATTACTCTACGTCAAAAACCATTCACGTCCACCTGTTTGAGTCCGGTTTCATGCCCCACTATAATGTTTGGACCAAGCACAGAGAAAGAGGGGTTATGATGGAAGACAATGAAGAAGAAGAGGACGACGACAGCTATCCTGGCCATGGGTTCCCTGAATACAATGATACAACAATGAGGGAAGAAGCTGAGCCGATAATGCGGGAAGAAGCTGAAGAAGAGGCATCGGATGAGCCCGTTGATGATCTAGGTCGGGCCATTGCCGATGCAAAGAGAAACTACGCAAATGATTTGGAGAAGAAGAAGTTTCAGCGCATGTTAGAGAATCACAAAAAATTATTGTACCCGAATTGCGTAGGTGACAAGAAAAATCTGGGCACCACACTGGAATTGCTGCAATGGAAGGCAGAGAATGGTGTATCTGACAAGGGATTTGGAAAGTTGCTGGTAATGATAAAGAATATGCTTGCAAAGGACAACGAATTGCCCGAGAGTACGTACGAAGCAAAGAAGGATGTCTGCCCTCTAGGGTTAGAGGTGCAGAAGATACATGCATGCCCTAATGATTGCATCCTCTACCGCTGTGAGTACGAGGATTTGAATGCTTGCCCGGTATGCGGTGCATTGCACTATAAGATCAGCCGCGATGACCCTGGTGATGTCGAGGGCGAGCGCCCCAGGAAGAAGATTCCTGCCAAGGTGATGTGGTATGCTCCTATAATACCACAGTTGAAACGTTTGTTCCAAAACAAAGAGCATGCCAAGGCGATGCAATGGCACGGAGAAGACCGTAAGAAAGACTGAAAGTTGAGAGTACCCGCTGAAGGGTCGCAGTGGAGAAAAATCGAGAGAAAGGACGGGAAGGAGTTTGCAGATGACGCAAGGAATGTATGGTTTGGTCTAAGCGCAGATGGCATTAATCCTTTTGGGGAGCAAAGCAGCAACCATAGCACCTGGCCTGTGACTCTATGTTTGTATAACCTTCCTCCTTGGTTGTGCATGAAGCGGAAGTTCATTATGATGCCAGTGCTCATCCAAGGCCCTAAGCAACCCGGCAACGATATTGTGTGTACCTAAGGCCATTAGTTGAAGAACTCTTACAGCTATGGAATGGAACAGGTGTACGTGCGTGGGATGAGCACATGGGGGAAGAATTTGACCTAAATGCGTTGTTGTTCGTGACCGTCAATGATTGGCCTGCTCTCAGTAACCTTTTAGGACAGACAAACAAGGGATACCGCACATGCACGCATTGCTTGGACGATACCGACATTATATATTTGGCTAATTGTAAGAAGAATGTGTACCTGGGACATCGTCAATTTCTTCCGAGCAGGCATGCCGTAAGAAAGAAAGGCAAGCATTTCAAAGGTGAGGCGGATCACTGGACGAAGCCTCGCCACCGTACTGGTGCTGATGTACATGATATGGTCAAGGATTTGAAGGTAGTCTTTGGAAAGGGTCCTGGCGGACAACCTGTTCCGAATGACGCTGACAGACGCGCACCCATGTGGAAGAAGAAATCTATATTTTGGGACCTGCCCTATTGGAAAGACCTAGAGGTCCGCTCCGCAATCGACGTGATGCACGTGACGAAGAATCTTTGTGTGACCCTGCTTGGCTTCTTGGGCGTGTATGTGAAGACAAAAGATACACCTGAGGCACGGGAGGACCAGCAACGTATGCACGGAAAAGACGGCATACATCAGGATCATGCCAGCTACGCTCTTACCAAAAAGAGAAGGAAATCTTTTTTGAATGCCTGCTCAATATTAAGGTACCGTCTGGCTTCTCGTCGAATATAAAGGGAATAATAAACATGGCGGAGAAAAAGTTCCAGAACCTAAAGTCTCATGGTTGCCACGTGATTATGACGCAACTGCTTCTGGTTGCATTGAGGGGTCTTCTACCGGAAAACTTTCGATTAGCCATTGTGAAGCTATGTGCATTCCTCAATGCAATCTCTTAGAAGGTAATCGATCCAGAAATCATACCAAGGTTAGAGAATGATTTGGTGCAATGTCTTGTCAGTTTCGAGTTGGTGTTCCCACCATCTTTCTTCAACATCATGACACACATCCTAGTTCACCTATGCGAAGAGATTAATGTTTTGGGTCCTGTATTTCTACACAATATGTTCCCCTTTGAGAGGTTCATGGGAGTCTTAAAGAAATATGTTCATAACCGTGCCAGGCCAGAAGGAAGCATCTCCAAGGGCCATGAAAATGAGGAGGTCATTGAGTTTTCTATTGACTTTATTCCTGACCTTAAGCCGATTGGTGTTCCTGAATCACGGCATAAGGGCAGACTGGATGGAAAACGCACGCTAGGAGGGGATCAAATAATATGTATGAACGAACATTCTCTAACTGAAGCACACAACACAGTTCTACATAATTCCGCATTGGTGGCTCCGTATATGGACGAACACAAGAATTTTCTACGCTCCAAACACCCGGAGCGGTCTGATGACGGGATTACATGTGAACAAACTAGGAGTTTCGCCGGCTGGTTGCAGACACGTACCATGCGTGACGCTTCTATTGAAGATGACATGTACTCGCTGTCCCAGTTACCATCTTTGAATATAATGACTTTCAAAGGGTACGAGATAAATGGTAATACATTTTACACGATCGCCCAAGATAAGAAGAGCACCAACCAAAACAGTGGTGTCCGCTTTGATGCAGAAACCAAGACGGGAAAGGAAACATATTATGGTTACATAAAGGAGATATGGGAACTTGACTATGGACGTGGTTTGAAGGTCCCTTTGTTTCGGTGCAAATGGGTCAATATGACACGAGGCGGGGTAACGGAAGACCCGCAGTACGGAATGACAACAGTGGATCTCAACAATCTTGCGTATGCAAATGAACCATTCGTCCTAGCTAATGATGTGGCACATGTTTTCTATGTGAAGGATATATCTACCAAGCCGAGAAAAAGAAAAGATAAGGAAGCGAATGCATCATACGATGAGCCAAAGCGCCACACAGTTCTTTCTGGGAAGAGAAACATCGTGGGAGTGGATGACAAGACAGCCATGTCAGAAGATTATGAAAAGTTTGATGAAATTGCTCCATTCACAGTGAATATTGACCCGAACATCCAGTTAAATGATGAAGATTTTCCATGGCTACGGCGCAAAGGGACACACGCGAAGAAACAGTTTCACACCCAAAGATCTGGGATGTGACCGGCTTCACTATCATCACTTTCTTTTGTGTTTCACACCCAGGAGGGAATCTCTGTAATAGTTAGGGTAGTTATGTGTTTCGGCATTTGAAACGCGAAGAAATTTTATGTGCAAGAAAATTCTTTCATGCATTTACTGATTTTTTCAGCTAAATGACCCTGAAATTGAAAATCATTTCAAATGAACTCAGAAAAGGTTGAAAGTTGGCATGGTATCATAATTTCACCCACATAGCATTTGCAAAAAAGTAGAGAGGGTTACCACAAAAACTGGATGCACTTCGTGTACAAAATGGACAATCTCTTTCGAAGTATCAGGGTTTCGGACGAAAACTCATCCGTTACAAAGGCATTTCATTTTTTAAATAACCCAAGCATTACCAAATTGAATATAATGATAAAACACACTAATATTAAACATAAGAAAAAAGAATCACTGAAAAATCTATTTTCAAAGTTAAGTTATTCACAAACTAGTGGTTCACACAAATTTCAAATAATTCAAAATTTAAACTATTCAAATTTGTAAACTACCGGCACTAACAGAAAGTTTGTAATTTTTTGTACCTAAAGCAAAAATATTCACAAAGAAACTCTAAATACAGCAAAAAACAACTCAAAAATAAATAAAACAAAAATAAATAAAGCAAAAAAATAAGAAAAAAACCCACCTACTGCGCCACAGCGGCCTGCATACGACTAGAAACCCAACCTGTTGTTGGGCCAGGATGCAGGCCCGCAAATGCCCAGTAGGCCCACAGGACAGCACAGAACATTTAGGCCCAGTAGGCCTGCTTTGGAGAGGAGCTCGAGGGAGCTACCACACTGGGACTTATAAACCAGTGCGGACGCCCCTCGGCTAGCGAGGTGGGACTAAACATGACGCACCGCACCTGCGCCAGTGCACCCCCTTTAGTACCGGATGGTGGCTCAAACCGGTACTAAAGGGGAGTGGGTCTTTAGTACCGGTTGGAGCCACCACCCGGTACTAAAGGGGTGCCGTTCCCGCCACTTGGCCTGGCCAAAACAGACCTTTAGTACCGGTTGGTGGCTCCAACCGCTATTAAAGGTTTTTCTATATAAGAAAACACTTCAAAAAATTTGTCAGTTTCTCATCTCTCCCTCTGCTTCTTTCTCCTCTGCCCCGTCTCCGCCGCCCCTCGTCGCCGTCCCCGTCGCCGTCCGTCGCCGTCGCCGTCGCCGTCCCCGTCGTCCCCGTCGCCGCGCCGCGCCCCGTCCTCCCGTCGTCCCCACCCGGCCCGTCCCTGTCCCCATCGTCGCCGCCCCGTCCCCGTCGCCGTCTCCGTCTCCGTCCCCGTCGCCGCCCCCCGTCGTCGCGCCTCGCCGGTGAGCTCCTGCCCCGGCCGCCATGTACCACACACACACACACATTGTTATAGAAATGTTAGCAATCTTTCTGTTTTTTAGTTATAGCAATATTAGAAATGTTAGTTATATATAAATGTTTTTTAGTTATAGAAATATTAGAAATGTTAGTTATATAGAAATGTTAGTTATATAGAAATATTAGAAATGTTAGTTATATAGAAATGTTAGTTATATTAGAAATGTTAGTTATATAGAAATGTTAGTTATATAGAAATGTTTTTTAGTTATAGAAATATTAGAAATGTTAGTTTTAGTTATAAAATTTAGAATTTGCATATATGAAATCACAATCCATCATTTAAAAAAATGTTACTTTACTTTTGCGGCATATAGTATTTGTTGTCGACGATGCCCGGCCGGCATCCTCGCTGTCGACCAGTTTGCGATGATGTCCTGCTTCAGAGGACCCATGTCTGGGACTGGGCTCCGCCGGGCTGGCACTGGGAGGTGCTACCTTCAGGGGCGCGACACTTGGTGAGGAACCCGGCCCCGGGTCCCGTCGTCGACCCTGATCTCCTTTGGTGGCGTTCGCGTGGGCCACTTTCGGTGCGGAGGGAGCCGCCCCCGCCGGAGGTGGTACGTCGCCGTGTCAGGGAGGAGGACGAGCACGTCCATCGCTACATGGCTGCTATGGACGTCAGGTTCTCCAATACCTGGCAGGTTCTTTCGGGAGATCACCCGAGCTATGATCCAGTGATGGTTCCTTCACTTTGGTTGTCCACCGCCCGCGCCTCAGGAACCGCGAGTGGCCTAGCTTACTCTCTAGTATTCGATCTTTATTAGCTAGCTAGCTAGCTAGTGATGTATTCGATATATAATATTCGAGATTATATATATATTATTCGAGACGATGTATTCGAGATTATATCTATTATTCGAGACGACGTATTCGAGATTATATTTGATGATGCTTATTATGTACTATGATTGATTCAGTTTTTCCTTATTAATTGATTGCATCCATGCATTGTAATTTGAATATATTTCTTTTGGATTAGTTAAATAAAACCTATGGCGGACAATACCGGCAGAGAGGGAGAAGAGGCCCTGCTCAATATCATACGCAATCCTCGCGGGCCAGATGATGATCAGAATGAAGAAGATTATGACGGCTCCGAATATCTAAACAACACCGGGGAGGGTGATATGATATTCGACCGCGACGACCGAATTGATGAAGTCATGAACTATGAACATGACGAAGAAAATGTTGATCTTGAAACAACAAAGACCGGCGAGGTATATTTATATAGGCAGGCATCTGGTGATCATCACATGTTTTAAATGACTTGAAGATATATATTAACGAATCGATCTTTCTTCTTTCAGCCATCTGAATCGAGCAAATCTTCAGGCAGCAGGACAGTACGAGGCCCGAACAAAAAGTTGAAGGAGGGCGTAAAGTACAATATCGAGGCCATCAAAACCTAATGGCGAACCATTAGCGCCTAAGAAGATTGCGGACAAATTCATTCGTCAGTGCGGAGTTCTTGTGAAGGACCAACTCCCGATCTCCCTTCAAGAATGGAGAGAGCCAGCAAAGCCACGTCCAGATCTTACTTTTTTTGACGACAGACAAAACTTCTGCTTTGGGAAACGCTCATGGAACATTTCACCCTGCCAGATCATTTCACAGATGCAGATGTGGAGAAAGTCAAGGACGCTGCTCTTAGGAAGATGGCGGTTGCATTCAACAACCACAAGAATCGTGTATGGGACCAGTACGTCAAGGGAGGAAAGAAGACTCCAGTATTCAAGGGAACACTAGAGAAGCAAAGTGCTCATTGGGCCGATTTCGTGAAATTCAAGGAATTGAAATTATCTAAGGAACGGTCGAGAATAAACAAGGCCAATGCCGCAAAAAAGGATAACTTTCATAAGCTGGGGCCAGGTGGCTACGCGGTGGGAATGCCTAAGTGGGATAAGTCTGAGAAAGAGATGGAGGATGCAGGTGTCACTCCAGAAACATTGAGCTGGCCCCCCAGGTGCAGGACTTGGTTCTATGCGCATGGGGGGGGGAGTTGGACCCGAAGACAGGCAAAGTTTCGAAGAAGGCATGTCTGGACGGAGGCGAAGATAAGCTACTTGTTGCAATAGAAGAGGCTCGATCGGGGGTGTTCGAGCCCAACAGAGAGAACGAAGAGCTTATGCGTGCCCTGGGAAATCCTGAACACCCGGGAAGAACACGAGGCAAGGGTGCTATTCCGTGGTATGAGGGGTTTTCGGACTGGAACGCTGACTACAGAACCCGTGCGAGAAAGAAGATTGCGGAGGAGAAGAAGAGGAAGAGATGGAGGAGGAGCAGAGGAAGCTGGACTATGAACGCCTTCAAGGCCTAGAATCAGCACACACGGACTTGGCAGTCAAATTCCAGCGGCAGCAGGAGCAGATCGACTCACTTAGCCAGCAAAGGGGGTCTCAGCAGCTGCAGTAGCTAGCGGATGATCCAGCATTGGATAGCACCGTCCCATCCATGCCGAGAAGCAGCGTGGGTTCCGCCCGGGCGACGCATTGCTGGATAGCTACCCAGTGGATGACATCATGGAGAACACTAACTGCGAGCTACACTTCAAAATGAAGAACATATCCATTAAGGTGGCGGACGCCGTTGCTTTTACAAATCCCCCCGAGGCAACCTTCCATTGCAACCCGATTCCAGCGGGCTATGCTCGTGTCTTGGTTGTTGAGGTGGTGGACCAATATTCAGGGCTACAACTTGACATTCCTGGAGGTGACGAGGAGCACACACTGGGAGAGGCCAACATCGTATCATCCTATGGAGAAAGGATTGCATCATGTTTGAAGGCCACCGACACCGCGTCATCCGACTCCTCATTGAAGTCCGCCACCGAGTCAGCAGACTCCCGCTCCTCCAAGTCCACCAACGCGTCAGGCCACTCATCCTCCAAGTCCGGCACAGCTTCAGGCCACTCTCCTCCTTCAAGTCGGGCAAAGCGTCAGGCCACTCCTCCTCCAAGTCCGGCACAGCTTTAGGCCACTCTTCCTCCTCCAACTCAGCCACGTCAGCCGTCTTCGCCGCCTCAGCAATCACGGAAGAGAGCCGCCTCAGCTATGATGCGTAGTGGTACAAGTCGAGGTAGTACTGGAGGTACAGGCGGAGGCAAGCGATCTCAATATGGTCCAAGCAGCCTCGCGCCTCTTCCGCAGAGGCCTTACGACAAGTCCGAGGAGGAAAACGCAGCCATATCGAAGGCCGAGGTGGAAGCCCATTTTGCACCGAAACCGCCACCGCCGCCAAGGGAGAAAGTGCCTGAGGAAAAGATTGACCACTTCATTCGTATGGCTAGAGCACCAGCTCCCAAGCCTGTTGACACAGACTATGAGCGCCACCTCAGAAAGTTAAATCGAGCACGTCTACAGAAAGAGGCGAGCTCGAGCTCGAGCAAATCAGCTCGCAAAAGGAGCGGTAAAGCCGTTCCCCAGCTGGGAGAACAGGCAGCGCAATCAATCCCCCCGCTTGTTGTGCCAACAACACATGAGAGTATGCGCGCCCAATATTATTGTGGGCAAACCGTTAATGTTCCCGGGCTGGGCGATGTGGTAATAATCGAGGAGCATATTGAGAAGTCTAAAAGCCTCATGATCACTGTTGGACAACTCCTCGATATCGAGCCCATGTCTCTGATTACAGAGGAGGAAATAAAACGGAAATATGTCTGGGGCCAACCTTTGGTCGAGCCAGACGAGGTCAAGAAGCTCCCAATGAGAATGTATGAATTGCATCAATGGTACATGGACATTACCAAGATTTTCAATCGAGAGTCTCTCATGGTGAATGTCAAGAAGGATCATTACTACCATGAGAAAGCTGTGTCCGTTGAGTATTCAGAACTATTTCAGTTATACAATCAAGACGCACTCGACAAATCTATCGTCAGTTTCTATTGTCTGTAAGTGATTTCTTTCTGTAATTTAAGTCTCAAGCTAGCTGTAGTGATCATTTTGATCAATCATTACATATAATTATCCTCACTATATTCTTTTCTGTGGTATTATGCAGGATGAAGATTTATGAAATGAAAAAAGGTGGACGCTATGGCATTGGATTCGTTGACCCAAATACCATTAATGAATACACATGGAAATTAGATCGATATTATGAAAAAAGTGTAGAGGAAAGCATGCTAGAGTTCTTCGAGCGCCTCAATACCAATGAAGATATACTACTTCCTTACAACTTTGAGTGAGTCACACTGTCTTGTACTATAAATTCTGTTTTTGCCTACTAGCTAGCTACATGTTTTTGCTTATATATGCCCGCTTAATTAAGACATGCAAACGTGTGTGCATGCAGATTTCACTGAATCTTGTTGATCATTAAAATTGATGAAGGAACGGTTGAAATACTGGACTCACTACTTAAAAAAGCAAGTGACTACACCATCTTGTTTGGGATAGTCAACAGGTAATTTCAATAATTATTAACTATATCTCGGCCTATTTAGTTCGTCATTTCCTGATATGAACTATTTAATAACCCTTTTATTCATTTTCTTTGTCGGCGGGTAAGGCTTGGGCAAAGTTCATCAGCGTCACTCCAGGCCAATGGAAAAAAAGCTGAAATGGGATCGACCCAAGGTAAGTAATTAAGTAGTACTAGCTAGCTAGCTGCCATCTCTTTAATTATCATGCTTGATTAATTATTATCTGATCAAATTCCATTCTCGTAAAGGCCCTGAAGCAGGTGCCGAGGAATAATCCGTGTGCATACTACGTTTGCGAGGACATTTGCATGATGGCATCCGAAAGGAGAAGATCTCAAAGACAGGAGTGGGTACGTTTGTCAGAACACTATTCACAATTTTTACACCATTATCGATATCTAGTCACACAACTAATACACATGCATATTGATCTCCTTCTTAACAGTTTAAAGAGGTGCGGGAGCAGCTCCTAGCAGAGGACCGCATAGAAGCAATTCAAAAGGAAATAGCGGGATTCTTGCTCGACCAGGTCATAGATCCCAAAGAAGAATACTATTACCCGCTACCGCCCCATGAACCACTTCCAATTGTCATCGTGCTCCGAAGGCACCAATTAGGCTAATGCCACTGGCTCCGAAGGTACCAATTAGGAGAAATTGTATATAGCTAGCTAATTGTATATATATACATGTGTGTATATATGTGTGAATTAATTAATGATGGTTGTGAGACATTCGATAATATATATATATATATATATATAACCGGTTCTACTAGAAATTCTATTTATATATATGCATAACGTGTACAATATATAGTATCGTAAAATTGGAGGGGAGGGAGGCTTTAATGCCCACACTTTAGTGCCGGTGCTATTGCCCGGTTCTGCACTAGTGTTCGCCTTCCCTTCCGCCACCGGGTACCTCGCACGCGACACCTTCCACTTGCGTCATAGCAGGCGAAGTGCTGTGAAGTGTTACTTCCGGTGTGGCGTTTGGTTGCGCGCACACCACCACTGGGTTCTACAATGAGGACATCCGCGGCGGGGTGCTCTCCCTCAGCACCTCGCCACTCTCGTTCCTGACGCAGTTTGGTTCGCGCGCCGGCGGGAGGTTCTCCTATTGCCTCCTCGGACGGTGATCGGCGCCGCGCAGCAGGTGAACGCACGGTTCATCTTCAACGTCGCTGCGGGGAGGCTGACCTTCGCGGAGGAGCTGTGCAGTAGGGATGCAGCGTAGGTCTGTTCATGTTGTATTCTGGAAAATAATTGCCAATTCACATTCATAGAGTCAATGAAAACAGCATCTATCGAAAAAAAATCAGAACTTCCAAAATTGGATGAGAAGGGATGGATCTTCCAAAATGCTCCCCACACCCTGTCTGCAGTAATTTTCAAGGTAGTTGAGGTGACAGGGCCAGCTTCTTGCATCCTGCCATACAAACAAAAGTGTTGCACTGGACCTGAGACCTGGCTAAGTTGCGTTCAATGACGAATGCTACCTGTTGTCTTTCAGCGTATAGATCTTAACTTGCATATTATTTGCTCTTGCACTCCTCACACTACGAAGGCATTAACCTCCATGGAAATCTGTTTTCATCTCTTCCACTGGAGATCTGTATGTAGTACAGTAGCTTTTACTGGAACAATTGTCTTCTGAAACCTGAAATGAAATCCATGATAATGTTTGCTGTCATTGAACCTCGATTGGGATACAGTAACCACTTCTTGCATTAGTTTTCCTATTATCAAATATGTACTATTGATTTCGTCTGGTGTGTGGCCGTCTGATACCGGCGTGCTGTCCTATTTAGGCATGCTTATGTTTTCTTACTTTTGGTTCGTCTTAGTTGATCTGGTCTTTCCTTATTTGTCTGTTGAGATGGTGTGTGAGAAATCGCATGAAGTGTCTTCTTGTTTGGTGATCTTACTGGTCTTTGTAGTTCTTTTGGCATCGGTTTTTACCTGCTTTACTTTGCTGTTTATCGTGCTCAGATTATTTTTCATGTTAGATCTGAGGGTGCCGAGGGTTTAGTGTTGTAGAGATTCCTGATATGTCTAGAGGCTATCCATATTGATAATCTGTATATGTAATTTGCAAGTGATGTATAATGTATGCTGCATATAAAATTTTCACAAGTAACTGCAATTTCAGGGCAATGCCAAAATTTGTTTTCTCAGAAGAGCATATATTTCTATGATGCATGCACGCTTGTATATGATGTGCTATATGCCGAATTTTCTCCTGTTGCTTGCATACAAACGAAATATGATCCTGTTACTTGCATACAAACGAAATATGATCCTGTTGCTTGCATACAAATGAAATATGATCCTGTTGCCTGGATATATATGATCTCTTTTGACAACATGATCTGCAACTTTGACCACCACGCATTGCAGATTTTGAAACAGTACACCATTGGCCTGATACCATTGCTGGTTACTCCCTCTGTTCATTTTTATAAGACGTTTCAGACAGCAGACATTGTACTGTTTTGACTGCTGTCTGAAATGGCTACAGCGTCTTATAAAAGTGAACAAGAGGGAGTAGATGACAACTAGTATGTGAGATATGCAAAGTATAGAAAATAAAGCCCCAAGTTGTCAGTTTTTTATGTGTTATTTTACATGCAAATGAATTGATTATTGCTGGTTTCACTGGCACATATCTGAGCTGACCTACCGCTGTCGCAACCAGCACAGCCGATTGATTGATTGCTGATGCCTTTTGTTGTTGAATTGCTCATGTTTCCTGGTCTGCTTATGTGTGTTAGAATCCTTTCTTTCACCGTCTCACACTAGGATAGCCCTTCCTGTCATAATTGATAGGGCTTGTGTGCTACGCAATACATGGCAATTAGGTGCTTCACCTCTTAATTATAGTGAATGCTCTGTTTCCTGTGAGGCTGAGATGTGCACATGAAACTGCACATAGACCACCCTATACTCTATTGCTGGACAATCACTCTTTATACGGCCATTTCGCCTGCTGTTGATATTCTCCTTCTAAATGCTGTTTTTTCTTTTGCGAGGGCCTTTGAAATGTTCTTTACATGCGTTTGAAATGCTCTGTTGTCTACTAGCAGAGATGAAGACTTTATAAGATCGACATGATAGCTATCATATTGCCATTTAGTATTAAATTACAACCTGACTGGGGAATTGTTATTGCAGTTCAGTAATGTGGTTAGAAAGATCATGCATCAGTATTAAGCAAGTGTGAAGGAGAACTTGTGAGGGAGATGTTTATGCAAATCGTAAGTTCAAGTATCATAAATCTATTAAGCAACATGTTTATCTCCAGAGCATGTGGAGGAGATCACAGTTTTACAACGGAAATGCATGATGTGTGACCAGCAAGCTATTATGCATGTATTGTATGCTGCCTGTAGAATTTGTGCTCTCACCTGAGCATCTTGGTTGCACTTGCATCTAATATAACGATCTGCATCAAGGGTGCCACTTGTTAGCACAATAGATCTGAACCTGCATATTGTTTGGTCCTGCACTCCTCAAATTGCAAAGTTAGTTTCCTCCACACAGATCTTTCTTCATCTCTTCTGGAATTATTATTGTCTGCTGAAACCTGGAGTGAAATCCATGAGTACACTCTGCTGTCAGTACTGAACCTTGCATTACTTTTCTTATCTGTATGTACTATGATCTTGTCTGGTGCGCGGACGTCTGCTACCGGCGTCCCCCACCGGGCATATCTGCTATCATGTCCTATTTATTTAGGCATGTTCGAGTTTGGCGGAAGACATACTTGTTTGGTGATCTTACTGCTGTTCATATTTGCTTGGTATTGGTTTTCCCCCTTGCCTTGCTTTGCTGTCTATCGTGTTCAGATTGTTTTTCTGTTCTTTTTTCCCCTTTTGTGCTAGGTCTTAGGTGCCGAGGGTTTAATGTCGGAGAGGTTCCTGATGTGTCTAGAGGCTATCCGTATCGATAATCTGTATATGCAATTTGCAAGTGATATAAGATGTATGCTGCATATAAGTTTTGCTTAAGTAACTATGCGAATCGTCCCGGGCTTAACAAACAAAGCGAAGGTGTCGGTGAAGTCGATGCCAGCATGTTACTGGAAACCACAGACAACCCAGTGCGCTTTATAGCGGTCAAGGGAACCATCAGGACGGAGCTTGTGTTTGAAGACCCACTCCTCGGTAATCACGTTAGCGTGGCGGGGACTGACCGCTCTCTGACTATAGCGCCAGAAACGCTCCTGTCTGCTAGGACTACGTCGGTATTTCTCCAAAAAAGAAGGGATGATGTAGCACAGAGACGATAGATATTTTCCCCAGTGAAGAAACCAAGGTTATCGAACCAGTAGCAGAACCAAGCAACACAATGTAAACAACACTTGCACACAAATAACAACACCTCACAACCCGACGTGTTATAGAGGTTGTCAATCCCCTTCGGGCAATGATGCAAGAAAATTGTAGTAAATTGAAATAATAGATCGCAAATAAAATAAATTGCAGCAAAGTATTTTTGTATTTTTGGTTTAATAGATCTGAATAAAAATGCAAAGGAAAAGTAGATCGCAAGCAAATATATGAGGAAGAAGACCTGCGGGCCGTAGGTTTCACTAGTGGCTTCTCTCGAGAAAATAGCAAACGGCGGGTAAACAAATTACTGTTGGGGAATTGATAGAACCTCAAATAATTATGACGATATCCAGACAATGATCATTACATAGGCATCACGTTCAAGATTAGTAGACCGACTCCTGCCTGCATCTACTACTATTACTCCACACATCGATCGCTATCCAGCATGCATCTAGTGTAAAACGGAGTAATGCAATAAGAACGATGACATGATGTAAACAAGATCCGTTTATCTATTGCGTAGATATAGATCCCGTCTTTTTATCCTTAGTAGCAACGATATATACGTGTCGGTTACCTTTTCTGTCGCTGGGATCAAGCACCGTATAATCGAACCCATTACCGGGCACCTCTTCTCATTGCAAGATAAATAGATCAAGTTGGCCAAACAAAACCCAAATATCGGAGAAAAAATACGAGGCTATAAGAGATCATGCATATAAGAGATCAAAAAAACTTAAAATAACTTTAATGGATATAAAAAGATATGACTGATCATAAACTCAAAGTTCATTAGATCCCAACACCGCAAAAAGAGTTACATCATATGGATCTTCAAGAGACCATTGTATTGAGAATCAAGAGAGAGAGAGATGAAGTCATCTAGCTACTAACTACGGACCCGAAGGTCTACAAAGAACTACTCACGCATCATCAGAGAGGCACCAATGGAGGTGGTGAACCCCATCCGAGATGGTGTCTAGATTGAATCTGGTGGTTCTGAATTCTGTGGCGGCTGGATGAATATTTCGTCGACTCCCCTAGGGTTTCTGAAACATTTGGGTATTTATAGAGCAAAGAGGCGGTCCGGGGGGGACCCGAGGTGGGCACCAGGGCGCGCCTGGCCTCCTGGCGCGCCCTGGTGGGTTGTGCCCCCCTCGGGGCACCCCCCAGGCGCAGCCAGGGCCCGTTGTGTTCCTTCTGGCCCATAAAAAATCTTTGTAAAATTTCGTGGCATTAGGACTCCGTCTGATATTGATTTTCTGCGATGTAAAAAACACGAAAAAAACAGGAACCGACACTTGGCGCTATGTCAATAGGTTAGTACCAAAAAATAATATAAAATGACTATAAAATAATTATAAAACATTCAAGATTGATAATATAACAACATGGAACAATAAAAAATTACAGATACGTTGGAGACGTATCAGGGACAGGGAACAAGCTGCCACGTCCGGTTGCGCAGCAAGGTATCAAACTCCTCTTGCATCTCAGCCATCTAGAACGGGTCACAAAGAGCGGCTCAAATGGAGGACGACAACGACGGCGGCGTAGAGGTGGATGCCGCATGGACGTACTCGTCTGAAGCATAGCGTGAGCTCGGGCGAAAAACGCTCGTACGAGCGCGAATGACCGAACCGACCGCGGGTGGTGAGTCCGCATCCACCTATGAAGAGGCACCAGGGGGCGTCGAGGCCGCGGCCGAAGACGAGGCCGCAGAAGCCTAGTGCGCGGGCGGGGCCGACCCGCCGGCCGTCGAAGCCGCGATCGAGGAGGGCGCCGCAGGCCAGGAGCCGGCGGCAATGGAGCGGCGGAGGGCGGCTCAGACATCGCGCCGGCAGAAGAGGCCGCGGGGGCCGCCGCGGCGGAGGGCGGCGGCGAGGTGAACATCGAGGCAGCCGCCGAGCCGAAAGACGGCGCCAAGGCAGGGCTGGCGCTGGACCCGGAGGCAGCGAGAGACGCGTGACGCGCCTCGAAGCTAGGGGGCATGCCAAGGGCGGCGCGCGAGCACCCCGGGTGAGACGTCAATGGTCCCACATCTGCAGCGGTGGGAGGGACAACCGGAGGAACCTGCTGAAACGGAAACATATGCTCATCAAAGTAAACGTGTCGGGAGGTGAACACTTGGTGGGAGATGGGATCGTAGCACCTATAGCCCTTGGAGTTGGAAGGATAGCCGATGAAGATGCACACAACGGAACTTGGTGCAAGTTTGTGAGGAGAAGTGTCGGCAGTGTTAGGATAACAAAGACACTCAAAAATACGCAAACCATCATAAGAAGGTGGCGTACTAAAGAGAAGGTGGTGAGGTGCGTAGTTCCACCGCGGGTGACAGGGACGAAGGTTAAGAAGCAGTGATGGAGTAGCAAGTGCGTCCGGCCAGAAGCGAGGCGGCACATTAGCATGAAACAGGAGTGTGCGAACACAGTCATTCAGAGTGCGAAGGACGCGTTTGGCTCGACCGTTCTGCTGTGAAGTATACGGACAAGTGAGACGAAAAATAGTGCCATGGTGCGACAGAAAAGTGCCGAAAGGAAGGTTGTCAAACTCTTTTCCATTGTCAATCTGAAAAGCAAGAATGAGACGTCCAAATTGTGTGCTGACATAGGAGTAAAAAGTCGTCAAAGTGGAAAGTGCATCCGACTTGTGTCGCAAAGGAAAAGTCCACACATAATGAGAATGATCATCAAGAATAACCAGATAATGTAAATAGCCTGAATTACTAGGAACTGGAGAGGTCCACACATCGCTATGAATTAACTGAAAGGGAAAAGAAGCAATGCTAGTGGAGTTATTAAATGGAAAACGAACGTGTTTGCCGACATGACATGCATGAAAAGTGTGATCCTCGATCTTATTACAACTGAAACTGAAACTCCTAAGAATATGACGAAGAGTGACGGGGTTGGGATGACCCAAACGAGCGTGCCAGAGATCAACGCCAGCGGAGAGAGCGACCAGTGCAGTGGTGGTGGAGGAAGGCAGATGCACCAGATAGAGCTCGTCGGGGCTGTAACATCGGTGAAGTATCATCCGGGTTCGAGCGTCCTTAACACAAAAACCAAGCTCGTCAAATTCAATCGTAACAGAATTTTCACGAGTGAAACAACAAACATAAATAAGATTCTTAAGAAGATAAGGTGACACAAGTATGTTAGACAAAGATAAAGGCATGGAATTAGAAGAAAAAGAAGTGTGCCCGACATGTGTAATGGGAAGGTTGGAACTGTCGCCGACAATGATGCGGCGGTCGATGGTGACGGGAGTGAAGGAGGCAAGATTACCAGGATGAGCAAACATGCAGGCCGTGACCCCGGTGTCCATGTACCAATCACCGCCTCCAGTATAGTTGTTCGGCGTAGGGGCGGTGTGCAGCGCGGTGAGAAGCACCGGATCCCAAGATGCCGGTGGCAGCGCTGGCGAAGGTGACGAGGACGCCATCGGGAAGCTGTAACCACCACTTAGCTGCGGCGGTGGGTACCCTCCACAGGGCTGCAGAGCCACGTAGTATGCCTGATGTGCCAGCGGACGCGACACGGGAAGAGTCGGCGCAGGGGGCCCATGGGACCGGCATGGTGTACGCATGAATGACACCGGTCCACGGGTTGTACCCGGTGGCCCACGGAGATGGCACCTGGAGCTGCTCCTGCTGACGAGGCGCGTCCGCGGCTTGCGGCTGCTGCTGGCCGCCGCGCCCTCGGCGGCGCCTTTCGGGAGCAGCTGGTGTTGTTCCCGAGCTTGAACTCCGTCGGCACCGCGACGAAGTGCTTGGTGAAGTCTAGGGGCATGGGGATGCACTCAAGCTTCGGTGCAAGGATGACCTTGTAGAAGTGAGTTGGGCCATCCTCTTGATGCTAGTGGCCGTAGTTGCGGCGCTTGTTGCTTGGGGGCTCCTCCATGCCCTCGTCGTCTCCACCCTCGGGCGTCTTAGGGTCTTCCTCGGCGGTGGGCGGCAGCACAACCTTGTCGGGCATTGGGTGAAGGGGCTGCTTGCCCTTGTTGTCAACGGCCGGGAGCACCTCCGTGCCCATCTCATTGCTGTCCTCGATCTGCACACAATTCATGGAGTCACGCACAACACATAGTTCATGGCTAATTGAAGAGCTTGTCGTTAAAATGGCATGACTGTCACTCTTCTCCTCCTCTCCATCCTCCCCTATATTTACTCACCCTGCCCACCACTACTTACCCACCCCCTCTCTTCTCTCACTGTCAACCTTCCTCCTCCCCATCGCCATGAGCTCTAGCTCCAGCTCCAACGCCAATCTCTTCCCTTGGGGTATTGGCTGGAGGGCCTTCTTCCTCGGGTGGACGGCTGGTGACCGGACCAAGTTCGAGAACACTATGGAGGTGTGCTCGAACTTCGGCTCCATGCTGGACATGCAGAAGGAATCTAATGCAGTGCTCATGAAGGCCAGTAAAGAAGAGTTGAAGACGCTGATTCCTGACCCAGCAAAGGGCGCGATGGCAGTTGACATCATTCGCTGGGCCATGAATCAGGCCGTCTTCGTCGACGGTAAACAAAGGAAGAAGTGGTGCAAGTACAAGACCTACTGGGCTCCTAATGGCCGTCGTGCCGCAGTGTACTGGGAGACGACTATCGCGCCGCCGGCGGTCCTCATCGGCGGGGAGCCTAAGGAGGAGGAAGAAGAAGCGCTGCAGATGCCAGCGAGGGCGCCGAAGCCAGGCCGTCGTTCCTGGCAGATCGACCTCGACTCCGTCGAGGATGATGACGACGACCCGCCGGCCCGCACGACGATGAAGAAGAAGATGAAGGCCAGCGGCTCGACCAGCCGCTCCGCACGCCGGCGACGGCTGCCGCGGTCAGCCGGTGTCCGTTGTCCACCCCCTATCCCCCAATCCCCCAATCCCCCTTCTGCATTCCGATCTTGCATGTATGAACTCGTATGAACTGCTATGAACTAGTATGAACTACCCCTATGCTTATCTACATATTCCCCATTCCCCTCCGCCGTGGATCGAATATATCGCCGTGGATCGAATCTAGCGTGCATGTCCAAGAGAGAGAAGTCCTTACCGCCATTGATGGAGTCCGGTGGTCTTCTTCCTCTGCTCCGATCCGTCGCCGGCGGTGAGAGTTGGGAGAGTGGGGAAGAGTGGGGAGATGGAGCGATGAGGGGCGGTGAGGCTAATAACTGTCGGCGCTTCGGGAAGCAACGCGACTTCTCGAGCGTGGCCGCGCACGTGCAGCCGCCGCCGCCCACATGCACCGCTCGGGCTTGGCCCTGAAAAAACTGCCGATTCGTGCGTTTCCAGTGAGCCAGGCACAAAGGTGCTTTAAGAAACGTGCGATACAGGTCCAATAGTGTATGCGGGCTACCAAACAGACTGATCACTTTCCGCGTGGGCTTGATCGAGGCCTATGCAGGCAACCAAACACGTCCAAGCTGCCTCGCCGCACTGCCGCTCGCAGGTGCCTGCAAACTATTTGATAAAATATCACATCAGAGGGTGGAGATGAGTGAAGTGAATGGAGCAGGAAAAGACTACAGACATGTGCGGCCCTCCTGTCATAACGGTCAGGTCTGACAGTAGGGCCACCCTCTCATAATCATACTTATCTCGTCTAAAACAACAATTAACCAAAAGTAATAGTTTTCAGCACAAAAATTAGCTTAAAGTGGTAGTTTTTTTTGTTGATGTTTTGAAAGTGGTTGTTCAGTGGGACCGAAACCCCAATGTGACAGCATCGACTCTGCCTAAACAGATATTTTTGTCATCAAGTTTTCTAAAAATGTTTCTTTCATTTCTGTCCAAACTTAAACAAACGCAACATCACGCACCAACATGTTTCTAGTTCACTTTAAGAGCAAGAGCATGATTAATAGTGTAGCCAAGGGATGGCTATATGCAGCTGCCATGTTATTTAGAGTCATCGTATATAGTCACTCGTGGTAACTGGACTATAACATTGACTCACAAAGTAATACTTTTATCAACCTTTTTTTTTGCATTCATTACATTTGCATCGGGCATGTATAGAGCTAGGCTCTCGCACGAAAGTCCACTTTCCTTATTTTTTACATGTCTCTTATCTCCATATAGACAAAAATATCATATAAAACAGGCTATAAACTCTTTTTATACTTGCTCTAAACGAGCAACACCAGTTGTCTCCTCATGCATGCATGTGCCAACCATCGATCATTAGGTGAGGCAAAGAAAAGCTTGCAAGTACCACTCAGCACGCACCACCCTGCAGTTTCCTGGCTCTTTCCGCCCGGCCGGCTGCAAAGTCTGTTCCTTAATTTACTCGCTTAAGACCGTGTCTTACTTTGCTTAGTGGACATGCAACTAACAACCACTACCACTCGTAAAATATCATTATAGACTCACAACTAACGAGAATAAAGACAATGATACAGACGCTCCCTGCAGGCTGCAGTTAACATCTCCCTGTCTCCATCTGACACGAGCTAGCTGTTCTTAGTTCGTCTAGACCCAACACTGTCTAGCTATTCGTTAGCTGAGCCAAAGAAAATCTCTTGCCTGCTTCGGTCCTCTTCCATTTTCCTGCACTTGTCCGAGCTATTCTCTCCACTACCACAAAACACACAAACAACACCCACGAGCTATTCTCTCCACTACACACCATCAATGGCACCTGCGGTGAGCGCTGCACTTGGCGTCTTGGGTCCCCTGCTGGTGAAGCTTGCCGACTTGCTTGCCGGCAAGTTCGGCCGGGTGCGAGGTGTCCGCCGCGAGATCCTCTCCCTCCAGTCCGAGCTCACCAGCATGCACGCCGCGCTCCAAGAATACACGATGCTGGAAGACCCAGGCGTCCAGGTGAAGGCCTGGATATCACTTCTCAGGGAGGTGACCTATGATACCGAGGATTGCGTCGATAATTTCATCCGCCGTGTCGGCAACCACGGGCGTCGCGGCGGCTTCAAGAAACTCTTCCGTGACACCACTCGCTTCCTTAGGACGCTCAATTCTCGATGTGGGATTGCCGACCAGATCCATGAGCTCAATGCCCGCATCAACCATGTGAAAGAGCTCAAGGATAGTTACAAGCTGAGTGAGACTCCCTGTAGCAAGACTGGGCATGTGTCCGTGGATCCTCGGCTGCACGCTCTTTTTGCTGAGGATGCACACCTTGTGGGTGTGAACGGTCCAAGAGATGATCTTGTCAAGTGGATGGTGAATGAAGAAATCTCCTCGAGTAAGCATCGCAGGGTGCTGTCTATTGTTGGTTTTGGCGGATTAGGAAAGACAACGCTGGCAAACGAGGTGTATCGCAAGATTCAAGGGCATTTTCAATGTCGGGCTTTCATCTCGGTCTCACAGAAGCCTGATATAAAGAAGATTGTCAGAGATGTGATCTACAAAGTGTCTTATCCTCATGGATTCATAAAAGATATCGATACCTGGGACGAAATGACATCTATTGCAAAGCTGAGAGAGCTGCTACAATATAAGAGGTAATTTCAGCTCATCTTCCATTGTCACAAAACATATCTCACGGTTGTTGTTGTTGTTATTTTCGGAAATTAATTGTATATGGATTTATCACGTACATAAAATAGTACTGCAGTACTATTGGTTAAATAATTTCAAGCAACCTTATAACATGTACAATAAATACTACTGTTAGAGTAATTCGTACTTATTAATTTGCATCAATACGTGTGTTAGTAGAAATAGGGAAGTACAGCACGAGTCAGTTTGATTTTCATATACTATACTAGTAGTTTAAGTTAGGATGTCAACCGGGTCCCGTTTAAACCCACTAATTATCTAACAGTTCGAAAATTTCTTTTTCTTTCTTTTCGGGAAAATCAACTATGGAGCTAGCTAAAGCTAACTAAACAGGACTTGCGGACGCCCCTTATTTGCCATTTACGTCCCTAGTTTAAGTAGAAGTACTATAGCATGAGTATATTTAAGTTTTTGGTTGAATATTTGATGTATGATGTTTGCTACTACTATTAGGTATCTTATTGTCATTGATGATATATGGTCTACGCCAGCATGGGAAGCTCTCAAATGTGCTTTTCCAGAGAACAATTATTCAAGCAGAATTATAGTTACCACACGCATTGTTGATGTAGCAAGGTCGTGTTGTCCCGGTGGTGACGACCGCATGTATGGAATGGAAACCCTCAATGGTATTCACTCTAAAATATTGTTTTTTAAAAGAATATTTGGCTTCGGGGATCGGTGCCCTGATATGTTGAAAGAAGTTTCAAATGAAATCCTGAAAAAATGTGGAGGCTTGCCACTGGCAATTATTAGTATATCTAGTTTGTTAGCAAACATACCTATTGTCAAGGCAGAGTGGGAGAAGATTAAAAGGTCAATCAGTTCGGCACTGGAGAAAAATCAAAGTCTAGAGGGAATGAGTAGCATACTATCCCTTAGCTACAATTACCTTCCACCTAATCTCAAGACATGTTTGTTGTATTTAAGTGCCTTCCCCGAGGATCATGTGATTAACAGAAACATGTTGGTGAGGAGATGGATAGCAGAAGGCTTTATATCTGAAGAACGTGGACAGAGCCAACAAGATTTTTGCCAACCACTACTTCTATGAGCTTATCAACCAAAGCATGGTCCAACCAGTGGGCATTGAGCATGATGGTAAAGTAAATGCTTGTCGGGTCCATGACATGATGCTTGAAATTCTTATTTCAAAATCGGTGGAAGATAATTTCATCACCGTGGTTGGCAGTGGCCAAGCAAGTTTGGCTAATCGTCATGGTGTCATTCGACGATTGTCAATCCAACACATTGACCAAGAGCTTGCATCTAGATTGGCAAATGAAGACCTAACTCATGTTCGATCTCTGACAATAACAACATCATCAGGTTGTCTCCAACACTTGCCTAGTCTTGTTAAATTTGAAGCTTTACGTGTACTGGATATTGCATCTGGTCACGATTTGGGGGACTATATTATGAAAGGTTTGGACAAGCTGCTCAAGCTAAGATACCTCAAACTTAGGGACAAGGGTATATTGAAGCTACCACCAGGGATTGTGAAGCTACGTGATCTAGAGACTCTAGACTTACAAGGTACGGCTGTGAAAGAGCTGCCAGCAGGATTTGTTCAGCTGACTAAATTACAACACCTAATCACTGAAAATGATATAAAGGTACCAAATGGGATAGAAGTTATGATGAACCTACGGGTGATCTCAAGATTTGATATCAGCCAGAGTCCAACAAATGTAGTGCAGTATCTGGGCAACCTGACCAATTTAAATAGACTCGATGTACGATTGGAAGGAGGAGAATCTGAAGAGCACAAGAGGCATGAAAAGATGTTCCTTTCCTCGTTGTGCAAGCTTGGCAACAACAAACTCCAGTATTTAACGATAACTAGAGAGGGTGGTTCCTTGGAGTTCTTAGATTCTTGGTCCCCTCTGCCGACATCTCTTCATACATTTAATATATCCAGCAACTCTTGTTTCACAAACTTTCCAAAGTGGATTTCACCTGCTCTCACCAACCTTTCTTTTCTGCGCATCAATTTAACTGAATTGACAGTGGAAGGTCTGCACACTCTTGGGGAGCTCCCGGCATTACTTTATCTGCATTTGAAGTTGGACACAGGACCAAAAGATGGCCTTACAGTCCAAGGTTTTGGCTTCCCAAGCCTGAATGTGTTTATCACCTCTGCACCGAATGGGGCAAACATTATGTTCGTGAAAGGGGCCATGCCCAAGCTTCAGGTCCTTCATGTGGTAATCAGTGCGCCACTGGCAAATACTTATGGTTTCTATTCAGGCATTGAGAATCTTCAGTGTCTCAAACGGGTACAGGTGTGTATACCAAGCGAGGGTGCGACACCTTCCGACGACACACCTGCAGCTGCTGCGATCAGGAAGCATGTAATGGCTGCATTCCTTCGTGAAGCAGATGCTAATCCAAACCATCCCCCAGTTATGTTTTTGGACGAGATGGACTCGATGAAGTTTTTTGCGTTGATGGAGAAATCAAGGAAAAGGAGAATGGCGATACCTGCAACAGGTATTAAAAGTAGCAAGTTGTATCATTCTTCTTTGGTAGTAGATCACATCCCTTTGACTGTTCTGGCTTCTGAAACTCACTCGTGCTTTTTGTTTTGTACGGTTAGGAGATGATGACAGCGGCTGACTGGCTTAGCTTGCTGGGAGTATGGCGTACGGGAGGACCGAAGCTACTGTTGCTTTTAAAAGCAGATGAGAATACAAATTAGTAGAAGCTCAAACACTGCAGGACTACCTCCAAAAGGAGTGATCTCAGTTGCTACTTGCTAGTTGCTACATACATCATGTTTTGTTTTTCAGTAGATTGATTGCTTTCGGTAATACAAAGACTTAAGTATGTTTGCATTCTGGATAGTTGATGATGATCTCTGTTGAACACTTGTATTGTACAAGATGTTGCCCCAAGTAGCTTATTAAGTACCGAATTCAAATATTTGATCCTCAGAGATGAAGATTTCATAAAACATACTCTCTACATGGTAGAGCTATCATATTACCATTGAAAATTACAAACTACGAGTGCTCTATCTATTGTTCTATTCCTGGTCTCTGCACTCTATATCTCGTTTGTTGTAACACTTCTGCTTTGTTACGATCCCCAACATATCAACGGAGAGTATCTACATACCACTTCGTCATAAAAGGTAGGATGGTCTGTTTGACACGAAAAATAATAACAAACGACAATGGTTGTCGTGTTACTATCTCTCTACGCGCCAGGGGAAATGAAAAATTGCGAGCGCGCCAGTGTACTGAGTACACAATGAAAAGGATGCGGGAAACAAGGATTTCATTAATCTCATTGGAGAAACAAAAGTACAAGATCCCGTAAAGAAAAAGTGCGCTCTGTGGCCTACTAGCGCGGCCAGCCTGACTATGGCGATTGCGGTCTCCTGGTTCCCGGTGCCTCGGAAGGCTCCCGGTTAATTACTCCTGCGGGTTGCTCCGCGAGATACCTCCGATTAAGCTGTGTGGTCGTCTTCGTCGTCTTCGCTTCTCGTCCTCCATGCATGATGATGGTGATGTGTGTGTGGGTAGCGGCAGAGCCCGTGTCCTTGTCGGTACACGCGCCGCAAGTGGCGTGGCCTTAGCGGTGGCCGCGCCCGCCCTCGCCGTCGTGCCTCGTCGGTCTTGGCGGCGTTGGAGTAGTTGGTGTTGGGGTAGCATGGGTCGCGGTCAGCTCAGACTTCTTGATGAACTGTTGCTTCATCGGGGTGTTCAAGGGGCTACGCCTTGCGGGAGTAACGGTTTGGGGAGACCGGCGTCAGTGTAAAAATAAACTGACACGCGCTCACATTGGCGTGGCCGGGGTGGTTGGCGCCTCATCTTGGCTAGACGCCAAGTATTTGGCGGTCTGCCAAGGCAAAGGCGCCGCCTCACAGGGCCGTGGAAAGTGGTGTCGCAAAGGCCGCATCGCCTTGGGCTGGTACTGCGCGAAAGAGTGACCTGTGCGCCGGCGATGCCATGGACCTGTACACTAAGGACCTGTCCGCCATGGTGGGTGCGCCTCTCGAAGGAGGGACCGGTCTTGGACAGCGTCGTTGCAATCTTTGGTTCAGTGATGGATCTGTACGCCATTGACCTGTTCGTCGGGGACGCGGGCCCCCTAAAGGAAGAACCGGTCTTAGACCCGTCGTTGCGGATATTGGTTCCACCAAGGATCTATACGTCGTGATGGGAAAGGCGGGGGCTGCGTTGTCGGCGAGCTCCGGTTCCGCCGCACAGTCCCCTCCAAGAGTGTGACACAAAACCTGTCCACCGTGGCCTTGTTCATCGCAATCTATGCGTCATGAAGGGAAAAGCGAGACTCGGGCTGCGTCGTCAGCGAGCTCCGGTTCCGCCATGCTGTCTCCTCCAAGAACGTGATGCAAAACCTGTACGCCTGTGTATCCTTTGTCGTGAACCTGTTCACAGTGGCCCTGTTCGTCGCAATCTGTGCGTCGCGACCTGTACACCGTGGGCTATTCGCCGAGCGCCATGAAGGCCGCCATGGTAGAGCGCCGGGGCTAGCGGTTGAGCCGCGTAGTTGGCGAGCTCCGGCAGCTCCTGAGTCATCTCCAGCTAAGAACATGACACCTGAAAATAAAAGGCTTGGCGTAGACAATCTCCGGCGGTGTCGGTGCAGTTTGCTGTTTCGGAGCCGTCATCTCCGGCGGCGGCGATGGGATCACACGAGGGTCATCTCCGGTGACCGGCACATATTTTCCTCGTAGCGCATGCATGCTAGAGAGGAGACAGAAGGAAATAGATGTATTAGATCAAAATCTCACCCTTCGGGAACGTGAGCTTGGTGTTCATGTCGCCGAAGTCCTTGCCGCCCTTGTACGGATGGCCGGTGGTCTCCGTTGCGGCTGTGGTTCCTGCAAGATGCGTTTTGCGTTTGGTGTTTTGTGAAGGGTTTGCCGTGTGTTAGATGGATGGGCGTGATGGCTGGCTGATGAGTTGGATGGATGCGTGCTTGGTGGCTGGTGAGTGCGCCGGCGACGGATGGATGTAGCACCGGCGACGAATGGATGAATCTCCTGATGGATGGGTGTGTGCGTTGTGAAGGGCGGCGGCCTTGTGCCGTCTCTCCGTCTCTCCCTGCGTGAAGGATCTGTGCCTTTATATAGGCAGGCGGCTAGGGTTGCTTGCGATCCCTGCGGCAAGGTAGCACGCCGCCGATTTTCAGTTGGGCGAGCGCCTCGTTAGCGAGAAGCGTGGAGCGGTGCTTATCTCTTCCCACGGTGGCAGCTCGTGCATGCTTATCCCAACCATTGACCAGTCCACTAATCTGTGCCTAATCAGCCTATGACTATACGGTGGACCAGCTGAGACACGTACAAATTATATCTATGCGGTGAGCTAGAGCGTGGCTTTTGAACTAGTATCGTGTCAGGTTGAAACATTGGCCGTAATATTTAATTATATATCCATGATTAAGCCTGCTAGTTAACATGCAATGTATGCATGCATCCGTTTCTGATTCTTTAGTCCACACTAGAAAAAAAAAGTTAGTGAAACAGTAATGGCCATCTTGTGAGCTTTAGCTAGATACACGTAGGCACGGAGAAGCTTTCCCATTTACGTGCACATGCAAAACACCATCAAATTTGTTCCTCCTGTGATTCTAAGAGAATAGTTAGAAAAAACATTATAAAAACTTTCCGCGCTCATAGATACTTCGCGCGACAAAATCTCGTCGAACATGGTCTTTTTTCAAAATATGCCGCCCGTTCCGACAGGCGGCCTGTGTACGTACCATATATACATGGCCCGGTGTACATGGCATACCAGAACCCTATTTGGCGTCCTCAGCTTTTTTCCCCTTTGCTTTTAATCTTCAAAATCAACTTTTTTTCCTTTTCCTTTTAACCTTCAGAAAATATGCACCTTGGGAGGAGATTCGAACTCCAACCCTGAAGGTTCACTTCAGATTCTAGTAACCAACCGGGTAAAAGGTTACTTGCTATGGCAACTAGCTTTATTTTTCTTTTGTTATCTGGCAAATGTAACTTCGTGAACTTTTAGGCCAATTTTTTTTCATCTTTTTTTAAACTGGGTGTTGTTCTGTTTTATTCTGGATTTTTTACTTTATTTTTTTTTCTGTTTTTTCACATGCCTGAACTTTTTTTAAAAAATTCATGACCTTTTTCTCAATTTTGTGAATCCTTTTCAATTTCTCAAACTTTTTTTTGCAATTTTTTTAGTGAACCTTTTCTGGAAATCTGCGAATTTTTTAAATCCGTGAACAGTTTATCAAAATCGATGAACTTTTTCCAAATCCATAAACGCGTGGGCTGGCCCAAAAGGCGCCCAACAGGAGCAATGCCGTTTCCTAGTTGGGCCAAGGCCTAAGATTGGTTTCCATTTTTTGTCTCTCTTTCCATTAATTCATCTTTCTATTTTGAACTTTATTAGTCTTTTGTTTGCTGATGCCTCTTGTTGTTGAATTGCTCATGTTCCTGGGCTGCTTATACGTGTTAGAATCCTTCCTTTACCATCTCACACTTGGATAGCCCTTCTCATAATTGATAGGGTTTGTGTGCTAAGCAATACATGGCAATTAGGTGCTTCACCTCTTAGTTATAATGGATGCTCTGTTTCCTGTGAGGCTGAGATGTGCACATGAAACTGCACATAGACCACCCGATACTCTACTGCTGGACAATCACTCTTTATACGTCCATTTTGCCTGTTGTTGATATACGCATGTATTATATGCTGCCTGAAGAATTTGTGCTCTAACCCGAGCATCTTGGTTGCACTTGCATGTAATCTGACAATCTGCATCAGAAGAGTAGTACAGCACTAGTGTGCACTTGACTTGATCCCTGGCTAAGTTGCATTTTTAGCACATAGATCTGAACCTGCATATTGTTTGCTCCTGCACTCCTCAAATTGCAAAGCTACTTTCCTCCACACAGATCTTTTTTCATCTCTTCCGCTAGATGGACTGTATGTAGCAACTCTTACTGGAATTGTTATTGTCTGCTGAAACCTGGAGTGAAATCCATGGGAACACTCTGCTGTCACCTGTCAGTACTGAACCTCAATTGGGATACTGTAACATCTGGTGCGCGGCCGTTTGCTACTGGCACCCCCCACCGGGCATATCTGCTATGATGTCCTATTTATTTAGGCATTCTCGAGTTTGGCGGAAGACATACTTGTTTGGTCATCTTGCTGCTGTTCATATTTGCTTGGTATTGGTTTTCCCCACTTGCTTTGCTTTGCTGTCTATTGTGTTCAGATTATTTTTCTGTTCTTTTTTCCTTTTGTGGTAGGTCTTAGGTGCCGAGGGTTTAATGCCCGAGAGGTTGCTGATGTGTCTAGAGGCTATCCATATTGATAATCTGTACTTGTATATGATCTGCAATATGCTGAATTTGCTCCCTTTTGACGACATGATCTGCTAGATGTGAACCACCACCAGTCCACCATTCGATGCGGATATTGAAACAGCACACCGTTAACCTGATACCGCTGCTGGTTAGATGACAAGTAGATAGAAATTAAAGCTCCAAGTTGTCAGTTTCTTATGTAGTGTTATTCTACAGGGAAATAACTTGGTCATTGCTGGTTTCACTAGCTCATATCTGAGCTGACAATCACAACCAGTACAGGCGGTTAATTAACCGATGTTGCCTTTTGTTGTTGAATTGCTCATGTTCCTGATCTGCTTATGTGTGTTAGAAATTAGAATCCTTCCCTTCACCGTCTCACTCTTTCATATCCCTTCCTGTCATAATTTATGGGTTTGTGTGCTAAGCAGTGCATGGCAATTATTTGCTTCACTTATTGGTTATAGTGGAAGTGGATGCTTTGTTTCCTGTGAGGCTGATATGTGCACATGAATCTACACATAGACCACTATATACTCTACTGCTGGACAACCTCTCTTTATAGGGTCATTTCGCCTATTGTTGATATTGTCCTTTCAAATGCATTTATTGCGAGTGCCTTTGAGGTGCTGTATACATGCATCACTCCCCCCCACACCAGTGTCTACTACCTTGTAGGCATAAATAATTTAAGACACACGATAGCCATCACATTGTCATTCAGGCCTCATTTGGTTTGGAGGATTTTCATAGGAAAAACATAGGAACAAGGATTCCGAAGGAAATTTCCTATATATGGATTCGGTTTGTAGGAAATGCGTACAGGAATTTCTAGGAATACTACTCATTTCCTATGTTTTTGAAGGAAACTACACATCCACTCAAAACTCATTTTGCGCGTAGGAACGAGGCAAGTCAATTCCTCTCCTAATTCATACGTTTTAATTTCCTCCAAACCGAATGAGCCCTCAGTATGAAATTACAACCTTATAAGACAGACACGAGGTGCTGTATAAATTATTTATAAGAGAGACACTTGGTTATCTAAGTTGATTACAGACTGTACGAGAAACTTTTTTGACCGCATGAGAAACTTGGTAACTACTCCCTCCGTTCCATATTACCCGTCGCTGATTTAGTACAACTTGTATTAAATCAGCGACGGGTAATATGGAACGGAGGGAGTATAAACATCGCGATCGTCACCACAAGGATCATTATATCTTCCAGGCGTGAATAGCTCTGCCCTAAATAGCTAAAGGTAAAAATACAACCATGATCAGTGTCTCAGTGATGAGATGAAGTGCATTGACAACCGTAGCACAAGGCCATATTTCAGGAGAATTACAACTTACATATTTTGCAAACCAAAATTAAGTTTCTAAAAATTATGTGGTCTAATAATCTGAACTTGTCATCTCATCATGAATTTTCATTTCTCACGAAATGCACACCAACAATCCCAATAATATAGGTACTAGACCTACTTATTTCCAGCCTGTTTTAACATCTAGTATTAAATAATTTGCCACAAAACACGTCTATTAAATAGCATGTTTGGTGTTTATCTCTAGAGCATGTTTTCTTTTTTTGTGAACTATCTCTAGAGCATGTGAAATAAATGTTTGTGTAAGATCATGGGCTATCTCGGCCCAATTTGTCAACCCTGTTTTCCATTGTTCATGGGAGGTAACCCAAAAATAATCTTAGTTTCACGCTGAAAAACATAATCTCAGTTCAACGGTGGAACCCTAATCTCAAATCAATCACTAAAAAAATCAGAATAAGAGTCGCTCTGTACATTTTAAGACTGCAACAACCATATACAGAGAACTGGATATCCTTGACCAATGCCTTTATTTGTTTTTGGAGATGATAGATGTATTTTTTGAATTGAAGTCACTAGTTCCTTCTTCGATATCACTCCATTAATGCGAAGATCACTTTAAATTTATAGACAACAAAAGGCATTCTAGCCTCTAAATGAAATGAATCCATATTCAAGAATGTGAAGATCACATTAAATTTGTATATAGATCAACGAAAGGCATTCTAGCCTATAAATGAAATGAATCCATGTTCCGAGATGCGAAGATCACATTAAATTTATAGACCAACAAAAGGCATTCTAGCCCCATAAATGAAACGCATCCATGTTGAGGATACTAGCAAAATCCTTGAGAACAACTTCGTCCCATTTAATGGAGTGGCATCCAAGAAGAAAATCTATACAAGAACATCCAATATAAAAGGGTGCCAGTCCATCGAGGAATAAGAAGCACAAAAATAAGCAGCCATGTTCAAATTACTTTCAAGACTTCTTCTCCGAGTTTTCTTCCTGAGCTTTGCGCTCGCATGGGCGAACCCGAGCAACACGACCGGCCTAAGCTTCCAGCTAGTCGCCCTTGGTCGGGCAGTCCCTGACGAGCATGCCAGCAATGGCTCGGCCTACACCACCGAGGACCTGCGTCTGCCGATTTCAACATCGGCCCGGTATGCTTACGGCGTGTTTGTGTCGCTCGGCACCGGGGAAGGCACTAGGCTGAAGGTCCTCGGCCTCGACACCGAAATCAGCACATCGTGGGTGATGTGCGAGCCGTGCCACCCGTCGCCGCCGCAGGTCGGCAACCTCTTCTCACCAAGCGCGTCGCCCACATTCCACGGCGTCCACAACAACGATCCTGTTTGCACCACACCCTACAGGAAGACGGCTCACGGCTGCTCCTTCCACTTCTCTTCGGTCACCGGGTACCTCTCGCGCGACACCTTCCACCTCCGCACCGGCCGATCGGGCGCGATCAGGGAGTCTGTTCCTCGTGTTGTGTTTGGTTGCGCACACTCGTCCACCGGGTTCCACAACGACAACACCCTTGGCGGGGTGAGCCACCTGCCGCTCTCGCTCCTGACACAACTTGGTGGGCACGCCAGCGGGAGGTTCTCCTACTGCCTCCCCATGCCCACCGTGCACAATCCCCATGGCTCCCTCTTGCTTGGCGCGGACGTCCCAAGCCCTCCACCGCATGCCCATACGACCAACCTCGTCATACATCCCGGCGTCTCAGGCTACCACCTCAACCTTGTCGGCATCACCCTAGGGTACAAGCGTCTCAAGATCGACAAGCGTGTCTTCGTCGGCCACAGCTGCAGCATCAACCCAGCAGAGACCATCACACATTTCGCAGAGCCGATATACCTTGTCGTGGAAAAAGCATTGGTGGCGCGTATGAAGGAGCTAGGGTCGGACCCGGTGAAGGGGCCACCGGGCGGCCCGCTTTGGTTTGACTGGATGTACAAATCGGTGAAAGAGCAACTCCCCAACATGGCGTTTCACTTTGAGGGCGGCGCCGAGCTGTGGTTCACATCCAATCGGCTGTTTGAGGTGCACGGCATGAATGCTCGGTTCATGGTCGCGGGCCGTGGGTACCGCCGGACGGTGATTGGCGCCGCACAGCAGGTCAATACGCGGTTCACGTTCGATGTCTCCCGCGGGAAGCTGTCCTTCGTGTCGGAGGTGTGCGACTGAGATGCATGTGGCAGCGCAGCCTAGCTTTGTTCTTGTTGTATTTCAGAAAATAATTGCGAATTTGCATTCCTATATCATATTGCCGAATGAGTAGTGTTATTTCCAACTTGAAGTACGTTCGTATGGACGTTTTGTTAAATTTAAAAGATATGCAAGAATATGCAGCTATGTAGCGGAAATCCAACTCGGTGTCCAGGCTCATCTGCTCCCACTCAGAAAAAATATCAAAATAAATACTAGAAAAATTCAAAAAATCCAATATTTTGTGGGTGGTAGATAATTTGATGCGTGAGGTTCGCTCTAAATTTCAACTCATTCGGACATCTGAGCAACTCTCGGCAAAAAACACAAATCAGGTCAGAACAGTGCGTGAACAGTAAACATTTTTACCGACCCCGATTTTGTCTTTTTTGCCGAGAGCTGCTCAGATGTTCAAATGCGTTGAAATTTGGAGCGGACCTCACGCATCAAATTATCTACCACCCAAAAAATTAGAATATTTTAAATTTTTCTAGTATTTTTTTTGATTTTTTTTTTGAGAGGAGGTGCAGATGAGACCGGGAGCAGAAACTCTGCGTCCGCTATGTAGGCACTATTGTGGAATGTCTCCCCGAGGTCACTGTTCGCTACCTGCGCAGTACTGCCATATAATGCTCTCGATGCCTTGATCATTAATTATTAGTTGATCCACGCAAAAACAAAAGAAGCTATTTCTTGATCTTTTTTTTTTGCGGGAGCTATTATTGATCATGATCGACAAGTTTAACTATATACTAAATTTTGTGTGAGGGTTGGCCTAGTCGAGTCGCTGGGTTGTGCAAATCTTTACCTGCTTGCCCCGAGCACTATACTTGTCGTGCAGGAAAAGTACTGGCTGCACTCTGCACCCAACTTGGGTGCACCCACACAACAAACAGTAAATTTGAAAAAAAAATTGAAACAGTGGTGATTATGAGCAAATGTTTTAGAAGCTGGCAAAGTTTGGTCACCAAAAACGTCAAAGTTTGCTCTGCACCGAAGTCACTGTTCACATGTTTTCAGCATAATTTTTTTTACAAAGCTCCCCTGATCTCATTTCCCCACCAAATTTTGCAAGCACCGAAAACATTTGGTCATAGTCACATACAGAAAGTTTCAGATTTTTTGTAAATGTTTTGCTAAGTTTTGATCATGGGTGCACCGGGGGTGCAATGTCCCTAGGTGCACAAAAAACAAACTCTGTCGTCCTTAAATACACCGCTGATCTCGCTGTTCACAGCACACAAGTAATCAGTCCAGCTTCAATCAATGGCCGCTCTAAAACAGCAATAGCTACAAATACAATTCTCAATAAAAAGGGCAAAGTTTAATATGTGCTTATGTAGGTATTGTCAAAAGATTATGCGTCGCGTGTGAAAAAGACAAAATCCGGCGCTAAAATATGCTTTTCACAAGACATTCTTTTGTCTTTTTTACACAAGCCACAAAAGATGCAGGTCTTCTCTGAAACTTGACTAGCACACATATAATGTCGAGATGTATACGCCAATTTTTTGTTAGGAATTTTTTCATACTTTAAAATATATCGCGTGCAGGAGTGCGTGCTCCCGGGAGCATCAACGGATTTCCGGTGGGTTCAGCTACTACATTACAATATCACTCCTTATACAGGAGTAGCCCTGGTTGAGTAATTTATGTACCACGAACCATGTACTTTAATAATTTATGATGATCTCTCCAAAGAGGCACAACCTTATCGGCAAATGTCCCTTTTAAGAAGACCTTCCGGTCGTGAGGCTTATCCAGAGAATGTTTTTTTATTTGCATTCACATCTTTTAAAAGGAGCCGCTAAATTAAATTCTCTCTTAGACGAAGGAAGTATCACCGCTTTACTAATAGTTGAGACTCAATCTGCAAACATATCTGTCTATATTCGTACTAATGTAATCTCCACTATAGATGAACAAATATTCTTATCTGCGGATCTCTTCGTCGCTGGAATTCGACCCGCTATTAATGTGGGTATTTTTGTTTCAACTATAGGGTCCGCGGCTCAGATTAAAGCCATGACACAAGCAGCTGACAAATCTTAATTGGAACTAGCTCAATTCGTAGAGTTACAAGCCTTTGCACAATTCGCCTCTGCTCTTGATAAAACAAGATATAATCAATTGGCAGGGGCTCGATGATTAAGGGAATTGCTTAAATAGTCTCGGGCAAATCCTCTCTCGGTGGAAGAGAAAATAGCTACTATTTATACTGGAACAAGAGGATTTCTTGATTCGTTAGAAATTGTACAGATAAATAAATTTATGGATGAGTTTCGTAAACACCTAAAAGATATTAAAACTCAATTTCAGAAAATTATATCTTCTAGCAAGACATTCACATAGCAAACAAAAACCCTTTTGAAGGGGCGTTAAGCTGAGGAACAAGGCCCACGTGCTTGCATGATCCAATATCTTATCACCTTTGGGTGTGTAGGTATATGCTGCCCGTACGTTGGGTGGTTCAGTTCGGTCACGGAAAAATATTGGGTGGTCGAATTGCTTATTATAATAATATATTTTACAACTCTAACTGAATAGTAGCCCCCCATCCATATTCGTACCAAAACCAGCATGACTCATATATTCAGTACAAATGAGGCCAAAATTTGCACATTCATACGTACTTTGTCCCGTGAAATGTGCCAAGGTGTCCACAATGATGCCACTTATTAGTTGGCATAATTTACTTAGTTTTTATTTATTTTTGCTCCACTCTCCTATGGATGTATTTTCCAAGTAATCAAGAGCTTATAAAGCGGTCCAGTCCTGATTCGGGGGAATTGATAGTTAAGAACTAATAGTTCGACCACCATCGATGCAAATGACTTGGCCGGTGATAAAAGAAGCTGCCAGCATGCATAGGAATGACACTGCTGTGGCGATCTCCACCGGCTTGCCGCTCCGTCCCAGCGGGGTCTTCAAGTGCTCTTTCTTCATAAACTCGGTATCAATCTATGAATCGACAATAACCAATTGTTATCCACATTTAATTTTAAAAGGATGTAAAAATTGCTAGCAGTTTGAAAAAAAGGCTTCTAATTTCTTGGTTGGAGAGATTACAGAACAAGCTATGCTATACAGTTTTTTTGTCTGTGAATTAGCGATTTGCAATATAAATCTGACAAGCTCTTACTCTTGTATCATAGTGAAAATAGCGCTAGCACTTGTTTCGGTCTATTAAGAGATGGCTATTTTGGTGCAAATAATACATCGTTTGGAATATTTTAATTTTTCCCTCCCAATATAAAGCGACTTATTATCTCATAAAATATCTATGAAATATGGTTTAAATTTCATATATTGCTGTTTAAACAAGGAAAATGCATGCTAGGGGCTACTTACATCTTTAATCATATCGGTTGTGATAAAACCTGGGGCGATGGCATTCACACGAATCTTGTCGGGGCCCCACTCGGTGGCCAAACTCCTCGTAAGCTGGTGTATTGCACCTAAATAATAAAGGAGAAATACAACCATCCAAAAAGAAGATTCAATTAATTTTAGGTACCAAGTAATATTTTAAAATTCATAAAACGATGGACGCACTTTGTTCGGATGATTGTATAAAAACAAATGTCATTATTGTATATTTGGCAATTCAGTACACATGTAGATACCTTTTGTGGTAGCATAAATTGTGTAGCCTGCAAAGCCGATTGAGCCTCCTATAGAGGACATGTTTAAGATGCTGCCTCCTCCGGCAATGGAAGCGTGTAGGAGAAGAGGGTGTGTGAGTTGGCTGAGATGGAAGGTTGACTCCAAGTTGGAGTTCATCAGATTCGAGTATTCCTCTCCTGTACATCCAACAGTGGGCTTGTAGAACAATTGTGCCGCATTGTTCACCTATATTAATTGGATGAAGGGAGATTTTACTAACTCATCATAACGTCGCGTCGAGGCGTCAAATATAGAACTTACTCCCCCAATCCCACAATATAAGATCGTTTTGCGAGCTGTTTTAGCTTGCACAACAATCTTATATCATGGGACGGAGTGAGTACATGGCATGTTTAACTTCCATACATAGAATGTAACTTACTAGTATGTCGAGCTTGGAGTCGAAGGTTTGTCGGACCGTTTCCATAAGCCTCTCCCTGTCGGCACCTATGGACACATCACAGACAGAGACGGTGACCTGGAGGTTCTTCTCCTCCCACTGCCGGTGGCACTCCTCCAGCTCCGCCGCGTTCCGGGAGCAGGTGTGCACCCTAGCCCCAAACCTAGCAAGCTCCTCCACGATGGCATGTCTATTCGAGGACAACTTAAGATGAGGGCCGGAGTAACATGTAAAGAAGACTACTAACTGCGTTTGTAGAATGAAGAGCAGAAGAGAGGCATTCGTGCATGTGTGAACTGTGAACATATGATATACCCTATTCCTTTGCTGCCGCCGGTGACGAGCGCGGTGGCGCTGGCCAGGCTCCACATCTCCTCCCTGCTCCCGCAGTCAGCAGCCATCTCGTCCGACCCCTAACTCTGTCGCTCCCTCAAATGAGTGAATTGTCTGTTGGTTGTTGCCACGGACAGCTTGCTAGATCCATTTTATAGCTAGGACAGGAACCCATTAAGATGTCACGCAAAAGAACTCAACAGATTAAGCTGTCAACGTCTCCACAAGCTGGAGAAGGCAGGCACACATGACATGGTCACATGGCCGCTTCGTGCATTCCGACGATGTATGTATTTCACCGCTTCTGACCAAAGATACGGCCGGCCGCCGTTAATGTGACATGCCGCTACGCTTACTTAATTTGCAGGTGATAACATTGTATATATGCCAAATGACGAACTAGCTTTGCAGGCGATACCATTAACTATATATACGGCCAGTGACGAACCAACAGTGAAAGATGGAGACCATTATCATAGTGACTTGGTCGGTTTGGAATTTTCAAGGGCATCAAGCCTAACCTATTCTTAGGGCCGGCAACGAGGAAGGCATCAAATAATCGCATGCTCCACGTGCTCGATGTTGTCATGGGCAATGTTTCCGAGCTTTATTGAGGTCCCAAAGGAGCTCATGACATCATCGCTCTCGATCGTGATCAACAACCACACCCCCCTGCCCCCGCCTTCGCGACATGGAAGTGTGTGTGGTCGCCTATTCCAATGACTGTGGCTTTCATTTACATCATGGGCATTGCTTCTCTTGGAGGCGTAGACAGATAATTTGCAATACGATCTATTGATTGGGGTGCTGGTGCATGCATATATAAAATATATACTCAACACCCCCCGCAGTCGAAGCGTCACCGGAGACACAGTGACTGGACCGAAACTCCTTGAAGATGGGAGTAGGCAATCCCTTAGTCATCACATCAGCAAACTGTTGCGTCGTCGGCACATGGAGAACCCGAACACGGCCAAGGGCAACCTGCTCGCGCACGAAGTGAATATCGAGCTCAATATGCTTCGTCCGTTGATGGTGTACCGGGTTGGCGGAGAGGTAGACCGCGCTGACGTTATCGCAGTAGACAAGAGTGGCCTTGTGAACATCACAAAGCAACTCCTGGAGCAGCTGACGTATCCAAGAGCACTCGGCCACAGCATTAGCCATGGCGTGATACTCTGCCTCGGCGCTGGAGCGGGACACCAGAGTAGACGCAGTAGCCTGACGTAGAGCGTCGCGTGTCAGGGCAGCCAGCCCAGTCAGCATCCGAGTAGGCCACAAGGTCGATGGAGGCGGAGGCCGTCAGGGTGAGTCACAAGGACATGGTGCCGCGTATCTAATGGAGAATACGCTTCACCAGAGTCCAGTGAGAGTCACGCGGGGCGTGCATATGGAGGCACACCTGCTAAACAACGTACTGCAGGTCGGGGCGAGTCAGCGTCAAGTACTGTAAAGCACCGACGATAGAGCGATAAAATGCTCCATCGGACGCGAGAGACCCCTCCAGAGCAGAGACATTCGCCTTTGTGTCGACGGGGGTGGGCGCCGGCTTGCAGTTAAGCATACCGGCACGCTCAAGGAGCTCGTGGGCATACTTCTGCTGATGCAGAAAGAAACCGTCAGCCCGGCAGATCACCTCGATGCCGAGAAAGTAGTGCAGGGGCCCCAAGTCCTTGAGGGCGAACTCATCACGAAGACGAGCAGTCAGCTGCTGAAGGAGATCGGGGCCGGACGACGTGAGGATGATGTCGTCGACGTAGAGCAGCAGATATGCAGTGTCAGCTCCCTGATGATACACAAAGGGTGAGGCATCAGAGCGAGTGGACCGAAAGCCCAGAGACTGCAGGAAGGTTGCGATACGCTAGTACCAAGCCCGAGGCGCCTGCTTCAACCCGTAAAGAGAGCGGGAGAGCAAGCACACGAAGTCGGGGTGCTCGGCATCGACGAAACAAGTGGGCTGCTCACAGAACACCTGCTCGGTGAGATGATCGTGCAAGAAGGCGTTGGAAATGTCCAACTGATGCACAGGCCAGGCGCGCTAGACCGCCAGCTGAAGGACGGCGCGGATCGTGCCCGGTTTCACAACCGGGGCGAAGGTGTCGGTGAAGTCCACGCCCGCGCGTTGCCGAAAACCACGAACCACCCGTCGAGCCTTGTAGCGCTCGAGAGAATCGTCCGGGCGAGTCTTGTGGCGAAACACCCACTTGCCAAAGATGATGTTGCCTGGTAAGCTGCCATGTGCGGTTGCGCTGTAGGGCGTCGAACTCCTCCTGCATTGCAGCCAGCCAATGGGGATCCCGAAGGGCAGCACGAGCGGAGGTGGGGATGGGTGATGGTGTCGAAGTCAAGGCAGCGCACGCATACCCGTCGGAGGAGTAGCGTGTGCTCGGCCGATGCACTCCTGCACGGGCACGGGTGACCGGGCCGGCGAGGGCGGCGGGCGCCGCGGCAGCGGGCGCCGCGACAGCGGGTGCCAGAGCGGCAGCGGGGCCGCGACCACAACAGGGGCGCCCGCGGCGGGGGCCGCGGCGTCAGGAGCTGCGACGGCGCCAGCCGAGCCAGCAGCGGAGGAGGCGATGGGCGAGGTCGAGGTCAAGCCCGTCGCAGGAGTGGCGGCGCCGGCCGGGGTGACGGGCGGGGTGCTCACTGGCTCGACCTCGTGGGAGGGAGCTGGGGACCCGAGGGCCCGGTCGGACTCGACCTCGGGTGAGGGAGTCGAGAACCCGAGAGGGGGCGGCAGAAGGCGCCGAGCCGGGGGGTGCCACCGCGCATCGTGCCAGTTAGGGGGCGCGTGGGCCGGAGCCGAAGGAGCCGCGGCCGGAGGAACCTGAAAAAAAGGGAACACCGTCTCGACGAAGTACACGTGCCTCGAGGTGTACACACGATGAGTGATAGGATCATAGCACCGGTAACCTTTGGTGTTGGGAGGTTAGCCAAAGAAGATGCATGGGATGAAACAGGGTGCAAGTTTGTGTGGCGTGATGGACGCAGTGCTAGGACAACAGAGACATCCAAAGATGCGAAGACCATCATAGGACGATGGTGTATCGAAAAGAAGGTGGTGAGGAGCGTAGTTCCACCGAGGACGACACGGACGGATGTTGACTAAGAGAGAGGCGGTGGCGAGGGCATCGGGACAGAACCGAGCGGACACGTTAGCGTGAAAAAGCAAACTGCGAATGCAGTCATTAAGAGTGCAGAGAATGCGCTCGGGGCGGCCGTTCTGCTGTGAAGTGTAGGGGCAAGTCAGACGAAAGGTGGTGCCGTGAGAGGCGAGAAGTGTGCGAAGAGCGACGTTGTCAAACTCTTTTCTGTTATCAGTTTGGAGTGCAAGTATGGGGCGACCGAACTGAGTGGTGACATAGAAATAAAAGGCAATGAGTGTGCCTAATGCATCGGATTTACGACGAAGAGGAAAAGTCAACACATAATGAGAATAATCATCTAAAATCACCAAATAGTATAGATAACCCGTGTTACTCACAACATGAGACGTCCAAACATCACTATGAATCAACTGAAACAGAAAAGTGGAAAATGAAGTAGATGCACTAAAGGGAAGACGAACGTGCTTGCCCAAACAACAAGCCTCACAAGTATGCTCGTCGAGCTTATTATATGAGAAAGAAAAACTCCTAAGAATCTAACGCAAAATGGCGGGGTTGGGGTGGCCCAAGCGAGCATGCCAAAGATCGACGCAGGCGGAGAGGGCGACGAGTGTGGAAGTGGAGGCGCCGGGGTGCACGGGGTAAAGCTCGTCAGGGCTATCACATCGGTGAAGCACCATCTGGGTACGGGCGTCCTTCACAGAAAAACCAACACCGTCAAATTCCACAGTAAGAGGATTCTCACGAGTAAGACGACGAACGGAGACTAAGTTAGTGACTAAATCAGGTGAAACGAGAACATTAGACATAGTGATAGGTGTGGAATTAGAAGGAAAACTAGTGCTACCGACATGGGTGATGGGTAAAGAGGAACCGTTGCCAAGGGTGATACGAGTAGGGGTGTGAACTGGAGTGGAAGAGGAAAGGTTACCGAGATGAGCTGTCATGTGCGTAGTAGCACACGAGTCCATGTACCAGTCGCCTCCGCCACCATAGTTGCTTGGTGATGGCGCCGAGTGTAGGGCGGCCAGGAGGCCAGGGTCCCACGGTGCAGGTGCCGGCGGCGGCAGCTGGTCTCCATAGGGCGGCGCCGGGGCGGGCGCGCCGGAGCCACCGAGGGGTGGCGGCGCGAGCGGGGCACCGTAGGGCTGGTAGGGGGCGGAGACAAACGCCTGGTGGCCCGTTGGACGGGGGCCAAGGAGACCCGGTGCAGGAGCCCGTGGGACGGGCATGTGATAGGCGTGGACGACGCCCATCCACGGGTTCTGCTCGGCGGCCCACAGTGGAGGCGGCTGCTGGAAGTGGGGCGCCCCCCTACGCCGTGCGCCTGCTGCTGCTGGCAGCGGCCCCCGCCACCCTGCCGGTTGCGCCGGCCCCCGCCACCTTGCGGCTGCTGGGGAGGCGCTGGGGGCGCGGGCGGAGCGGGCGGCAGAGGGTAGTAGCCGACGGGTGCTGGCGGCGCGGACTGGCGGGGGGTGGCCGGAGGAGCAGGGCCGCCACGGGTGGTACCGGCGGTGAGAGCTGTGTGCTGGACCCACTGCTTCAGCTTTGTGATCCGGCGCTCCTCAAGTTTGAGGTACGCGACGACGTGCTGGAAAGTGGGTTGCGGCAGCAGGGTGAGGTTGGACACCGCGTTGCCGAAGTCCTCATTGAGCCCGGCGATGAGGGTGCTCAGCATGAGGTCGTTAGAGACCTTAGCGCCGATGTCGCGAAGCTCGTCGGGAGCATCTTGAGCCTCATGCAGTACTCGTCAATGGTGGAGTTGTCCTGGTGACAACCGAAAAACTCCTGCTGCAAGAAAACAAGGCACTGGAGTTTGTTGTCGGTGAAGAGCGCGTTTCAAAGGATCGAGAAGAGGTGTCTAGAGGGGGGGGATGAATAGACTCTAATCAAGAAAAGCTGCAGTTTTTAATTTCTCTTAAGTTGATGTGGAGTTTTAGCACAAGTTTAAACATGCACAATACATATCAAGCAAGTATGCAAGCATACAAGAGTATATGAGCAGCGGAAAGTAAAGCATGCAAGTTGCAAGAATGTAAAGAGAAGGGATTGGAGTGTGCAAACGCAATTTGGAGACACAGAGATTTTTTATCCGTGGTTCCGATAGGTGCTGCTATCATACATCCACGTTGATGGAGACTTCAACCCACGAAGGGTAACGGTTGCGCGAGTCCACGGAGGGCTCCACCCACAAAGGGTCCACGAAGAAGCAACCTTGTCTATCCCACCATGGTCGTCGCCCACGAAGGACTTGCCTCACTAGGGTAGATATTCACGAAGTAGGCGATTTCCTTGCCCTTACAAACTCCTTGGTTCAACTCCACAATCTTGACGAAGGCTCCCAAGTAACACTTAGCCAATCTAGAGACACCACTCTCCAAGAAGTAACAAATGGTGTGTTGATGCATGATAAACTCATTGCTCTTGTGCTTCAAATGATAGTCTCCCCAACACTCAACTCTCCCTCATAGGATTGGATTTGGTGGAAAGAAGACTTGAGTGGAAAGCAACTTGGGGAAGGCTAGAGATCAATATTTATGTGGTTGGAATGGGATATCTTGACCTCAACACAAGTGTAGGTGGTTCTCTCTAAGAAAATATGTGTTGGAAGTGTAGGCATGTTCTGATGGCTCTCTCCACGAATGAAGAGTGGGTGGAGGGGTATTTATAGCCTCCACACAAAATCTAACCGTTACACACAAATCACCTAACTTGGTGGGACTGATTCAAAGAACTCGGTTACACCGGTTTGGTTCATAATGTGACCATTAGGTGTTTCGGTGGGACCGACTGGATCAACTCGATGGGACCGATGTGCTAGGGTTAGGGTAAATCCAAAACTCGGTTTGACCGATTACTCAAACTCGATGGGTCCGATTTGGGTAATAAGCGAAACAGAGAGTTGACCAAGCAAACTTGGTGGGGCCGATTGCATATCTCGGTAGGACCGAAATTATTGCAATAGGCAACAGAGAGTTTGTAAGCCCATCTCGGTGAGACCGAGATCCCATCGGTGAGATCGAACTGATTAGGGTTTCTAGCAGTGGCTATGTTATGTGAACTCGGTGGCGTCGGATAGATCAAATTGGTGGGGCCGAGTTTGACTTTTGGTTTGGGACATATTTGGAAGTGAGGAAGTGGTTGAGGGCTTTGGAGCATATCACTAAGCACTTTGAGCAAGCAAGCCATTAAGCAACACCTCATCCCCTCTTAATAGTATTGGCTTTCCTATGGACTCAATGTGATCTTGGATCACTAAAATAGAAAAAGTAGAGTCATGAGCTTTGAGCATGAGCCAATCCTTTGTCCTTAGCATATTGAAGAGGTTCCACATCCTCTAGTCCATGCCACTCCATTGTTGAACTTATCTGAAACATACTAGGTAGAAACATTAGTCCAACAAGAGATATGTTGACATTAATTACCAAAAACACCCAGGGAGCACTTGTGCTTTGAATCTGCCCCTTTTTGGTAATTGATGACAACATACATCAAAGCTTTAGATAAAGATATAGAGATCAACAAGTAAAGCTTTGGAAAGACATGTAACATGTATAGGCTCCCCCTACATGTATGCAATCATATAAATATGGAACATAGGAGCATGTGAATGCATAAACATGACAGAGTAATCCATGTGTTACGTGTATCTTGGCTATATGCATCAGAGCAAATGATGTGAATATAGGAAATGTACCTTCATGCTCATGAGTCCTTCTTGCAAACAGTATGTACAAGAGCAAGAGATCCTCATACACATGATTGTGATGCATATACTTACCTTGTGGTCTTGAGTTGGCTTAGAAGGGAATGAACCTAAGTAAATAAGGTTAGATAACACAGATACATGTACTAGCCAGAGCAAACAAAAGAACCACAAAAGTACCAAGACTGGGATGACATGTAAAGAATGAGTACTGAGTACTCTGTTTGATATAGACATGTCCCTGAAAGTAAAGATGTGCAATGAATTCAAGGATTTTCTTCCCTTAGATGTCTTGCTCCCCCTGAATCTAACATGGGATATTGGGAGAAGATAGGGAACAGAAAATCAGAGCAAAAGAAAAGACAACAGAGCTAATGCAAGCAATCAAATATGATCAAATATGAACATGTCTTTCCCCTCTTAAATACATGTAACTTCTCTCCTCTTGAACACCAATCATCTGGGGTTTCTTACACACTCCCCCTGAGTATCCTCTCCCCCTATAGAAATGATTAAGCATAGAGCTTTGATGTGATCCCTCTCTCCCCCTTTGACATCAATTTCCAAGAAGGGCTCTTCTGGATTTTTGTTTTATTGTAGAAGGGTTTGGTCCTTGAGTCACAAAGCAAGTCGAATGCGATGCTGGTAGAGGACAAGAGTCATTGAGTGGAGCTAGAGCAGAAAGACTGCAGAATAAGTGGCAAGTTGTCTTTCCTGTAGTGAAATCGGTAGCACCGAGTTGTGTTCTTCGGTGGCACCGAGAGAATTCGGTTGGACCAAAAGAAACAAACCGGTGTGTCCGAGTCCATCATAGAGAAAACACTTGTCACCTCAGCTCACTAGGCACTTAAGATCTCACAAGGATTTGCAAGGAATTTGCTGAAAGAATTGCAAAGAATTGGATGCAGAAAATGCAGAACAAGAAGAAATGAAAAGATCTAGATGAAGTTTTTTTTTGTTTTTTTAAAGGGGAAACACATATGCATGAGAAAAATGCAAGAGGAAACACAAGAGAACTTCATCTAGAAATGGGCGGTGACAAAGTCACCTATGTTAGAGTATATTGACTTAGGGGTCAAGTGAGAACACTTGATCATAGGTCATACTCATCGTTTAAGCTCAAAATGGGGTTACCATTTTTCGTTTAAGCATCTTGATGTATTCACATCTTGTTGAGTTGCTTTGACCCATGTCTTGGAGTAAAGCTTCTCTAAGATGGAATAACATACCTTGGGTGGTGGTGTTGATCTTGATCATGTAGTTGAACTTGTGTGGGTTGCTCAAGGTTGATGTAGCTCATCAAGAGTTGGGAGCACCACTTGGAATTTGAGTTCATCTTCCTACATGGGTTAGCTTTGCAAGGAAGAGCACTTGTGTATCCAAAATGACAATCATAAATCTTAATGTAGAATTTGTCAAAGGATATGTTTGAAGAGTTTTGTGCTTCCTTGTCTTCAACCACCATTGTGTAGAGACTTGATGATGTAGAGATTTCTCAAGATGTGAGTGAGTTGCAATCTCATGGATTTAGATTCATCCAAGTACCTACAAGAGTTAAATAGCATGCAAGGGTGCAAAAATATCCAAGACATATAGATAGCATCATGAAAGAAATATCAAGGATTAGTCAAAGGCTCGTGCCTTGCATGTATCCAAATGGAGTTCCTACTCCAAGTTTGAAGCATCAATGATGTTCAATTCACCTCTCAAACGGCAAAAAACTTTCTCATCAAGCGGTTTGGTAAATATATCCGCTAATTGCTTATCGGTACGAACATGCTTAAGATCAATGTCCCCTTTGGCAACATGATCTCGAATGAAATGATGACGAACTTCAATATGCTTAGTTCGAGAATGTTGCACGGGTGAGAAATCTTGATAGCACTTCCATTGTCACAAAGCAATGGAACATGTTTCACATATATCCCATAATCTTTAAGAGTTTGGGTCATCCAAAGTAATTGAGCACAACATGATCCAGCGGCAATGTATTCCGCTTCGGCGGTGGATAAGGATACCGAGTTTTGTTTCTTGGAAGACCAAGACACAAGAGATCTACCAAGAAATTGACAAGTACCCGAAGTGGAATTTCTATCAACCTTGTCTCCGGCATAGTCCGAATTGGAGTAACCGACAAGATCGAAAGAAGATCTCTTAGGATACCAAATGCCAAAATTTGGTGTGTATATTAAGTATCTCACTATCCTTTTCACAGCCTTAAGATGACACTCTTTAGGGGCCGCTTGATATCGTGCACACATGCACACACTTAGCATAATGTCAGGACGGGAGGCACATAGATATAACAATGAACCAATCATAGAGCGGTAAACTTTTTGATCAACCGGTTCACCATCCTTAGTCAAGTCAAGATGTCCACTAGTAGGCATGGGTGTAGACATACCTTTGCATTCTTGCATATTGAACTTCTTGAATAAGTCCTTGGTGTACTTTGTTTGAGAAACAAAGGTACCTTCCTTAGTTTGCTTGATTTGCAAACCAAGAAAGAATTTGAGTTCACTCATCATAGACATCTCAAACTTCTCCGACATTAGATTTCCAAACTTCTCACTAAAATGAGGGTTAGTTGAACCAAATATAATATCATCAACATAAATTTGGCACAAAAATAGTTCTCCATTAACCCTTTTAGTAAAAAGAGTAGAATCAATTTTACCAATTTCAAAGCCTTTTTCAATAAGGAACTTGGTCAAGCATTTATACCACGCTCTGGGGGCTTGTTTAAGACCATAAAGGGCTTTGTGAAGTTTGTAAACATGATTAGGTTTCTTAGGATTGACAAAGCCGAGGGGTTGCTTAACATAAACTTCCTCCTCAATTTCACCATTTAGGAAAGAACTTTTAATGTCCATTTGGTACAAGGTGATATCATGGTGATTAGCATAAGAAAGTAAGATGCGAATGGACTCAAGTCTAGCAACGGGAGCATATGTCTCACCATAGTCCATACCTTCGACTTGAGTGTAGCCTTGGGTGACTAGGCGAGCTTTGTTGCGGACGACTTGACCATCTTCATCTTGCTTGCTGCGAAACACCCATTTGGTACCAATGATGTTGTGGTTGTTGTCGGGCTTCTCGACCAATGTCCACACTTGATTTCTCTCAAAGTTGTGTAGCTCTTCATGCATAGCGTTTATCCAATCCGGATCTTCCAATGCTTCTTCAACCTTCATAGGTTCAATGCTAGAGATGAATGAGTAATGTTCACAAAAGTTAGCCAAACGAGTTTTAGAGCGAGTGGTTCTCCCGGTTTGGATATCATTGTAGATTTGCTCGACGGGATGGTCTTTGGCAATTCTTGCTCAAACTCGTGGGAGCTTTGGCTTGGCTCGGGGTGGAACATCTTCTTCATCTTGTTCTTCTTCTTGGCCTTCTTCATTGTTGACGTTGTCATTCTCTTGTCGTGGTGGAGAAGGAGGTTGTTGATGTTCATCTTGGTGTACTTCCTTGTTTTCTTCGTCTTGGTGTGTCCCACTTGTGGATGCTTCCGTATCAATTCTTGGTCCACCTTGTCGTGAGGTAGAAGCTTCCACTTGGACGGACGAGGTACTCTCCTTCACCTCCGTTTGACGAATCTTGCCAGACAAGTCTTGGATAGCTTCCGAAGGGTCTTTGTCTCCTATACCAATTGGCAATTTCTCTACTTGAGAGCCGTTAGATTCATCAAACTTCACATCTACCGTCTCTTCAAACTTTCGGGTGAAATTGTTGTAGACACGGTAAGTGTGAGAGTTTGAGCCATAACCAAGTAGGAAACCTTCATGAGATTTAGGAGCAAATTTAGAAAGACGATGCTTATCAAGAATGTAGCACTCTGAGCCAAATACTCGAAAGTATCCAACTTGGGGTTTGTTATCGATGAGTAGCTTGTGAAGATGCAAGCAATTTGTCGCATGACAAGCTGTCTCAACCGCTTCCGCCCAAAAGTGTTTTGGAGTCTTGTACTCATCAAACATCGTTCTTCCATCTCAATAAGAGTCCGGTTCTTTCTCTCAACAACTCCATTTTGTTCAGGTGTGTACGTAGCTGAGAACTCGTGTGAAATCCCCTCTTCGTCAAGAAAGGTATCCACATTTGCGTTCTTGAACTCCGTTCCATTGTCGCTCCGAACCTTTTTGATCTTCACGTCAAATTGATTTTGGGCCTTCCTAGCGAAGTTTTTGAAGATCTTTTGGACCTGCGATTTGTCATCAAGAAAGAACATCCACGTAAATCTTGAAAAATCATCAACTATGACTAGACCAACTGAGTTACCACCGAGACTCTTGTAGGCATTTGGACCAAAGAGATCCATGTGAAGTAGCTCGAGTGGTCTTCTCGTGGTCATGATGTGTTGGGTTTCGTAGTAATTTCAAAAAAAATTCCTACGCACACGCAAGATCATGTGATGTATAGCAACGAGGGGGGAGTGTGATCTACATACCTAGTAGATCGACAACGGAAGCGTTTGGTTGATGTAGTCGTACGTCTTCACGATCCGACCGATCAAGCACCGAAACTACGGCACCTCCGAGCTCGAGCACACGTTCAGCTCGATGACGATCCCCGGACTCTGATCCAGCAAAGTGTCGGGGAAGAGTTCCGTCAGCACGACGGCGTGGTGACGATCTTGATGCACTACAGCAGCAGGGCTTCGCCTAAACTCTGCTACAGCATTATCGAGGACTATGGTGGCTGGGGGCGCCGCACACGGCTAAGGAATAGATCACGTGGATCAACTTGTGTGTTCTAGGGTGCCTCTGCCTCGGTATATAAAGGACCAAAGGGGGGAGGCTGGCCAGCCACATAGGGCGCGCCAGGAGAGTCCTACTCCCTCTGGGAGTAGGATTCCCCCCCCCCCCCAATCCTAGTTGGAATAGGACTTGTGGAGGGGGGGGGAAGAGAGAGAGGGGCCGGCCCCCTCTCCTTGTCCAATTCGGACCAAGGGAGGGGAGGGGCGCGCGGCCCATGTAGGGCTGCCTCTTCTCTTTTCCACTAAGTCCCATCATGGCCCATTTAGCTCCCGCGGGGTTCCGGTAACCTCCCGGTACTCCGGTAAAATCCCGATTTCACCCGGAACACTTCCGATATCCAAACATAGGCTTCCAATATATCAATCTTTATGTCTCGACCATTTCGAGACTCCTCATCATGTCCGTGATCACATCCGGGACTCCGAACAACCTTCGGTACATCAAAATGCATAAACTCATAATATAACTGTCATCGTAACCTTAAGCGTGCGGACCCTACGGGTTCGAGAACAATGTAGACATGACCGAGACATGTCTCCAGTAAATAACCAATAGCGGGACCTGGATGCCCATATTGGCTCCTACATATTCTACGAAGATCTTTATCGGTCAGACCGCATAACAACATACGTCGTTCCCTTTGTCATCGGTATGTTACTTGCCCGAGATTCGATCGTCGGTATTCCAATACCTAGTTCAATCTCGTTGCTGGCAAGTCTCTTTACTCGTTCTGTAATACATCATCCCGCAACTAACTCATTTAGTTGCAATGCTTGCAAGGCTTAAGTGATGTGCATTACCGAGAGGGCCCAGAGATACTTCTCCAACAATCAGAGTGACAAAACCTAATCTTGAAATACGCCAACCCAACATGTACCTTTGGAGACACCTGTAGTACTCCTTTACAATCACCCAGTTACGTTGTGACGTTTGGTAGTACCCAAAGTGTTCCTCCGGTAAACGGGAGTTGCATAATCTCATAGTTATAGGAACATGTATAAGTCATGAAGAAAGCAATAGCAACATACTAAACGATCGGGTGCTAAGCTAATGGAATGGGTCATGTCAATCAGATCATTCACCTAATGATGTGATCCCGTTAATCAAATAACAACTCTTTGTTCATGGTTAGGAAACATAACCATCTTTGATTAACGAGCTAGTCAAGTAGAGGCATACTAGTGACACTTTGTTTGTCTATGTATTCACACATGTATTATGTTTCCGGTTAATACAATTCTAGCATGAATAATAAACATTTATCATGATTATAAGGAAATAAATAATAACTTTATTATTGCCTCTAGGGCATATTTCCTTCAGTCTCCCACTTGCACAAGAGTCAATAATCTAGATTACACAGTAATGATTCTAACACCCATGGAGCCTTGGTGCTGATCATGTTTTGCTCGTGGAAGAGGCTTAGTCAACGGGTCTGCAATATTCAGATCCGTATGTATCTTGCAAATCTCTATGTCTCCCACCTGGACTAGATCCCGGATGGAATTGAAGCGTCTCTTGATGTGCTTGGTTCTCTTGTGAAATCTGGATTCCTTTGCCAAGGCAATTGCACCAGTATTGTCACAACAGATTTTCATTGGACCCGATGCACTAGGTATGACACCCAGATCGGATATGAACTCCTTCATCCAGACTCCTTCATTTGCTGCTTCCGAAGCAGCTATGTACTCCGCTTCACATGTAGATCCCGCTACAACGCTTTGTTTAGAACTGCACCAACTGACAGCTCCACCGTTTAATGTAAACACGTATCCGGTTTGCGATTTAGAATCGTCCGGATCAGTGTCAAAGCTTGCATCAATGTAACCTTTTACGATGAGCTCTTTGTCACCTCCATATACGAGAAGCATATCCTTAGTCCTTTTCAGGTATTTCAGGATGTTCTTGACCGCTGTCCAGTGATCCACTCCTGGATTACTTTGGTACCTCCCTGCTAGACTTATAGCAAGGCACACATCAGGTCTGGTACACAGCATTGCATACATGATAGATCCTATGGCTGATGCATAGGGAACATCTTTCATATTCTCTCTATCTTCTGTAGTGGTCGGGCATTGAGTCTTACTCAACTTCACACCTTGTAACACAGGCAAGAACCCTTTCTTTGCTTGATCCATTTTGAACTTCTTCAAAATTTTGTCAAGGTATGTGGTTTGTGAAAGTCCAATTAAGCGTTTTGATCTATCTCTATAGATCTTAATGCCTAATATGTAAGAAGCTTCACCGAGATCTTTCATTGAAAAACTTTTATTCAAGTATCCCTTTATGCTATCCAGAAATCTACATCATTTCCAATTAGTAATATGTCATCCACATATAATATCAGAAATGCTATAGAGCTCCCACTCACTTTCTTGTAAATACAGGCTTCTCCAAAAGTCTGTATAAAACCAAATGCTTTGATCACACTATCAAAACGTTTATTCCAACTCCGAGAGGCTTGCACCAGTCCATAAATGGATCGCTGGAGCTTGCACACTTTGTTAGCTCCCTTTGGATCGACCAAACCTTCTGGTTGCATCATATACAACTCTTCTTCCAGAAATCCATTCAGGAATGCAGTTTTGACATCCATCTGCCAAATTTCATAATCATAAAATGCGGCAATTGCTAACATGATTCGGACAGACTTAAGCATCGCTACGGGTGAGAAGGTCTCATCGTAGTCAATCCCTTGAACTTGCCGAAAACCTTTTGCGACAAGTCGAGCTTTGTAGACAGTAATATTACCGTCAGCGTCAGTCTTCTTCTTGAAGATCCATTTATTCTCAATTGCTTGCCGATCATCGGGCAAGTCAACCAAAGTCCATACTTTGTTCTCATACATGGATCCCATCTCAGATTTCATGGCTTCAAGCCACTTTGCGGAATCTGGGCTCACCATTGCTTCTTCATAGTTCATAGGTTCATCATGATCTAGTAGCATGACTTCCAGAACAGGATTACCGTACCACTCTGGTGCGGATCTTACTCTGGTTGATCTACGAGGTTTAGTAGTATCTTGTTCTGAAGTTTCATGATCATTATCATTAGCTTCCTCACTAATCGGTGTAGGTGTCGCAGAAACAGGTTTCTGTGATGTACTACTTTCCAATAAGGGAGCAGGTACAGTTACCTCGTCAAGTTCTACTTTCCTCCCACTCACTTCTTTCGAGAGAAACTCCTTCTCCAGAAAGTTTCCGAATTTAGCAACAAAAGTCTTGCCTTCGGATCTGTGATAGAAGGTGTATCCAATAGTTTCCTTTGGATTCCTATGAAGACACATTTCTCCGATTTGGGTTCGAGCTTATCAGGTTGAAGCTTTTTCACATAAGCATCGCAGCCCCAAACTTTCAGAAACGACAACTTTGGTTTCTTGCCAAACCACAGTTCATAAGGCGTCGTCTCAACGGATTTTGATGGTGCCCTATTTAACGTGAATGCGGCTGTCTCTAGAGCGTATCCCCAAAACGATAGCGGTAAATCAGTAAGAGACATCATAGATCTCACCATATCCAGTAAAGTACGATTACGACGTTCGGACACACCATTACGCTGAGGTGTTTCGGGTGGCGTGAGTTGCGAAACTATTCCACAATTTTTCAAATGTACACCAAACTCGTAACTCAAATATTCTCCTCCACGATCAGATCATAGAAACTTTATTTTCTTGTTACGATGATTTTCAACTTCACTCTGAAATTCTTTGAACTTTTCAAATGTTTCAGACTTATGTTTCATTAATTAGATATACCCATATCTGCTTAAATCATCTGTGAAGGTGAGAAAATAACGATATCCGCCACGAGCCTCAATATTCATCGGACCACATACATCTGTATGTATGATTTCCAACAAATCTGTTGCTCTCTCCATAGTACCGGAGAACGACATTTTAGTCATCTTGCCCATGAGGCACGGTTCGCAAGTACCAAGTGATTCATAATCAAGTGGTTCCAAAAGTCCATCAGTATGGAGTTTCTTCATGCGCTTTACACCGATATGACCTAAACGGCAGTGCCACAAATAAGTTGCACTCTCATTATCAACTCTGCATATTTTGGCTTCAACATTATGAATATGTGTGTTACTACTATCGAGATTCAACAAGAATAGACCACTCTTCAAGGGTGCATGACCATAAAAGATATTACTCATATAAATAGAACAACCATTATTCTCTGATTTAAATGAATAACCGTCTCGCATCAAACAAGATCCAGATATAATGTTCATGCTTAACGCTGGCACCAAATAACAATTATTTAGGTCTAATACTAATCCCGAAGGTAGATGTAGAGGTAGCGTGCCGACTGCGATCACATCGACTTTGGAACCGTTTCCCACGCGCATCGTCACCTCGTCCTTAACCATTCTTCGCTTGATCCGTAGTCCCTGTTTCGAGTTGCAAATATTAGCAACAGAACCAGTATCAAATACCCAGGTGCTACTGCGAGCATTAGTAAGGTACACATCAATAACATGTATATCACATATACCTTTGTTCACCTTGCCATCCTTCTTATCCGCCAAATACTTGGGGCAGTTCCGCTTCCAGTGACCAGTCTGCTTGCAATAGAAGCACTCAGTTTCAGGCTTAGGTCCAGGTTTGGGTTTCTTCTCTTGAGTAGCAACTTGCTTGCCGTTCTTTTTGAAGTTCCCCTTCTTCTTCCCTTTGCCCTTTTTCTTGAAACTAGTGGTCTTGTTGACCATCAACACTTGATGCTCCTTCTTGATTTCTACCTCCGCAGCTTTCAGCATCGGAAGAGCTCGGGAATAGTCTTATTCATCCCTTACATATTATAGTTCATCACGAAGCTCTTGTAGCTTGGTGGCAGTGATTGGAGAATTCTGTCGATGACGCAATCATCTGGAAGATTAACTCCCAATTGAATCAAGTGATTATTATACCCAGACATTTTGAGTATATGCTCATTAACAGAACTGTTCTCTTCCATCTTGCAGCTATAGAACTTATTGGAGACTTCATATCTCTCAATCCGGGCATTTGCTTGAAATATTAACTTCAACTCCTGGAACATCTCATATGCTCCATGACGTTCAAAACGTCGTTGAAGTCCCGATTCTAAGCCGTAAAGCATGGCACACTGAACTATCGAGTAGTCATCAGCTTTGCTCTGCCAGACGTTCATAACATCCGGCGTTGCTCTGCAGCAGGCCTGGCACCCCGCGGTGTTTCCAGGACGTAATTCTTCTGTGCAGCAATGAGGATAATCCTCAAGTTACGGACCCAGTCCGTGTAATTGCTACCATCATCTTTCAACTTTGCTTTCTCAAGGAACGCATTAAAATTCAACGGAACAACAGCACGAGCCATCTATCTACAATCAAACATAAACAAGCAAGATACTAATCAGGTACTAAGTTTCGTGATAAATTTAAGTTCAGTTAATTTACTTAAAGAACTCCCACTTAGATAGACATCCCTCTAATCCTCTAAGTGATTACGTGATCCAAATCAACTAAACCATGTCCGATCATCACGTGAGATGGAGTAGTTTTCATTGGTGAACATCATTATGTTGATCATATCTACTATATGATTCACGCTCGATCTTTCGGTCTCCGTGTTCCGAGGCCATATTTGTATATGCTTGGCTCGTCAAGTATAACCTGAGTATTCCGCGTGTGCAACTGTTTTGCACCCGTTGTATTTGAACGTAGAACCTATCACACCCGATCATCACGTGGTGTCTCATCACGAAGAACTTTCGCAACGGTGCATACTCAGGGAGAACACTTCTTGATAATTTAGTGAGAGATCATCTTATAATGCTACCGTCAATCAAAGCAAGATAATATGCATAAAAGATAAACATCACATGCAATCAATATAAGTGATATGATATGGCCATCATCATCTTGTGCTTGTGATCTCCATCTCCGAAGCACCGTCGTGATCACCATCGTCATCGGCGTGACACCTTGATCTCCATCGTAGCATCGTTGTCGTCTCGCCAAGCTTGTGCTTCTACGACTATCGCTACCGTTTAGTGATAAAGTAAAGCATTACATCGCGATTGCATTGCATACAATAAAGCGACAACCATATGGCTCCTGCCGGTTGCCGATAACTCGGTTACAAAACATGATCATCTCATACAATAAAAATTCAGCATCATGTCTTGACCATATCACATCACAACATGCCCTGCAAAAACAAGTTAGACGTCCTCTACTTTGTTGTTGCAAGTTTTACGTGGCTGCTACGGGCTTAAGTAAGAACCAATCTCACCTACGCATCAAAACCACAACGATAGTTTGTCAATTTGACTCCGTTTTAACCTTCGCAAGGACCGGGCGTAGCCACACTCGGTTCAACTAAAGTTGGAGAAACTGTCGCCCACAAGCCACCTCTGTGCAAAGCACGTCGGGAGAACCGGTCTCGCGTAAGCGTACGCGTAATGTCGGTCTGGGCCGCTTCATCCAACAATACCGCCGAACCAAAGTATGACAAGCTGGTAGGCAGTATGACTTATATCGCCCACAACTCACTTGTGTTCTACTCGTGCATATAACATCAACATATAAAACCTAGGCTCGGATGCCACTGTTGGGTTTCGTAGTAATTTCAAAAAAATTCCTACGCACACGCAAGATCATGTGATGTATAGCAACGAGGGGGGAGTGTGATCTACATACCTAGTAGATCGACAACGGAAGCGTTTGGTTGATGTAGTCGTACGTCTTCACGATCCGACCGATCAAGCACCGAAACTACGGCACCTCCGAGTTCGAGCACACGTTCAGCTCGATGACGATCCCCGGACTCCGATCCAGCAAAGTGTCGGGGAAGAGTTCCGTCAGCACGACGGCATGGTGACGATCTTGATACACTACAGCAGCAGGGCTTCGCCTAAACTCTGCTACAGTATTATCGAGGACTATGGTGGCTGGGGGCGCCGCACACGGCTAAGGAATAGATCACGTGGATCAACTTGTGTGTTCTAGGGTGCCTCTGCCTCGGTATATAAAGGACCAAAGGGGGGGAGGCTGGCCGGCCACATAGGGCGCGCCAGGAGAGTCCTACTCCCTCTGGGAGTAGGATTCCCCCCCCCCCCAATCCTAGTTGGAATAGGACTTGTGGAGGGGGGGGAAAGAGAGAGAGGGGCCGGCCCCCTCTCCTTGTCCAATTCGGACCAAGGGAGGGGAGGGGCGCGTGGCCCATGTAGGGCTGCCTCTTCTCTTTTCCACTAAGGCCCATCATGGCCCATTTAGCTCCCGCGGGGTTCCGGTAACCTCCCGGTACTCCGGTAAAATCCCGATTTCACCCGGAACACTTCCGATATCCAAACATAGGCTTCCAATATATCAATCTTTATGTCTCGACAATTTCGAGACTCCTCTTCATGTCCGTGATCACATCCGGGACTCCAAACAACCTTCGGTACATCAAAATGCATAAACTCATAATATAATTGTCATCGTAACCTTAAGCGTGCGGACCCTACGGGTTCGAGAACAATGTAGACATGACCGAGACATGTCTCCAGTCAATAACCAATAGCGGGACCTGGATGCCCATATTGGCTCCTACATATTCTACGAAGATCTTTATCAGTCAGACCGCATAACAACATACATCGTTCCCTTTGTCATCGGTATGTTACTTGCCCGAGATTCGATCGTCGGTATTCCAATACCTAGTTCAATCTCGTTGCTGGCAAGTCTCTTTACTCATTCTGTAATACATCATCCCGCAACTAACTCATTTAGTTGCAATGCTTGCAAGGCTTAAGTGATGTGCATTACCGAGAGGGCCCAGAGATACCTCTCCGACAATCGGAGTGACAAAACCTAATCTTGAAATACGCCAACCCAACATGTACCTTTGGAGACACCTGTAGTACTCCTTTATAATCACCAAGTTACATTGTGACGTCTGGTAGTACCGAAAGTGTTCCTCCGGTAAACGGGAGTTGCATAATCTCATAGTTATAGGAACATGTATAAGTCATGAAGAAAGCAATAGCAACATACTAAACGATCGGGTGCTAAGCTAATGGAATGGGTCATGTCAATCAGATCATTCTCTTAATGATGTGATCCCGTTAATCAAATAACAACTCATTGTTCATGGTTAGGAAACATAACCATCTTTGATTAACGAGCTAGTCAAGTAGAGGCATACTAGTGACACTTTGTTTGTCTATGTATTCACACATGTATTATGTTTCCGGTTAATACAATTCTAGCATGAATAATAAACATTTATCATGATTATAAGGAAATAAATAATAACTTTATTATTGCCTCTAGGGCATATTTCCTTCATGATGTTCTTCGCGCGATGACTTCCTCCAACCTGTTTTCCTGCCTGACAAGCACTACAAAGTCTATCCTTGTCAAATATGACATCTTTTATTCCAAGGATATGATCACCTTTAATAAGCTTATCAAGATTTCGCATGCCCACATGACCTAGCCTTCTATGCCACAACCAGCCTTTAGAAGACTTAGCAATTAAGCAAGTGCTAGGTTGAGCCTTTTTAGTGAAATCAACAATGTAAAGATCACCTCTACGTATACCGGTAAAGACCATTTTACGATTGTCTATACGAAACACTTGGTAATCTACCTCAGTAAATAGGACATTGAAACCGAAATCAGCAAGTCTAGATACTGAAAGTAAATTGTACCCAAGAGATTCAACGAGCATGACATTTTGTATGGAGCTATCATGTGAGATGGCCACCTTACCTAGGCCAACCACCTTACCCTTTGAGTTATCACCAAAAGTGACATACTTTCGAGGGCCGTCGTTTTCAGCAAGCTCACGGAACATATCTTTATCTCCGGTCATATGATCAGTACATCCACTATCAAGAACCCATTCCTTTCCTCCAGCCACGTAGCCGCGAAGATTTGTCATAAGACCAAAGTGTCTCATTGCATCATCAAGATCATAGTCACTATCATCATGCTCATCATAGTATCCAACATCATCTTGTGATTGATCAACTCCTAGAGAGGGTAATTCAATAGACACATGATCATTCCTATGGTTATATTTATGAATTCTAATAGCTTCGGAAATGATATTGCTAATGATTCTAACATCTCCTTTGGCATGCATGAGATTGGTAAGCTCAAATAGACAATCACCAAAGCTAGGACCACTAGAATTCATCTTACTCAAGGCAATAGACTTATGGAGAATTTCGTCTAAATTTTTCAAGGAATAATTTGGAAATCGTTCCTCAAGAAATCTCCACATAGTATAGGCACAATCAAGAGTAGGCAAACTAGCAATCAAATTTTTGGGCTATCCTCTAATGATAAGATTGATAGTTCTAAGATTACGAATCATGTCAAGATCCTCTTCGGGTGTAGGATGCAAAGGATCAATATGAGGTGCACAAGGGCTAGTAATGTACTTGTTCAAATGATATTCATTCAAAATCTCAAGCATTTCATTTTTCCACTCATAGAAAAACTCTCCACCAAGAATAGGCACTCTACGTCTAAGACTCCCCAAAGTAGACCATCCATCTTCCTCCAAAGGTGTTTAAACCAAGGCAATGGAGACCAAAGCTCTGATACCAATTGAAAGGATCGAGAAGAGGTGTCTAGAAGGGGGGTGAATAGACTCTAATCAAGAAAAGTTGCAGTTTTTAATTTCCTTTAAGTTGATGTGGAGTTTTAGCACAAGTTTAAACGTTCACAATACATATCAAGCAAGCATGCAAGCATACAAGAGTATATGAGCAGCGGAAAGTAAAGCATGCAAGTTGCAAGAATGTAAAGAGAAGGGATTGGAGTGTGCAAACACAATTTGGAGACACGGAGATTTTTTATCTGTGGTTCCGATAGGTGCTGCTATCGTACATCCACGTTGATGGAGACTTCAACCCACGAAGGGTAACAGTTGCACGAGTCCACGGAGGGCTCCACCCACGAAGGGTCCACAAAGAAGCAACCTTGTCTATCCCACCATGGCCGTCGCCCACGAAGGACTTGCCTCATTAGGGTAGATCTTCACGAAGTAGGCGATCTCCTTGCCCTTACAAACTCCTTGGTTCAACTCCACAATCTTGACGGAGGCTCCCAAGTAACACCTAGCCAATCTAGGAGACACCACTCTCCAAGAAGTAACAAATGGTGTGTTGATGATGAACTCCTTGCTCTTGTGCTTCAAATGATAGTCTCCCCAACACTCAACTCTCTCTCGTAGGATTGGATTTGGTGGAAAGAAGATTTGAGTGGAAAGCAACTTGGGGAAGGCTAGAGATCAAGATTTATGTGGTTGGAATGGGATATCTTGACCTCAACACAAGTGTAGGTGGTTCTCTCAGAAAATATGTGTTGGAAGTGTAGGCATGTTCTGATGGCTCTCTCCACGAATGAAGAGTGGGTGGAGGGGTATTTATAGCCTCCACACAAAATCTAACCGTTACACACAAATCACCAAACTCGGTGGGACCGATTCAAAGAACTCGGTCAGACCGATTTGGTTCATAATGTGACCGTTAGGTGTTTCGCTGGGACCTATGTGCTAGGGTTAGGGTAAATCCAAAACACGGTTTGACCGATTACTCAAACTCGGTGGGACCGATTTGGGTAATAAACGAAACAGAGAGTTGGCCAAGCAAACTCTGTGGGGCCGATTGCATATCTCGGTAGGACCAAAATTATTGCAATAGGCAACAGAGAGTTTGCAAGCCCATCTCGGTGAGACCGAGATCCCATCGGTGAGACCGAACTGATTAGGGTTTCTGGCAGTGGCTATATCAAGTGAACTCGGTGCTTCCGGATAGATCAAATCGGTGGGGCCGAGTTTGACTTCTGGTTTGGGACATATTTGGAAGTGAGGAAGTGGTTGAGGGCTTTGGAGCATATCACTAAGCACTTTGAGCAAGCAAGCCATTAAGCAACACCTCATCCCCTCTTAATAGTATTGGCTTTCCTATGGACTCAATGTGATCTTGGATCACTAAAATAGAAAAAGTAGAGTCCTGAGCTTTGAGCTTGAGCCAATCCTTTGTCCTTAGCATATTGAAGAGGTTCCACATCCTCTAGTCCATGCCACTCCATTGTTGAACTTATCTGAAATATACTAGGTAGAAATATTAGTCCAACAAGAGATATGTTGACATTGATTACCAAAAACACCCAGGGAGCACTTGTGCTTTCAGCGTTGATCTTGGCCCACACGGTGCAGGCGTCGTCGTCCTCGGCGACGACCGTGTGGAAGATGTCCTTTGAGACCGTCTGGTAGAACCAACAGATGATCGTGGCCTCGATGGCGGACCACTCCGGGTCGCCGCGCATGTACGCGCTGTGCACGAAACCGTCGATATGCTCGATGAGATAGTACTCGCAGAAGACGAGGTTGAAATAGGTCTTCCACGCGTAGTACGACGTGCTGGAGCTGTCGAGACGGATGGGGACACGGGCCTGAATATTGAGGTCACGGATGGCGGTGGCGGAGGGCTCGGGACCAGCGAACGGGTTGGACGATTGGGTGGTGGAGGAGCCGGGGGAGGAGGGCCATGACATGGCGGCGGCGTGCGGGGTGGCGGCTAGGGTTAGGTTTGGGAGGGGGAGGTGGCAGCAGCAGCAGATGCGGCTGCAACGAGAGGCGGACGCGGCGGCTGAAGGGAGCGGCATGCGGAAGACGCAGCGGCTGGCGTGGCGCGCGTGGGGCAGAGAGCAGCGGCACGAGGCGCGAAGACAGCAGCGGCTGCGCGGCACGGGACGCGGGGAGCGGCTGCGCTGCATGGGACGCACGCGCGAGCAGCGGTTCAGGACGCGCAGGAGGAAGCGACAAGGCAGCTATGGCACGGGGTAATGGGAGGAGAGGTGCGGCAGCGGCGTTGCGGTGATGGGTTACGGCGGCGGCAGCGGCACGGGGAGGCGCGGCGGCGGCTGGCCCTAGGATTAGACCGGAGAGGATGATACCATGTAGACACATAATTTGCAATACGATCTATTGATTGGGGTGCTGGTGCACGCATATATAATACAAAGGAATGCCTTTACCTCAACTATACAATACTAGGAGGTGGGCCACAATTCTAATACATTTGCAATACAAAATATATACTCAACAGGAGGCAAAGCTCTAAGTGATCACTCTCGCAAAAAAAAAGCTCTAAGCGATCACTCAAAAAAGCTCTATTCCAAAAAAAAGATCTATTCGTCTATCCGGACATTCGGGCGCCCCAAGTGTTAGGTTGATGCCCCCTCCATCGTGCGTGCATGCAATTTTAGACCATGACGACGTATAATTTTCATGAACTTAGGGTGAAACAAAAAGGAAAAGGTGAGCATGGGCAGTTGGATCTTCGATTGATGGCTCGAATTGACCACATGGGAATTAGTGGAAGGCTCTTTTTCGTATATAGCAGTTAGTCAGTGATGTCTTCGTGAAATGTACAAAGCCTCACATGGACTCTATGTGGTCGAATTGGCCCATCCATCGGATATATGAGGGCTCACGTTTAGTTTATCTATGTTTTTCACCCTAAGAGGTCGTTCTGTTGTAGCCCCCCACCCCCACCCCACCACACACACACACACACACCACATGAACACACCATACAACCTCTGAAAGAAGCTTTAGTAACTAGTTGCTGCGCGGCGCGATGATCCCTACTACTAGCTGGGGGCGGGGGATTTGTTACGATACAATCTATCCTTCATGTCTTTTGGATAAGTTAATTCGGAGTGACGGTACGTAGAGATCATCTTCATCGTTATTGACATCATGACACTAGTAGAAAACGGGCCTTTTGTCCCGGTTCGTAAGGGCCTTTTGTCCCGGTTCCTGAACCGGGAGTAAAGGGTCGTTACTAATGCCCTAACCCTTTAATCCCGGTTCTAACCAGAACCGGGACAGATGGGCCTCCACGTGGCCTGCACGCTGAGCCCAGGCAGGAGGGCCTTTGGTCCCGGTTGGTGGCACCAACCGGGACCAATAGGCATCCACACGTCAGCATTTCTGTGGCTGGAGTTTTTGTTTTTTTGAAGGGGGGGGTTTGGGGGGTTAATTTAGGTATTTCATATATTGTGTTAGATAGCTAATTAATAGAGAGAAGTGTCCTCTCTTATGTCCGTGCTTGGTCGACGCTACGTACTATACATACGTATAGAGAGGACTAGACACGCTAGCTAGCTAGTAAGCAAACGAAGGAAACAGAAGATCGTCATGAACATATATGCATATAGAGAGAAGTGATATCGACCACCTCTCCTTCTTCGAAAGATTGGTCGAACAACAAGTTCTCGTATATCTATCCGACACTACCGGCTACATATATACAATAATTATCTCTTACAAATATAATCTCCTAAATTACGGACGCATGGTCCACATAGTATTCTCCGTCTTCAGCGATCACGTGGTCAAGAAAGAATGCCGCCAATTCCTCTTGAATTGCTCGCATGCGATCTGGTGCTAGGAGTTCATTCCGCATCCGAAACATCTAATTTGAAGAAGGGGGTCAATACATATATATGAATGAATGAAACTCAACACAAATGATGGTAATAAAATAAAATTGTGAATATTGTTATTTACGCACTTCATATTGTTCGTCAGAGTACCCGCCCCGCTCACAGGTCGTGTGGCGGATGGACTCACAGACGTAGTATCCACAGAAATCATTCCCTTGTTCCTGCCACAACCACTTTACAAGAAATAGAGGTCAATCAAACTTATAAGCAAGAATGCCAAATTGGTATTGATGAAACTAGCGCTTGAATCACTAGGAGATGCGCGGAACATGCTACTATAGTACTTACTTTCGGGTGTCTAAATTGCAGCTCCTTTGGCATTCACGGTGCTTTTCTGGTGAATTTTCTCCAAACCCTGTCGGACAAAGAAAACAATTACTTGATATCAGGAAATGAACAAAGTTGCTGATATGGTGGATAATGATCGATTTAACTTACTTCTTGAGGATTTCAGTCATGTCCGCATACTCCTGGGGATCTTTTTGTTTAGAGTCCAAGACAGTTACTACTCCCTGCTCAAGCCTAATCTCTAGGAGAATATAGTGGTACCTGTGCACGCATGCATAACTCATCAATTACATTACTATAACCTGGACTAATATATAAGGGAAACCGAATATGCACAAGACAGTAACACTCACTTGAAGTTGTAAGGAAAGAGTATTATATCTTTGTTTTCATTTATTTTGAATGATCGTAGCAAGTTGGCCTCGGTATCTTCGGGACGATGTTCAACCTCAGTTGCATCTATGAGATATGTGTTAACGAACCCAATATCACCGATTTGTCTTTTCTTCAATTCGGCGATCTTCAATCTGCATAATATAGTGAGGATAATTATAAATACATGCAATGAAAGAGCTGAGCTATATAGAGAGACTTAATGACAGAAGTAGTAGTACTTACAGACAGTAGCAGGTGACCGTTGCTTTATCGAGGGCCAATTGATTGAAAAACTGATAGAACTCCTCAAATGGAATAGGCAACAGTTCAATTCCAACGAGGTCATGCTCCGGTTTAACTCTCGCATACAAAGTACTCCTCCCCCCAGACTCTCTGCAGATTTTCAAGTACCAATCATGCAATCTTCGCATCATCGTTGATAGAGATTTTTCATCTTTGACGAGAGGCTTCCCGTACTCGTATCCGTGTATCTGCACCTCCATGGGATCATAATGTACATCATCGGGCAGGTAATCGTCAAGATTGCTATAACCGGGCACCATCCTCGGATCGACGATCTCGCTAGGCACCTTGAGCGGGGGGCACGATTGCTTCGCTTGTTCGCCGAGCTGGGCAATTTGTTTCCCAGCTGCTCATCGTTCTTTCATCCTTTGATCACTGACTGTACTTCCCGACCGCTCCGCTTCGGCCCATGTCTTTGCAATAATGCGCTCATAGTTGCCTTTCGGCGGAGACTTGGGTGGTTTTGCCAGGGCAGCCAGAGTGCGCTTCACTTTCACCGGATCTACCTTCTCCTCCGAAGGTGGATGTCTCTTTGCTTTCAACCCTTGAAACCAGTCATCCACTTCGGTTCGCGCGATCTTCGCATTCTCCTCCGGGGTCCTCTCGTATGGTAACTTCTCTGGAGTCTTCAGAGAAGGACCGAATCTGTATGTCCTCCCGCCTCTGGCTGTACTGCTAGACGCCGGCCAAACAGACGGAGCGGCTGCCTTCTTTACTTGCTTATGAGGCGGAGGAGAAGGACTACGACGCGCCGGAGCAGCTGCCGGAGCGGCGGCGGGTCTCTTCCGCCCTTGCTGACGAGGCGGAGAAGGAGGAGGCTGGCTGCTCGGGCACGCCGGCGCAGGCGGAGAAGGAGGCGGAGTGCCGCCACGCGCCGGAGAAGGAGCCGGCCGAGGGCCCTGATCATCACTCGCCGGAGGAGGAGGCGGTGGAGGAGGCGGAGTGCCCTGACTCGCCGGAGGAGGAGGAGGAGGCGGAGGCGTCCAGTTCGGAAGGTTGATGAGCTCCTTCCGCCATAGGCATGGAGTCTTCAGAGAAGAACCCAGCCGAGTCTCCCCTTGTCCGGTAGGGTGGTCAAGCGGGAGGTCCTCAAATCCCTCCGTTATTTCATCCACCATCACCTTAGCATATCCTTCTGGAATCGGCCGGCAGGGAAAAGTTGCGCCGGGTTCATTAGGAAAAACAGAGCCAATAGCCGCCTTGACCTTCATATTAATCCATTGCGTCATAAGGTGGCAATTTTGAGCCTCCGTGATAGCATCCACGGGATAGCTGGCAGGAGCCGTCAAGACAAGCTCCGGCTGAAGCAGCTCGGTGGAAGCCACGCTGCTTCTCCGCTGAGATGGCAGGGTAGCTTCAGGGGAAGCTTCGGCAAGTCGTTTGCTGCGATTTGCTTCTCGTTCCTCTATAGCTTGTACCCTTGCGTGCGGCGCCTGCAGTTCGGTCTGCTGCACTTTTTTCCTCCTCTCGTGGCTTTTGTAACCGCCTGCGTCCGGAAACCCAGCCTTCCACGGAATGGAGACTGGCGTGCCTCGTGTCCGTCCAGGGTGCTCAGGATTTCCGAGGGCCTTTGTGAGCTCGTCATTCTCTCTGTCTGGAAGGAAGGTCCCTTTCTGCGCTGCATCGATATAGTACCGAAGCTTCTTCAAGGGTATGTAAGTTGCTCGTCCGTCCAAATGCACTTCCCTATTACAGGGTCCAAGGTTCCGCCAGCCCTGAAGAACCAAGTCCGGCAACGGTCTGGCCAGTTCATTGTCTCTGGTTCGATCCCTTTTTCAACCAGATCATTCTCAGCCTTGGCCCACTTAGGCCGGGCTACGAGGTAGCCACCTGACCCCGTGCGATGGTGAAGCTTCTTCTTCGCAGCATTTTTCTTGTTTGTCGCCGACATCTTCTTACTCTTATCCGATGTCTTGTGGGCCACAAATGCGGGCCATTGATCCCTGATCTTCTCATATCTGCCCTTGAATTCTGGTGTCTCTTTTTTATCGACAAACCTATTCAGCTCTTTCTTCCACCTCCTGAATTGGTCTTCCATCCTCTTAAGAGCAAAAGACTTGATTAATTGCTCTTTAACTGGCTTCTCCGGATCATCCTCTGGCGGTAGGGTGAAATTTGACTTCAGCTCAGTCCAAAGATCATTTTTCTGCATATCATTGACGTAAGACACCTCAGGGTCTTCTGTAGCCAGCTTTAACCATTGCTGGATGCTGATCGGGATCTTGTCCCTAACTAGAACCCCGCACTGAGCAACAAATGCGTTCTTTGTTCGGATGGGTTCAATCGGTTGGCCGTCGGGCGCGATTGCTATGATCTCAAACCTTTCATCCGAGCTCAACTTTTTCTTCGGGCCTCGTCTCTTTACCTCAGTTGTGCTCGATCCGGAGGGCTAGAAAAAAGAACAAAGACTTAATTAATATGTGTACATACCAAAACAATGAATGCATCAATTAGCTAGTCAGCACAGGCTTAACTAATATATATACCTGGCCGGACTCGGTTCGGTCACCGGAGCCGTCATCACGGTCTCCTTCTTGCACCGGCATTGGGTCACCGGAGCCGTCCTCACGTTCTCCTTCTTGCACCGGCATTAGGTCACCGGAGCCAGCTTCTTCACCCTCTCCTTCCAGACCATCGGTGTCGTTGAGAAACAACGAGACGGCATCACTTCCTTCTGCGATTATGTCCCTCAACAACGCTTCTTTTGCTTCATCTCGGGCGGTGTCCATAGTTTCTACAAATATTTACAACATGGCAATTATTATTCAAACATGACAGATGGATATATTAGTGGCAAACGTAGAACTAGCTAGCTAATCATAGTAAGGAATCATATATATTAATTAGTGGCCTCGACGCTGCTTCTCTAGGGTTTGGGGTGGCCTCGAGAGAGTTTGTCGGGTAGGGGCGCGGCGGGAGGGGGTAGGAGACCGACATCGTTTTTTTTCTAGGGTTTGGGTGTCCTCGAGAGTTTTGGTCGAGCGAGAGGGTCGGGGGGTGCTCCCGCGGTATAAGTTATCACAGTCGAGAGGGGGTATATATATCGACCGCCCCTCATGTCGAAGTTATCCGAGGGGTATATCGACCCCCCCCCCCTCGTGTTGAAGTTATCGGGAGAGGGAATAGAGTAGAAGAAGAAAGGAATAGAGGAGAAGATCGAAGAAAAAAAAGAAGAAGAAAAAAGAGGAGAAGAAGAAAGGAATAGAGGAGAAGAAGAAAAAATAGAAATTCTCCTCTTCTTTTTCTTCTTTTTTCCTCTTCTTTCTCCTCTTCTTCTCCTTTCTTCATCTTCTTATTTTCCTTTTTCCTCTCATTCTTTTTCTTCTTCTTCCTTTAGCTAGATATATAAAACTTTTCTAAAAATGTAACTTTTGCATATATAAAACCTTTTCTTCCTTCTTCTTCGAACCTTCTATTCCTTCTTCCTAAATATATAAAACTAACCTAAAATGTACTAAATCAGAGAACATATATAGATAAAACTTTTCTAATTAAAAATCTAACTTTTGCATATATGTATTTTTTAAACATCATTACAATTGAAAAAAATACATACATACATACATACAAAAAACATGTAAAAAATACATACATACATATATGAACATACATAAAAAAATACATATATCTAAAAAATACATACATACATACATATATATATGAAAATGTAAAAACATGTAAAAAATAGCATGTATATAATTAAAAAAATTGCACGGCGGCGGCGGTGGCGGCAGACGCGCGGTGCTCACAGAGGCGGTGACGCGTCGGGGCAGGGGACGGCGGCACGGCGACGGCGACGGGGCAGGGGCGGCGCGCGTCGGGGCAGGGGACGACGGCGCGCGGCAAGGGCGCGGGCGCGGGCGACGGCGTCGGGCGAGCGCGCGGCTACGGTGTCGGGCGAGGGCGCGGGCGACGGCCGACGAGGGCCCGGGCGATGGCGACGACGGGCGCGGGCGACGGTGACGGCGGGGGCGGCGGGCGGCGTCGATGTGCTCGGCGTCGTCGGGGCAACTGTGAGGGAAATGTGAAAATTTCCTAAGTCTTTGCTTATATAGCAAAGCCATTGGTCCCGGTTAGTGGTACAAACCGGGACCAATGCCCCCCTTTAGTCCCGGTTTGTGCGAGCAACCGGGACGGCCTTTGGTCCCGGTTGCTCGCACAAACCGGGACTAAAGGGGGGCATTGGTCCCGGTTTGTGCCACGATCCGGGACCAATGCCCCCCTTTGGTCCCGGTTCGTCCCACCAACCAGGACCAATGGCCTTCTGCTACCCCACGCCCAAAAGTTTAGTCCCACCTCGCTAGTTGAGAGGGCTCGGGAGTGGTTTATAAGCGCTGCTGCGCCCACCCTCTCGAGCTCCTCTCAACTGCAGGCTTTCAGACCTAATCTGTCACTGCAATGCTTGTGGGCCTACTGGGCCTGCTGCGGGCCTGAATCCTGGCCCATGGTTGAGTTTCTAGTCGTATTCAGGCCGTGGTGGCCTAGTAGGTGGCATTTTTTTCTTTTTTGCTATTTATTTTTTCATTTCTACTTAGAACTAAATACTTATAGTTCTGTAGTGATTTCTTTTTTATTTTAGGTCACAAAAATTATAAACTTTCTGTTAGTGCCATTAGTTTTAAAATTTGAATAGTTTAAATTTGAATTTTTTAAAATTTGTGTGAATCACTAGTTTATGAATAACTTTACTATAAAAATTGATTTTTGAGCCATTCTTTTTCCTGCTATTTAATATTACTGTGTTTTATCATTATACTCAATTTGGTAATTTTAGTTAGTCATCACAAATATTATAGGCATTTTTTTCTTTTTTGCTATTTATTTTTTCATTTCTACTTAGAACTAAATACTTATAGTTTTTTAGTGATTTCTTTTTTCTTTTAGGTCACAAAAATTATAAACTTTCTATTAGTGCCATTAGTTTTAAAATTTGAATAGTTTAAATTTGAATTTTTTAAAATTTGTGTGAATCACAAGTTTGTGATTAACTTTACTAAAAAATGAACATAGATGCACCTATAGAGAAAATTAAACCTAAATTCATAATCAATTTCTATGAATTTCAGAGAAATTCATTATGAATTTAGGTCAAATTTCCTGTATAGTGGCATCTATTTTCACTTTGAGAGGAGCTCAACAACGCAGAGATGGACGGGCTTATAAACCGGTGTGGGCGCCCTTCGGTTGGCGAGGTGGGACTAAACTCTGGGTGGAACGAGGGCCAACCCTTTAGTCTCGGTTTGTGGCACAAACCGGGACTAATGGTCATGGGCCAGGGGCAAGCCCTATTTTTTTCCATTTTTTTGTTTTGTTTTCTGCATTATTTATTTTCTTTTGTTTTTTTGCTTTATTTTTTAATTCTTTTTGCTTTTAGTTTTAGAAAAATTATAAGCTTTCCGTTAGTGCCATTAGTTTTCAAATTTGAAAACACTTTTTTAGTTTTCTTTGTTGCTTTATTTATTTTATTTTGTTTCTACTTACAACAAAATACTTATTGTTGCTATTTTTATTCTTTTTTCCAGTTTTTTTGTTTTGTTTTCTGTATTATTTATTTTCTTTTGTTTCTTGCTTTATTTTTTAATTCTTTTTGCTTTTAGGTCAGCAAAATTATAAACTTTCTGTTAGTGCCATTAGTTTTCAAATTTGAATAGTTAAAATTTGAATTCTTTGAAATTTGTGTGAATCACAAGTTTGTGATTAACTTTACTAAAAAATGAACATAGATGCACCTATAGAGAAAATTCGACCTAAATTCATAGTTTTCAAATGAACTCTGAAAAAGTTGGCATAGCATACTCGTCTGTTACTAATTTGGCATGGTATCATCATAATAGTTGCGGGAGAAAGTCTTCACTTTTTCTTCGCTTGTGTCATTTGCTTATTGCGCCGTAACCATGGATAATCTTCATCGTTTATCAGGATGCTTGGGTCAGCCTTGACATTGAAGGGAGGAATTTCATGAAACTTTTCATAATCTTCAGACATGTCTGTCTTGCCCTCCACTCCCAGGATGTCCCTTTTTCCTGAAAGAACTATGTGGCGCTTTGGCTCATCGTATGATGTATTCGTTTCCTTATCTTTTCTTTTTCTCGGTCTGGTAGACATGTCCTTCACAGAGATAACCTGTGCCACATCATTGGCTAGGACGAACAGTTCGTCAGTGTACCCAAGATTTTTCAGATCCACTGTTGTTATTCCGTACTATGGGTCTACATGTACCCTGCCTCCTGACAGATTGACCCATTTGCACTTAAACAAAGGGATCTTAAAATCTTGTCTGTAGTCAAGTCCCCATATGTCCACTATGTAACCATAATATGTGTCCTTTCCCTTCTCGGTTGTTGCATCAAAGCGGACACCGCTGTTTTGGTTGGTGCTCTTTTGATCTTGGTCAATCGTGTAAAATGTATTCTCATTTATCTCGTATCCTTTGTAAATCAATACAGTCATAGATGGTCCCCTGGACAACAAGTACAACTCATCACAAACAGTGTTGTCACCTCTGAGACGTGCTTCCAACCAACTGCTGAAAGTCCTGATGTGTTCACATGTAATCCAGTCGTCGCACTGCTCCGGGTGTTTGGAGCGCAGACTATTCTTGTGTTCATCGACATACGGGGTCACCAAGGTAGAGTTCTGTAAAACTGTGTAGTGTGCTTTCGACCAAGAATGCCCGTCCCTACATATTATTGAGTCCGCTCCTAGCGTGCCTTTTCCAGTCAGTCTCCCCTCATACCGCGATTTTGGGAGACCTATCTTCTTAAGGCCGGGAATGAAGTCAACACAAAACCCGATGACATCCTCTGTTTGATGGCCCGTGGAGATGCTTCCTTCTGGCCTAGCGCGGTTACGAACATATTTCTTTAGGACTCCCATGAACCTCTCAAAGGGTTTCATGCCACACTATAATGTTTGGACGAGGCACGGAGAAATAGGGGTTATGATAGAAGACGACGAAGAAGAAGAGTACGATGACAACTATGTGCCCCCTGAATACCGTGATGCTGCAACGGGGGGAGCTGGTGAAGATCAAGAGGAACCAGACGATGTGCCCAATGATGCTGCAACGGATGAAGCTGCTGAAGATCAAGAGGAACCAGACGATGTGCCCGATGATGATGATCTCCGCCGTGTCATTGTCGATGCAAGGACGCAATGCGAAAGTCAAAAGGAGAAGCTGAAGTTCGATCGCATGTTAGAGGATCACAAAAAAGGGTTGTACCCCAATTGCGAAGATGGCAACACAAAGCTTGGTACCGTACTGGAATTGCTGCAGTGGAAAGCAGAGAATGCTGTGCCTGACAAAGGATTTGAGAAGCTACTGAAAATATTGAAGAAGAAGCTTCCAAAGGATAACGAATTGCCCGACAGTACATACGCAACAAAGAAGGTCGTATGCCCTCTAGGATTGGAGGTGGAGAAGATACATGCATGCCCTAATGACTGCATCCTATACCGCGGTGCATACAAGGATCTGAACGCATGCCCGGTATGCGGTGCATTGCGGTACAAGATCAGACGAGATGACCCTGGTGATGTTCACGGCGAGCCCCACAGGAAGAGGGTTCCTGCGAAGGTGATGTGGTATGCTCCTATAATACCACGATTGAAAAGTCTGTTCAGAAACGGAAAGCATGCCAAGTCGATGCGATGGCAATTGAGGACCGTAAGAAAGACGGGAAGTTGAGAGCACCCGCTGACGGGTCGCAGTGGAGAAAAATCGAGAGAAAGTACTGGGATGAGTTTGCAAAGGACCCAAGGAACGTATGGTTTGCTTTAAGAACGGATGGCATTAATCCTTTCGGGGAGCAGAGCAGCAATCACAGCACCTGGCCTGTGACTATGTATATATAACCTTCCTCCTTGGATGTGCATGAAGCGGAAGTTCATTATGATGCCAGTTCTCATCCAAGGCCCTAAGCAACGCTGCAATGACATTGATGTGTACCTAAGGCCATTAGTTGAAGAACTTTTATACCTGTGGAATGGAAACTGTGTACGTACGTGGGATGAGCACAGACAAGAGGAATTTAACCTAAAGGCGTTGCTGTTCGTGACCATCAACGATTGGCTCGCTCTCAGTAACCTTTCAGGACAGACAAACAAAGGATACCACGCATGCACACACTATTTAGATGACACTGAAAGTATATACCTGTACAAATGCAGGAAGAATGTGTACCTGGGCCATCGTCGATTTCTTCCGACCAACCATCAATGTCGAAAGAAAGGCAAGCATTTCAAAGGCGAGGCAGATCACCGGAAGAAGCCCACCATGTGTACCGGTGATCACGTACTTGCTATGGTCAATGATTTACACGTAATCTTTCGGAAGGGTCCCGGCGCACTAGCTGTTCCGAATGACGCCGAGGGACACGCACCCATGTGGAAGAAGAAACTATATTTTGGGACCTACCCTACTGGAAAGACCTAGAGGTCCGCTCTTCAATCGACGTGATGCACGTGACGAAGAACCTTTGGGTGAACCTGCTAGGCTTCTTGGGCGTGTATGGAAAGACAAAAGATACACCTGAGGCACGGGAGGACCTGCAACGTTTGCACGAAAAAGACGGCATGCCTCCGAAGCAGTATGAAGGTCCTGCCAGCTACGCTCTTATGAAAGAAGAGAAAGAAATCTTCTTTGAATGTCTGCTCAGTATGAAGGTCCCGACTGGCTTCTCGTCGAATATAAAGGGAATAATAAATATGCCAGAGAAAAAGTTCCAGAAACTAAAGTCTCATGACTGCCACGTGATTATGACGCAACTGCTTCCGGTTGCATTGAGGGGGCTTCTACCGGAAAACGTCCGATTAGCCATTGTGAAGCTATGTGCATTCCTCAATGCAATCTCTCAGAAGGTGATCGATCCAGAAATCGTACCAAGGCTAAGGAGTGATGTGGCACAATGTCTTGTCAGTTTCGAGCTGGTGTTCCCACCATCCTTCTTCAATATCATGACGCACGTCCTAGTTCATCTAGTCGACGAGATTGTCATTCTAGGGCCCGTATTTCTACACAATATGTTCCCCTTTGAGAGGTTCATGGGAGTCCTAAAGAAATATGTTCGTAACCGCGCTAGGCCAGAAGGAAGCATCTCCACGGGCCATCAAACAGAGGATGTCATCAGGTTTTGTGTTGACTTCATTCCCGGCCTTAAGAAGATAGGTCTCCCAAAATCGCGGTATGAGGGGAGACTGACTGGAAAAGGCACGCTAGGAGCGGACTCAATAATATGTAGGGACGGGCATTCTTGGTCGAAAGCACACTACACAGTTTTACAGAACTCTACATTGGTGACCCCGTATGTCGATGAACACAAGAATAGTCTGCGCTCCAAACACCCGGAGCAGTGCGACGACTGGATTACATGTGAACACATCAGGACTTTCAGCAGTTGGTTGGAAGCACGTCTCAGAGGTGACAACACTGTTTGTGATGAGTTGTACTTGTTGTCCAGGGGACCATCTATGACTGTATTGATTTACAAAGGATACGAGATAAATGAGAATACATTTTATACGATTGACCAAGATCAAAAGAGCATCAACCAAAACAGCGGTGTCCGCTTTGATGCAACAACCGAGAAGGGAAAGGACACATATTATGGTTACATAGTGGACATATGGGGACTTGACTACGGACAAGATTTTAAGTTCCCTTTGTTTAAGTGCAAATGGGTCAATCTGTCAGGAGGTGGGGTACATGTAGACCCATAGTACGGAATGACAATAGTGGATCTGAAAAATCTTGGCTACACTGACGAACCGTTCATCCTAGCCAATGATGTGGCACAGGTTATCTATGTGAAGGACATGTCTACCAGACCGAGAAAAAGAAAAGATAAGGAAACGAATACATCATACGATGAGCCAAAGCGCCACATAGTTCTTTCAGGAAAAAGGGACATCCTGGGAGTGGAGGGCAAGACAGACATGTCTGAAGATTATGAAAAGTTTCATGAAATTCCTCCCTTCAATGTCAAGGCTGACCCAAGCATCCTGATAAACGATGAACATTATCCATGGTTATGGCGCAATAAGCAAATGACACAAGCGAAGAAAAAGTGAAGACTTTCTCCCGCAACTATTATGATGATACCATGCCAAATTTGTAACAGACGAGTATGCTATGCCAACTTTTTCAGAGTTCATTTGAAAACTATGAATTCATGTCGAATTTTCTCTATAGGTGCATCTATGTTCATTTTATTTTTCTTGGTAGAACATGGACGTGTGTGTGAAGGACTCTATTTTTGTACATGTACATGATGTGTTTTTTCTTTGAATGGTTGGACGTGGCTGCTGATGATTTTTGTTTCTGTACGTGATGGATTTTAATTATTTTTTTGCTGAGCTGTGAAGAACTCACGTAGGTGTGAAGGACTCTTTTTTTCAAATGTACGTGCTGATATTCTATTCAAATAGGAATAGACTTAGGTGTTTTGGACTTCTTTTGGGGTACGTGATAGATTTTTTTTCCTTTTTCTGGAACTAGTACGTGGGTGTCATGGACTATTTTTTTTCAGGGTATCATGGACTCCTATTTGATATGTGTAGGTCAAATTCGTTTTAATGTATGTATGCACGCGGGTGATTTTCTTTAAAAATAAAGGAACGGTGTCCTAATAGATCATAACCGTTAAATTTAGAATCTAACGGCTAAACTAATCTTGTTTATGTGGATTAACGTGGAAGCTCGTATGGTGGCCTCCAATTAGTAAATATATATATAAGAAGATTTGGCTTTTTCTTTCCTCCGATTTTCAGTTTTTTCTCATTTCTTACTTTCCTTTATTTTATTTCTTCTACCATTTTTTTCTTCCTTTTTTTCAATTTTTCCCTTTTCTTATTTATGTTTATGTTCTTTTACTTTATTTTGGATTAAACTTATTTTATATTATATGAATGGTTATCCACATGTGCATGAATATTTCATAAAGATCTGTGATCTTTTTAATACATATTTAATTATTTGCAGATCGGAATATTTTCAAATATCTGTTGAACAGTTATTTGCACACATATGAGCATATTCGTACGTATGTGAACTTCAAAAAACAGGGAACGTATCCTGAAAAGATACATGAAATTTAAATAAAATATATTTTAATATGGACTATTTTTAATACATGTTGAAAATTTTATATCACAAGTTTTAACATATGTGAAATATTTTGCATTCTCCTCATGATAGCTTTTACCTCTTGTTTTCATTTTGACTTTTGACAATATTTCCTTCAAACCTATTAAACATTTCTTTTCTAAAACATAAAGAATCAAGAGCTAATGGGCCATGCTTTGGCGGCCCGTACAAAGGGCATGGCGTCAAATAGGAGGATTTCTTTTGGGAGTCTGGCAGCTCAACTCACACTAGTAGAAAAGGGGGCAAAGGTCCAGGCCGGGTCAGCCCATTAGTCCCGGTTCAGTCTAGAACCGAGACCAATGGGGGCATTGGACCCGGTTCGTGAGCCCAGGGGGCCGGCCGGGCCACGTGGGCCATTGGTCCCGGTTCGTCTGGACCTTTTGGTCCCGGTTGGTGGGACGAACCGGGACCAATGGGCCTGGCTCCTGGCCCACCACCATTGGTCCCGGTTGGTGGCCTGAACCGGGACCAAAGGCCCTCTTTAGTCCCGGTTCATGCCACGAACCGGGACCAATGAGGTGCCTATATATACCCTCGCCCGCGAGCAGAGCACTCCAGTGCTCTGTTTTTCTCTTTGAGAGGTTCATGGGAGTCCTAAAGAAATATGTTCGTAACCGCGCTAGGCCAGAAGGAAGCATCTCCATGGGCCATCAAACAGAGGATGTCATCGGGTTTTGTGTTGACTTCATTCCCGGCCTTAAGAAGATAGGTCTCCCAAAATCGCGGTATGAGGGGAGACTGACTGGAAAAGGCACGCTAGGAGCGGACTCAATAATATGTAGGGACGGGCATTCTTGGTCGAAAGCACACTACACAGTTTTACAGAACTCTACCTTGGTGACCCCGTATGTCGATGAACACAAGAATAGTCTGCGCTCCAAACACCCGGAGCAGTGCGACGACTGGATTACATGTGAACACATCAGGACTTTCAGCAGTTGGTTGGAAACACGTCTCAGAGGTGACAACACTGTTTGTGATGAGCTGTACTTGTTGTCCAGGGGACCATCTTTGACTGTATTGATTTACAAAGGATACGAGATAAATGGAATACATTTTACACGATTGAATAAGACCAAAAGAGCACCAACCAAAACAGCGGTGTCTGCTTTGATGCAACAACCGAGAAGGGAAATGACACATATTATGGTTACATAGTGGACATATGGGAACCTGACTACGGACATGATTTTATGGTCCCTTTGTTTAAGTGCAAATGGGTCAATCTGTCAGGAGGCGGGGTACAGGTAGACCCACAGTATGGAATGACAACAGTGGATCTGAAAAATCTTGGGTACACTGACGAACCGTTCGTCCTAGCCAATGATGTGGCACAGGTTATCTATGTGAAGGACATGTCTACCAGACCGAGAAAAAGAAAAGATAAGGAAGCGAATACATCATATGATGAGCCAAAGCGCCACATAGTTCTTTCAGGAAAAAGGGGCATCGTGGGAGTAGAGGGCAAGACAGACATGTCTGAAGATTATGAAAAGTTTCATGAAATTCCTCCCTTCAAAGTCAAGGCTGACCCAAGCATCCTGATAAACGATGAAGATTATCCATGGTTACGGCGCAATAAGCAAATGACACAAGCGAAGAAAAAGTGAAGACTTTCTCCCGCAACTATTATGATGATACCATGCCAACTTTGTAACAGACGAGTATGATATCATTCTCCGTTTTGTACATGCACATGCTATGCCAACTTTTTCAGAAGAGAAAAGTATACTTTTCGTCCCTCAACTCTTCGCAAAGTTTAGTTTTCGTCCCTCAACTCTAAAACCGGATAAAGTGCACCCCGAACTCTCAAAACCGGTCACTTTTCGTCCCTGCTGCTGAGTCAACCCAGTTTTGACCGCGCGTAAACAGTACACCCGATGAACAGTAAATTCGAAAAAAATAGCAAAAAAATTCAAAAAAATCTGAAATTTTATGGCATCGAAAATACTCAGGTGCGCCACGTGCGTGCAAATTTTCATCATGTTTGGAAGTTCGAGAAGCACGCAGCAAAAAAACAAAAGTAAATGTACACTAAAGTGAACAGTAAAATAAAAAATAGCAAAAAAATTCAAAAATTCTGAAATTTTTTGGCATCGAGGACACTCAGGTGGGCAAGGTGCATGCAAAATTTTGTGGTAAAATGACATCCGAGAAGGTCGTGCAAAAAAAACAAAATAGCGTACCTGTGCATGCCGCTTTGGGTGGTTTCCAAACCCTCGGATCTTATTTTACCACAAAATTTTGCACGCACCTTGCCCACCTGAGCATCCTCGATGCCAAAAAATTTCAGAATTTTTTTTTATTTTTTTGCTATTTTTTTATTTTACTGTTCACTTCAGTGTACATTTACTTTTGTTTTTTTTTCTGCATGCTCCTCGAACTTCCAAACATGATGAAAATTTGCACGCATGTGGCGCACCTAAGTATCTTCGACGCCATAAAATCTCAGATTTTTTTGAATTTTGTTGCTATTTTTTTCAAATTTACTGTTCATCTGGTGCACTGTTCACGTGTGGTCAAAACCGGGTTGACTCAGCAGCAGGGACGAAAAGTGACCGGTTTCGAGAGTTCGGGGTGCACTCTGTCCGGTTTTAGAGTTGAGGGACGAAAACTAAACTTTGCGAAGAGTTGAGGGACGAAAAGTATACTTCTCTCTTTTCAGAATTCATTTCAAATGCTTTAATGTCTTATGGTTTGGCCCTCGTAATACCACTAATCCCGGTTCACTCCTTGTCAACAATGTTCTCACCATGAACACTCTCAAGAGGGCAACAAACTTGTGATTCACACAAATTTTAAAGAATTCAAATTTTAACTATTCTAATTTGAAAACTAATGGCACTAACAGAAAGTTTATAATTTTTCTAAAACTAAAAGCAAAAAAAATAAAAAAATAAAGCAAAAAAAAAGAAAATAAATAATGCAGAAAACAAAACAAAAAACTGAAATAAAAATAAAAATAGCAACAATAAGTATTTTGTTGTACGTAGAAACAAAATAAAATAAATAAAGCAACAAAGAAAACAAAAAAGTGTTTTCAAATTTGAAAACTAATGGCAATAACAAAAAGTTTATAATTTTTCTAAAACTAAAAGCATATGGAATTAAAAAATAAAGCAAAAAACAAAAGAAAATGAAATAAATAAAGCAACAAAAAAACAAAAAAAGTGCCACCTACTGGGCCCCCACAGCCTGAATACGACTAGAAACCCATCCATGGGCCAGGATTCAGACCCGCAGGAGGCCCAGTAGGCCCACAGGCATAGAAGTGACAATTAGGCCCGAAAGCCTGCAATAGAGAGAAGCTTGAGAGGGGTGCGGCAGTGGGGCTTATAAACCACTGCGCACCCCTCTCAACTAGCGAGGTTGGACTAAACTTTCGACGCGGGCGCAGCAGCACAATGCCTTTGGTCCCGGTTGGTGGCACCAATCGGGACTAAAGGGGATCATTGGTACCGGTTCGTGCGACGAACCGGTACCAATGATCCCCTTTAGTCCCGGTTGGTGCCACCAACCGGGACCAAAGGCCGCCGCTTCCCGCCCTTTGGGCTGCTGAAAAGTGGCCTTTGGTCCCGGTTGGTGGCTCCAACCGGGACCAATGCCCACCTTTAGTCCCGGTTGCTGCCACGAACCGGGACTAAAGGCTCTGCTATATAAGCCCACACTTAGGAGATTTTCACTCTCATCTTGCAGTTGCCGCCCCCGACGACGCCGACGCCGCCCGCCCCCGTCGTCGTCGCCCGCGCCCCTGCCTCGACGCGCGCCGCCCCGGCCCGCCCCCGTCGCCGTCGCCCGCGTCCCTGCCACGACGCACGCCGCCCCGGCCCGCCCTCGCCGTCGCCCGCGCCGGCCCCTTCCCCGACGCGCGCCGCCTCGGCCCGCCGTCGCCGTCGCCCGCGCCCCCTACCCCGAGCGCGCGCCCACTGCCCCGTCGCCATCCTCGCCGCCGACCCCGCGGTCCTCCTGGCCCGGCCGGCGCCCTCCCTAGCTAGCATTTTTTCATATATATGCTTGTTTTATATATATATGTATATATGTTCTCTGTTTATATATATGTTCATGTATATATGCAAAAGATAGTTTTTTAGAAAAATTAGGATTTTTTTTCTGTTCATAGATTTTTTGGTGATATTAATTATTATAAAATGCAAATGTTTGTATATTCATATGAACAATGAATTAGGCAATATTACTTCATGTATTTTTAAGAAGGAAGAAGAAGAAAAAGAATGAGAGGAAAAAGGAAATAAGAAGAGGAAGAAAGGAGAAGAAGAGGGGAGGAAGAAGAGGAGAAATAAATAAGAAGAAGAAAAAAGAAGAAAAAGAAGAGGAGAAGGAGAAAGGAATAGAGGAGAAGAAGAGAAAATAGAATATTCTATTTTCTCTTCTTCTCCTCTATTCCTTTCTCCTTCTCCTCTTTTTTTCTTCTTTTTTTTCTTCGATCTTCTCCTCTAGCTATTCCTTTCTTCTTCTCCTCTTTTTATTTCTTCTTCGTTTTCTTATGTTTTATCGGGTGTGTCGTCGTCGATATACGTACCCCTCCCGATAACTTCAACACGTGGGGGGGGGGGGGCGGCGATATACCCCCTCCCCGATAACATTATATTCCCGTGTATGTATCTCATCGTTGTAGATATTACCCCCTCCCGGTAGCTTCAACACGAGGGGGGTCGATATATATACCCCCTCCCGATAACTTCAACACGTGTGGGGGGGGGGTCGATATACCCCTCCCCGATAATATTATTTTCCCATGTACGTATGTCGTCGTTGTTGATATATAAACCCCTCCCGATAACTTCAACACGTGGGGGGGGGGTCGATATACCCGCTCCCCGATAACATTATTTTCCCATGTATGTATCTCATCGTTGTCGATATTACCCCCTCCCGATAACTTCAACACGTGGGGTCGATATATATACCCCCTCCCCGATAATATTATTTTCCCATGTATGTATCTCATCGTTGTCGATATTACCCACTCCCGGATAACTTCGACAGTGAAAACTCTCGAGGAGTACACCCGAACTAATATATCCACGTGCTGTCATGCTTGTGTAATAATTGCCATGTTCTAATATATATTTGCAGAAACAATATGGAGCACGGACGAGACGAGGAAGCAGAAGAGAGGTTGCGGGACATAATCTTAGACGGAGGTGATGTCATGTCGTGTTTTCTTAACGACAATGATGGTCTGGAAGAACATCAGGGTGAAGAAGCAGGTCCGGAAGAACAGCAAGGTGAAGAAGCAGGTCCGGAAGAACAGGGTGACGGCTCCGGTGACCGAACAGAGTCCGGCCAGGTAAATATATTAGTTAAGCCTGTGCTGAGACTAGCTAATTGATGCATTCATTGTTTTGGTACGTACACATATTAATTAACTCTCGTCTTTCTTCTTTTTTCTAGCCCTCCGGATCAAGCACAACTTCGGTAAAGAGACGAGGCTCGAAGAAAAAGTTGCGCGAGGATGAAAGGTTTGAGATCACAGCAATCGCGCGGGACGGCCTACCGATTGAACCCATCCGGACGAAGGATGCATTTACTGCTCAGTGCGGGGTTCTTGTTAGGGACAAGATCCCGATTAGCATCCACCAATGGTTTAAGCCAGCTAAAGAATACCCTGAGGTGTCTTATGTCAATGATATGCAGAAAGATGTTCTTTGGAATGAGTTGAAGGCAAATTTCACCCTACCGCCAGAGGAGGATCCGGAGAAGCCGGTTATAGAGCAATTAATTAAGCCTGTTGCTCTTAAGAAGATGGCAGAGCTATTCAGGAGGTGGAAGAATGAGCTGAAAAGGTTTGTCGACAAAAAAGAGACACCAGAATTCAAGGGCAAATATGAGAAGATCAGGGATCAATGGCCCGCATTTGTGGCCCACAAGACATCGGATAAGAGTAAGAAGATGTCAGAGACAAACAAGAAAAATGCTACGAAGAAGAAGCTTTACCATCGCACGGGGTCAGGTGGCTACCTCAAAGCCCGGCCTAAGTGCATTTGGACGGACGAGCAACTTGACATACCCTTGAAGAAGCTTCGGTACTATATCGATGCAGCGCAGAAAGGGACGTTCCTTCCAGACAGAGAGAACGACGAGCTCACAAAGGCCCTCGGAAATCCTGAGCACCCTGGACGGACATGAGGCACGCCAGGCTCCATTCCGTGGAAGGATGGGTTTCCGGACGCAGGCGGTTACAAAAGCCACGAGAGGAGGAAGAAAGTGCAGCAGACCGAACTGCAGGCGCTGCACGCAAGGGTACAAGCGATAGAGGAACGAGAAGCAAATCGCAGCAAACGACTTGCCGAAGCTTCCCCTGAAGCTACCCCGCCATCTCAGCGGAGAAGCAGCATGGCTTCCACCGAGCTGCTTCAGCCGGAGCTTGTCTTGACGGCTCCTGCCAGCTATCCCGTGGATGCTATCACGGAGGCTCAAAATTGTCACCTTATGACACAATGGATTAATATGAAGGTCAAGGCGGCTGTTGGCTTTGTTTTTCCTAATGAACCCGGTGCAACTTTTCACTACCGGCCGATTCCAGAAGGATATGCTAAGGTGATGGTGGATGAAATAACGGAGGGATTTGAGGACCTCCCGCTTGACCACCCTACCGGAGAAGGGGAGACTCGGCTGGGTTCTTCTCTGAAGACTCCATGCCTATGGCGAAAGGAGCTCATCAACCTTTCGAACTGGACGCCTCCGCCTCCTCCTCCTCCTCCGGCGAGTCAGGGCACTCCGCCTCCTCCACCGCCTCCTCCTCTGGCGAGTGACGATCAGGGCCCTCGGCCGGCTCCTTCTCCGGCGCGTGGCGGCACTCCGCCTCCTTCTCCGCCTGTGCCGGCGCGCCCGAGCAGCCAGCCTCCTCCTTCTCCGCCTCGTCAGCAAGGGCGGAAGACACCCGCCGCCGCTCCGGCAGCTGCTCCGGTGCGTCGTAGTCCTTCTCCTCCGCCTCATAAGCAAGTAAAGAAGACAACCGATTCGTCTGTTCGACCGGCGTCTAGCAATACAGCCAGAGGCGGGAGGACATACATATTCGGTCCTTCTCTGAAGACTCTAGAGAATTTACCATACGAGAGGACCCCGGAGGAGAACGCGAAGATCGCGCGAACCGAAGTGGATGACTGGTTTCAAGGGTTGAAAGCAAAGAGACATCCACCTCCGGAGGAGAAGGTAGATCCGGTGAAAGTGAAGCGCACTCTGGCTGCCCTGGCAAAACCACCCAAGTCTCCGCCGAAAGGCAACTATGAGCGCATTATTGCAAAGACATGGGCCGAAGCGGAGCGGTCGGGAAGTACAGTCAGTGATCAAAGGATGAAAGAACGACGAGCAGCTGGGAAACAAATTGCCCAGCTCGGCGACCAAGCGAAGCAATCGTGCCCCCCGCTCAAGGTGCCTAGCGAGATCGTCGATCCGAGGATGGTGCCCGGTTATAGCAATCTTGACGAGTACCTGCCCGATGATGTACATTACGATCCCATGGAGGTGCAGATACACAGATACGAGTACGGGAAGTCTCTCGTCAAAGATGAAAAATCTCTATCAACGATGATGCGAAGATTGCATGATTGGTAGTTGAAAATCTGCAGAGAGTCTGGGGGGAGGAGTACTTTGTATGCGAGAGTTAAACCGGAGCATGACCTCGTTGGAATTGAACTGTTGCCTATTCCATTTGAGGAGTTCTATCAGTTTTTCAATCAATTGGCCCTCGATAAAGCAACAGTCACCTGCTATTGTCTGTAAGTACTACTACTTCTGTCATTAAGTCTCTCTATATAGCTCAGCTCTTTTATTGCATGTATTTATAATTATCCTCACTATATTATGCAGATTGAAGATCGCCGAATTGAAGAAAAGACAAATCGGTGATATTGGGTTCGTTAACACATATCTCATAGATGCAACTGAGGTTGAACATCGTCCCGAAGATACCGAGGCCAACTTGCTACGATCATTCAAGATAAATGAAAACAAAGATATAATACTCTTTCCTTACAACTTCAAGTGAGTGTTACTGTCTTGTGCATATTCGGTTTCCCTTATATATTAGTCCAGGTTATAGTAATGTAATTGATGAGTTATGCATGCGTGCGCAGGTACCACTATATTCTCCTAGAGATTAGGCTTGAGCAGGGAGTAGTAACTGTCTTGGACTCTAAACAAAAAGATCCCCAGGAGTATGCGGACATGACTGAAATCCTCAAGAAGTAAGTTAAATCGATCATTATCCACCATATCAGCAACTTTGTTCATTTCCTGATATCAAGTAATTGTTTTCTTTGTCCGGCAGGGTTTGGAGAAAATTCACAAGAAAAGCACCGGGACTGCCAAAGGAGCTGCAATTTAGACACCCGAAAGTAAGTACTATAGTAGCATGTTCCGCTCATCTCCTAGTGATTCAAGCGCTAGTTTCATCAATACCATTTGGCATTCTTGCTTATCAGTTTGATTGACCTCTATTTCTTGTAAAGTGGTTGTGGCAGGAACAAGGGAATGATTTCTGTGGATACTACGTCTATGAGTCCATCCGCCACACGACCTGTGAGCGGGGCGGGTACTCTGACGAACAATATGAAGTGCGTAAATAACAATATTCACAATTTTATTTTATTACCATCATTTGTGTTGAGTTTCATTCATTCATATATATGTATTGACCCCCTTCTTCAAATTAGATGTTTCGGATGCGGAATGAACTCCTAGCACCAGATCGCATGCGAGCAATTCAAGAGGAATTGGCGGCATTCTTTCTTGACCACGTGATCGCTGAAGACGGAGAATACTATGTGGACCATGCGTCCTTAATTTAGGAGATTATATTTGTAAGAGATAATTATTGTATATATGTAGCCGGTGGTGTCGGATAGATATACGAGAACTTGTTGTTCGACCAATCTCTCGGAGAAGGAGAGGTGGTCGATATCACTTCTCTCTGTATGCATATATGTTCATGACGATCTTCTGTTTCCTCCGTTTGCTTACTAGCTAGCTAGCGTGTCTAGTCCTCTCTATACGTATGTATAGTACGTAGCGTCGACCAAGCACGGACATAAGAGAGGACACTTCTCTCTATTAATTAGCTATCTAACACAATATATGAAATACCTAAATTAACCCCCCAAAACCCCCAACCCCCCCCCCTTTCAAAAAAACAAAAACCCCAGCCACAGAAATGCTGACGCGTGGATGCCTATTGGTCCCGGTTGGTGCCACCAACCGGGACCAAAGGCCCTCCTGCCTGGGCTCAGCGCGCAGGCCACGTGGAGGCCCATCTGTCCCGGTTCTGGTTAGAACCGGGACTAAAGGGTCAGGGCATTAGAAACGACCCTTTAGTCCCGGTTTAGGAACCGGGACAAAAGGCCCTTACGAACCGGGACAAAAGGCCCGTTTTCTACTAGTGTAGGCTATAGACTCATCTTGTTTTGATATGTGTGATGTTACTCATGAACTAGCCACAATGAAAAGTAACATACACATATCCCTAAACTATGTTACTACCTTGATAGTGGGTAGTAACATAAGTGTGGTAACATGCAAAGCTTCATTTATTATGTTATAGACTCATATTACATTGGGACATGTGATGTTACAGTAAGTAGCTAAGTTACTCAAACTACCTCTCTCCTCATTAACTCATTGCCACATAAGCAAATTTGTTGAGTTGGACTCGATGTTACTGCTGAAGTTACTCCCACTGTGGCTAGTCATACTAGTATTAACTAGCTATGTTACCACATGTCTATCTTTCTTCATTTATTGCTTGCCACATTATCTATTTTATCTAGATATATGTGATGTTACTACCTATGTCACTCCCACTGTGGGTAGTCTAAGACTCTGAATTTAGTACACATATAAATTAAATAAATAATAAAGTTACTATTCCCCACTTTAACTAATAAATAGAGTGTAATTAGGAACATATAGTGAAGGAACACTTGGTTGCTACTAAGTATTTTTCGGTAGTATGTCGCCTTTTTCATATCTCCAGTTGCCAAAATCAATTAGCAAAACCAATTTTCTAAAACATTTCCCAAGTATAAATTTGGTTTCTAAATTTCTAGCCCGTGCAGTTGCACAGGTTGATGACTAGTATATGAAGAATATGGGTTCGGTCCATTTTTTGGAGCCGTGTGCACATCCTCTCCAAATTACTAATTGATGGGTAGCCGTTGCAAAGGTCATTTCCATCTAGTCTATTGGTGCACCGGATGTGCTCCATTTATCAAAGTTTTAGTGAGATATTTTTGCCACGCTCGGGAGGGATGGGTGGGTTTGTTTGTGTTTCTTTGTAGGAGAAGAGGATGTGCGAGTTCCTGAATTTTTGTCGAAAAAGACTCCCTGCCCACTGAAATTGCTAAAAAAGACCCCTTTCGAATAAAATTGATAAAAAGGATCCTCTCGGCTGTGACGGCAGGCGCGCCAGACGACACATGGCACCTGCCGCCACGGTGCCAGGCAGCAGCGCCGGCCACCAGCCGGCGAGGCGGCAGCCTTCGAGTAACAGCAAGCGGCGAGGCGGAACGGAACGGAGGCCGATGGTGGGACCTGCCGCCAGTTGGGGAGACCGCAGCACTGTGCCCTGCCGCTTGGGGGCGTGGCGGCAGGCCTGTGCGTGCCTGCTGCTGCCGATCGCTGCGTTCGTGACTACTGCGCCGTTGCTTTTATGTACGGGGTTTTCGAGCAGATACGCTGCTGGATCCACGCCCAGGTGTGTGACACATAAAAAAGGTTGTTTGACCGTTCAGGTTCTGGAGCAATTAGACCGAAGCAATAGCCACTAGAGTGGTAAGCACGAATTTGGTTAATTGAGCGGCAACGTACCTATCCATCTAATTCGTGGATTTGCATTCCAAGCCATGCATGCATGCATCTTCCATGGCGTGTTGCGCGCACTACCCCTACCTAGCCATAACGAAAATCGGCAGCAGCAGACACGCACAGGCCTGCCGCCACGCCCCCGGGCGGCAGGGCACAGTGGTGCCGCCTCCCCCACTGGCGGCAGGTGCCACCACCAGCCTTTGTTCCGTTCCGCCTCGCTGCTCGCTGTAACTTGAAGGTTGTCGCCTTGCCGGCTGGCGGCAGGCGCTACGGCCTGGCATCGTGGCGGCAGGTGCCACGTGTCGCCTGGCGCGCCGGCCGCCACGACCGAGAGGTTCTTTTTTGTCAATTTCATTTGGAAGAGGTTTTTTTTAGAAATTTTGGTGGGCAGGGGGTCTCTTTTGACAAAAATTTAGTTGGCTGAGATGGAAGGTTGACTCCAAGTTGGTGGTCATCAGATTCGAGTATTCCTCCGCTGTACATCCAACAGTGGGCTTGTAGAACAATTGTGCCGCATTGTTCACCTATATTATTTGGATGAAGGGAGATTTTACTAACTCATCATAATGTTGTGTCGAGGCGTCAAATATAGAACTTACTTCCTCCTTCTCATAATATAAAATCCTGAGCATATATAGAACATAACTTACTAGTATGTCGAGCTTGGAGTCGAAGGTTTGTCGGACTGTTTCCATAAGCTTCTCCCTGTCGGCACCTATGGACACATCACAGACAGAGACGGTGACCTGGAGGTTCTTCTCCTCCCACCACCGGCGGCACTCCTCCAGCTCCGCCGCGTTCCGGGAGCAGGTACTACGTATATGCACGATTCTAGCTGGGACTTGATCAAATTGATTTAGTGGTAGCTAGCTTACGCTCAATGCACAGCACACGGTACGTATGCACTAGCTGCTCGTCGCCAAGCGCACGTCATCTCGTGCCTGTCGTCGCCTGTTACACGGCAAGTGCGTACCCACCGTCGCTGCACGAGAGGATCCTGGAGGTATGCGAGCTACTGTACACCCTGCACGTGCTACCTTCTCCTACCTCCATCAATCTCCGCTCTAATCCCCTTCTTCCTCACCCCTCTCGATCTATACAACGATGCTTCTATTCGAGATAAGCTCTACATGAAAAATATGCACATCAATATTACGGTTCCATTATTACGATCAGTTCGTAGTTCCGTCGACTGTAAATTCTTAATTCTGTCTTTGTGATCGTGATCATCCGTGGCCTCCGACGGTGCGTCGGCCGGTGGCAGCACCACCGGGGCGCTCAGAGGCGCGTCCGAGGGCACGACACAGGTGTGGGAGTCGGCGAGGGGCCTCCGCGGCGCTCCGGCGAGGCGGTCTACCGAGGAGCTCCGCGGCGCTAGCGTGCGGAGCGGGCAGGCCGACGCCTTCACCAGATTGAGCGACGACCTCGTGTCGGTCGACGGCAGCAAGGGCCATCTGCCCTCCTTGACGTAGATCCCCACCGCGACGGTCACAAGGTCCACCAAGCTCCACTCCGTCGACCTCCTGACGTACAACGGCCACAGGAGGCGTCGCTGCTCCAGACCGGAAGCTCCTGCCCCTCACGCCGGCGAGCCCGCCTACATCCTTCCGAGGCCACGCCCGAAGCTCCGCTCCCCCGCGCGCACTCGCCGTTGGCAATAAGCCACGGCGACCGCGTCGGGAGCGCGTGTGTGTGCGCGGGGACGCGTCGAGCCCGTGGCGTGCGTGCGTGTGAGTGTCTGGCCATGGTCCGACCACTGTCTGGGCATGGTCTGACTTTGGTATGGCCATTATCTGGGGCATGTCCAGATAGCGTGTGTGAGTGCGTAGCTCGCGGGCGTGCATGCGTGTGCGCATCCATCGGGTAGGAGTTAGACTAGGTCCAGGCAGTTTGTGGATCCGCAGAGCGCGTGCATGGAGATTGCTGCGGGCTCGCTGCGACCCGGCCGTGTACGTGCGCGGAGAGGGCGTGGCTAGAGCGGGCCGATCGGGCGTGCGGTTTGGTAGGAGCATGGGGATCGTGCCCCAGTGCCGGGCCAGGTATAAAACGCCTGCCATGATCGTTGTAACAGCCTGGCAGGGTGAACCGAGTTCGTGCTCAGGGAAAAGAAATACACGCCGTTCGTGCGGCGGGCGGAGTACGTGCTCCGGGAAACACCTGTGTCCTGCGTCCTTCTTCTTCCTTCACCTTCCTCTTCGTTGTGCCAGAGGGAGAGCAGAGAGTGAGGGGAGGACTCCGGCGAGCTCGACCAAGGAGCTGCGCCAACACTCCATGCCTCGCCCTACCGCGCCTTGGCCGCGCGCGGTCGCTCCCTCCGCTCCCTGCCTCGCCCTGCCGCGCCTTGGTCGCGCACGGCCGAGCTCCGTGCGCGCCCGCTTCCTACCGCGCACGGCCGAGCCCCCCGCGCGCCCGCGCTCGCCGCTCCCTGCCTCGCCCTGCCGTGCCTTGGCCGCTTCTTGCTTGCTGCTGTTGCCGCTGCCGCGGTTGCTTCCTCCTGCTGCTGCTATTGCCGGGGTGACGGCGGACGCGAAGCCGAAGCCGCCCTCCAGCTTGGCCGTCATGACGCTGCTTGTGGCCCTGGTGGCCGCGCCGCCCGCGGCCTGGTAGAAGGTGTCGATGAGCGTGTCTGCGCCGGAGGGGAGGACCTTGAGCTTCTTGACGTCTCTGTAGTCAAACAATGAGTGGAGGCGGAGCGTGTTCGACGCTGGCCACGACGAACCAGTCCTACGGCGGCGTGGCGAACTAGTCCCATGTGTGTTGTGTGTAGATGTTTAACTATGAGGTAATATTATGGATAGTCACAAAATTTATGCTTGATGTTCAGTTTGATGCTAAAACTTTAAAAATATGAATTTATGGTCATTCAACTTATGTTCTTGTGCAAATACGGCGATTCCTCTCATATCCAGCCATATAGCCTGCTTTTTTTTTGCGAGCCAGCCCGGCGAAGGCCCACCTGTCAATGTCCCGGAGTGCACAAGGCATTGGCTGACCCTAGCATGCTGGATTTTTAGAAACCCTTTGCAATTTATTTAATTACACGCAGAAGGCCTCAAGTATAATGAAAAAAAGATGTGCCAGATGAGGTTTGCCAGGACCTATTAGTAAAACACTCAGACATGCATCCATCTCACCAGCCCCGGTTGACGATGAACATGCACAACTAAACATTATTTAATTACACAGAATAGGCTGTCAAGTTTGTGTTGGTCAATTACGTAGAAAGGCTTATATGTCTAGTGGGTAATTTAAGGGTGAGGCCACTAATCAGTAGGATATGAACAACATGTTAGGCTAATCCACATAGGGCCCATCTATCAGTGTGTCAACCAGGAGTTCGTAATCTGAGCGCATGGATAATTTTGCAGAAAAAGGGGAGCTACAAAATTGATCTATATACCTCAAATGCGAAAGCGCAGGAGTTAACCACGACACCAAGTACCTGTTAGGGCATCTACAACGGGGGCGCTAAGGATGAGCGCCAAGATTAAATTCCAGGTAGTTACATGCTATTCCCATCTGAATCCAGGATAAGCGCTGCTATACACCTGATCTTTGCACGATGTGCAAATCCAATCATCCATGTGTATAGCAAAGTGGAGCACACTCATTAGATTGATCATCGTTTGAACATCGGCCATATAGTATCGGGCGTCCAGTAGTTCGGATCCAGGATTCTGGCTGGCGTCGATGCAAAAATAGTCCCCGGGCGCCCTGACTTTCTCTCACAGGCTACCTAATATTTTCTTTTTCTTCAACTCCATCTAGCGCCTCGTTGGATGTAGAGACTCTAACATGAACGCTACCCTAAACTTTGTATTTTAGCCACGACAATTACTTGTATTTATGTTTTTTTTCCTAGGCTGAATATTTGATAACTTATTTAATTTTCTTGATAAACTAAATAATTAGACATTAAAAATATTTGAATTCAAAATTTGTTTTGACATTTTAGGCCAAAAAAGTGGAATTTCCGAGGTATTATGAAACTCGGAATTTTTTTCCGGCCGCTAAGTTTTGTACGTTGTGGGTTAAGCATTATATATTTTGATGCGGTTTTTTTCATTAGAATTTCTTTGGCGTAAAAAGCTCAGATTTTTTCAGAACCCGGGAAAAAAATAGTGTAACAAAACTGTAGCCAATATATATGTGCACGAACATATAGTTGGTGGATACGATAAAAAAAACATATAATTGGTGGAGTCATTGGCTAGCACGCTTATTGTATACGAGGTTGAGGGTTTGAATCACCCCAACCCCTTTTTTTATTGTCCCACCATTAGTCCTGACAAGTGGGACCCACACATATTATAAGGGGCTTCTGTTTAATTAAATATAAAATGAGGGATGCTTCTGCAAAAGAATAAACGAGCGCATGGCACCGAGCGGTTCCAGTCAGTGCGGGATATTTCTAAATACGAGCGAAGTGACCGTATTTGCACGAGAACGCAAGTTAGATGACCACAAATCCGTATTTTTAAAGTTTTAACACCAAACTGAATATTGAGCGCAAGTTCTGTGACTCCTAATTATATCTCTGTATATAATCAGACACCATGTAGTTGCGTGTGCCAAGCCAATGTGAGACACCAAACACCGTGCCAAAACCGATCCCCTAATGTAGGCAGCCTCGATGCAGACAACCAAACTAAGTGCAGATGTTGGATTTTTGTCTGTTTACGCTCAGCCAGTCTGAAGCGGGACAAGTATGCAATGCATGCATTTTTGGAGATGACAACCAAATGCATCCTTAGTGTCGTCGTGGTCTCCTCTGTCTGCCAGCCGCGCTGCCCCTCTCAAGCGAATTCGGTCAACCTCGTCCGGGTGCTCCCTCCACCAAGCAGGTATCCACCTCTGCATGTCCACGATCCCGCGTTGCGGTATCCTTGAGCCGCCGGTGTTCATGGCTGGCCTGGTGGAGGTCGCCGGTGAGGGCACCGGCGCGGCCCGATGTCGTCGCCGCCAACAAGGGAGTTTCACATGAGTCGCCGGCGGGCCACAAGGAGTTCTTTGTGCAAAGAATGTTTACTCGGCCATCTACATGACGAGTAAATTTACTTCTCGAATAGGTGGAGGAGTACATTTTTTTACTTCTCTAATCGGTCTAGGAGATTGGTTAGATGTCGGTTAAAGCAGTAAAACTGAAATGTTACCCCTCTATAAACTCTTAGAGGATCGGCTAGAGTTGGTAAAAAAAACGTGTTTGGTGTAGGGTTATTTTTTTAATGAGCGCCTAACTGTGAAGTCATTTTTCAGTGCGCATGAATGAGAACAAAGTATGCAAGAGAAAAAAAACAGTGTTAATGTGTGAGACCTGTCTAGACCCCAGGTGATAGGCACGTATAACAACCCGGAACCGGTGGCTGGGCCGGGGTGTTACAGCTTGACACTCGGTAAAGTTGGGACACTTGGCCACGTTGGGACGATGGATACACGACACTAGGATTTACCGAGTGTTCCTTACAAACCCATTTCGTATGTTTGCCATATGCTAACTTTTTCCTTTTGCTGAGTGTCAGGTTTTTCCGAGTGTTTTCGAGGCACATGTAAATATAATTCTTTGCCAAGCGTCCATGGAAAAATACTCGGTAAAGACATATTCGCTGACCGTTTTATCCGAGTGTGCTACTCGACAAACAGGTTGCCGACTGATTTTTGCCCTTTACCGCCTGTATGTGACACTCGATAAAGAAGGCGATTCCGGTAGTGGCAAGGGTGTTTATTTCAGTAGCATTTTACAAAAAAAAAAAGATCTGATGTGGCATTTCAAGCATCCTGTCTGAGTTAGTACAAATAGTTTTGGAAAGTTCAATAGACAGGGTGAGCTGCTAACATCAGACGGACATCATTTTGCTCTCTCTTTCTGGTCTGCCCAATTTAGGTATTATCCTTTCAAACTAGCTATATTTAAGTTACTCATATTCCTTTCTAAAAATTTCAGATGGCTATTGATGAACATCTAATGCTCACTAAATTTGTTCTACCTTCAATATTTTCTTGTTCTGTCTGCTATACCAACATTATCTTCAAGGCGGAGAAAGTTCCATCGTTCCTATTCCTTGATGACACCCAGCTACGATCCTGCACAAATCAATCAGTGTATTGTCCAGGTATTATTAACTAGTTTAAACAAGTTGCTGTAAGACAGTAGGATGACAAATACATGAAGGAGCATCTAACAGTTTATTATAGGATGAGCAAAATTTTAAGATCATCAAACATCATTAATTTGAAATATGTACCACATACATCATATTTGGAAGTAATGCTGCATGTTTTGCTACGTGTTAAGTTCTATAGACTGAACTTCCAAATGTCACACACTTCAGTTTGTTTCTCTTTTCAACTTCTCATTGAATACTTTCAACAACATATATAATGCACAGCACATCAGCCATTAATTCCTAATTAGTGAACCAGTTAAAGGACAGGAAATTCACTGGCTATTACCTTCTTGTGCCCGTTATACATCCCAAAGCATAAACTGCACCGAGGTTGAAACCAATTATGTTCTCAAGCCTGTAATGTTAGGAAGGCCAGGCACTGTTAATTAGTAAGAAACTCAAAAGTACTAGAACTAGATGGTCTTACATGTGGAAAATAGAGCTATATGTGTATGTGGCTGGACGGTATTTCAAATAGGTACAAAATGCTAATAAGGGTGGAAGTGTATGCCTTACTATGGTAGTTTTGGCTATGTAGAAATGATGTTGTTTTTAATGACAAAAATGCTTCTCCTTTGCAGGTTGTTTCCTGTTGTATGCACTCGCTTCATACGTGGTCTACACTACAACGAGTGAAGTACCAACCGTTGTTCAAAGCGGTGTGCATGCAATAGGAGCAGGTGGCTACGAAGGTTTTTACCCAACATGGGTGACATCGTAATCTCCGGATCGCTCCACCATCTCTTTCGACATAGGCATAGTGTCGGTCTATGAACTACACTGTTGCCGAATTGTCGGTCTTTTACCTTTCCGTTTGTCAGACTGTTGGTGTTTGAATGTGTGCATCCTAATTATGTAGAGGCCGGATGATGCTCTTAATGCTTTGTATCCACTTGATGCCACATTTTGAGATAATAAAAACGCCATTTATCAAAAAATATGTGTATATGGCTGTAAAAGGCAAAAGAACTAAAGCAGCACATACTTGTAGGTAGTGGAGTTCCATATGCGTACTGTCCCGTCAAGTGAGCCCGTAATTAACATTGGAAACTCCGGGTGTGAATTGACGGCACTGATAGTGTCCGCATGCCCTTCTAGCATGTCAACACACCCTGTCATCCGGAGTTTCCAGATCTGATTCAACGGCAATAAGAAAAAAAGAGGAAAAATGTTTAACATTCATATGTCGTATATGGCAACTTAATTTATAGCTATAGGTAGCTAGCTAGGATTTATTGAGTACTCCCTCGGTCCGAAAAGACTTGTCCCTCAAATGAATGTAGTATGTAACATCAAGTTAATACTATATAGTACATTTATTCGAGAGACAAGTTTTTTCGGACGGAAGGAATACATTCTTCAGTTAAGAGTGTATGTACGTATGTTTCCCACCAAAAGAAGAGTGTGCGTATGTGGCTGGAAAAAGACAACACCTGTGCACTCCTGCCCTTACTGCCCACGATCAGATGCTGTCGATTATAGCGTGTGAAGTAATCAATAGAAAGCAGGCTTTCCACACGCCCATCCAGTTTCAATGTAATGATGTTACAGAGGTCATGGGAACAAATACTCCAGATCTGTCAATTATTAATGCCGATTGTAAGTGCTTATAAAAAATAAAATTACCTAAAGATTTAACGGAAAAACAATATGAATAAGAACAAGAATTATAGCGAACCTTGACTGTGCCGTCTGAGGAAGCACTGGCGAAACTGTCCTTGTTCTCTGGGTTGAAGGTTACTTCCGTCACGCTGTCGGTGTGCCCCTGAAATGTCCGGGTGCATTCCCACTCCTTTTTCCAATTCCAAAGCTTAATCAGGTGATCATCGTCGTCAGAAGACGATAGAAAAAAGGGATCCGTTGGATGCACCGACAATATTGTGATGCAACTGTTATGAGCATCAAAGCTCTTGACATGTTGGTTTTGGTTGTAATTGTACACATGGATGTCCCCATTGCGATCACCGGCGATGAGCCATCTCTCTCGTGCGATAAATTTAGCTGTATGAACTGTATGTGGCAGACCAGAATAAATATACGAGAAATTTAATATGCTCCTGATTATATGATTTATCATATTGTTGTGAAGTGTGAGCAATAAAACGTCCACCCAAAATTAAGCATACTTGCCTGGTTCATATGCCACTAACTGAGAGTAGTTCAACATTTCCATCTGCATGAGTCCCCCCTTATAAACCAAAAGCGAGTCCGGCTGTGGATGGACAGGTGAACATATACATACATACGTACGTACATACATACATATGGGTAACTTGAGTCAGTTTGAGTCTACTCATGCATGCTAGTATTGTACATGAAATTGAGACCCACCATTGTCTTGTAGTTCCAGAGACGAAGACTCCCCATGTGGTTAGTCGTCATAATCCTTCATACGTATAAAGGAACAACGAATTAACATATACTCCCTCTGTTCCTAAATATAAGCCTTTCTAGAGATTTTAATATTGACTACATGCGAATGTATATAGACATATTTCAGAGCGTAGATTCACTCATTTTGCTTCGTATGTAGTCCATATTGGAATCTCTAAAAGGCCATATATTTAGGAACGGAGAGGGTATATACTATATGCTTTAAAATACTTCTACTTTAATGACCTTGTTATACTTGTTTATCTTTTGGATAAAATACATTGATCATTGTGACATACTTCACATTAAATAGCACCAAAAGATCTTTTTTTATGATATACCATTTATTCCATTTGACCAATATAAAAGGGCATATTGCAAAAATGTTATATGACAGTGAAATTTTCATTCAATTCACTATCTTATAATTAGTAATGGAGATATTTAAATTGATAAGAGGGTATAATGCATACATACAAAGGTATCTAAGATGTGGTAACAGGAGCACATTACTATTTTGTTACATACAACCATTTTACGTATTAACTAGCTAGAATACACGCATGCGCTCACCATGGCTCCGTTGGATGCACATCTATGAATGAAACTTGCTGAGCATCAGGCGTTGCTGTAACCTGGAAGATTCAAGGTCAACACAAGCAAGATTGGTAGATAAGATAAAAGGGACTGATCAATAAAAAAAATCAAAGATAAGGCAGAAGGCGATCGATTGAGGTGGATGCTGTCTGACAGATCACCCAAAGCCAGGGGAATAAAACTGAAATAAAGCCATGTATGCGGAAAAAAAAGCAACTAATAGGAAAAGTCTTTGACGAGTAAAGTTTATTTAAGCTTTCATCTCATTTAACCCGCAGACTTCAAATTACCTTAGAAGATCTCGCATGATCAGCTTGTCTTTTTTGTTTTTTTTTCGGTGGAGCAAAATCATCAATTTGGAAAATATAAACTTTCAACTTCACCTCCTGCACCTCATCGCGGGCCACTTTCTCTTTGGCTTTAAAGAAGTTGCTGTACTGGACCAAGATGGAATCCTTCTTAACATCTGGGAGGTCATATGGGCTTACAGCGATGCTATATAGTGTAAAGAAGTCGTTGATGTCCAGCGGCATGTTCTGAGTGTGGGGCATCATTGTGACAGTGAGGATGTAGGCACACCTAGGTGGCACAATGCCGCAGAGTGGCTTCTTTGTCAAGTACTTCTTGGGATTCTTGGCCACAAGCATGAATGCAATGCGGTCATTCCCCTTATTTTTTAGCTCCAGTGTGCAAGAGAACATGCTTTTCTTGTATGGTTCCCACCGCCACATCATTGGGCCGAAGCAGAGGTTCCGGGGGTAGACATCAAGCCACTCACTGCGAATGAAGGTTTCTGTTTCGTTCAGCATATTTACGATATTCGTGATGGCAGGCCTGCTGTGTCTGTCACGCTCCACACACTTCAATCCTATCTCCAAGCATTTCACAACTTGTTTGCAATACCCTTCAACTAACGTGACATGCACTGTTTTCTGTAGCCTCTGTCTCCATTCTTCCTGTGCCTATGAAATTAAATAGATCGAAGGAGTACAGACCACGCAAATCATGCCAGTATATAAGAATTGACTTACTTACCTGCTCAATAAACTCCTCGGAAGAAATCTCAAGAAGGTTTGTATCAAGAAATCCCAATCTCGTCCCAGTCATCAGCTCTATTACTATAACACCCAAGCTGTATATGTCAAATGCTTTCGAGATTACTTGTCTTTGAATAAATTCCGGAGGCATGTGTCGACTGCATAGCAAGATACTACAGTCACGGTCAGTTTAAAGGAAATGTATTGGCCACTATAATTAAAAAAACGCATAGCTTAGGCTAGGGGCATTCATATATTAGCTCACGGTGTTCTCCGTGGAAGCGACAGGTTCAAGATTTTCGGGATGGGTTTGAAGTTGTAACAATAAGTTCAAAAAAAGAAAATTGAAAATAATAATCCTGTGGTAGTAGCGGCCTCAAGAGTTTTGGGATGACTGTTCGAAGTTGCAAACATACTATTCAACAATACAAACCAAATAATTAAGTAAATGTAAGAAAAAATAAAATTTGAGAAAAAATAACATGACATAAGAATACGACACATTTAATTCTCAAGTAAAAGTAATAAAAACTGAGATGAAAGAGGAAACAACATTTCATCGATTTAAGGAAATTTTGTAAGACCAACTGTACTGGACCACAAGACAATTTTGCGTGCTTGCAAAGACTCTCTACCAGCTAGCCTTCTTACAATTTTTGACAAAAATGGTCAAGATGACAAATAGAACCACTTAACTGATCATCTGGTGTCAAGTCACTTGGGTGTATATCATCGGTGCTCCTGCCTTTTTCTTCACCAAGGATTGTTTGGATACCAAATTTACTTATTTTCGGCATCATGTTCTCATCTAGCAATATATTGCTAAGTTTTAGATTCATGTGGATTCCAGGATTATTCAATCCCTCATGGAGGCATTTTAAACCCGCGCATATGCCCTTAATTATTCCGTAGCGTGTGTGCCAATCTAGTCCAGAACTTATTTCTGTAAAAATAAAAAAGATTGCATCCAAAAGTATTATTTTATTTCTCAAAAAATGACAGACAAATAGTGTATCATGTTGCGGTACCTGAAATGTATCGATCAAGGGATCCATTAGGCAAATATTCGAAACACATAAGCGTACGTATCCGTGGAGCATATACATATCTTCCCTCGCATGGTACAACAATTTCCTTTTTCTCCCAACAGTAGCCAACTAATTGTACAATATTTTGATGATGGACCTTCACGAGGGTAACGAGCTCCTGCATGTTAGTCTCCTCAAATCCTCGTCTGACACCGAACGTCCTCACAATAATGACTTGCCCATCCTCACAAACTCCCTATTATTTAAGTTGACATGCCATTGTTATTAGGATAATTGATTCTTAATTTCAGCAGAGGCCTGACAATATGTGGATAGTCTCTGAAAATTTAAATGCTGGCCATACCTTGAAAACATGTCCATACCGGCGATGCCGATTTAGTAATCGTTCTCGGGAGAAATCATCTGTGATTTTTTTTAGTACGCAGAACGGCATAGCCCTTGGCTCCATATGCAAAAAGTTCCCTGTGTGGGTAGACATGCTATCTTGACCGTTCCCTTGTAATTTTAATAATTAAAATTATAGAATGTATATACACGTGTCAAATTATTGGAACCAATTGAGTATTTTAGGTAGTTAATAAAACATAAGATAACTAGTATGCACTTAGCTGAGGAAGGACCACAGTCAATGGTGATGCTGCTATTCTCACAAGGAAGGGTGGGCTCTCCGTTCTCTTGATAGAACTGTAGTATCCAGAAAACCATTTAATGATAAAATCGCAACATGAACGCGCACACACGCACACGCACACGCACACACACACGCACGCGCACATCCCATCATGTTTCTGAAAAATTTGCAAGTGAGCGCGTAATTTTGGCATATTTTCAAAATACCTTCATGTTTATACATGAAAAGGGAATCTGTGTGAGAAAAATGCACATCCCATCACAAAACTACTATGTATATTACCTACGTTGGTCTTATATATTCTCATACTCCCACTATATTGCTAGTTAAGCTAGATGTGGGCGTAACTACAGCCGGTAGTAGCAATTAGCAAACATAGGAAAACTTTACCGCACTACAATCGAAAATAGAATAAAAAGGAATTTGGCGTAATAGATCACACATGATTCTTGTGACTAATAGATAAAGAAAAGGTTCTCAAAATAAACATGTGGTCTACAATAGAGTATATATCCTATATGGATGTGTTCTGAGGTGGCATAAGGTCCCTTCCCTAGTAACAATAGAATATCTCAGCCATATACCCTGAATTATGGAAGCTACAATTTTTGAAAATAAAGTCATAATGACATATAAAATAAACGATATTAAGTAACAACATAATAATAGATATCCCTAATTGACCTAAGGTTAAGAATTAACGTGATATAAACCTAATATAGTTGGATTTATGTTATAAGCAGTTTTCAGAAATATCAATTCGGGCTAGATGATCCACAAATAATTAACTAATCATTTGTCAAAGTTAAATCTTGAAAAATGCATGTGCCTTTTATCTTTTGACTGAGTGGGTATAAGGTAATTTCTTATAAAAGGAAATGCCATATATGTGATGAGTGGTCTCACCTGCTCATTGTGCATCGCTCGTTCACCTATTATTGTTTCGGTCTCGTTCAAACTTGAAACAATATCATGTATAGTAGGCCTTTCATGTCGGTTTGACTTCAAGCAATCTAATGCTATCTCAATACACCGTTTCACCTGGTGGGAGTATACTTCGAATAATGTGTGACTCACTGTTTTATGTATCCTTTTCTTCCAGCTTTCGTGTACCTCCAACATTGGAACTAAAGTTAGAATGAAAGCACAAAAAGGTTAACATGACAGAGTATCAATGTTAGAATTGACATATAGAAAGTACTTATTCTTACCAGCTTAACGGATTTCTGTGTCATCATCTCAACAATAGAATTATAGCCTCCATGTCCGGTCATTATCTTCACAATGATAACACCCAAACTAAATATGTCAAACTCTCTTGATATTATCTGATGGTTTATGTATTCCGGTGGCCAATATCCACTGCATATCATATGTATGATACAAAATATTTATTACTGAACTAAAAACATATATATATATATATATATATATATATATATATGAATCAATTATATTAGTTTGGAAAAAGATTTGATACTCCTAGAAGTAGGTACTCCCGCTCCTCATATACCTCATAGATGAATCAACTGTACCTCTTTATCATTTTCAATATAATTCATTAGTAACTATTACATGCCCTAAAGTGCGATCTGTGGGAAAATTATTTGATTATGTACATTTTATATAATTATATTATATTTAGGTAAAAAGGGCCTTTTAGACAAATTTAAGGCTTTGGTTTTTTCCTACTCATCTGAGGTAGATTAAGAAGGTATATTGAGAATGATAAATTGGTACTCCCTCCATCCCAAAATAAGTGTCTTAACCTTAGTACAACTTTCTACTCAAGTTAGTACAAAGTTGAGGCATTTATTTTGGGACGGATGTAATAGATTGGTTTAAGGGGTATATTGAATGTGAAAGTGCATACTCACAAGAGGCAAAACAGGGTTTCACTTCTGAATACTTATATATTTTTAAAGGATTCCTAATAAAAAAAGCAAATCAAACTGAAGATAATATAAAGATCGATGGATGTTAGGTGGGTCAAAACGTTGTTTTGGTTAATATTTACGTTAATTTGTGCCTCCTACATAATGTTAACATTATTTTATTCTAGGAAAGCAATTCTCAGGCCCCAATATAGTCTGGTTTTGACTATCCACCTGTTTTCCAAAAATCATTTAGTTTTGACCCTCTACTTTTAATACCGTACAATCTGAATCCTTAGCTGTTTTAGCTGATTTGGTAGGGTGCGGCCGGTCAGGACAAAATAGGGCAGAGGAAGACCAAAGATGTGACACAAGGGCTGACTGTTGAGCCTTAACTTCTCTAAATTACTATTTTCTTAGGACCACTTAAGTTAAAATATGGATCAAATTTTTAAACAGCCCAAGGTGTGAAATTGGACGATGTGAAAAAATGGATAATCATGTTGAAAGTACCGTTAGAGTTATATATACTTTTCTTGTCCTAGTTGTGTAATATTCCCTTACATCAGGAATTTTCTGCACTTTTATCACACTCGTACATGCATCAGCCGATGGCCTGAAAACAATACAACATGCATATTTTCTCACAAGTACAACTTGTATATAGATGTTTCATGCCAAACTTTTATCTTAATTAATTTTTGTACACCTTTTCAGAATAAAAAAGAATCAACATACACAACGCTCATGTCAAAGTTCTACAACGACCTTGACCCAACTGTTGGATAGAATGCTTACCATGTGCCTACAGAATTCACTGCCTTTGTTGTATTATCTTTACCAAAGAGCTCTGATAAACCAAAGTCTGCAATTTTCGGTACCATATTCTTATTTAGCAGTATATTATCAGGCTTTAAGTCAAAATGCATTATCGGTGACTCCAGTCCCTCACGAAGATATTTTAAACCCTCGCAGATCCCTTTGATTATTCCATAACGTGTGGGCCAGTTAAATCCCGTGTATTCATCTGCAACAAAGCAGTGAAAAAGAGTTTGCTCAAAACTGTAATACACACAATATTCACAGCGGTAATTAAAATATGTGTTCAGCAGGGGCATCAACTTAATTACCAGAAATATGCTTGTCCAAGCTACCATTATGTACATACTCGAAACAGAGCGCCATATGCAGCCGTGTAGCAGTAACTTGTTTTCCATCAAACTCAGCAAGTTCCTCCTCTGATTCCTTGCAGAAGCCCACTAACTCAACGATATTTTGATGCTTGAGTCCCCTAAGATTGTTGAATTCTTTGTGAAATTCCTTATCATCTAATCCTGACATGTTATGTAGTACTTTCACAGCAATCTCTCCCCGAGTGTCATGCACTCCCTGTCCGACATTTGTTGTTAATACTTAACATCCTTGTGCTGGCAGCAATACATGGTATTGCATAAACATAGAAATACAAAAAAGCGTAATTTTTCTTGAGTAAATTACTCAAAACCGCAACTTCAAATTACCTCATAATGCTTTGCCACACTATCTAGTTGTTTTTCCTTCCGAAAACTGTAACTTATCTAATCTCTAACAGATTATGCATACTGAACACATCCGGTGATTTCGTAGCACATCGGACATAACATGCCTACTTGTTTATGCCCATGAGGATGCTCTTTTCTATACCGAAAAACTATAGAGGAGGTCCCACTATTTAAAAAAAATAAATACATAATTACAAGAGATGGATGTACAACAGCGGTTTACAATTAACGGTACAATAGAATCTAGCCACAAGTTTAGGGAAGCAGCAAGGTCCCCTTTGCTTCTGAAAGAAAGAAGGTAAATCACCTTTTGATAAGCCAAGAGAAGAAACATGGTTTATTCATACCTTGTAAACTGTTCCGAATCCACCACTCCCAAGTATTTGTTTCTTATCGAAATGATTTGTAATCTTCTTTATAAATTCGTATGGTAGCTTACATGGCTCATCATCACTTGTGTGTTGTGGTTTGTCCTCCATGCTACTTCTTCTGGTACAAAAGAAGTTATCCTTTTTTCATAAGAACACTTATGTACAGATATGTATGGATATTTCTCTTACACAGAAACACTAAGCCTTGCAAACTAAGTTACGACGGAGCAACTTGTACCTTTTTTGTTCTCTACCACTCAACATTTTACTAACATATATGGGCACCGAAAAACAATTACCATATATAAAGAGAAATACCTTTAACTTTCTGAAGAAACCATATGCGATAAACCTAATATAGAACAAAGGTGCTAATAATAAATGAGTATTTGTGCTAATTAAACACAGGTGCAATGAACATTTTAAGATCTACATTCTGAAACTTATCACGCCTGAAAATAAAGCAGTTGTATCATAGAGGCACTTACCAGGAAGAGGTCGGAATAGTAGGAGGTATGCAGATCGATGAAGCGGACTGGGTAGGAAGGGAATGAGCAGCTTGGGCAACCCTTTAACGGGGGAAAGAAGAACAGAATCAAGATCTGATATTTGAGATATTGCAAGTTGCAAGACTGTCATTTCTTTCTTTAATCGTGTCGCCAGATCACTTGCACATTGTTCCATGTACATCATCATGCGTGAATGTGTTCATGTCGGCCATGCCACATGGCTGGCTAACAGCTACAGATCTCGATTACTTTTGAAATGCCACTTGCCTATCACATATGAGAGTTTAAGGCACTAATTAAGCATCTTTGGCTACTCTATCCTAAGCGAAAATGCTAGACGCCGCATACTATATGTTTTGTTGACTGACCTGCAGAGGGTGGCATGTCAGCGATGCCACATGGCTGGCTTATAGCTACAGATCTCGATTAGTTTTGAAATTGCCAATCACATATGATAGTTAAAGGCACTAATTAAGAATCTGCCAACTCTAATCTAAGCTAAAATGGTAGACGCCGCATACTATATGTTTTGTTGACTGACCTACAGAGGGTGCTGTCGGCGATGCCACATGGCTGGCTAACAGCTACAGATCTCGATTAGTTTTGAAATGCCACTTGCCAATCGCATATGATAGTTTAAGGCACTAATTAAGTATCTTTCACTAGTAGAAAACATGGCATCAGTCCTGATTTCAGAGTCTTTAGTCCCGCTTATGCAACCGGGACTAAACGATCGGGACTAATGCCCACCACTTTTAGTCCCGTTATGAACCGGGACTAAAGATACTCCACGTGGCCGCTGTGGGGCGTCCAGGCAGGAGGACCTTTAGTCCCGGTTGGTAACACCGACCGGGACTAAAAGGCAGCCACGCGTCAGGCTGCCAGGCGCTGGTTTTTTTTGAAAGAAGGGGTTTAGGGGTTTCATAGTGTTAGCTAGCTACTACATATAGAGAGAAGTGACCTCTCTTTCTCCGTGCTTGGTCGACGCTAGCTACTACATATAGAGAGAACTCGACGGTAGCTAGTAAGCAATGAAGAAACCATTAATTACACAACATAGTCATGATCAATATATAGAGAGAAGTGACATCTCTTTCTCCATGCTTGTTGGTCGAACTACAAGTTTTCATATATCTATTCGAGGCTACTACATATAGTACACACTGATGCATATATACAATATAACATCTCTTATGATCCTAATATCATCTACCAAAATCGCATTGCAGTTTCTCATGGTATTCTCCTTCTTCAGGTATGACGTGCTCAACAAAGAATCCAGCTAATTCCTCTTGAATTGCTCGTATGCGATCATTTGGTAGGAGTTGATCCCACATCTGCCACATCTAATTTAAAGAAGGGGGAAAACCATTCTACCATCCGGTGGTAGTTACCCCATATGTCTCATATACTACCATGTGGTATTATATATACTACATTATCATTTTAAATATATTTGTATACTATACCTAAGATATTTCAAAGCAAGTTATATGAAAAATTGCATATGAGCCCATAGTTTTTTTATATTTGTGGAATACGTACATATTTGAACGTAAAAAAGAGCATACTCAAAACATGGTATATATTACCTAAAAATTAGTATATATATACTACATAATCATTGTTATATACTACATACTACACATACATACTCTCAATTTCGACGAATACTACATACAAGGGTAACTACCACTTCTTGTAGGAAACATTTGTCATATATAATTTATACATGTTATTTTTTCCAAATACATGCTGACTATTTTTTCAAAATTCACATTGAACATTTGTCAAATACACATAGAACACTTTTGAAATACATGGTGAGCAGTTTTTTACGTACATTGGTTTTTTTAATAAATGGCATGAACATTTAAAAATATTCAAACATTTGTTGACTGTTATTCCCTCTGATCCAAACTAAAACTGTTGTGGCTTTAGTTTGAATTTGAACTGAAGTCATGGCAATTTTTTTGGGATCAGAGGGAGTAGATCATATAGTTTAAATGTCACAAACATTTTTTAATGGTAAGAGACTTTCTTTTAAAAGTACTTGATTGGTCAGATAAGCCCCGCTCAGAGGTCGAGTGGCGCATGAAATTGCAAACATAGTATCCACATAAATTATTCCTGGGTGCGTGCCACAAGCACTTTACGAGAATAGAGTTCAATCAAAATGATAATCAAGCATGATAATAAATCTAGAATCAATGAGAGATGCGCGGAACTAGGTACTACTACTTACTTTGGGGTGTGAAAGTCGCAGCTCCTATGGCGCAAGCACGGGCTGGCCCATAACATGTGTTCCCATAGCTCATGGGAGCAGATTCGGAACTGGTCGGACCGGTTTTATAAGCTTCCACGTGGCTTTTTTCCTTTTTCTTTTCTGTATCGGTTTCGTTGTTTTATTTCTTACATTTTTTCTTTCTTTTCCTAGCTTTTTTTTTCATTTTTCAAATACATGCATACTTGTTTCAAATACACATTGAACAATTAATTTATACATGTTATTTTTTCCAAATACATGCTGACTATTTTTTCAAAATTCACATTGAACATTTGTCAAATACACATAGAACATTTTTGAAATACATGGTGAGCAGTTTTTTACGTACATTGGTTTTTTTAATAAATGGCATGAACATTTAAAAATATTCAAACGTTTGTTGGCTGTTACTCCCTATGATCCAAAATAAAACTGTTGTGGCTTTAGTTTAAATTTGAACTGAAGTCATGGCAATTCTTTTTGGGATCAGAGGGAGTAGATCATATAGTTTAAATGTCACAAACATTTTTTAATGGTAAGAGACATTCTTTTAAAAGTACTTGATTATTTTAATATTGTATAAACATTTTTGTAAATGTGTAAAGATGTTTCTGAAACATGTATGCATTTTTTCGTTATGAACATATTTAAGGTTGCATGAAAAAAAATATAATGTACATTGTTGAAAATGTTACACCCATGTTTTTTTTGAAATGCACGAACATTTTGAAAAGCCACGAGAACAAAATGTTAACACTCCCAAATTATTTTTATAATACGTGGTAAACTTTTTTGTGCATTTTCTATAGAGGTGTTTCGTACATATCTATATTTTAGAGCATTTTAGGACTTTAAATATATGTAAGAATGTAAGAAAATAGAAAATCTCACACTAAAATAAAATTAAAAAGGAAAACCAAAAACCATGTACTGGGTCGACCCACTACAGACTGTACTTGAGGCAAGCGGTTCGTCCGTCTTGCACGAGGTGAGACGATGCGCCCCTCTGTTTGCTCTGCACGTGTGCCGGGGTAAACAAAAAACATAAAACCGAAATCACTAATTGATGATCACTCCCACCTTCCAAGGTTGTGATAAGTGGCGCGTTGCATGTGTGCCACTTGTCGCAACATGTGAGTTTTTCCTTTTTTCGTAGATCTGTTTATTCAAAATGTTTTATCTTTTAAACCGTGCGTCCAAATCGGATGTTGAGATCTTCAAAACTAGATCTCATGTTGATAGATTTTGACGATTTTTTTTCATGAAAAAAATCGGATGAAAAATCCGAACCGGGAGCACGGGCTTTTTCTGTTTCTGAAAGAGGCACGTCCGTGCCTCTCGCGAAATCACAACTGTGCCTCTCACGGAAGCGAAATCGTGCCTCTCGCAGAAGGAAAAAAGAAGAAGAAGAGAAAACATGGTTTTTTCCGTTCCTGAGGAGGCACGACCATGCCTCTCGCAAAATGCGCCTCTCGCAAAAGCACAACCATGCCTCTCGCGGAAACAAAACCGTGCCTCTCGCGAAAGAAAAAAGACAAAAAAAACTGTTTTTTTTTCGTTTCCGAAAGGCACGGCCGTGCCTCTCGCGAAAGCATAACCGTGGCACTCGCGGTATGAAAACCGTGCCTCTCTTGGAAGGAAGAAACAGAAAACGCGTTTTTCGTTTCCAAAAGGCACAGCCGTGACTCTCGCGAAAGGTAAAAAAGAAAACGCGTTTTCTCGCGCAAATTTTTTTTTGTGTCCAAAAGTTAAGGAAGACCGGTGAAAAACCAAAACGTCTAAAAAGCCGAAAAACGCCGTTTAAAAAGCCGAAAACGGGTGCGAAAAAATAAAAAACAAAATCCAGAGGGGCCGCCCAGAGCGCGACACGTGGTGGGCGGCTGAGAGCGCGCCAAGTGGCGCTGATCGTTGTGAGGCTCCCGAAGGAGCACTCGTCAACTAGCTGCTCTCACATAAAACATGATATCAGTTTCTCACTAAAAATAATCTTAGTTTCATGCTGAAAAACATAATCTCAATTCAATCACTAAAAAAAATCAGAATAAGAGTTGTACACTTTAAGACTGCAACAAGCATATGCGGAGAACTGATATCCTTGACGAATGCCTTGTTTCTGTTGGAGATGATAGATGTCGGATTGAATGTTCGGGCCAACAGAAGGGATAGATATGTTGCTATGCCAAAAACATATTAAATGTTTGGACCACCAGAAGGGATTCTAGCTTTATGAATGAATGGAATCCATTGTCAGGATACCCAATTCCTTTAGAACAGTATTCAAGTGTTGAAGAGGCAGTGATACTCAAGTGTACCGGCATTTATTGTTTGGATGATAAATGTGTTGTTTAAATTGAAGTCACTAATTCCTGCCTTGCTGCTATTCCAAACATCTGTTAAATGTTTGGGCCAACAGAAGGGATTCTAGCTTATAAATGAAAGGAACCCATTGGAAGGATACACAAATCCTTTAGATCAGTTTCATGTCAATCAATGGCAGCCATATTCAAGAATGCGTGGTATATATATATAAGGGTGCAATCTGCCATATATCCATACAAGAAGCATGGAGCCACTAGTATATGCTTGAATTCCTGAGCCACCATGTTCAAGTTACTTGCAGTTCTCCCGCTGCTCTTCTTGAGTTTTGCAATGGCATGGGCGCAGCCAGCCAATTTGACTGGCCTGAGCTTCCAGCTTGTCGCCCTTAGTCGGGTACCTGATGGGGACGCGGCCAATGGCTCTTCCTACAATGCCAAGGACCTGCGTCCGTTGGCCTTGACGCCGTCCGACTATGTGCATGGCGTGTTCGTGTCGATCGGCACCGGACGGCAGGAGGAAGGTCCTTGCGCTCGACACCGCCGCCAGCACGTCATGGGTGATGTGTGAGCCGTGTCGTCCACTGCTGCATCAAGTCGGCAGACTCTTCTCGCCGGCCGCGTCGCCCACGTACCGTGGTGTCCACAGCAATGACCCTGTCTGCGTCCCACCTTACCACCGTCTCCACTCGGCCAACGGGTGCTCCTTCGCCTTCCCTTCCGCCACCGGGTACCTCGCACGCGACACCTTCCACCTGCGTCATAGCGGGCGAAGTGCTGTGAAGTCTATTTCCGGTGTGGCGTTTGGTTGCGCGCACACCACCACTGGGTTCTACAACGAGGACATCCTCGGTGGGGTGCTCTCCCTCAGCACCTCGCCACTCTCGTTCCTGACGCAGTTTGGTTCGCGCGCCGGCGGGAGGTTCTCCTATTGCCTCCCCGATCCCACCACCTCGCGCAACCCCAGCGGCTTCATCCAATTTGGCATAGAAGTCCCAAGCCTGCCACGGGATGCCCACACGACCACCCTCACCGCGAGTGCCTCGGGCTACCACCTCAGCCTCATCGATCGGCATCAGCCTAGGGAACAAGCGCCTTGACATCGACAGATATGTCTTCATCAGGCACGGCTGCAGCATCAACCCCGCGGAGACCATCACCAAGATTGTGGAGCCAGTGTACCTTGTCGTGGCGAGAGACCATCTGCGGACGCGGAGACCATCACCAAGATTTCCAGTAGGGTGCGGACGCGGCTCCCCAGCATGGTGTTCCACTTCGCGGATGGCGGTGACATGTGGTTCACGTCGGGGAAGCTGTTTCAGTTTAGTGGCACGACAGCGCGGTTCTCAGTCGAGGGCCATGGGTCCCACCACACGGTGATTGGCGCCGCGCAGCAGGTGAATGCACGGTTCATCTTCAACGTCGCTGCGGGGAGGCTGACCTTCGCGGAGGAGCTGTGCAGCAGGGAGGCAGCGTAGATCTGTTCATGTTGTATTCTGGAAAATAATTGCTAATTCACATTCATAAAGTATGACTCAATGAAAACGGCATCTATCGAAAAAAAACAGAACTTCCAAAATTGGATGAGAAGGGATGCATCTTCCAAAATGCTCCCCACACCCTGTCTGCAGTAATTTTCAACCATCTTGTGGAAATACGTATAAACAGCTGCCAGTTGAGTTGACCCCCTTTTCCAAGGTAGTTGAGGTGACAGGGCCAGCGTCTTGCATTCTGCCATACAAACAAAAATGTGTGTACTTGACTTGAGACCTGGCTAAGTTGCGTTCAATGATGAATGCTACCTGTTGCCTTTCAGCGTATAGATCAGAACCTGCATATTATTTGCTCTTGCACTCCTCAAACTATGAAGGCATTAACCCCCATAAAAATCTCTTCCACTGGAGATCTGTATGTAGTAGCTTTTACTGGAACTATTGTCGACTGAAATCCATGAGAATATTTTGCTTTCATTGAACCTTGATTGTGATACCGTAACCACTTCTTGCATTAGTTTTGCTACTATCAATATGTACTATGATTTCGTCTGGTGCGTAGCCGTCTGATACTGGCGTGCTGTCCTATTTAGGCATGCTTATGGTTTCTTACTTTTGGTTCGTCTTAGTTGATCTGGTCTTTCCTTCCTTATTTGTCTGTTGAGATGGTGTGTGAGAAATCGCATGAAGCGTCTACTTGTTTGGTGATCTTACTGGCTTTTGTAGTTCTTTTGGCATCGGTTTATACCTGCTTTACTTTGCTGTTTATCTTGCTCAGATTATGTTTCTTGTTAGGTCTGAGGGTGCCGAGGGTTTAATGTTTGTAGATGTTTCTGATATGTCTAGAGGCTATCCATATTCATAATCTGTATATGTAATTTGCAAGTGACGTATGATGTATGCTGCATATAAATTGTTCACAAGTAACTGCAATTTGAGGGCAACGCCAAAATTTGTTTTCTCAGAAGAGCATATATTTCTATGGTGCATGCACGCTTGTATATGATGTGCTATATGCCTAATTTTCTCCTGTTGCTTGCATACAAACGAAATATGATCCTGTTACTTGCATACAAATGAAATATGATCCTGTTGCCTACAAAGTTACTCTTTATACGACCATTTTGCCTGTTGTTGATATATGCATGTATGGTATGCTGCCTGAAGAATTTGTGCTCTCACCCGAGCATCTTGGCTGCACTTGCATCTAATCTGACGATCTGCATCACAAGAGTAGTACTAGTGTGCACTTGACTTGATCCCCGGCTAAGTTGCATTGTTAGCCCATAGATCTGAACCTGCATATTGTTTGCTCCTGCACTCCTCAAATTGCAAAGTTACTTTCCTCCACACAGATCTTCTTTCATCTCTTGTGCTAGACGGACTGTACGTAGCAACTCTTACTGGCATTATCATTGTCTGCTGAAACCTGGAGTGAAATCCACGGGAACACTCTGCTGTCAGTACTGAACCTCAATTGGGATACTGTAACTTCTGGTGCGCGGCCGTCTGCTACCGGCGTCCCCGACCGGGCATATCTGCTATGATGTCCTATTTATTTAGGCATTCTCGAGTTTGGCGGAAGACATACTTGTTTGATCATCTTGCTGCTGTTCATATTTGCTTGGTATTGGTTTTTCCCCCTTGCTTTGCTTTGCTGTCTATCATGTTCAGATTGTTTTTATGTTCTTTTTTCCTTTTGTGGTAGGTCTTAGGTGCCGAGGGTTTAATGTCGGAGAGGTTCCTGATGTGTCTAGAGGCTATCCGTATCGATAATCTGTATATGCAATTTGCAAGTGATGTAAGACGTATGCTGCATACAAGTTTTCTCCTGTGACTACGCAGTTCCATGTCAAGGCTAAACACCTTTTCTCAAGAGAGCACATAACATTTCCCTGATGCACGCATGCTTGTATGTGATCTGCAGTATGCTGAATTTTGCTCCTGTTGCTTGCATACATATGAAATATGATCCTGTTGCTTGAATATAGATGATCTCTTTTGACGACATGATCTGCTAGATGTGAACTTTGGAACACCACACCAGTCCACCGTTCAGTGCAGATATTGAAACAGCACACCGTTAACCTGATACCACTGCTGGTTAGATCACAAGTAGATAGAAATTAAAGCCCCAAGTTGTCAGTTTTTTTATGTAGTGTTATTCTACAGGGAAATGACTTGGTCATTGCTGGTTTCACTGGCACATATCTGAGTTGACAACCAGCACAGGCGGTTGACTTATCGATGTTGCTTTTTGTTGCTGAATTGCTCATGTTCCTTGTTGTTTAATGTATCTAGAATCCTTCACTTCACTATCTCACGCTTTCATAGCCCTTCCTGTCATAATTGACAGGGTTTGTGTGCTAAGCAACACAATGGCAATTATGTCTTCACTTTTTAGGTTATATTGGATGCTCTGTTTCCTGTGAGGCTGAGAAAAGCTTGCAAGTACTCCCTTTATATTCACTAGATGACTCGTTGCGCCAATGGCGCAAAGGCCGAGTGTAAGCTAATTATTGTAAGAGCGTGCATTAACATATTGTTATTCGAAAAGAATAGCTCATTCTATACGCAGTAAGTACATAAGATTGGAAATGATTCAATAAGTCATGTAGAAAAGGACTCTTTTGATCTGTTTAGATTGGATAGACAATCATGCAAAGGCCTTTGGATGTGCACTTAAAGGTGAAAGCATATATTTCTTCCATCAAGGTTGTTTCAAAAGCATACCACATAGCAGTATAAGCAGCAAATAACCGATAGCTAAATGCACAGGATGGTCTTAGGGGATTACATAAGATCCAAAAGGATGATAAACACGGAAGTCTTGGTAGGCATCTATACTAATACTAAGTTATATAACAAGGGGCTCTTGCAACTTGCTTATATTGAGTAGACGATCAGGCACAGTCCCTTGGAAGTGCATTTGAAGGCGAAAGCGTATATTTGCCCTTCGTTCATGTGTGCCTGACGGAAGAAGTCGCTCCAGCCTTCAGTGATGGTTGCCCTTTTGTCAACACCCTTGATAAAGCGGGCCGTGACAGCGGCAGTTCCGTCTCCAGTAGTGATTGGCAGTTCACCATGGTCAGCATCCATGTGTGGGAAATGGAACCCCTAGAAAAAGGAACGCTAAAGTACTGAAAATAATAGTAAAGGTTAGTCACTATATCATTTTATACCATGCTATTATATGAAACCGGACAGAGTAATTGCAAAGGACTACCATTCTTTTGCCTTGTGTTGCAAATGTTTCTGTCATGTGGCACACATAGTAGTTATCAGGCATGGTGGTGCTGCGGATGATCTTTCGTAGTGTACGGACATTATGGTTGTAGAGCTTAACTGTGTTGGGCCACACAATGTGGTGACTAAACCCATCTAAGTAGTGGATGCAAGGCTCACATATGTTAAGTTGTACAAAGTTATATCTTTTAGCGGTTGTTGCGAGAGTTGATGAAATGAGAAGAGTAATGTAGCTCTTACCACGGAGAATGTACTTTCTAGGCTTTACATGGATTTTCTTGCCTTTGAACTTTTGGATTGAGTTTGCTTTCCGTGGGCGATGAATTTACTCGTATGGCTTACGCCAATATTTGATGTATGATGTTTACTACTACTATTAAGTATCTTATTGTCATTGATGATATATGGTCTACGCCAGCATGGGAAGCTCTCAAATGTGCTTTTCCAGAGAACAATTATTCAAGCAGAATTATAGTTACTACACGCATTGTTGATGTAGCAAGGTCGTGTTGTCCCGGTGGTGACGATCGCATGTATGGAATGGAAACCCTCAATGGTATTCACTCTAAAATATTGTTTTTTAAAAGAATATTTGGCTTCGAGGATCGGTGCCCTGATATGTTGAAAGAAGTTTCAAATGAAATCCTGAAAAAATGTGGAGGCTTGCCACTGGCAATTATTAGTATATCTAGTTTGTTAGCAAACATACCTATTGTCAAGGCAGAGTGGGAGAAGATTAAAAGGTCAATCAGTTCTGCACTGGAGAAAAATCAAAGTCTAGAGGGAATGAGTAGCATACTATCCCTTAGCTACAATTACCTTCCACCTAATCTCAAGACATGTTTGTTGTATTTAAGTGCCTTCCCCGAGGATCATGTGATTAACAGAAACATGTTGGTGAGGAGATGGATAGCAGAAGGCTTTATATCTGAAGAACGTGGACAGAGCCAACAAGAGGTTGCCAACCACTACTTCTATGAGCTTATCAACCAAAGCATGGTCCAACCAGTGGGCATTGAGCATGATGGTAAAGTAAATGCTTGTCGGGTCCATGACATGATGCTTGAAATTCTTATTTCAAAATCGGTGGAAGATAATTTCATCACCGTGGTTGGCAGTGGCCAAGCAAGTTTGGCCAGTCGTCATGGTGTCATTCGACGACTGTCAATCCAACACATTGACCAAGAGCTTGCATCTAGATTGGCAAATGAAGATCTAACTCATGTTCGATCTCTGACAATAACAACATCATCAGGTTGTCTCCAACACTTGCCTAGTCTTGTTAAATTTGATGCTTTACGTGTACTGGATATTGCATCTGGTCACGATTTGGGGGACTATATTATGAAAGGTTTGGACAAGCTGCTCAAGCTAAGATACCTCAAACTTAGGGACAAGGGTACATTGAAGCTACCACCAGGGATTGTGAAGCTACGTGATCTAGAGACTCTAGACTTACAAGGTACGGCTGTGAAAGAGCTGCCAGCAGGATTTGTTCAGCTGACTAAACTACAACACCTAATCACTGAAAATGATATAAAGGTACCAAATATGATAGAAGTTATGATGAACCTACGGGTGATCTCAAGATTTGATATCAGCCAGAGTCCAACAAATACAGTGCAGTATCTGGGCAACCTGACCAATTTAAATAGACTCGATGTACGATTGGAAGGAGGAGAATCTGAAGAGCACAAGAGGCATGAAAAAATGTTCCTTTCCTCGTTGTGCAAGCTTGGCAACAACAAACTCCAGTATTTAACGATAACTAGAGAGGGTGGTTCCTTGGAGTTCTTAGATTCTTGGTCCCCTAACGGCGGCCCTAACGGCTAACGGCGCCCACTCGCGGCCGTTAGTGGCCCGGCTCGGTCGGAACCAGCCAGGGGCCAGGTCAAAACGACTGTCGGCCTGCCATGTGGGCCATCCATGTCAGTTAAGCTGTTAGAACGGCTAAATTGACGATCAACACGACTTGGTAGTTTTTTGTCACAAAATTTGAAATTTTCGGTAGTTATCAGTCACGTTTTTGAAAGTGGTAGTTCTGTGGGACGGTTACCCCTAATGTGGTAGTTTTTTGTCAAATACTCCTTTTGATGACATGATCTTCTAGATGTGAACTTTGGAACACCACCACCAGTCCACCATTCAGTGCAGATATTGAAACAGCACACTGTTAACCTGATACCACTGCTGGTAAGATGACAAGTAGATAGAAATTAAAGCCCCAAGTTGTCAGTTTTTTATGTAGTGTTCTTCTACAGGGAAATGACTTGGTCATTGCTGGTTTCACTGGCACATATCTGAGCTAACAATCACAACCAGCACAGGTTGATCGATATTGCTTTTGGTTGCTGAATTGCTCATGTTTCTGGTCTGTTTATGTATCTAGACTAGAATCCTCTCCTTCACTGTCTCATGCTTTAATTGCCCTTCCTGTCATAATACATGCACCATTTTTATCTCCCACTAGTGTCTACTACTTGTAGAGATAAAATAATTTATAAGACAGACAAGATAGCTATCATATTGTCATTCAGTATCAAATTTCAACCTGTAGGTACTGGCGTGGAATATGTGTAATTACAATTTACCGGACAGGGGACATGTTATTGCAGTTCAGTAATGTGGTTAGAAAGATCATGCATCAATATTAAGCAAGTGTGATGGAGAAGTTGTGAAGGAGATGCTTTATACAGGTCATCAGATCAAGTGTCATAAATCTATTAAGCAACATATGTTTATGTCTAGAACAAGTGAAGGAGATTACAGGCTATCCCTTGGCCGGCGGCTGGGATATCCACAACCACTCAGGACATGGAAAATGTTATTGCAGTCAAGTAATGTGGTTAGAAAGATCATGCGTCAATATTTTTGAAGAATCAGAAAAGTGTTGGTGCAGTCGACTAAGGTGTTTACGGACCGCATGAGAAACTTGGTAACTAAAAATTGCGATCGTCACCACAAGGATCATTATATCTTCGGGGCCTGAATAGCTCTGCCCTAAATAGCTAAAACTACAACCATGCTCAGCGATGAGATGAAGTCCATTAACAACAATAGCAAGGCCAAATATTTCAGGAGAATTACAACTTACATGTTTTACAAACCAAAATTAAGTTGTTAAAAATTATGTGGTCTGATATCCTGAACTTGTCAACCCATCAAGAATTTGAATTTCTCACGAAATGCACACAAACATTCCCAATAGGTACTAGAACTACTTATTTCCAGCCTATGTTAACATCTATTAAATAATTCCCCACAAAAAAATCTATTAAATAGCATGTTGGGTGTTTATCTCTAGAGCATGTTTTTTTTTCTGAACTATCTTTAGAGCATGTGTAGGAAATGTTTGTGTAAGATCATGGTTATCTCCTAGGCCCAATTTGTTGACCCAGCTGCATGTGGCTTTTTTTTTAGGCAGCTGCATGTGGCCTGTTTCCTTGGCAAATCCTATTTAGTGCTGCAGGCGCTGGTTAACGTGCATTTCGTTAACGGGCGCCTGCAGCGCACACCACTTCCCGCGAGCTGGGCCGCGATAGGAGGCAATTGAACCAGCGGCCTGCTGGTTTCAAGCACCCGGCGCTAACACCCAGCCACCTGCTTCTGACACAATTGATTACCTTCTTTCGAGTTAATTTATGTACTGTTTTTTCGAATGGCTTTGTTCGTTTTTCTTTTAAATTATTCCTTTTTTCTTTCTTCATTCTTACACTTTTTTTTGAACACTATTCTTACACTTTTTGATAAATGATCACTGTGCGAACTTTCTTCAATTTCGCTTTTCTATTTGTAAAATCGATGAACTATTTTTCAGTACATGAACTTTTTATTTGAATTTGATGAACTTTTTTTCAACTCGATGAACTTTTTTTTAATTCGATGAACGTTTTTCAAATTTGTGAACTTTTTTTGTAAATTGGATGAACTATTTTTCAAATTGGATGAACTTTTTTAAAAATTGATTAACTTTTTTGAAATACGATAATTTTTTTCCAAATACAGTGAACTTTTTTCAAATTCTATGAAATTTTGTTCCAAAACAATCGATGAACCTTTTAAATTTTGGTGAACTTTTTTCAAATTCAATGAGCATTTTTTTAAATCCTGTGACCTTTTTTCAAATTTGATAAACTTCTTTCAAATACGCTGAACATTTTTTCAATTCCATGCAAAATTACAAATTCACGAACTATTTCCATTTTTGTGAATTATTTTCAATTGGTACAACCTCTTTTTATTCAAACTAGGAAATACACACGTGCAACACACATTAATATTTAGGCAATATATTAATTGCACGCGGATATTAGGTATGCTATTATTTATGTGTTAATCCTGTGATTAGTACAATATTTGGTATGGAGCAGTCTAGGTCGTTGGATTGACTTAATTCGATGGTCAAAATCAATTGGATCTGCCTCTTTGGATCTTTTTATATTGGTATAGATAATATATAGCGGATGTGTAATACCGGTACATGTTTTGACTTCGTACTGAAAGAAGTGTCAAATAGTACTGTTTCCTCTAGCGATCAACAAATGTTTGCCAGGGTGGTTAACGTGAATTATATTGACACAGGCGAGGGGAGTTCCAGTCCCATTCCACCCAATTATATCTTTACTTTTTTCCTTCTCGCTGTGTGAGCGCAAGTTTTTGGGCCACGGCCCAGTACAGTCTTCTGTGAGCGCCAGCGCGGGTAACGGGTGCCGAATGCGCTGATTAGGAGCTTCCTCTGGTTACGGGAGCAATGCCTCACCTCTGGCGCGAGCGCGGGCTGGCCTATTAACGTGTGTTCTCATAGATTCTGGGAGCGTTTTTGGGAACTGGTTCGGAACGCTTTTATAAGCTTCCACGTGCCTCTTTCCCTTCTGTTTTTCTGTATCGGTTTTGTTGATTTTTTTACATTTTTTTATTTTTTGTTTGTCTTTTTTTATTTTCATTTTTCAAATACATGCAGACTTGTTTCAAATGTACATTGAACAATTTTCGTATACATGTTATTTTTTTAAATACACTCTGAATATTTTTTTGAAATTCACATTGAACACTATCTAAATACACGGTGAACATTCTTTTTACACACATCGAACATTTATCATAAATTCCATGAACATTCTTTTTAAAATGTTCAAACATTTGTTAAGTGTTAGATCATATTTTTTAAATGTCACGAACATGTTTTAAATAGGAACAGACATTCTTTTTAAAGCACATGAATTTTCTAAAATTGTATAATTTTTTACATGTCAATATTTTTTTGAAATGTCTATACATTTTTTTCGTCATGAATTTTTTAGGGTCGTCTGATTATTTAAAAATATATATTTTTATACTTTTAAAAAATGTTAAACACATTTTTTTTGAAATGTACGATTATTTTCAAAACCGCGAGAACAAAATGTTAACACTCCCAGAATATTTTTATAATACGTGGTAAGCTTTCTTCGAGCATTTTCCATGTTCATATCTATATTCTAGAGCATTTTGGGAATTTAAATATAAGTAATAATATAAGAAAACAAAAAACCTTGCATTGAAATAAAATAAAAAAGGAAAAACAAAAAGCCTGTAGTGGGTCAACCCACTAGAGGCTGTCCTTGAGACGAGCGGTTTGTCCGTCTTGCACGAGGCGAGACAACACACATGCTAGCATGAGACATGGGTAAATAAAAAACATAAAGCAAGATATCAGTTTCCCACTAAAAATAATCTTAGTTTCACACTGAAAAACATAATCTCAATTCAATCACTAAAAAAATCAGAATAAGAGTCGCTCAGTACACTTTAAGACTGCAACAACCATATACAGAGAACTGATATCCTTGACGAATGCCTTTTTCCTGTTGGAGATGATAGATGTATTTTTTGGATTAAATTCATTAGTTCCTTCTTGGATATCACATCATTAATGCGAAAATCACATTATATTTATAGACCAACAAAAGGCATACTAGCCAATAAATGAAACAAATCCATGTTCAGGAATGCAAAGATCACATTAAATTTATAGACCAACCAAATGCATTCTAGCCCATAAACGAAACAAATCTATATTCAGGAATGCGATGGTCACATTAAATTTATAGACCAACAAAAAGGCATTCTAGCCCATAAATGAAACGCATCCATCTTCAGGATGGATCTGGCTTGCCTGCTCCATTCCCATACTCTCATCTGTGCTTCCACTTCATCCTACGGCTGTCCTTTTCCCTTTTTCTTTTCTAATCTAATCATCTCCCCCCCTGATTTTCGGGGGTGGGGCCGGGTCTTATTTTCCTCCAATCAAATCAAGCCACGTACGCGGGAGCACGGGTGGGAGCATGGGAAGGGAGCAGGCAAGTCTCGTCCCTTCAGGATAACCAAATCCTTTAGAACAACTTCGTCCCATTTAATGGAGTGGTATCCAATAAGAAAATCTGTACAAGAACATCCAATATAAAAGGGTGCAAGATCCATTGAGGAATAAGAAGCACAAAAATAAGCAACCATGTTCAAATTACTTTCAACACTTCTTCTCCCAGTTTTCTTCTTGAGCTTCGCCATCGCATGGGCGAATCCGAGCAACACGACGGGCCTAACCTTCCAACTAGTCGCCCTTAGTCAAGCGGTCCCTGACGGGTATGCCAGCGATGGCTCGGCCTACACCACCAAGGAATTGCGTCTGCCGATTTCAACATCGGCCCACTATGCTTACGGCGTGTTCGTGTCGCTTGGCACCAGTGAAGGCACTAGGCTGAAGGTCCTAGGCCTCGACACCGAAATCAGCACATCATGGGTGATGTGCGAGCCATGCCACCCGTCGCCGCCACAAGTCGGCAACCTCTTCGCACCAAGCGCGTCGCCCACATTCCACGCCGTCCACAACAACGATCCTGTTTGCACCACACCCTACCGGAAGACGGCTCATGGCTTCTCCTTCCACTTCTCTTCGGTCACCGGGTACCTCTCAGGCGACACCTTCCACCTCCGCACCGGTCGAGCGGGCGCGGCCAGGGAGTCTATTCCTCGTGTTGTGTTTGGTTGCGCACACTCGTCCATCGGGTTCCACAATGACAACACCCTTGGTGGGGTGCTCTCCCAGAGCCACCTGCCGCTCTCGCTCCTGACACAACTTGGTGGGCACGCCAGCGGGAGGTTCTCGTACTGCCTCCCCATGCCCACCGTGCACAATCCCCATGGCTCCCTCTTGCTCGGCGCGGACGTCCCAAGCCCTCCACCGCACGCCCATACGACCAACCTCGTCATACGTCCCGGCATCTCGGGCTACCACCTCAACCTCATCGGCATCACCCTAGGGTACAAGCGTCTCAAGATCGACAAGCGCGTCTTCATCGGCCACAGCTGCAACATCAACCCAGCAGAGACCATCACACATTTCGCAGAGCCAATATACCTTGTCGTGGAGAAAGCATTGGTGGCACGCATGAAGGAGCTAGGATCGGACCCGGTGAAGGGGCCACCGGGCGGCCCGCTCTGGTTTGACCGGATGTACAAATCGGTGAAAGAGCAGCTCCCCAACATGGCGTTTCACTTTGAGGGCGGCGCCGAGCTGTGGTTCACATCGGATCGGCTGTTTGAGGTGCATGACATGAATGCACAGTTCATGGTCGTAGGCCGTGGGTACCGCCGGACGGTGATTGGTGCCGCACAGCAGGTGAATACGCGGCTCACGTTTGATGTTGGCAGGACCGCGCGGCGGAGGAGTCCGGCCGGCAACGACTACAACTCGATTCAACAAGGAGAGAGAAAGGAGAAGGGGATCTCGGAGAAGGAGACGTAAGCAGGGGATAAGATAGCAGTGAGAGGTTCAGTTTGAATCGCTAAAATTTCCGTGCCGTTCTCTCCCTCGCCCACCTGCTTATAACACGCAAGACACATGGGCCTACACGCTACGGCTCAACAGCCCACTACCACTGGAACTCTCCGGCCCATTACAACATTTGAACTTCCCGCTACCCATTACGCCTTCATCTTGATCGCTTCCCGCTTCCTTTGCCTTGCTCGCACCTTTGTCATCTGCAGGGTACTTACAATACCTCCCCCTGAAGAACCAGCATGTCCCCAGGCTGGTGCCTCTGGAAACCGCTGCTTGAGAACTTGGTAATCTTCCTAGGTTGCTGACGCAGCAGGAATCGACGACCACTTGACCAGTATCTGTAGATAAGATGCATTGCCCTTTTTGACCAAGCGACGATCCAGGATCGTTTAGGGTACCACACCAGGCGTGGATAGGTCAAGTGGAACGGAAGGGTAGTAAACACCGAAGTATGATCCGGCACATGTCCCTTCAGTTGAGAAACATGAAACAAAGGGTGGACCACTGCCACGGGGCAACTCCAGTTTGTATGCTGCATTTCCCACTTTTTCCAACACTTTGAAAGGGCCAAAATACTTGAGAGCTAGCTTTGGACAAGGACGGTTGACCACAGAAGACTGGGCATATGGCTGTAAGTGCAGGTATACCATTTCTCCTTTGACAAACTGGCGATCAGATCGTTTCTTATCTGCGAAGTGCTTGTACTTGCACTGTGCTCGAGCGAGGTGATCCTTTAACAGTGTTGTATGCTCTGACTGAGAAGCCAACCAAGACTGAACATCAGGGTGCATAGAAGTAGATTGACCTGCTAACTGTCCAACATTTGGATCTTGCCCATACAATGCCTTGTAAGGAGTGCAGCCCAGGGAGGAGTGATATGTAGTGTTATACCAAAACTCTGCCTGAGGAAGCCATGCTGCCCATCTGGTTGGAGAATCGTGTACTACACAGCGCAAATACATCTCAAGACACTGATTCACACGTTCCGTTTGGCCGTCAGTTTGTGGGTGATACGCCGTATTCATCTGAAGTTCAGTGCCCCACACCCTGAACAGCTCGCGCCAGAAAGAACTTGTGAAAATTTTATCTCTGTCTGACACAATTGTCAATGCCAGTCCATGCAGTTTCACTATGTTATTCAGAAACACCTTAGCCACAGATGCAGTTGTAAACAGATGTTTCAGGGCCAGGAAATGACTGGCTTTAGTGAAACGGTCTACAACCACCAGAATAGCATTGAATCCTTCAGACTTGGGCAATCCCTCAATAAAATCCATGCCAACTGCCTGCCAAGGACGATCTGGCACAGGTAAAGGTTGCAGCAGGCCTGGTGTGTTACACAGTTCATGCTTTGCTTGTTGACATGTGTTGCATTGTTTTACAAATTTTTCTACATCTGTCTTCATGCCAGTCCAACTCAACAGCTGCTTAACTCTGTGATAAGTAGGCAATATGCCAGAATGGCCCCCCACAGGTGTGGAATGAAAAGCTTGAATGAGTTTTGTTTGCAAACCTGTGTTGGCACCAATACAAATTTTGTCCCCATGTTTAATGAGACCCTAACTGAAATCCAGGACAGGCATTGTTGTCCACTGCCAATTTCTACAACATCACCTGTGCAGCAGCATCCACAGAGTATGAGTTTAATACTTCTTGTATCCAGACAGGTTTGCTGGTGGATATAGCCTGTACAGGAAATAAATGAGCCACCCTGGACAGTGCATCTGCTACAGTATTCTCCACTCCCTTCTTGTACTGTATGGAAAATTGTAATCCCATAAGTTTGTCATTGCTTTCCTCTGTAGATCTGAAGTGAGAAGTTGATCTCCTAGGTGACACAAACTTTGATTATCAGTTTTAATAACAAAAGGTTCTCTGGCCAAGTAAGATCTCCATCTGTCTACTACCATCATGAGTGCTAGAAACTCCTTTTCATAAATGCACAACTTCTGACTGGTAACTCCAAGTGCCTTGCTATAATAAGCAACTGGATGCCCTTCCTGAGAAATCATAGCTCCTACTCCAGTGTTACAGGCATCTGTTTCCACAGTAAATGTTTTCTCAAAGTTAGGTAAAGCTAGCACAGGAGTAGTGGCCATAGCTTGCTTTAACTATTGAAAAGCTTCCTGAGCTGTGTCAGACCATTGAAAAGCTTGTTTTTTAAGTAGGACAGTCAAGGGTTTAGCCAACAAGCCATAGTTTCTCACAAATTTTCTGTAGTATCCTGTTAACCCCAAAAATCCTCTTAATTCAATAACATTTATAGGTACTGGCCAGTTGATCATAGCTTCTATTTTTGCAGGATCAGTAGCCACTCCTTTGTCAGAAATTATGTGGCCCAAATATTCCATAGACTATTGAGCAAACACACACTTACTCTACTTCACATGTAACTTGTTTTCTGCTAGGATTTCAAACACAGACCTGAGATGTTGTATATGATCTTCCAAGGAGAAACTAAACACCAAGATATCATCCATGAAGACCAATACATATTTTCTGTTAGGTCCAGCCATAAACACATTCATATTGCATTGGAATGTCCGTGGTGCAGTAGCCCATCCAAAAGGAACCACTCTGAATTGGAACTGACCATGGTGTGTTTTAAATGCTGTCTTATGCTCATCTTCCCCCCTCATTCTAATTTGATGATATCCAGCTTTTAAATCCAGTTTGGAAAACCATTTGGCCCCTCCTAACTCATCCAACAGTTCATCAATTACTGGCAATGGAAACTTGCTTTTTATTGTGATAGCATTCAATCTTCTGTAATCCACACATAATCTCCAAGTGCCATCCTTGTTTTTTACCAACAAAACAGGAGAAGCAAATGGACTAATGCTAGGTGTAATCAAACCAGCTTTCAACATCTCAACAACTTGTCTTTCTATCTCATCTTTTTGTTGTGGAGAGTACCTGTAAGGCCTGCAATTGACTGGAACAGCTCCAGGAACCAGGTGAATTGCATGATGCAATGGCCTGTGGGGAGGTAATGTTTGAGGATCTGTGAAAACTGTAGTGTGCTTGTCAATCAACTCTTGCATAGCAGGAGGAACTGGTGTTTCAGGTGCCATGACAATCCTGTTTAGTACAGCAGTGGTCCAGACCTCATTTCCTTTTTCCCACTTCACTAGCTGTTCAACTGATACTTCCTCAATTACTATGGGTGAGACAGGTAACACTCCTTGCAGTTTAACTTCCTGCCCTGCATACTGGAACTGAATCCACTTTTCTGCCCAGTGACACTGCATAATTCCCCATTGCTCATGTCAGTCCATGCCCAAAATTATATCATGCCCTCCCAAAGGAAGTACATGCATGGCATTTGTAAAATTGTGCCCTTGTATCCACCAAGTTAACTGGGAAACCACCTCAGTGCATTGGACAACTTCTCCATTTGCCACTTTTACTTTCATTGGCTGTGACAACTGATCAGCAGTAACAGAGATCCTGCTCAAAAGTGCCTGGTCCACAAAGGTATGTGTGCTCCCTAAATCCACTAAAATGAGGACCACTTGGTTTCCAACTAGAGCCCTCAGTTGTATGGTCTTGGGATGAGCTGCTCCAGAAAGTGCAGTAACTGAAATAGTGGCACAATCTGCTGTAGACTGCTCAACCAGAGTATCCAACAGTGCATCTGATAATATTTCATTCTGCACTATGGCTTCAACTACCTTTAACTGAGCTCCAGCAGCAGGTACTTGGGTGCATGCATGTCCAGGTGCAAACTTCTCCCCACACTTGTAACAAAGACCATTAGCACGTCTGTATTCCTTCAACTGTTTTGCCATCCATAGTTCCCTAGGAGCCAATGCAGGCCGACTGTCAGTCTTGGTGAAAGGAATTTTTGTATAGTTGGACATGACAGACTTCTGTTGCAAGAGTCCTTCCTGAACAGCTACAAACACCGCTGCCGATTGCACACATGATGGTATCTGTAATTCCACAGTTGCTCGGAGTTCAGGCTTGAGACCCATAATGAAGCGTGTCACTAAGAACGTATCACTGAGTGCTGGTTCATACAACCTGATGGTGTAAACAAGCTGCAGAAATTGCTGTTTATATTCCTCCACTGACTCAAGTTGCTTTAAGGACATGAGCTCTTTCATCTTCTGCCTGTACACATTAACGTCAAACTCCTGCACTATCGCTGCACAGAACTGAGGCCAAGTATGATAGACACTAGTTTGTTTGAACGCCTGGTACCAATGAGCTGCATTATCTGTCAGGTACAGAGATGCTGAAGTAACCTTGAAACTGTCAGGTATATTGTACAGCTTGAAAAATGCCTCGCACTTATCTAGCCAAATCCGGACATCACTGCCATCAAATTGAGGAAAATCCATCTTGGGCATCCACTGCCGTTTGCCTGAATTTTCCTCCTGAACCGATTGCACAACTTGCTACTGAACAGGTAAACAGTGCGGTATCTGAACTGGACGCGGTGGCGCGGAGGTGGGGAACGATGGCCCTGCTCCAAGTATGCCATCCGACACTTCTGATGCAGTCGGCGACGAGCTCTCTGGTCCCTCCGGTGGCTTCCCTTTTGTCGCTGCGTGGAACTTGCTCTGCTGAACCTGACCCAGCGTGTCGCACGACAGATCCACCTTCACCTGGACTTGATCGAGGCGCGCAGACTGCTCCGACAGCTTGGCGTCGAGGGCCTCCAGCTGCGCGGAAATCCCGTCGACCACCTCGAACTTGCGCTGCGCCGCCCTTATCTCGGCGAGTTCTCGCAGTATCCGCTCCTGAAACGCTTCCATCTCCTCCGCGAGGAAGCGTGTCTGCGGATTCGGCTTAAACGTCGTCTTGGTCGCCAGTTTCCTCAAATCAACCCACCTCAGGTCCGGATTTATGCAGATCAAGCTCGAGAGCGATCCGCTACCTTCGCCTCGGATTTGCCGGGTACGATCCGAGAAAAAAATTTGCAGGCACACGGCGGAGCGAGAGGAGAGGCTCTGATACCAGATTGTCACGACCGCACGGCGGAGGAGTCCGGCCGGCGATGAGTACAGCTCGATTCAACGAAGAGAGAGAAAGGAGAAGGGGATCCCAGAGAAGGAGACATAAGTAGGGGATAAGATAGCAGTGAGAGTTTCAGTTTGAATCACTAGAATTTCCGTGCCATTCTCTCCCTCGCCCACCTGCTTATAACAAGCAGGACACATGGGCCTACACGCTACGGCTCAACGGCCCACTACCACTGGAACTCTCCGGCCCATTACAACATTTGAACTTCCCGCTACCCGTTACGCCTTCGTCTTGATCGCTTCCCGCTTCCTTTGCCTTGCTCGCACCTTTGTCATCTGCAGGGTACTTACAGATGTCCCCCGGGGGAAGCTGTCCTTCGTGTCGGGGGTGTGTGACTGAGATGTGGCAGGCAGCCTAGCTTTGTTCTTGTTGTATTTCAGAAAATAATTGCCAATTTGAGTTCATGTTTCATATTGCAGTATGGCCAGTGTTATTTCAGTCGTTCGTATATGGACGTTTTGTTAAATTTATTAAAAGACATGCAATAATATGCAGATATGTAGGCACTATTGTGGAATGTCTCCCTGATGTCAAGGTTCGCTACCTGAGGTAGTACTGTCGTGCATAAATACACCGCTGCTCTCGCGCGCTGTCCACAGCACACAAGTAAAAAGCTCAGTTTCGATCAATGGCCGCTCTATCATCATCTGCTCATGTTCCCATCTCCATACTAATACTACTATCGGCCTTCTCGGCTTCTTCTTCCCGTCCGACCAATGGCAACGGCTGTGACATCGACCTCGCCGCGCTGTTGGCTCACCGATCCTCTTGGAGTCCTTGCTGCCAACTGGACCACAGGCACGTCTTTCTGCCAATAGGTCGGTGTCTCGTGCAGCCGGAGCAGGCAACGCCTAACTGCTCCAACTTTGCAGGGCAGACATCTCGTTGGATCTGTCGCACCTCATGCTGGTATCTTTTCTTTTCTCTCCGTCCTCAACCTCACATGTATCAATCTCAGGGCTCCATTCTGGCCGAACTTTGCAGGCTACCGCATCTTCGGTATCTCGGTCTTAGAGGAAATAGCCTACTTCCCTAGGGAAGGGCCAGATTCCAGTTGATATGCTCTTGCGTATGTACAACATTTTCTTTTTTGCCAGGAGACTTTCAGTCTATTCATCAACCGTTAAGGTAGTACAAAGAACGCTAGAAGTAAAAAAAAATACATTCAAACCCCATAGACCACCTAGCGACGACTCCAAGCATTGGAGTGAGCCGAAGGCACGCCGTTGTCATCTCCCCTCGATCATCAAAGCCGGTCAGACCTTATTGTAGTAAATAGTCGGGAAGTCGTCGTGCTAAGGCCCCATATAACTTGCTAAACCATAGGGATGTAAACCAAGTCCCGTTTAATCCCGTCTAAACCCACTTATGATCTAATAGTTCAATAATTTATTTATTTTTTTGGAGGAAATGAACTATGAAGATAGTTAAAGCTAACTAAACGGGACTCGCGGACGCCGTTTATTTGCCATTTACTTTCTAGTAAACCGTTGATAAATTAAATGGCTTTGCTGAAAATAGCATTGATAAGAAACTATGCTTAGATTCCATTTATGTTTTCGTTGAGGATCTGTGGCTCAAATTGAAGCCCTGAAACAAGCAGCCGCAAATCATAATTGAAACTAGCTCAATTCACAAGAGTTACAAGACTCTGCACAATTCACCTCTGCTCTCGATAAACAAGACATAGTCAATTGGCAATGGGTCGAAAATTAAGGGAATTGCTTAAATAATCCCAGGCAATCCTCTCCCAGGGGAAGAGAGATAACAACTATTTATACCGGAAAAAGAGGATAACTTGATTCGTTAGAAATTGATTTCTAACAGGTAAATAAATTTATGGATGAGTTCCGTAAACACCTAAAAGATGTTAAAACTCAATTCCTGGAAATTATATCTTCTAGTGAGACATTCACAGAGCAAGCAGAAATCCTTTTGAAGGGGCTTTAAGCTGAGGATCAACCTTTGGCGTGTGTAGGTATGTGCTGCCCGTACATTGGGTGGTTCAATTCGGGCACGAAAAAATATTGGGTGGTCGGATTGCTCATTAGAATATTATGACCCTTTCAAGTTTTCAAGCGAAGGATGCTCTCATCTTAAGCTTATAATAGTCTATTTTACAACTCTAACTGAATAGTAGTCCTCCATCCATCTTCATATCAAAAACAGCATGACTCATATATTCAGTAAAAATGAGGCCCAAATTTGCACATTCATACGTACGCTGTTCCGTGAAATGTGCCAAGGTATCCACAATGATGCCACTTGTTAGTTGGCATAATTTACTTAGTTTTTATTTATTTATTGCTCCACTCTCCTACGCATGTATTTTCCAAGAAATCAAGAGCTTATGAAGCGGTCTTCAGTGGAATTGATAGTTAAGAACTAATAGTTCGACCACCATCGATGCAAATGACTTGGCCGGTGATAAAAGAAGCTGCCGGCATGCATAGGAATGAGACTGCTGTGGCGATCTCCACCGGCTTGCCGCTACGTCCCAATGGGGTCTTCAAGTGCTCTTGCTTCATAAACTCGGTATCAATCTATGAATCGACAATAACCAATTGTCATTCACATTTAATTTTAAGAAGATGTGGAAATTACTAACAGTTTGAAAAAAAGGCTTCTAATTTCTAGGTTGGAGATACTAGAGAACAAGCTATGCACTACAGTTTTTTTTTTGTCCGTGAATTAGTGATTGGCAATATCAATCCGACAAGCTCTTAATCTTGTATCATAGTGAAAACAGCGCTAGCGCTTGCTTCGGTCTATTAAGAGATGGCTATTTTTGGTGCAAATAATACATCGTTTGGAATATTATAATTTTCCTTCCCAATATAAAGTGACTTATTATGTCATAAAATATCTATGAAATATGGTTTAAATTTCATATATTGTTGTTTAAACAAGGAAAATGCATGCTAGGCACTACTTACATCTTTAATCATATCAGTTGTGATAAAACCTGGGGCGATGGCATTCACACGAATGTTGTCAGGGCCCCACTCGGTGGCCAAACTCCTCGTAAGCTGGTGTATTGCACCTAAATAATAAAGGAGAAATACCACCATCGAAAAAATATTCCAGTTAATTTAAGGTACCAAATAATATTTTGAAATTCATAAAACGATGGACGCACTTTTGTTCAGATGATACAAACAAATGTCATTATTGTATATTTTGGCAATCCAGTGACCATGTAGATACCTTTTGTGGTTGCATAAATTGTGTAGCCTGCAAAGCCGATTGAGCCTCCAATAGAGGACATGTTGATGATGGTGCCTCCTCCGGCAATAGAAGCGTGTAGGAGAAGAGGGTGTGCGAGTTGGCTGAGATGGAAGGTCGACTCCAAGTTGGTGGTCATCAGGTTCGAGTATTCCTCCGTTGTACATCCAACAGTGGGCTTGTAGAACAATTGTGCCGCATTGTTCACCTATATTATTTGGATGAAGGGAGATTTTACTAACTCATAATAACATCGCGTCGAGGCGTCAAATATAGAACTTATTCCTCAAGCCCACAATATAAGATCGTTTTAGCTTGCAAAACGATCTTATATCATGGGACAGAGTGAGTATATGGCATGTTTAACTTCCATATATAGAATGTAACTTACCAGTATGTCGAGCTTGGAGTCGAAGGTTTGTCGGACCGTTTCCATAAGCTTCTCCCTGTCGGCACCTACGGACACATCACAGACAGAGACGGTGACCTGGAGGTTCTTCTCCTCCCACCGCCGGCGGCACTCCTCCAGCTCGGCCGCGTTCCGGGAGCAGGTGTGCACCCTCGCCCCAAACCTAGCAAGCTCCTCCACGATGGCATGTCTATTCGAGGACAACTTAAGATGAGGGCCGGAGTAACATGTAAAGAAGACTACTAACTGCGTTTGTAGAATGAAGAGCAGAAGAGAGGCATGTGTGAACTGTGAACATATGATATACCCTATCCCTTTGCTGCCGCCGGTGACGAGCGCGGTGGCGCCGGCCAGGCTCCACATTTCCTCCCTACTAGCGCAGTCAGCAGCCATCTCGTCCGGCCCCTAGCTCTGTCGCTGGCTCAATTGAGAGAATTGTCTGTTGGTTGTTGCCACGGACAGCTAGCTAGATCCAGTTTATAGCTAGGACAGGAACCCAAGGCACGCACAAGAACTCAACAAATTAAGCTGTCAACGTCTCCACAAGCTGGAGAAGGCAGGCACACATGACATGGCCGCTTCGTGCATCCCGAGGATGAATATGCTTCACCGCTTCTGGCCAACGATACGGCCGGCCGCCGCTATTGTGACATGCCGCTACGCGCGCCAACTTAATTTGCAGGTGATAACATTGTATATACGCCGAATGACGAACCAGCTTTGCAGGCGATACCATTAACTATATACACCGCCAGCGACGAACCAACAGTGAAAGATGGAGACCATTATCATAGTGACTTGGTCGGTTTGGAATTTTCAAGGGCATCAAGCCTAACCTATTCTTAGGGCCGGCAACGAGGAAGGCGCATACACAGGCTTCTGTTGTGTGTGCTATCAAATAATCTCATGCTCCACGTGCTCGATGTTGTCATGGGCAATGTTTCCGAGCTTTATTGAGGCCCCAAAGGAGCTCACGACATCATCGCTCTCGATCGTGATCAACAACACCCCCCCCCCCCCACCCCCATCGCGACATGGAAGTGTGTATGGTCACTTATTCCAATGACCGTGGCTTTCATCTACATCATCGGCACTGCTTTTCTTGGAGGCAAAGCTCTAAGTGATCACCTCACAAAAAAAAAGAGGGAAGAAGCTCTAAGCGATCACTCAAAAATGCTCTATTCCAAAAACAAAAGAGAAGCTCTATTCGTCTATCCGGACCTTCAGGCACACCACGTGTTAGGTTGATGTCCCCTCCATCGTGCATATATGCAATTTTACTTTTTACCTTGGGTGACCATGATGACGTATAATTTCCATGAACTTAGGGTGAAACAAAAAGGAAAAGGTGAACATAGTTGGATCTTCGATAGAATGGCTCGGTGACCACATGGGAATTGGTGGAAGGCTCTTTTTCGTATATAGCAGTTAGTCAGTGATATCTCCGTGAAATGTACAAAGCCTCAAATCAAATCTATGTGGTCGAATTGACCCATCCATCGGAGATATGAGAGCTCAGGTTTAGTTTATCTATGTTTTTCACCCTAAGAGGTGGTTCTGTTGTAGCCCCCCACCCCCACCCCGCCACACACACACACACACACACACACGCACACACACACGCACACACACACGCACACGCACGCACGCACGCACACCATACAACCTCTGAAAGAAGTTTTAGTAATTAGTTGCCGTGCAACGGCGAAGATCCTAGCTGGGGGGGGGGGGGGGGGGGGGGAGCTTTGTTACGATGCAATCTATCTTTCATGCCTTCTGGATAAGTTATTTCAGAGTGATGGTACGTAGAGATCATCTCATCGTCATTGGCATCATGAGTTGAGCTGCCAGACTCCCAAAAGGAATCCTCCTATTTGATGCCATGCCCTTTGTATGGGCCGCGAGAGCATGTCCCATTAACTCTTGATTCTTGTTACTAAAAAAAAATCTTGATTCTTTATGTTCTAGAAACGAAATGTTTAATAGGTTTGAAGGAAATATTGTCAAAAGTCAGTATTATAAAAGATTTGAAAGCTAGTATGAGGAAAATAAAAAATATTCCACATATGCTAAATATATATGTTCAAACTTATGATATAAAATGTTCAACATGTATTAAAAATAGTCCCATATTAAAATAAATTTTTTATTTAAATTTTACATATCTTTTCAGGATAAGTTCCCTGTTTTTTGAAGCTCACATACTTACAAATATGCTCATAGGTGTGCAAATAAATGTTCAACACATATTTGAAAATATTCTGATCTTCAGATAATTAAATATGTATTAAAAGATCACAGATCTTTAAGAAATATTCGTGCACATGTGGATAAAGAACATAAACAAAATAAGAAAAGGGAAAAATTTCTAAAAAGGAAGAAAATAGGATAGAAGAAATAAAAATAAGGAAAGTAAGAAATGAGAAAAAACTGCAAATTGGAGGAAATGAAAAAAAAGCCAAAAATATGAAGACAATAACACACACAAAATAAACCTAAGAAATTGCTGAAAACAGGGTTGAACCCTGACATGGATTGGATCCATTTTTTTGGAGCCGTGTGCACATGCTCTCGGAATTACTAATTGATGGGTAGCCGTTGCAAAGGTCATTTCCATCTCGTCGAGTGGCGACATGGATTGGGTCAATTTTTTGGAGCCGTGTGCACATGCTCTCGAAATTGCTAATTGATGGGTAGCCGTTGCAAAGGTCATTCCCATCTCGTCCAGTGGCGACATGGATTGGGTCCATTTTTTGGAGCTGTGTGCACATGCTCTCGAAATTACTAATTGATGGGTAGCCGTTGCAAAGGACATTTCCATCTCATCCAGTGGCGACAAGTGGTGCACCAGATGTGCTCCATTTATTGTACTCAGAGAGTTTTAGTGAGATCTCTTTGCCGCGCGCGCGAGGGATGGGTGGGTTTGTTTGTGTTTTTTCGTAGATTTTTTGTTCAAAATAAAATATCTCATGAACCGTCATCAAAATTACAAACCGTTTTTACCGTTGCATTCATCGCGTCGGCATCTTCAAAACTATATCCAATGTTGATAGGTTTCAAAGAACATTTTTTCAGATGAAAAAATCAAAGTGAACTAACACGTGCTTTCAAATTGTACTAACTCGTGCAACCACGAAAAACTAACTTGTGCTCCGGTGGGGGTGAAACACAATTGTGCTCCCCATGGGAGCACAACTATGCTTCCCAAGTAATATAGTTTGTGCTTCCCATGGTGGGCGAAGCACACCCGTGCTTTCGCGTGAAGTACACCGCTTCGCACGGTCGCAGACAGAAACAAATAAAAACCAAAAAACCAAAGAAAAATACTAAAAAGAAAAAAAAACTAGAAAATGAGAAGAAAAAACCTGAAAACCCCAAAACTTCAAAAAAAAAACAATAATGTCCCAGTGGAGGAAGCATCCATCGCGCGACACATGATGTCTCTAGAACGCTCCAAACACTCTCCCGAGTAACCACTAGAAAGCCCACCAAAGGGTACCATCTACCTAGTTGCTCCCGCATCGTCGACATTTTTGGGAGCCCTCACATCTTGGCATCAAACAATGGAGCCTCTGATAAGGGCGATGAACTTCTAGCTCTTGGATTTGCCTCTCATAAACACATTACTAATGTGTCCACGTGTTTTTGTAAAGTCTTGTACAGGGCGCGGCTTTGTCTCACCTGCGGCGAGACGCATCACCGCTCACTACAAAGGAAGCTAGGTGTGGGCCGGCCCACTATAGGCTTTTTGTTTTTGGTTTTCTTTTATTCCAATGTGAGGCTTTATTTATGATTTTCTTTTATTGTTTCTTACTTATGTTCGAAAATGCTCTACATGGAACTTTTTATTAAAAAAAAATTTGTCCACCGCGTATTATAAATTTTTCTCGTGGCTTTAAATTTCTTTGGTAGATTTTAGAAAAATGTTCGTGGCATTCAAAGAATATGTTCGCGTGTTTAAAAAATGTGCATGCAGTGTAAACAATTTGCTCACGCAAGTTTAATGTTTTTGTGGCCCATTAAAAAAATTGTTTGTGACATTAAAAAATGATAACACGTTTGGAAGAAATTTATTTTCACGCATTTTAGAAAAATGTTCATCATGTATTGAAAAATGTTATGCGAGCTCAAAAAATGTTTGACGTGTACATAAAAAATCTTTACATGTACTCGAAAAATATTAATCATAATTTAAAAACTCAAGGTGGATTTTAAAACTGTTTCACATGTATTAAAATATATTCAATGTGTATACGAAGAATGTTCAGTGTTTATTTGATAAATGGTTAACATTTATTCAAAAAAAATTCAAACATGTATTTGAATGAAAAACATCATGTATTTTAAAAATGTTCAACGTGTATCTGCATTTCTTATAATAAATGTACAATGTGTGTTGAAAAAAGTTGATGTGTATTTTAGAGAAGAAAAGAAAAAATAAACAAACAAGAAATAAAGAAAACAAAAAACCCGAAAGAAAAAACATTGAAAATAGTAACGTAAAACATCGGAAAAAGATACAAAAACACATGGAACCTTCATAAAACTTGCCATAATTGGTGAAATGTTCTATGTACCGGTGCAAAACTTTTGCAAGATTGCTTGTGTAGGTCTTAATTGGGCCGGCCCATCCTACAGATCGCCTATTGCAAGATGAAACTTGGGTAGCAACTAACCATTGGTTACCATTTCTCAAATAATAATATAATAATCAATGGTTACCCCTTCGGGGCTCCTGCAAAAGGTCACTTTCTTGGTATTCAAGAGCATCAAGTGGTGGGCCCAGCCACGGGCAGTTGTTGCGTGCTTAGCACTCCCTCTAGTTGTGGTTTTCTGGCTCTTTTGTTTTTGCCTTATTTTCCCTAGGTTTCGGAGTAATCTTTTTTTTTTGCGAAGCACGTATGTGCTTCTCAGAAAGGAAAAAAATGTGCCTCCACATGAAGCACATATTTGCCTCTTTAAAAAAAATCAGTGCTTCCACGAGAAGCATAGCTATGCTTTTCAGAAGGAAAAAAAATTGTGCTTCTTGAGAAAAAAAGGTGAAAAACTACAACTATGATTTCTAGTCTTTTTTTCATTATTCATTTTCTGGTTGGCGGTTTTTTAGGTTTTTGTTTTTTATACATTTTTGTTTTTGCTTTTTTTTCTAGTTTATGGTTTTCTTGGGTTTTCATGAAAAAAAGTCAAACCCATTTAATATGGGATCTAGGTGCTAAGATCTGGATGCAAGAAATTCAACGGTGAAGATGGTTTGGGATTTGGACGCACGATTAAAGAGATAAAACATTTGAATAAAAGAATGTACGGAAAAATAAATCGAAAAACACCCAGATTGCGACAAGTGGCGGACATGCAGTGCGCCACTTGCCCGTGGCTGAGAAGATGGGGTGACTTTTTACAAGGGGTACCTCATAACTTGTCATTTCGCAAAACTTGGTCTCACATTAGTCTTTTTTTAGGGGCTTGCCAACACTTCTATTGCTCATTATAAACGTTTGTAGGGATACAAGCTAGGTCATGCGAATTAAGAAGCCACATATGGCGACCCTGATCAAGCAAAGAGGCATGTTTGGCAAGAATATGAACTTCAAAATTTGAAGCTCGACCTTCGAAACTAACAACTTTCAAAATAGCTAGACCTAAGAATAAACTCCTTAATGATGGGCAAGTAAGAGCCCACGGAACCACCTTTTATATTCTCCACTATTTGCTTGCAATCACATGGAATAACCACCTTGGTCATCCTAAACCCTTCATCAATTAAATCCCATAAAAATAAAACTAAGGAGCGTCTCCATGAATCAAAATAATGTCGCAAAACTGACAATGATCATCTGGGCTCATCTTTCTGTTGTCACGCACACTAGTCAAAATATAGATCTCGCGGCCTTGTACATGGCAATGCCGGCCCATGAGATGAGAAAGCCAATGCAGTGTAGGCATGCCTAATATAGCTAAGTAGGATATCCATGTGGACCGATTGAATGGGTGCAACAAAATCCTTAGGACACTAGAGTAATCTATGTGCCTATTTGTTTCTTGTGGATAACCCTATTTCATGCGTGTTGGTAGTCGACCTAACGGATAGGCGCTCGACCGTTAAACCAAAGTGGGCCAGCCCATTTAATGCAACACAGTATTTTGGTCTTAGGACCTTTCTAAAAGATTATATCTGGCCTTTTATCAGTTCTCTTTTTCCTGTAATTTCGGTAACATTTTTCCTGGTTTTCATTTGTTTTTTATTTTCTTTATTCTGTGTCTTTTTTGATTTGTTTCTTCATATTTTTTCATAATCCACATATTTCAAAAAATGTTCAAAAAGTTCACATTTTCAAAAACAAATGTTCACTCTTCAAGAAATGTTACAAATTTTAAAAGAAAATTTGTGCATTTGACAACTTGTTTGGTTTCAAAAACGTTCAGAATTCCAAAAAAATTCAAATCTTATTTTTTAAAAATCTTCAAGAAATAGTCAGAACTTCAAAAATTATTTGAAAATTTCAAAAACTTTCTAGAGTTTCAAACTTTTGTTCACTTTCATAAATATGTTCATATTTTCCAGAAAATAATTTTCAAAAATTGTTCGGAATTTCTAAAATTTACAAAAAAAATCAAAGTTCGAAAGCTTTAAAGAATGTTTGAGATTTAAAAAGAAAATCATTTTTTTGGTAAATATGTTAAATGTTTTGGGAAAATTATTCCCATATTCAGAAAATATCATCAACTAAAATATTTGGTTAAAAATGTATTTTTTCTTAAACATATTCACAATTTTTTGTACATTTGTTATCAGTCCTATAGGAGGTGCTTTTTTTCTTCCCCTTTTCTTTGCCATCGACAACGAGGCCTCTAACACGACGAGGAAACCCACGCTAGCCTAATGGGTCAGAAGTGTAGAGGTACATTTAAATAAATACTCAGAAACTATATTTTTACAATATAGTTTTAAAATGCATGAAAATATTTAAAATTTATTTTAAAATATATACATTTTAAAATGTTCATTTTATATTAAAAAAAATTCTAGTTTGTGTTTACAAATTGTTTAGTGCGTACTTAAAAGATGTTCACCATATATAAAATATTGTTATTTGTATATTTATAAAGTTTACAGTTTGTGTTTAAAATTATTCATTGTATGTTAAAAAAGTATATACACTATATATAGAAAAGGTTCACCATATATTAAAAAATGTTCATTGTATACAACAAAAATGTTTAGCAAATATTGAAAAACGTTCACCATGTTTTAGTATCTTTCTCATGTATTAAAAAGGGAAAACACACAGAAAAAATAAGCAAAAACCAAAGAGAACTGGAAGAAAAAACAGAGAAAAGGAAAAAAAAATACATTGAACCTTCAAGAATATTCACAAAACCCCCACAAAGGAACGGTGCACGACTGCAAAAAAATCTCCAAGAATCTTCACAAAACCACCACGAACAAAACAAGGAAAAGGAGCAACAACTAATCATAGTCAATTGTTAGGAGAGCACATTATTTTCATCCATGATTGTTTCTGGCTTGCGAGGCTCACACGTGATTTTCATTGGTACGGTTAGGATGATGACAATGGCTCACTGGCTTAGCTTGCTGGGAGAATGTCGTACCAAAGGACCGAACACTGTTCCTTGTCCAGGAAGACAAGAAGATTACAAATTAATAGAAGCTCAAGCAGGCCCACCCACAAAAGGAGTGATCTTAGTTGCCACTTGCTGCATACATCATGTTTTTTTTTTTCAGTAGATGGATTGCTTTCGGTAATACTCCTACTAAGACTTAAGTGTGTTTGCATTATGGATAGTTGATGACGATCTCTGTTGAACACTTGTATTGTGTTCCGGTTGATTAACTCTGTACAAGATGTTGCCCCAAGTAGCTTATTAAGTACCAAATTTAGTCTCACAAAAAAAGGGTACCAAAATCAAGAGTTTGACAAGTTCTTGTTCTCTCATCTAATCCCAATGTCTAACAAACTTATTTACAAGTTGTAGTGAATAGTCAGCAACAGGTGCAGGGTGCAAGCGAATTAAGAACAACACATTAAGAATAGGAGAACTGACAGGGGGTATCTTTTTTAGCAGTGCATAGCTCACAGCAATTCAAAACTATTATTACGTTCCTTCGAATAACGATGCCAGAAAAAAAACAAAAAGAATAACGATGCCAGAAAACATAAACCTTGTCATAAAAAAAGATGGACCAAGCCGGAGGCACTTGCTAAGTTTGAGCCAATATCTACATAATCTAGTCTAGTACATCATTGAGAAATCTACAACAGCTGTTAGCTAGTGTCTTGACCTCCACTAGTAGTCCAACACTAAAAATAATGTTCCACCCATCCCTGCTGTAACTTAGGGTCATGTTGTATTATCTGGATTTCCAAAAAATACATGTCACTTGTCATGTCTGAATTTCCCATAGCACCCTATACGTCAAATCAACTGATGAAATGATACTGACCGAACACTTTGTTTAGGACCACTAAGCTATATATGTACTGAGAGTTCGTGTGTGCGTACTGATTCAAAGTCAGCTCCAGTGCACATCAGTCTGACGAATACGAACATATTTCGTATTGTACTGATTCAAAGTCAGCTCCAGTGCACATCAATATGACAAATAGGAATAAATTTCATATTCACGATGTCAACAATATGAATATTGTTTATACAAGTGGGGTGTTGCGTGCAAGGATACATACCAATGTCACTCAGATACTATGGTACTAGCCTGAAACCTCAAGACTAGCTTTTGTTCACTTATACAATTATTGACCCAAGTAATGATGAAATTATTTAGCGGCAATAAAGATGTTGATGGCTAAGAACTAATGGTTCGACCACCATCAATGCAAATGGTTTGGCCGGTGATGTAAGAAGCTGCCGGCATACACAAAAATGACACTGCCGAGGCGATCTCCACCGGCTTGCCACTCCGTCCCAACGGAGTCTTCGAGTTCTCTTGCTTCATGTACTCTGAATCTACCTATCAATCCACAACAACTACTTGTTATCCACATTTAATTAGAAAAATATATGAAAACTTGCTGGCAGTGTAGCATGCAAAAATAAAAGTTGCTAATTTCTTGGATAAAGAAACTGGCAAACAGATCAAGCTATGCTCTCCCAAATTTTTGGCCATGAATTCGTGATTGAGTATAAATCCGTCAGTCTCTCAAACTCGTATCATAGTGAAAAATACACTAGTGCTTGCTTCAATCAATTACGATCTAGCTATTTTACACATGAGTTGAAATGTTGGAATCTTTTTCCCTCCCCATGTGAAGTGAACTTATTTATCTTATAAATACTTACCATAATATGGTTTAAAATTCATGTGCTTTTATTTAAACTAGAAGGAAGTTTGCTAGGTGATTGCTTACATCTTTAATCATATCTGTTGTGACAAATCCTGGGGCGACGCCATTCACACGGATCTTGTTAGGGGCCCACTCGGTGGCTAAATTCCTCGTAAGCTGGTTCACCGCGCCTACATACCAGAGGAGAAAGATAACCATGGAGAGAGAGAGAGAGATCCCACATAATTTTAGCTAGGTACCAAATTAACTTTCAACATTAATAGAAACATAGAAAACATAGATTTAAATTATATATATGTAGTAACTTGTACATAATTTCTCCAGATGATACAGTAGTCATAGAAAACATAGCTAAGACTCCATTTCAATCGAATTATAACTTGTACATTGTAAAAACTTAAATTCCATTATATATATATAGTACTTTCCTAGCTTAGATGCACAATAGTATATTATATATATGTTGCCAATTAAGTACATATGTAGGTACCTTTTGTGATAGCATAAACGATGGAGCCTGCGAAGGCAATTGAGCCTCCAATGGAGGACACGTTGATGATGCTGCCTCCTCCAGCAATAGAAGCGTGTATGAGAAGAGGGCGTGCAAGTTGACTTAGATGGAAGCTCGCCTCCAAGTTGGTGGTCATCAGATTCGAGAAGTCGTCCGCCGTACATTCAGCAGCAGGCTTGAACCAAAATTGCCCTGCATTGTTCACCTGCATTACATACACAAAGCTAGCAATTTATTAAACCCTTCACTTGGTTGATGCTCAATCAGAGCTGAATATTGGTTGTTGGCACAACTTACTAGTATGTCGAGCTTGCCGTCGAATGTTTGTCGGACCGTCTCCATAAGCTTCTCCCTCTGGGCGCGCACCGAGACATCACAGACAGAGACGGTGACCAGCAGGTTCTTCTCCTCCCACCGCCGGCGGCACTCCTCCAGCTCCGCCGCGTTCCGGGAGCAGGTGTGCACCCTCGCCCCAAACCCAGCAAGCTCCTCCACGATGGCATGTCTAGTCGGGGACAAATTGAGATGACGGATCACGTACATATATAAATACATACTTACTAACTGCACTCGTAAAACTAAGAGCGAGAGAGATTAAATATACCCTATTCCTTTGCTGCCGCCGGTGACGAGCGCCGTGGCGCCTGCCAGGCTCCACCTCTCCTCCCTGCTACCGCAGCCAGCCACTGCCATCTCTCTCTCTCTCTCTCTCTCTCTGCCGCTCGCTCCGATGAGAGAAATGTCTATTGGTTGTTGGCAAAAACTTGGCATTGTGCTACATGTATGTGAGTTTCCTTTATAGTCGGCCCAAGACATGAAGGCACCCCACAAATTAAAACACAGCAAGTTAAACGAGCCGTTTGATAATGATTGATCTTGACCATTGACCGTTTCAGTTTTAGTGTGTTATAAACGTGGTGTTATCCTCTCTACGTGTTCTGTACTTAGCGCGGCGGCCAGGTGGTTGTAGATAAGGATTGATCTTGGTTGACTTTATTTATTTATTGTTTTGCTATCCAGTCGTTGTAACCAACCATGTAGTCTGGTTCTCTAATCATATGATGATGCAGCTCCCCTACCGATGGGTAACGCTTAACCTATAATCGTCGTATGATTCTAGTGCTGGAATAATTAGCAAATTTTCAAGTAAATTAATCCAAATTATTATCACTAGTCATCAACCCGTGCACATGCACGGGCTAGCAGTTTAATCTCAAAAATCTCCAAAAATAGTTAGAGCAAATATAAGAACAAATTTTGACACATGAATTTTTAATAATTGTTACCTAAAAGCATTATTAGAACATAGGGCGAATAATGTTTGATTCCTCTACTTAGTTTCTAATAGTATGTATGAAATACAGTTAATCAAAGTATACATCAGGAATGTTATATTCTTTATGTCATCTTTATCTTTACCTAATAATAAAGCAAATTGGGTTTCTTTCGTCCGTCATGCCATTTTTCAGAAAAGTTCCTCTATTTCAGAGAATTCAACCCGCAGTCCTGTTTTAAGTTAAAACGAATCGTTATTTTCGTATTTTACACAAACGTCCTTGTCTTTTCTTGAAATCAACCCACCGTCCGGATTTAAGTCACACCCGAACCGTTATTTTACATTTTTCGAAAACCCCCTGATGTTTTAGGTAATTCATCCGCGAATCATATTTAAGTCAAACAAATGTTTTTTAAAATCATCCATATCTTTTAAACTGTAACTCCGATTTGAACATGTTATATATGAAATTTGATTAGAAAAATATGTAGAATATGAATATGAGATTATTTTTACCTTTTAAGTATCTTTAAATATCATTTTGGAATATATTTGAGTCAAACCAAATGATTTTCTAAATTATCTGTATCTTTTAAACCGTAACTTCGATTTTAACATATTATATATGAAATTTTATTAGAAAAATGTGTGGAATCTAAATATGATGTTAATTTTACCTGTTAAATATTTTTAAAATATTGTTATGGAAGCAAACTTATAATTTATAGCGCAAGATCCGTTTTTTCATACCGGCGGCGATCCGGATTGCAAATAAACACTCCACTATAGCCATATACGGAAAAGAAAACATCGATAACTAGACGTGCATACCTCTGAAAAATGTCGCAAGGGAAAACAACAGATTTCTCATCGCGAGAGTGAGATCGCGAGAGAGCGAGCGAGAGCGAGAGCGAGAGAGAGAGAGAGAGAGAGAGAGAGAGAGACGCCTTAGGATTAACCATATTCAACACACATTTTTTGTTGTTTTGTGTGAACACCGAGGCCATCGCCGGCGAGGGTGAGAAGGAGGATAAGCGGCAACACAAATATGATGCCTCGCAAAAATAAAGAAGATAGACCTATTGTGGTCTTGACTGATGGTTGTTGAGTTAAGAGTGTGTGCTATGTTTTCTCTCCCGTTGCAACGCACGGGCTCTTTTGCTAGTAATAGTTAAATGTATACTTCTTGGACAAAAATAATACAATTGAACATAAACTTAGATAAAAGTTACAGTTTAAAATTGAGGTAAATGAGAGCACACCTAGCTATGGAAGTGTAAAAGCATATGAACGCCTAGCATGAGTAAGAGAGAAACAATGTCATATTCTCTATGAAGCTTTAATAATATAGACAAAGAGTTGTTACACATTAATACACGTTCGATTTTCCTATATATCCATTATGTAAATAATTATAGAGCCAATGGAATTATAACAAAATGCATAGATAAAAATGGTTTTGTTGGAATATACTCGCTTGTTTGTTGAACATGTTGTTTTGCACATTGATACAGTATCCAACATACACCTTCAAGTTTCAGTTTTACAAGTATATGGTACTCATAAGTACATGGAGTAGTATGTAACAAAACTGAAGTTGTTTTATTAAAAATCTAATGATACTTTGTATCGATGTCATTATATTTTTAATACATAATAACTATTAAAATTTAATGAACTTTGATTGGACACTTCCTGGGAAGTTGTGTCTTTATGAACAAAAAAATAGTATAGTTGATGAAAAAAATATTTTATTGTGTACTGATAATGTGGATTAATCATAAGGGATGACTTGTACTTCAGTTAATGAGAAAGAAATAGAAATCGAGCAGTATATCAGTACATTATAAAAATAATGCTGATAACAAAAGTGAGAATGTTGTATTATGTACTCTAGTGTAACACATCAAGAGTGGTTCCTACAAATTGCATTTTTTTTGTTGAAGATCTCTGCCTCAGATGGTATACAACAGTGTGACCCTAAATCAGATATTGTTAATCAAGTGAATTTGCTTGCCTTTAAAAATTCATGCAGGTTAAGCATCTTTCTTAAGAAGACTAAGGCATGACCATTCCATTAACATCATGAAATTCATAATATGGTCAACGCAAGCAATATAATTCTATTTCCCACACTCTAGCGTCAATGGAACTCCTTGCAGTGTCATATATTATCTAGATGAGGTAAACTAAGAGCCAATATTATATGTACGTATGGTCCAGAAATGAGTTTTAGCACTTGCGCAAAACAAATAATATCACTTTACGGATTATGGACATAACATGGACAACTTATGACAGCAACTTGCAGTATAGGCTAAAGAAAACTCAATACATATGCTTTAAAATATTATGCCGAGCAAGAAACAGTGTGACACCACGCAATAAAACCAAATATGCCACCATGTAAGTTGCGGCACTTAAACCATCAACTTTTATCGCAGTATCCACGAATCATAAAATGAATTCTTAATGTGTAAATGAGGCTATGAAGTTCAAATTATATAGGAATGCAAAAGAAACATGATCACTTTAAAGAAGTCTTATGGAAAATAAGACGTAAAATTTGGAATGTGATAAACTGAAGTATAAATTCTGCCTAGCTGATTATTTCTTATCAAAATCTGGAATAACAAAAAAATTATATTAACAGAACCACTCTGCTGTCATTAAATGCACCGACAGAAACATGTGTGTTGCAAGAGCTAAACTGTAGTACGTAACATTCAGGAATATTAGAACGTTGCTAGCAATTAACAATTTAACTTACCTTCTGACATCTTTTGGCACTGCTCATTATCTTGCGAACTAATTTGATGAATAAATTTTCTTTTTTTTTGACAGGTCAAATCGTATACCTCTTCATAGCAAGATAAAAATAAATCAAACGTTTGAGAAAGTGACTGCAGACAACTTCTTCCCCGGCAATTATTGAATCACGATTAAAATATCTCCTCTTTGCTATCACAGATGAATGAATTGCTATGCACTGATGTAACAATACATGAGCATAAATGTACATGTTCGATTGAAATTTCCTCTAGGGAGCAGAGTCAATCTATGTGTGTAATATTTTTCCGGAGGCTTAGGGCCGCACACCTCAATCCAAAGCTCAATGGTGTAATAAGCAGATTTTCTATCATCGATCCTTTGGGCTAGCAGCAAACATACGTACAAAGCTAGCCGTAATAGATTCCTTCATGCGCGTGTCTTGCCGAGCACTCCCGTACATGAACCTGTGAATTGTAAGTATCCTCAAACCCTGAACTAATTTCTATCAGCAGGTTCATGTGAAGTTCTCGCCAATGAATCGAATAAATGAACAGCAAGGCCAAATCATCTTCACGTACCTAATTCCACGGCAAGATGCGTGTGTGCTATGCTCCTGAATAAATCGATCAAGCTGCTTATTATGCTAGCTTTGCACAGCAACGCACGCGTACACAAATCAACTTAGCGATCTAAAACCAATATCTTTCGGAACTCCACTGATCTAAAAACCAATATCTTTGGGAACTCCACTGATCTAAAAACCAATATCTTTGGGAACTCCATTGAAGTACTAAATCACAAAGTAAGGCATGACATCCAATCTGGCTGATAGCACTACATCGATCAAGTCGTGGCCATGGTCAAGCCTTACAACACGGATGAGAGGGATTGGGGCGCTCACCTCATGGCAATATCATGACCTTCAAGAACATTGGCGCTGGCAGAGATTCGTCGGTTGGGCCTCATATTGGATCGCGCGAACATGACGAGGAGGAGGAGGACCTGCTATCGAAGAGTACCGCTAGGGATTTGTGGATTATGTGTGCGTGCGTCGTGGGGTTCCCTTGAGGGATGTTTTTTTTACAGGGAGATCTTTTCATCATCACGTGGGACACTGGGCCAGGACTCCTAAGATATCCCATCGGACGGTTAAAGTTAATCAATACCAAGATCGGACGGACAATATGTTTAGTTGTGAGGATTAACGTGAAAGCTTTATTGGTGCTTTCGATTAGAATATATATAAATATATATATATATATATAGATAGATATATAGATAGATAGATAAATAGGACGGCTGTTTGGGACACCTAGGTGCCCAGGCTCTTTGCTCGTTTACCTTCGGATTGCTTTAAGATGCGTGCCATTGTGTTAGGTGTAGACACTAAGAGCAAGTATAATAAGGCTGACTCAGCTGGCTATAAGCCCTTCCACGTCAGCCAAATCACATCTGGAGGGGAGAGAAAGAGGGAGAGAGAAGCGAACGGGCGCTTCGTCAAGCGCCGGGCTGCGGCACAAGATACGAGAGCTTTGCGCCCGCTTGCAGCCCGTGGCGAGCGCTAGAGCCGGCGCTCTCGATCCCCTGTGCCTCTCCCGCCTCCCGCGCTTCTCCTTCCTCCTTCGCGCGCAAAAATCAGCCCGTGCCGTCGCCCCAAATAGCTTCCTCGCGCCAAATCAAGCCTTCCAAATTTCCCCAAATCGCCACCTCTCCCGAACCCTAGAACTGTCGCCGGCGCACATCAAGGAGATGGGTCAGCAGTCCAAACGGACGCGCGCGCCGGCACCTCGTGAAGCCCCTCCACCAGCGCCTCTGCTCACCCCGCCGCCAGCGCATCTCCTGGTCCCGCCGCCGGCGCATCTGCTGGTCTCGCCGGCGCCTAAGTCCGCCCCGCCGCCGGGGATCCCATCGGCCTTCCCTTCAAAGCAGAGAACAAGCACTTGGATCCCCCCAAGACCACAAGAGTCTCTGGCGGCTAGTCTGCAGCAACCAAGTGAATCGGGTCCTACGGCTCAAGGTCCTTGTTGGGCACCGCCTGCCTGCATCGGTGGCTCTACATCACCTTGGTACATGGCTGGCAATATGGACTACTCTGATCCACAAGTATGGTATGAATTTTCTCCATTGCTTATCTCAACTCTGAATCGTGGTGTCATTTCTTAGAGCTGCTGACACACTTGTATGATATGCTAGTTAGATGATACAACATCAGAAATCTATCTACTACTCTACTGTCTATTTTCAGAGTTCATTTTTAGTAGCTTAGTAATGATAGAAAAAGAAAACTTCCTTCTGCTAGATGATCTTTCTTTGATGTACAGGAGCACGTGACTTCTCGTTTGCTGAATCTTGGATTGCAGTGTAGTGTAACTTTTCAGTTTCCACATGATAGTGTGTATGATATATGACTGCATAAACTATTTTTCCTTTAAATAGTTGTTGTGATCAATTCAGATTTTTCCTTTAAATACTTGCTGTGATCAATTCAGATTTTTCTTTTAAATAGTTGTTGTGATCAATTCAGATTATTTTTCCTTTAAATAGTTGTTGTGATCAACTAGTATGCATCTCAAATGTATTGTATTCAGATTTTACAAATTTGAGTATATACTTGCATTTAGTTCGGTGCTGATCGCTCTTCGTTTCTTTATGTCGTTGAGCAGGGGAGTGGATTCTCACCCACCTGGTGGTTACCTTAGTTACTTTCAGAACACGGCAGGCCCCACACAACCTATGCACAATGGGAGTTCACCGCAACCAGTCAATGCTGGCGATGACACAAATGGTGGTGATTGTGGAAGGACCGAAAAACGCTTGCTATGGACAAAACAAGAAGATCTTCGATTGGTATGTCTCTTTTTGCATTCATGCTGGCTCCATGTGTTTCATTACTAGCAAATTCAATTAACCCCTTCTGATAATATTGTAGGTTAGTGCTTGGTTGAATAATTCCAATGACCCAATCCAATCAAACTACAGGAAGAATGAACAATATTGGAAAGATGTTACTGCTGTCTACAATAGTACCACCCCAAAAAACAGGGAACGACTAGTCAAGCAAGTGAAAGATCGCTTTGGGAGAATTAAGAAAAGGGTTGCATGGTTTTGCGCGAGTTATAAGGAGGCTAGTGCTTTGTATGCTAGTGGTGAATCTGATATGCAGATTTAAAGAAGAGGGCAATGCAAACTTATGAGGAAGATCACAAAAAAGATGGTCCGTTTATGTTTGAGCATTGCTGGGAGATTCTTAAAAAGGAACCAAAATGGGACGCGTATTTGGAACGCCTAGAAGGTCTGGAGCCGGACAAGAGGAAGTTTAGTGTTGATGATGAAGTAGGGAAGCATTCCACTATAGATGATGATGATGATGAAGATGAACGTCCACCGGGTGGCAAGCAAGCTAAGGAGAAGCAGAAACGAAAAAGAAAGGATGAAGTTTGTATAATAGATCTTGAAGATGGGCTTCAAAAGTTTGTAGATGCCCAGAATGCAGCAAATGAAGGCCGCAAAGAGATGTTAGAGACCCAAAGGCGTGTTTCTGCTGAGAATCTTGAAGCACGGAAGCTTGCTCACCTTGCGGCAAAAGATCACAAAGAGTCGGTCATGCTAGAAACATATCGCTCATTGGTGATGCAAGACACAACCGGGATGCCTGAAGATGTGAGATCTGAGCATGTGTTGGCATTGAAGTGTTTAAGGGAGAAGCTATTTGGCAAAATGGTCTAAGGTATTTCCTACTGTCCGTTGTCTTAATTAAAAGTGGTCATGTACTTAAATTGTAGTCAATGGTCCAGTACTCTAGTTACATTGTAGTCAATGCAGTCCAGATAACCATGCAATAGTGGAAAAACTCATCTAGTCAATAGTCAAATTATACTTAACTTCTATGCATTCCAGATAACCATGGAGTGGAAAAACTCATGTAGTCAATAGTCAAATTACACTTAACTTCTATGCAGTCCATAGTAATTATACGCCCAGGTAAACAAGACACATCCATATAATGCTCCATCTCCTCTTCAAACTCTTCCACCCAAACCCATCTTCCTTCCTCTACTTCTCATCTTCCTACCAAGCCTACCGACCCATCTTCCTCACCCACCATGTCCGATTCATCATCATACATAGATGATTCTGATGAGCTAGCCCCATCCAAAATCATGGAAGCCTATGTTGCTGAGCAAAACGTCCTAGACTCCTTTGCTGAGAGGCTCATGATAAAAATCAAGGCTAGGCTCGGATATGGATCATTGCAGCGACGATACGGTCCAAGGAAGGTCATTCGGAGGGATCATGAAGGTGCTCACGAGCGTCTGGTGGAGGATTACTTTGCTGCAGATCCACTCTACCCCGAGAGTATGTTTCGTACAAGATTCCGTATGAATAGAGGTCTCTTCCTCTACATTGTGAATGCCCTAGGTGAGTGGTCCCCCTATTTCACTTATAGGGCAGATTGTTCTGGTAGAATAGGGCTCTCGCCATTGCAAAAGTGTACAGCAGCCATGCGCATGCTAGCCTATGGCACCCCTGCAGACGCACTTGATGAGTACTTGAAGATTGGGAAGTGCACTGCATTAGAGTGTTTGGACAAGTTTGCAAAGGGGGTGATTCAGGTTTTTGGTGGGGAGTACTTGCGACGCCCCACACGGGAGGATGTTGAGCGTCTTCTTCAGGTTAACGAGTCTCGAGGTTTCCCTGGAATGCTAGGAAGTATTGATTGCATGCATTGGCGATGGGAGAAGTGTCCTCTTGCATGGAGGGGGCAATTCACCCGCGGCGATTATGGAGTACCAACGATGATCCTAGAAGCCGTTGCTTCCCAGGACCTTCGTATTTGGCATGCTTTTTTTGGAGTTGCTGGGTCAAATAATGATCTGAATGTGCTCAATCAATCCCCACTATTTTTTGATGCACTGAAAGGAGAAGCCCCTCAAGTCCAATTTTCTGTCAATGGGAATGAGTATACCACAGGTTACTACCTTGCTGATGGTATATACCCAGAATGGGCTGCCTTCATGAAGACTATACCACTTCCCCAAATAGAGAAGCACAAGTTGTTTGCCCAGAAGCAAGAAGGGGCAAGGAAAGATGTCGAGCGCGCTTTTGGGGTATTACAGTCCCGTTTTACCATTGTCCGTCGGCCTGCACGTCTATGGAAGAGAAAGAGTGTTGGAAGGATCATGAGGGCTTGTGTGATTCTCCACAATATGATAATCGAAGATGAGAGAGAGCAGGCAAAAATTCATATTGACTTGAATGAGATTCCGGGGGCTTCATTTGCTCTACCTCCCGAAGTGAATGTTGGTGGTAATCTATGTTTCACAGATGTGTTGCGTAGAAAAGCTACTATTCGTGCTCGTCCACAGCATGCCCAACTTAAAAGTGATTTAGTCGAGCATATCTGGCATAAGTTTCAAAACAGCCATCATAATTAATCAAGGTGGGATATTGATATCTGCATGTTCATATTCCTTTTTTTTACTGTAACCTTGATATGTTACATGCATTTTTATTTCAGGAGTGAGCTGTGATGTGGTGATTGCGGCAGCTGTTATTTATAGGTATACTTTCTCTGATCTTAAATTGTTCTTTTCGTTAACCAAATAGTTCTGTACTCTATAGTTTAGTCAGTGTGAATATATTATTGCTCAAGAAATTTATTTGATCTGCCAACATGCTTGTATAGAGAGTGAGGTCTTCTTTATAGCTTGTTCCTCTTCCTATTGTTACAGTATTTGTTTTTACTGAACCTGTGTAGCTATACAGGATTTATAGAAGTGATTTTCTCCAGCATTACTACTCAGTGTTACTTCTTGATGTCACATGCTGTAAGTTTGCATTGGCTAAATTTTTAAGCTTGACCCGGTTCCTTTTCCATACAGTGGTTGAAGGTTATTGATGCAAATGAGTGGTTGCTCCTTTCCAGCGAAGTACCCTCCATGCTTTATGACTTTTGTCATCGTCCAGATCAAAACTATGATTGTTGCTTGTGGTCGTGAATGGCTTGTTTGCCGGAGATGCTATCTATTATGTTTGCTGAATGCTTTCTTAAAGACTTATGTAATCTTAAGTAATTACTCATGATGCTATGGAGTAGTATGATGCTGTGTGACATGTTTGGAGTACTATGATGCTGTATGACATATGTTTGTTGCCTAAATGCCAGTCAGTCTTCCTATTTCCTGGTTGCATGGATGGCATGTATATGTATGCTCTTTGAAATGGCCACAAAGATGTTGTTTACTGTAGATCACAGCAGATCATATGCACCTGCAAGCATTAAATACTTCATATTAAATGGAGCCATGCTAATAGCCAGCCAAAACGCCAGACTACTATATGAGAGAAGGCTTTATGATGACGTGGCATTGCTATATAGCCAGCAGCCGGCTGTGCTATTATCTTTGCTCAACGGGTGTACCCGTTTGCAGTATTAAAGACGAAGAGTTATTGCAATTTACTAATTAATTCCATATAAATGCATATTATTAGCGACCACTTGCTCTAATTTGGACGGAGGCATTAATTAGCATGCACGCACCAAATACTACTTGCTAAGAAAACAAGAAACTGCCTAATTTATTCATGCATGTACGTGTGAAACAATAAAAAATTCTATAGTAATTAATGCATAGAAGGAAATTGTTAGAAATTGCCTAATTTTGTTGTACATATTAGTAGTATTACTAACATGGTTTTTAAACAGAATTAGGTGTGCGTAGAGTGGATATTTTCATTTTCTGCCTCCGCTATGGGTATAAGAAAAACTTGTTTCTCCTTGTACTCTACCTAGTTGTTTTTAGGGTATATATACCCAGAAATTGTGTAAGGATAATATGTATTTTTTGGTATCACTCATCAGAATCATCACATTTGATACATCTCTATCGTGGTATGTTGTATAGGTATCATATTTATATGAAGATAACATATCATTTGTCGAGGTATTTGGTCTGCGTATCTGAATCCACTTATAAAAAGGTAGTGACATTTACAGGTATGTACCAATAAATTTCACATCGAGGTATTTACAGAAATATCTTGAGTATGCATTGTTTTGCGTGGAGGGCTAATGTCCCTCAGAAGATTCGCATTTTTGCGTGGAGGGTTGCAACTAATAGCTTGGATGTCCAGGTTAATAGAGTGCTGCATCACCAAACTTCTGTTACGATGTGCACTATTTGAGGAATGGAGGATGAAAGTACTTTTCAGGCGCTTCTTTGGTGTCCGAAGGCGGTTGCGTTGCGGAGGGCCATGAGGGACATTTGGGAGTTACATACGGAGAATGTCTTCAGATATACAGGGTATGATTGGTTTATTGTTCTAAGTCAAGTGAGGCCTGTCATGCGCGACCAAATTATTTTCATTTTCTGGAGAGCCTGGCACTTGAGAAATGACTTGATATTTGGTAAAGTAAAGGAATCAGTAGCAGCTTCTGCTAGCTTTGTGAAGAATTATTGGGCGTCTTATGCCGCATCTCACTCAATGCCTCCAGTAGATTCAAAAAATAAAGGAAAAGGTCCAATGGATGGATTAAGATTACCTGATAATGTGGGAGCTAAGACGGATTGGACTCCCCACCAACTGGTTTTTTAAAGATTAATGTTGACGCAAGCTTTGTAGAGAGCATCAGAGAAGCAAGTGTCGGTGTGGTGGTTAGGAATGCGGCTGGGGATGTCATTGTCTTTTCTTGGGACTTAATTGGATCGTGTCAAAGTGTGAGGAAGCAGAGCTAAGGGCATGCATTGCTGGTCTATACATAGGTATACCTCTCCACAATCCTATTATTTTAGAGACTGATTGTGCGTTTGTTGTGGCGACTCTTGCAACAGAGAACCTTGATAGGTCATCGTTGGTCGATTTGAAGAAGGAAGCAATGAGCTTATCTAAACTGATAAACAACTTTCAAATGGCTAAGATTAGTCGATCCGCCAAATGTGGTGGCTCATCTAATAGCAAAATTTAGTTTTGACAATAGATCCGATGGTATTTTTATTAATGATGTACCGCCCTGTGTGGCGAATTTTGTATGGCGAATTTTGTATCGAATGATTGTAAGTTTCGCACTGGTTAATTAATGTAAGGTGGTGTTCGAAACAAATGAATCATATATGTGGTTTGCTGAGTGTCTTAAAAAATACTCGCGAACAAAATACAATCAGTAATGTGTGTTCTATGCCGGGTGTCAAAAAAAAAAAACTCTGCATATAGAGGGCTCGACAATTCCCGAGCCACGTGTCCCTGCTTACCTTGGATTTTTATTGGTGTCCTAGGATAAACACTCGACTTATATTTTTCGCATTATTTTTAAACTGTGGTGGGAGTTGGCCGGGCTCGAGACAATAAACACTCGACAAACAGTCTACTTTCTAATACTCTTCCCTTTTTAATGCACAAAATATTTTTTTCTTTTCCTTTCATTTTTGTTCTTTTTTTTCTGTTTCTTTCCCCTTGAATATCCATCTTTGAGCTCAAACTCATCTGCACCCTGTGAAGAAAAAATTCATAAAATATACTAAAAATAATTTTAAAAATCCTATTTTTTGCATGCAAGATAATCTGGTGCGTGAGGTGCGCTTCAAATTCTGTTGTACGATATAGGTACACCTACTATTTACTGTTAATATTTGTACAGACTTTGCACACTATATGTGGATGAGAAGTAAGATAAACTTGCTACTGTTAATATGATAAAAAAATGGACATGTTCTATTCTAGAGTAGAGAGTACTCTAGAGATGTTACTAGTTGTTCTATGTTTCTAAACATATTCAGCTGTTGTATGTCCATGTGGCTGTTGTATGTGATTGTTGTAACATCTTCCTGGTAATATTTGTACAGACTTTGCACACTACATTTTGATGAGAAGTATGATAAGCTTGTTACTTGTTAACATGATAAAAATGGACATGTTCTCTACTATAGTAGCGATTACTGTAGAGATGTTACTGGTTGCTCTAATTTCAGAACATATGCAGCTATTGTATGCGATTGTTGTAACTTCTTCCTTAACTTCTGAATGCAACTGTTGTATGTAACACCTTCTGATCTATTGCAGGACCTTCTGATCTATTGCAGGTTTCCGAGACGTACACAAGTTCAATAAGGTTTGGAAGATCTTCAAGCTGCTGGAGATTTGGAAGACCTACAATTAAGCTGGAGTGATAATGTCCCATGTCTTGTTTGTTGAACCTAGAGACTTGCTATCCTCGTTTTGGTGGTTGTTAAGCTCATTTTGGTTGTGTGGCACACATCTAGAAACATATGTACATCTCCTCTTGTGACACTACTTTATTTTGGATGTGGCAAACATATATGTACTCGTTTTGTGGCACAACCTCCTTATATATGGTCGTTTTGTTTATCGAATGAAGTTTAAGGTTTTCGATGAAGCCTATATGTTAGTTTTATTGAATTGCATGTAGAAATTGTGTGAAATGTCCTGATTGCCTAGACATATATAATGGATTGATATTACATAATATGGATGCCTAGAACATTTCGCTAGCGAAATCAACTTGCTGGCGTAATATCTGCCGGGTAAATGTGCTTGTGCAAGCAGTTGCCAGTGAATGTAGTTTCACTTGCCCCGACTAATCTACCGGGAGAAAATAGACTGCCGGCAAATACATGGGCCAGGGCAGAAAAACTGTTGGGAGAAGTTTATCTCCAGAGACAAGTAATCCTCGACAGTCTTTCTCATGGCGGTTCTCTCTACCGGGAGAACCGCTGTCCCGGCAGTTGATATGCCCTTTAAAAAGAATTCACCTGGCAGTTTTTGTGTCTTTACATGAGTGTTGTGGTGTAGTGTACACGATTACAAGTATGGCTAACTTGGAGGTGGTTTGCTGCGATGATGGTGATGTTGGTGGCTACAGAGATGAGATGAAAATGGTGGCAGCTTGGGTTGGAGAACGGCTTATGGTTTGTGGGTGATGGTTTTCGACAATGCTTCCTCAAGATTCTGATGTTTACCACTTTATAAAAGTTGCTGGGATGGATGCCACGGAGCTGCTGGCACTTGGTACGACCACTGGTACGAGTGGGCATGCTCGTACCAGACACTGTCATCTGCTCGAGATCACTTGTTGCGCCTCCAATTTTCTTCATTTCTTCTTCATTTTACTTGGACGACGACTGGGGAAGATGGGAAACAAGTAAAATGAAGAAGAAATGAAGAAAATTGGAGGCGCAACAAGTGATCCCGAGCAGATGACAGTGTCTGGTACGAGCGTGCCCACTCGTACCAGTGGTCGTACCAAGTGCCAGCAGCTCCGTGGCATCCATCCCAACAACTTTTATAAAGTGGTAAACATCAGAATCTTGAGGAAGCATTGTCGAAAACCATCACCCACAAACCATAAGCCGTTCTCCAACCCAAGCTGCCACCATTTTCATCTCATCTCTGTAGCCACCAACATCACCATCATCGCAGCAAACCACCTCCAAGTTAGCCATACTTGTAATCGTGTACACTGTTGGAAATATGCCCTAGAGGCAATAATAAATTGGTTATTATTATATTTCCTTGTTCATGATAATCATTTATTATCCATGCTATAATTGTATTGATAGGAAACTCAGATACATGTGTGGATACATAGACAACACCATGTCCCTAGTAAGCCTCTAGTTGACTAGCTCGTTGATCAATAGATGGTTACAGTTTCCTGACCATGGACATTGAATGTCATTGATAACGGGATCACATCATTAGGAGAATGATGTGATGGACAAGACCCAATCCTAAGCATAGCACTAGATCGTGTAGTTCATATGCTATAGCTTTTCTAATGTCAAGTATCATTTCCTTAGACCATGAGATTGTGCAACTCCCGGATACCGTAGGAATGCTTTGGGTGTATCAAACGTCACAACGTAACTGGGTGACTATAAAGGTGCATTACAGTTATCTCCGAAAGTGTCTGTTGGGTTGGCACGAATCGGGACTGGGATTTGTCACTCCGTGTAAGCGGAGAGGTATCTCTGGGCCCACTCGGTAGGACATCATCATATGCGCAATGTGACCAAAGAGTTGATCACGGGATGATGTGTTACGGAACGAGTAAAGAGACTTGCCGGTAACGAGATTGAACTAGGTATTGGATTCCGACGATCGAATCTCGGGCAAGTAACATACCGATAGATAAAGGGAATTGTATACGGGATTGATTGAGTCCTTGACATCGTGGTTCATCCGATGAGATCATCGTGGAACATGTGGGAGCCATCATGGGTATCCAGATCCCGCTGTTGGTTATTGACCGGAGAACGTCTCGGTCATGTCTGCATGTCTCCCGAACCCGTAGGGTCTACACACTTAAGGTTCGGTGACGCTAGGGTTGTAGAGATATTAGTATGCGGTAACCCGAATGTTGTTCGGAGTCCCGGATGAGATCTCGGACGTCACGAGGATTTCCGGAATGGTCCGGAGGTAAAGAATTATATATAGGAAGTGCTATTTCGGCCATCGGGACAAGTTTCGGGGTCACCGGTATTGTACCGGGACCACCGGAAGGGTCCCGGGGGTCCACCGGGTGGGGCCACCTGCCCCGGGGGGCCACATGGGCTGTAGGGGTTGTGCCTTGGCCTATATGGGCCAAGGGCACCAGCCCCAAGAGGCCCATGCGCCAAGAGAAGAGAAAAAGGGGAGAGTCCTAAAGGGGGAAGGCACCTCCGAGGTGCCTTGGGGAGGATGGACTCCTCCCCACCCTTGGCCGCACCCTTCCTTGGAGGAAGGGGCAAGGGCTGCGCCTCCCCCTCTCCCTTGGCCCTATATATAGTGGGGAAAAGGAGGAGCAAACCAATCTAAGGCCTGGCGCCTCCCTCTCCCTCCCGTGACACATCTCCCTCCTCCCGCAGCGCTTAGCGAAGCCCTGTTGGAATCCCGCTACTTCCACCACGCCGTCGTGCTGCTGGATCTCCATCAACCTCCCCCTCCTCCTTGCTGGATCAAGGCATGGGAGACGTCTCCGTTCCGTACGTGTGTTGAACGCGGAGGTGCCGTCCGTTCGGCGCTAGGATCATCGGTGATTTGAATCACGACGAGTACGACTCCATCAACCCCGTTCTCTTGAACGCTTCCGCGCGCGATCTACAAGGGTATGTAGATCCAATCCTCCCTCGTTGCTAGATGACTCCATAGATTGATCTTGGTGACACGTAGGAAAATTTTGAATTTATGCTACGTTCCCCAACAGTGGCATCATGAGCTAGGTCTATGCGTAGATTCTATGCACGAGTAGAACACAAAGTAGTTGTGGGCGTTGATTTTGTTGAATATGCTTGCCGTTACTAGTCTTATCTTGATTCGGCGGCATCGTGGGATGAAGCGGCCCGGACCAACCTTACACGTACTCTTACGTGAGACCGGTTCCACCGACAAACATGCACTAGTTGCATAAGGTGGCTGGCGGGTGTCTGTCTCTCCCACTTTAGTCGGATCGGATTCGATGAACAGGGTCCTTATCAAGGGTAAATAGCAATTGGCATATCACGTTGTGGTCTTTGCGTAGGTAAGAAACGTTCTTGCTAGAAACCCATAGCAGCCACGTAAAACATGCAAACAACAATTAGAGGACGTCTAACTTGTTTTTGCAGGGTATGCTATGTGATGTGATATGGCCAAAAGGATGTGATGAATGATATATGTGGTGTATGAGATTGATCATGTTCTTGTAATAGGAATCACGACTTGCATGTCGATGAGTATGACAACCGGCAGGAGCCATAGGAGTTGTCTTAATTTATTCATGACCTGCGTGTCAACATAAACGTCATGTAATTACTTTACTTTATTGCTAACCGTTAGCTGTAGTAGTAGAAGTAATAGATGACGTGACAACTTCATGGAGACACGATGATGGAGATCATGATGATGGAGATCATGGTGTCATGCCGGTGACGAGATGATCATGGAGCCCCAAGATGGAGATCAAAGGAGCTATATGATATTGGCCATATCATGTCACTATTATTTGATTGCATGTGATGTTTATCATGTTTATACATCTTGTTTACTTAGAACGACGGTAGTAAATAAGATGATCCCTCATTAAAATTTCAAGAAGTGTTCTCCCCTAACTGTGCACCGTTGCTACAGTTCGTCGTTTCGAAGCACACCGTGATGATCGGGTGTGATAGATCCTTACGTTCACATACAACGGGTGTTGACGAGCCTAGCATGTACAGACATGGCCTCGGAACACAGCAAAAACACTTGGGGTTAACTTGACGAGCCTAGCATGTACAGACATGGCCTCGGAACACAGAAGACCGAAAGGTCGAGCATGAGTCGTATGGTAGATACGATCAACATGATGATGTTCACCGACGTTGACTAGTCCGTCTCACGTGATGATCGGACACGGCCTAGTTCACTCGGATCATGTAATCACTTAGATGACTAGAGGGATGTCTATTTAAGTGGGAGTTCATAAGATGAACTTAATTATTCTGAACATAGTCAAAAGGATTTTGCAAATTATGTCGTAGCTCGCGCTTTAGTTCTACTGTTTAGTTATGTTCCTAGAGAAAAAAATTAGTTGAAAGTTGATAGTAGCAATTATGCGGACTAGGTCCGTAAACTGAGGATTGTCCTCATTGCTTCTTAGAAGGCTTATGTCCTTAATGCACCGCTCAGTGTGCTAAACCTCGAACGTTGTCTGTGGATGTTGCGAACATCTGACATACACGTTTTGATAACTACATGATAGTTCAGTTAAACGGTTTAGAGTTGAGGCACCAAAGACGTTTTTGAAACGTCACGAAACATATGAGATGTTTTGAGGGCTGAAATTGGGATTTCAGGCTCGTGCCCACGTCAAGAGGTATAAGACCTCCGACGATTCTCTTAGCCTGCAAACTAAGGGAGAAAAGCTAAATTGTTGAGCTTGTGCTCAGATTGTCTGAGTACAACAATCATTTGAATCAAGTGGGAGTTGATCTTCCAGATAAGATAGTGATGTTTCTCCGAAGTCATTACCACCAAGCTGCTAGAGCTTCGTGATGAACTATAATATATCGGGGACATGTATGATGATCCTTGAGATGTTCGTGATGTTTGACAGCACAAAAGTAGAAATCAAGAAGGAGCATCAATTGTTGATGGTTGGTGAAACCACTAGTTTCAAGAAGGGCAAGGGCACGAAGGGATACTTCATAAAACGGCAATTCAGCTGCTGCTCTAGTGAAGAAACCCAAGGTTGAACCCAAACCCGAGACTAAGTGCTTCTGTAATAAAGGGAACAGCCACTGGAGCAGAATTACCCTAGATACTTGGTAGATTAGAAGGCTGGCAAGGTCAATAGAAGTATATTGGATATACATTATGTTAATGTGTACTTTACTAGTACTCCTAGTAGCACAAGGGTATTAGATACCGGTTCGGTTGCTAAGTGTTAGTAACTCGAAATAAAAGCTACGGAATAAACGGAGACTAGCTAAAGGTGAGCTGACGATATGTGTTGGAAGTGTTCTCAATGTTGATATGATCAAGCATCGCACGCTCCCTCTACCATCGAGATTGGTGTTTGCGTTGAGCATAGACATGATTGGATTATGTCTATCGTAATACGGTTATTCATTTAAGGAGAATAATGGTTACTCTGTTTATTTGAATAATACCTTCAATGGTCTTACGCCTAAAATAAATGGTTTATTGAATCTCGATCGTAGTGATACACATGTTCATGCCAAAAGATAGTAATGATAGTACCACCTACTTGTGGCACTGCCACGTAAGTCATATCGGTATAAAACGCATGAAGAAGCTCCATGTTGATGGATCTTTGGGCTCACTCATTTTTGAAAATTTTAAGACATGCGAACCATGTCTATTGGTGTATATGCATGAAGAAATTCCATGCAAATGGACCGTTTGAACTCACTTGATTTTGAATCACTTGAGACATGCAAATCATACCACATGGGCAAGATGACTGAAAGCCCCGGTTTCAGTAAAATGGAACTGGAAAGAAACTTGTTGGAAGTAATACATTTTGATGTGTGCAGTCCAATGAATGCTGAGGCATGTAGTGGATATCGTTATGTTCTTACTTCACAGATGATTTGAGTAGATGTTGAGTATATTTACTTGATGAATCACGAGTCTGAATTATTGAAAGGTTCAAGTAATTTCAGGGTGAAGTTGAAAGGTCGTCGTGGCAAGAGGATAAAAGATCTATGATATGATCATAGAGATGAATATCTGAGTTACAAGTTTGGCACAGAATTAAGACATTGTGGAAATTGTTTCGCAATTAATACAGCCTGGAACACCATAGTACATCATAACCGCACCCTATTGGATATGATGCATACCATGATGTTTCTTATCGAATTACCACGATAGTTTATGGGTTAGGCATTAGAGACAACCACATTCACTTTAAATAGGGCACCACGTAATTCCGATGAGATGACACCGTATGAACTATGGTTTAGAGAAACCTAAGCTGTCATTTCTTAAAAGTTTGGGGCTGCGACGCTTATGTGGAAAAGTTTCAGGCCGATAAGCTCGAACCCAAAGAGGATAAATGCATCTTCATAGGACAACCCAAAAACAGTTGGGTATACCTCCTGTCTCAGATCCGAAAGCAATAAGGGATTGCTTCTAGAATCGGGTCCTTTCTCGAGGAAAAGTTTCTCTCGAAAGTATTGAGTGGGAGGATGGTGGAGACTTGATGAGGTTATTGAACCATTACTTCAACTAGTGTATAGTAGGGCACAAAGAGTTGTTCCTGTGGCACCTACACCAATTGAAGTGGAAGCTTATGATATTGATCATGAGACTTCATATCAAGTCACTACCAAACATCGTAGGATGACAAGGATGCGTACTACTTCAGAGTGGTATGTAACCCTGTCTTGGAAGTCATGTTGCTAGACAACAATGAACCTACGAGCTATGGAGAAGCGATGGTGGGCCCGGATTCCGATAAATGGCTCGAGGCCATATAATCCGAGAGAGGATCCATATATGAAAACAAAGTGTAGACTTTGGAAGAACTACTTGATGGTCGTAAGGCTGTTAGGTACATATGGATTTTAAAAGGAAGATGGACAATGATGGTAAGTATCACCGTTAAGAAAGCTCGACTTGTCGTTAAGATGTTTTCCGACAAGTTCAAGGAGTTGACTACGGTGAGACTTTCTCACTCGTAGCGATGCTGAGAGTCTGTTGGAATTATATTAGCGATTACTGCATTATTTATGAAATCTTGCAGATAGGATGTCAAAACATTGTTTCCTCGACGATTTTCTTTTGAGGAAAGGTTATATGTGATACAACCGGAAGGTTTTGTCAATCCTGAAATATGCTAATAAGTATGCAAAGCTCCAGCAATCCTTCTAAGGACTGGAGTAAGCATCTCGGAGTTGGAATGTATGCTTTGATGAGATGATCAAAGATTTTGGGTGTATACAAAGTTTATGAGAAACTGGTATTTCCAAAGAAGTGAGTGGGAGCACTATAGAATTTCTGATGAATATATGTTGTTGATCAGAAATGACATAGAATTTCTGGAAAGCATATAGGGTTATTTGGAAAGTGTTTTTCAATGGAAAGCCTGGATTAAGCTACGTGAACATTGAGCATCAAGATCTATAAGGATAGATCAAAACGCTTAAAAGTACTTTCAAATGAGCACATACCTTGACATGATCTTGAAGGTGTTCAAGATGGATCAGTCAAAGAAGGAGTTCTTGCCTAAGTTATAAGGTATGAAGTTAAGACTTAAAGCTCGACCACGGCAGAATAGAGAGAAAGACGAAGGTCGTCCCCTATGCTTAAGACATAGGCTCTACAGTATGCTATGCTGTGTACCGCACCTAAAGTGTGCCTTGCCATGAGTCAGTCAAAGGGTACCATAGTGATCCAAGAATGGATCACAAGACAGCGGTCAAAGTTATCCTTAGTAACTAGTGGACTAAGGAATTTTCTCGATTATGGAGGTGGTAAAAGAGTTCGTCGTAAAGGGTTACGTCGATGCAAGTTTAACACCTATCCGGATAGCTCTGAGTAGAGATACCGGATGCATATAATGGAGCAACAATTTAGAATAGCTCCAAGTAGAACAGTTATTTGGAATAGCTCCAAATAGAGCGTGGTAGCTACATCTAGGAGATGACATAGAGATTTGTAAAGCACACACGGATCTGAAAGGTTCAGACCCGTTGACTAAAACCTCTCTCACAAGCAACATGATCAAACCTAGAACTCATTGAGTGTTAATCACATAGTGATGTGAACTAGACTACTGACTCTAGTAAACTCTTGGGTGTTAGTCACATGGCGATGTGACCTGTGAGTGTTAACCACATGGCGATGTGAACTAGATTATTGACTCTAGTGCAAGTGGGAGACTGTTGGAAATATGCCCTAGAGGCAATAATAAATTGGTTATTATTATATTTCCTTGTTCATGATAATCGTTTATTATCCATGCTATAATTGTATTGATAGGAAACTCAGATACATGTGTGGATACATAGACAACACCATGTCCCTAGTAAGCCTCTAGTTGACTAGCTCGTTGATCAATAGATGGTTACGGTTTCCTGACCATGGACATTGAATGTCATTGATAACGGGATCACATCATTAGGAGAATGATGTGATGGACAAGACCCAATCCTAAGCATAGCACTAGATCGTGTAGTTCATATGCTATAGCTTTTCTAATGTCAAGTATCATTTCCTTAGACCATGAGATTGTGCAACTCCCGGATACCGTAGGAATGCTTTGGGTGTATCAAACGTCACAACGTAACTGGGTGACTATAAAGGTGCATTACAGTTATCTCCGAAAGTGTCTGTTGGGTTGGCACGAATCGAGACTGGGATTTGTCACTCCGTGTAAGCGGAGAGGTATCTCTGGGCCCACTTGGTAGGACATCATCATATGCGCAATGTGACCAAAGAGTTGATCACGGGATGATGTGTTACGGAACGAGTAAAGAGACTTGCCGGTAACGAGATTGAACTAGGTATTGGATTCCGACGATCGAATCTCGGGCAAGTAACATGCCGATAGATAAAGGGAATTGTATACGGGATTGATTGAGTCCTTGACATCGTGGTTCATCCGATGAGATCATCGTGGAACATGTGGGAGCCATCATGGGTATCCAGATCCCGCTGTTGGTTATTGACCGGAGAACGTCTCGGTCATGTCTGCATGTCTCCCGAACCCGTAGGGTCTACACACTTAAGGTTCGGTGACGCTAGGGTTGTAGAGATATTAGTATGCGGTAACCCGAATGTTGTTCGGAGTCCCGGATGAGATCTCGGACGTCACGAGGATTTCCGGAATGGTCCGGAGGTAAAGAATTATATATAGGAAGTGCTATTTCGGCCATCGGGACAAGTTTCGGGGTCACCGGTATTGTACCGGGACCACCGGAAGGGTCCTGGGGGTCCACCGGGTGGGGCCATCTGCCCCGGGGGGCCACATGGGCTGTAGGGGTTGTGCCTTGGCCTATATGGGCCAAGGGCACCAGCCCCAAGAGGCCCATGCGCCAAGAGAAGAGAAAAAGGGGAGAGTCCTAAAGGGGGAAGGCACCTCCGAGGTGCCTTGGGGAGGATGGACTCCTCCCCACCCTTGGCCGCACCCTTCCTTGGAGGAAGGGGCAAGGGCTGCGCCTCCCCCTCTCCCTTGGCCCTATATATAGTGGGGAAAAGGAGGAGCAAACCAATCTAAGGCCTGGCGCCTCCCTCTCCCTCCCGTGACACATCTCCCTCCTCCCGCAGCGCTTAGCGAAGCCCTGTTGGAATCCCGCTACTTCCACCACGCCGTCGTGCTGCTGGATCTCCATCAACCTCCCCCTCCTCCTTGCTGGATCAAGGCATGGGAGACGTCTCCGTTCCGTACGTGTGTTGAACGCGGAGGTGCCGTCCGTTCGGCGCTAGGATCATCGGTGATTTGAATCACGACGAGTACGACTCCATCAACCCCGTTCTCTTGAACGCTTCCGCGCGCGATCTACAAGGGTATGTAGATCCAATCCTCCCTCGTTGCTAGATGACTCCATAGATTGATCTTGGTGACACGTAGGAAAATTTTGAATTTATGCTACGTTCCCCAACATACACTACACCACAACACTCATGTAAAGACACAAAAACTGCCAGGTGAATTCTTTTTAAAGGGCATATCAACTGACGGGACAGCGGTTCTCCCGGTAGAGAGAACCGCCATGAGAAAGATTGTCGAGGATTACTTGTCTCTGGAGATAAACTTCTCCCAACAGTTTTTCTACCCTGGCCCATGTATTTGCCGGCAGTCTATTTTCTCCCGGTAGATTAGTCGGGGCAAGTGAAACTACATTCACTGGCAACTGCTTGCACAAGCACATTTACCCGGCAGATATTACGCCAGCAAGTTGATTTCTCTAGCGAAATGTTCTAGGCATCCATATTATGTAATATCAATCCATTATATATGTCTAGGCAATCAGGACATTTCACACAATTTCTACATGCAATTCAATAAAACTAACATATAGGCTTCATCGAAAACCTTAAACTTCATTCGATAAACAAAACGACCATATATAAGGAGGTTGTGCCACAAAACGAGTACATATATGTTTGCCACATCCAAAATAAAGTAGTGTCACAAGAGGAGATGTACATATGTTTCTAGATGTGTGCCACACAACCAAAATGAGCTTAACAACCACCAAAACGAGGATAGCAAGTCTCTAGGTTCAACAAACAAGACACGGGACATTATCACTCCAGCTTAATTGTAGGTCTTCCAAATCTCCAGCAGCTTGAAGATCTTCCAAACCTTATTGAACTTGTGTACGTCTCGGAAACCTGCAATAGATCAGAAGGTCCTGCAATAGATCAGAAGGTGTTACATACAACAGTTGCATTCAGAAGTTAAGGAAGAAGTTACAACAATCACATACAACAGCTGCATATGTTCTGAAATTAGAGCAACCAGTAACATCTCTACAGTAATCGCTACTATAGTAGAGAACATGTCCATTCTTTATCATCTTAACAAGTAACAAGCTTATCATACTTCTCATCAAAATGTAGTGTGCAAAGTCTGTACAAATATTACCAGGAAGATGTTACAACAATCACATACAACAGCCACATGGACATACAACAGCTGAATATGTTTAGAAACATAGAACAACTAGTAACATCTCTAGAGTACTCTCTACTCTAGAATAGAACATGTCCATTTTTTATCATATTAACAGTAGCAAGTTTATCTTACTTCTCATCCACATATAGTGTGCAAAGTCTGTACAAATATTAACAGTAAATAGTAGGTGCACCTATATCATACAACAGAATTTGAAGCGCACCTCACGCACCAGATTATCTTGCATGCAAAAAATAGGATTTTTAAAATTATTTTTAGTATATTTTATGAATTTTTTCTTCACAGGTGCAGATGAGTTTGAGCTCAGAGATGGATATTCAAGGGGAAAGAAACAGAAAAAAAGAACAAAAATGAAAGGAAAAGAAAAAAATATTTTGTGCATTAAAAAGGGAAGAGTATTAGAAAGTAGACTGTTTGTCGAGTGTTTATTGTCTCGAGCCCGGCCAACTCCCACCACAGTTTAAAAATAATGCGAAAAATATAAGTCGAGTGTTTATCCTAGGACACCAATAAAAATCCAAGGTAAGCAGGGACACGTGGCTCGGGAATTGTCGAGCCCTCTATATGCAGAGTTTTTTTTTTTTGACACCCGGCATAGAACACACATTACTGATTGTATTTTGTTCGCGAGTATTTTTTGAGACACTCAGCAAACCACATATATGATTCATTTGGTTCGAACACCACCTTACATTAATTAACCAGTGCGAAACTTACAATCGTTCGATACAAAATTCGCCACACAAGGCGGTACATCATTAATAAAAATACCATCGGATCTATTGTCAAAACTAAATTTTGCTATTAGATGAGCCACCACATTTGGCGGATCGACTAATCTTAGCCATTTGAAAGTTGTTTATCAGCTTAGATAAGCTCAGTGCTTCCTTCTTCAAATCGAGCAAGGATGACCTATCAAGGTTCTCTGTTGCAAGAGTCGCCACAACAAACGCACAGTCAGTCTCTAAAATAATAGGATTGTGGAGAGGTATACCTATGTATAGACCAGCAATGTATGCCCTTAGCTCTGCTTCCTCACACTTTGACACGATCCAATGAAGTCCCAAGAAAAGACAATGACATCCCCAGCCGCATTCCTAACCACCACACCGACACTTGCTTCTCTGATGCTCTCTACAAAGCTTGCGTCAACATTAATCTTTAAAAAACCAGTTGATGGGGGAGTCCAATCCGCCTTAGCTCCCACATTATCAGGTGCCCATCTTAATCCATCCATTGGACTTTTTCCTTTATTTTTTGAATCTACTGGAGGCATTGAGTGAGATGCGGCATAAGACGCCCAATAGTTCTTCACAAAGCTAGCAGAAGCTGCTACTGATTCCTTTCCTTTACCAAATATCAAGTCATTTCTCAAGTGCCATGCTCTCCAGAAAATGAAAATAATTTGGTCGCGCATGACAGGCCTCACTTGACTTAGAACAATAAACCAATCATACCCTGTATATCTGAAGACATTCTCCGTATGTAACTCCCAAATGTCCCTCATGGCCCTCCGCAACGCAACCGCCTTCGGACACCTAAGAAGCGCCTGAAAAGTACTTTCATCCTCCATTCCTCAAATAGTGCACATCGTAACAGAAGTTTGGTGATGCAGCACTCTATTAACCTGGACATCCAAGCTATTAGTTGCATCCCTCCACGCAAAAATGCGAATCTTCTGAGGGACATTAGCCTTCCAGATGACATCCCAGATTTTCCTCTCCCCCAACACAGCCTCACAACATTGACCCTCATCCTCTTTTTTATCCTTCAAAGTAAGCGCAAGCTTGTATGCACTTTTAACCGAGAACATCCCATTTTTTCAAAATGCCAAGCAACAAAATCACCCTCCCCATTTGATTGCATATGCAACCACAAAATCTCGTCCGCATCATATGGATAAAACAAATGCCTAACCATATTTTCATCCCACCTCCTAGGACCGCTCAACATCAAGTCTGATACCCATTTGACTCTTGTACTGTTCTTTCTGGCCGTAATTTTAAGTCCAGAAGATCTTACATATATGATTCATTAATTTTGCGCACACTGGCATTTTGTATCACTCGGGGGCAAAAAGCTCGGTACTAGTAGAATTAAACTGTTGAATAATCGGCATTGTTCTAAACTATGTACCTGCCCCTGCATAGGTACTTTATTTACAGAAAAATAGGCGATATATTGAGAAATCACAGGTACTAGATTTCGAGCCGTGATCAGAGGCGTCTGCTCTGCTCCGTTAGTTTCGTGTGGATGCTATACGGCGGGGACGATCATTATTCCAGGCGATGGCGGTGAGGAGAACGGTGGGAGATGCAAATGGGATATATGTAGCCCGTGATGATATCTGGGCTCTACTTACCAGCCTACAGACTTTAAATAGTGCGCCTAATTCGGGTCTGCTGGGCGCTGGCCAAACGACACATTCCGCTCACGTTGAAATACAAGAGCATTAATTTGCTAGTGAGTGCCCACAGCTCAGTTGACTGAGGAAAACTTGATTCTCCGTCGACGATGGCTACTATTCAATAACTATGTGCAGCCAATTTGGTCATTTGCTTGTACTAGATAGCTGCCAGTGCATTGCAACGAAATATAAATATTCTAGTGCATTAGCACATGATTAACATGACCATATTAATATGATTGCGTAAACAAATGTTTATCAAATCATGTCCCTGATTTACCTACCTAAATAAATTTTAGTATTTTATTTGGTAAGAACTTATTGCCTTACCACATAAAACATAAATTTATTTTGTGACTCAATAAAATGTGGGATGGTTAAGACGGTTTGTAAGAAAAGATGGTGGAGTTTTTTTGTTCCGCCACAAGAAACTTCCTTCGTGACTAGGATTTCCTCTAGCCTTACAGCGAAGGAGGCGCAGTGGATACTGGCCCTTGCCGGTGGGCGGGCTCCTACTCCCCGCCTCGGCAGTGCATCTGACATCATCGGAGGAAATGTGGTGGTATTTACCCGGCGGATCTTGTTGGATTCAGTCGGTGTTTGTCTTTGATGGATCTGCTTGGATCCGGTCTTCTTCATTCTTCTGTGTTCATCTGTCTACGGGTTGGATCCTTCATATCTACGTTTCTGTTCATCAGTGACACTTGATGTTCTGGCGCACTGGTTCTTTGGGGGCCTTAGAACGAAGAATTCCCACATGCCTACTATAAGATGGTTTCTCAGGCTCTAGTGAAGGAGCAACGATGACTGGGGCGCCTATTCGGCGATCTCCAGTCTTGCAGTCGTCGGTAGGTGGTTTAGGACATGGATGAAATTTCCATTCCTTCTTGTGTTTTTTGTACTGCCATGATGTTTAATGAATAGATCAGAAGTACCCCCCATCGCCGCACCGAAATAAAATAGAAAAGCCGATGAAAAAAAGATATAGGAGGAAAACATCAAAATGGAGAGAGGGGGTGTATGTAAGGATATACGAAGCTATTTGTCTTGTAGTAAATGGAACATGATGACCCACAAGTGTAGGGGGTCTATCATAGTCCTTTCGATAAGTAAGAGTGTCGAACCCAATGAGGAGCAGAAGGAAATGACAAGCGATTTTCAGTAAGGTATTCTCTGCAAGCACTGAAATTATCGGTAACAGATAGTTTTATGATAAGGTAATTTGTAACGGGTAACAAGCAATGAAAGTAAATAAGGTGCAGCAAGGTGGCCCAATCCTTTTTGTAGCAAAGGACAAGCCTGGACAAGTTCTTATATAGAGAAAAGCGCTCCTGAGGACACATGAGAATTATTGTCAAGCTAGTTTTCATCACGCTCATATGATTCGTGTTCGTTACTTTGATAATTTGATATGTGGGTGGACCTTTGCTTGGGTATTGTTCTTTCTTGTACAAGCATCCCACTTATGATTAATCCCTATTACAAGCATCCGCAACTATAAAAAAAGTATTAAGGTAAACCTAACCATAGCATGAAACATGTGGATCCAAATCAGCCCCTTACGAAGCAACGCATAAACTAGGGTTTAAGCTTATGTCACTCTAGCAACCCATCATCTACTTATTACTTCCCAATGCCTTTCTCTAGGCCCAAACAATGGTGAAGTGTCATGTAGTCGACGTTCACATAACACCACTAGAGGAGAGACAACATACATCTCATCAAAATATCGAACGAATACCAAATTCACATGACTACTAATAGCAAGACTTCTCCCATGTCCTCAGGAACAAACATAACTACTCACAAACCATATTCATGTTCATAATCAGAGGGTTATTAATATGCATTAAGGATCTGAACATATGATCTTCCTCCAAATAAACCAACTAGCATCAACTACAAGGAGTAATCAACACTACTAGCAACCCGCAGGTACCAATCCGAGGTTTTGGTACAAAGATTGGATACAAGAGATGAACTAGGGTTTGAGAGGAGATGGTGCTGGTCAAGATGTTGATGGAGATTGACCCCCTCCCGATGAGAGGATCGTTGGTGATGACGATGGCGATTATTTCCCCCTCTCGGAGGGATGTTTCCCCGGCAGAACAGCTCCGCCGGAGCCCTAGATTGGTTCCGCCAAGGTTCCGTCTCGTGGCGGCGGTGTTTCGTCCCGAAACATTGCTTATGATTTTTTCCAGGGTAAATGACTTCATATATGTAGCGACCAGACCTCAAACGGTCTGATCTCTGTGCATCAGTGTCATCCCTGGATCAGTAATGCTGACACGCACAGTACTCAAAGGATTTATAACAGAGTAGCAATCACACACTTATTACATCGAATGTCTTAAAAGAGAGCTTATTACAATACATATGGCTTAAGGCCATCTAATAACGATAACAGCGGAAGGCTTGGAAGATAAAGTGAGTCCATCAACTCCAACGACATCACTGAGTATAGAACCACGATCCTAAGGCATCTTACTCGTCGTCTGAAAAGTCTGCAACATGAATGTTGCAGCCCGAAACGGGTCAGCACATGGAATATGCTGGCAATGTAACACATAGAGAGTAATGAAAGAATAAAGCTATACTACATGCATATGTGGCTGGTGGAAAGCTCTATGGTTACAGTTTTTGCATAAAGCTAATTTTTCCCTACTTCAAAGGAATAAATTTATTTAACTATCATGGTGGTTGTTAAACATTGAGAATGTTTGACAACATTCTAAATCCCAATTAAGTAACATCATCATTAAACAAACCCAACAATATTAATTAAAAGTAACATGTTGAGATTCACATGATAATCCAAGTACTAGATACTCAAAACGTCCATAACCGGGGACACGGCTAATCATGATTAGTTTATACACTCTGTAGAGGTTTGCGTACTTTTCCCCACACGACCCGATCTCCTCCGTTGGTTTTCTCGCACTACATGCTGTTTGAGAAACGGATGACCGAGACATAGTCTTTCAGAAGCGCTAGCACCTTACGATGGGTAGACCTGTACACCTACTTTCCCCTACATCTGCTAGTCTACCACTGTAAGAGTTCGCACGACTTAGTCAACTATGCTAGAGCCCATAATAGCATGTGGCTGCACACAGAAGTTTCTAGCATGAATAATCTTATGATCCCTTTGAGCCTGGGTGGCGGTCCAAAAACAAACAGGCAATCCTGGAATACCCAGGTACCTCAATCCACCCAGATGTGTATTAAAGTTGCCACCTTAAATAATCCATTAATTAACAATCTCACATCTGTCATGGATACACTCACCCAATCCACGTCTACTAGCATAGCATGGCATAATAAGCAAACGTAGAAGTAACTCCCAAGGGTTTGATAATAAAACTGGTGATAGGTACTACCTCAACTACATCCCGGAACCCACATATTAATCAGATCCTAATCATGCAATTGTTTGAGGATTGATCTAATGCATAAAAATCGGCTAATAAAGAGGTATGATCAAAGTGTTACTTGCCTTGCTGATGATCCGTGAAACCTAGGGATTCGAAGTAGCAAGCGGCGCAATCCGGGTACTCTATCCTAAACAAACAAACAAGCATACAATAAGTACTCATCTAATGCACAGGTAAAACTCAAATAAGAGATCTAACCAGAAATTTCAACTTAAGAACTCCGGTTGGCAAAAAGAATCAAATCGAACGAAGCAACGAAAATCAAACGGCGAAAAACAAGCTTCATTTACTAATCTGGACCTAAGTCAAATTTTACAGAAGCAAAAACTTGTTTGAGTAGATTATTCGGAAATAGGGTTTCGAGACGAAACTCCAGGCGCTTGAATCGCTTGATTCCGATAAACGATCGAAAAGTTATACTAAAATGAAAATCGGATCAGAAATTGCGATCAGAAAAATCACGGAATAAATCCGAGAAAAAGAAAAACGACGAACAGATTAACAAACGAACGTTCGTTATCTGGATCTAAACGATGAACGTGTTCGTTAAAATGAACGAACGAGTGAACGCTCACTAATTAACCTAAACCGAAAAAACCGATCTAATAAAAAAAGGATCTAAAAAAACCGACGGAAAAACCGAATGGTTTTTCTAAAAAAAACGGCGGCGGCGGCGCGGTCAACCTCGGTGTGCGGGTCGATAGTGGCGGTGGTCAGCGGCGACGGCGGCGGGGTCCGGCGAGGTGGCGGCGGTCGGCGGCGACGGCGGCGCGCGGCGCGGGCGGCGGGCTAGGGTTTGGGCGGCGGCGGCGGCTTGGGCTGGGGCGGGGCCCGGGGCGCGCTATATAAAGACCCCGGCCAGGCGGAGTCCTGGCCGGTTACGGCCCAAGGTTGGTTCGGACATTTTTTTAAATAATATTCGCGTAGAAAATCAAACGAAAGAAATACTAAACAGACTCCAAAAATCCCGAAATAAATTTTCCCCGGCTTCTAAAATCAATCCGGTTTAGATGAACATTTATTGGGGGCCTGAATGAAATTTTGAAAAACGCGCATTTTTCCTAAATTCAAATAAAATAGCAATAAAATCCAAAATAAAATCTTATTTGATTTTTTTTATTAAATCCTCAATATTTCTTTATTTTGGAAAAGTCATTTTATTCCCTCTATCATAATTTATAATTTGAAATAATTGAAGATGAAAAAAATAAAATCAAATGATCCTATTTCCAAAATTTGAGAAAACTCAAATATGAAATTTACGAAATCCCCAACTCTCTCCGTGGGTCATTGAGTTGCGTAGAATTTCTAGGATCGAGGCAAAATGCAATAAATATGATATGCAATAATGATCTATTGTTACAAACCTACCCCCCTTAAGATGAATCTCGCCCTCGAGATTCGGGTTGGCTGGAAAATAGGTGAGGGTGGTCCTTCAGCAGATCTTCCTCTCTCTCCCAGGTGGCTTCATCCTCGCTGTGGTGGCTCCACTGAACTTTGCAAAACTTGATAACCTTGCTGCGAGTGACTCGGCTGGCATACTCAAGAATCTTAACTGGTTTCTCCTCATAGGTCAAATCGCTGTCCAACTGAATCGCCTCTAGCGGCACTGTATCTCTCAGCGGTATATCAGCCATCTCTCCGTGGCATTTCTTCAAGTGAGAAACGTGGAACACGTCGTGAACTCCTGGCAATCCCTCAGGCAATTCCAACTTGTAGGCAACTTCTCCCACACGCTCCAAAACTTTGTATGGTCCCACAAAACGTGGTGCTAACTTTCCCTTAACTCCAAAACGCTTAACTCCTCAAAGTGGTGATACACGAAGATAGACTCTATCTCCGACTTCGTAAACTGTCTCCTTGCATTTTGAATCTGCATAGCTTTTCTGCCTGGACTGGGCTACCTTGATCCTGTCGCGAATCAACTTCACTTTCCGTTTAGACTCCTTAATCAAATCTGGTCCAAACAACTGGCGGTCTCCAACTTCATGCCACGACAACGGGGTCCTGCACCTCCTTCCGTATAAGGCTTCGAAAGGGGCCATCTTCAAACTGGATTGATAACTGTTGTTGTAAGAGAATTCTGCATATGGCAAATTGTCGTCCCAACTAGATCCGTAATCTAGCGCACAAGCTCTCAGCATATCCTCCAAAATCTGATTGAATCTTTCGGTCTGTCCATCTATCTGCGGATGAAAAGCTGTACTGAACTCTAACCTGGTACCCAAAGTTTTGTGCAACTGATTCCAGAACTTTGAGGTAAACTGGGTTCCTCTATCTGATACAATGCTCCTCGGAAATCCATGCAGACATACGATCCTGGTCATGTATATCTTGGCCAACTTTGCACTGGTGTAAGTTGTCTTCACTGGAATGAAATGAGCTACCTTCGTCAAACGATCGACTACAACCCAAATCGGGTCATAGCCTGAACGAGTCCTGGGCAATCCCGTGATAAAATCCATGCCTAGTTTATCCCACTTCCATTCAAGTATCGGCAATGGTTGTAACAATCCTGCTGGCTTCTGATGCTCTGCCTTCACTCTCTGACATACATCACAAACTTCTACATACTCCGCAATATCCTTCTTCATTCCGATCCACCAGAAAGTGTCCTTCAAATCCAAATACATCTTGGTATTTCCTGGGTGAATCGAATACGGTGAATCATGGGCCTCCTGTAAAATCAACTTCCTGATCTCCCGGTCATTAGGCACATAAACACGGTCTTCAAACCATAAGGTATCGTGCTCATCCTCACGAAAACCTTTAGCTTTTCCTTTGCTCATCTTCTCCTTTATTTCGGCAATTTCCTTGTCGGTCTTCTGGGCTTCTCTGATCTTATCCATCAAAGTTGACTGAATCTCCAATGCTGCTACATAACCTCTCGGAACTATCTCTAAACATAGCTCATGGAGGTCCTCGGCTAACTCCTTTGGTAACTCCTCGATCATGAGTGTATTGACATGGCTCTTACGGCTCAACGCGTCGGCTACTACGTTTGCCTTTCCCGGGTGGTAATGCAACCTCATATCATAATCTTTGATGAGTTCCAACCATCTCCTTTGCCTGAGATTCAACTCCTTCTGCGTGAAAATGTACTTCAAACTCTTGTGATCCGTGTACACCTCACAATGATTTTCGATAAGAAAATGTCTCCATGTCTTCAATGCATGCACTACGGCCGCTAACTCCAAATCATGTGTAGCATAATTCAACTCATGAGGTTTAAGCTGTCGTGAAGCATACAAAACAACTCTCCCCTCCTGCATAAGCACCGCTCCAAGTCCTTGACGTGAAGCGTCGCAATACACCTCGTAATCCTTGCTCTGATCTGGCAGAATCAACACTGGCGAGGTAACCAAACGTTTCTTCAATTCTTGGAAACTGGCCTCACATTCCTCAGTCCAAATGAACTTGGTATCCTTCTTCAAAAATTCCGTCATGGGCTTTGCAATCTTTGAGAAATTCTCAATAAATCTCCGGTAGTATCCTGCCAGCCCAAGAAAACTCCGGATCTCTCCAACTGTTGTTGGGGCTTCCCAATTTGTCACGGTGACAACCTTGGTGGGGTCTACTGCTATACCTTCTCCGGATATAACATGTCCGAGGAATCCAACTTCCTTCAACCAAAATTCACGCTTGCTGAACTTGGCGTATAACTGGTGTTCTCTGAGTTTCTCCAATACCAAACGCAAATGCTCCTTGTGCTCTTCTTCGTCCTTTGAGTAAACCAAAATATCATCAATGAACACCACGACGAACTTATCCAAGAACTCCATAAACACCTTGTTCATCATGTTCATGAAATAGGCAGGTGCGTTAGTCATACCAAATGACATAACGGTATACTCGTACAGCCCATACCTGGTGGTAAAAGCCGTCTTAGGTATATCCTTCTCTCGAATCTTCAACTGATGATATCCTGATCGCAAATCGATCTTGGAAAAATACCTTTGCTCCTTGCAATCGGTTAAACAGGTCATTGATCATCGGCAGTGGGTACTTGTTCTTGATTGTTACTGCATTCAATCCTCGATAGTCAACAACCATCCTCAATGATCCATCCTTCTTCTCCACTAGAAGTACTGGTGATCCCCAAGGCGAAGAACTTGGGCGAATATAACCTTTATCCAGTAACTCTTTAATCTTCTTCTTAATTTCCTCCAAATCCTTAGCGGGCATCCGGTACGGTCTCTTAGATATTGGTCCTGTGCCTGGCAAAAGCTCAATCAAAAACTCGATGTCTCTATCCGGTGGCATGCCTGGCAAATCTTCCGGAAATACATCAGGAAAATCCTTCACCACTGGTACTTCCTCCTGCACAACTCCTGATAAGGAATTTACGTGCATCCTCTTCGGTTCATGTCTTGATACATACTTTATCTCCCTTCTGGGGTAGTAAGCAAAATCGACTTACTGGCGCAATCAATGTTCCCTCCATACATCGATAGCCAATCCATACCCAGAATCACATCCAAACCTTGAGATTCCAAAATGATTAAATTTGAGGGGGAAACATGCTTGCCTATACTCAAGACACTTGAAAACATCCTCGACTGGCCATATACTCCGCTCTTTTTGAGGTTACTAACATGGGTGTTCCTAGAAACTTGGTGGGCAGTTTATACTTATCCACAAATCCCCTTGAGATGTATGAATGCAATGCACCAGTATCAAAAAGAACGAGTGCAGTAAATGACTTAACCAAAAAATTACCTATTACCGCATCTGGTTGGGCTTCAATCTCCTCCATATTAACGTGGTTCACCTGTCCCCGGTTGAAATGGTTCGGCTTCTTCCCCGAGCTTCCATTGCCATTTCCATTCTGGCCTTCAGGACATTCATTGGCGTAATGTCCAGTCTTCTGACACTTAAAGCAAGTGACTTGACTCAAATCTCTCTTGGCTGGTGTTGAGGGGTTGGTACGGTTCTGGCCATTGCTTCCTCCATTCCCGTTACCATTCTTGGAACCATTATGGTTGTGTGAGATACCACCTCCATGGGTATGCTGGAACTGTCCTCCCGATTTCGGGGTAAAACGTGGCTTCTGCTGAGCTCCAGAATTGTACTTCCCTTGTCCATACTTCCTCTTGTGGTTCTCGATCTACTGTTGCTTCCCTTCAATCATGAGAGCTCTATCTACCAACTCCTGGTAGTTATTGAAACTTGCTACCATCAACTGCATACTCAGCTCGTCATTCAGTCCTTCCAGAAACTTCTCTTGCTTAGCTGCATCCGTAGCAACGTCATCTGGGGCATAACGTGCTAACTTACTAAAGTCATCCACATACTGGCCAACTGTACGTCCTCCCTGGCGTAAGTTGTGAAACTCACGCTTCTTCATGGCCATAGCTCCTACTGAAACATGGGCGGTACGGAAAGCCTGCTGAAACTGATCCCATGTGACAGTGTCTACTGGATAGGTGGCTGTGAAATTCTCCCACCATGATGTTGCGGGTCCCTCAAGCTGATGTGCGGCAAATCAAACCTTCTCTGCATCTGTGCATCCTGCAGTGGTCAACTCCCTGGCTGTCTTGCGAAGCCAATCATCTGCAACAATCGGCTCGGTGCTACTGGAGAACACCGGCGGATTCAGCCTAAGAAAACGGGTTAAGTGATCAATAGGTGGTGGTGGTGGTGGGTTGTTGTTGTTGTTCCCCTGATTCTGATTCTGGACTAGTATCTGCATCAAGGCATTCTGCTGCTGGATCAACCGGGTGAGCTCCGGTGGGAACGCAAATCCATTGTCACGTCTCGGAGGCATCTGAGGGTTTAGAAAAGATGAGAATACAGAATAGAATGAGGTCTAGAGGGAAAACACTACCCATATGCACATGAGACAAATTGCAATCAAAACACTTCATTCAAACAAGCAAGGGCATACAACGGTCTATCTATCGTTACAAAAGTGCTCGAACTATACTAGATACATGGAGGGAAAATACTACTACTGTTATGGTGGTCTACTAGAAAAACTGCTCCGATGAAGACTCCATGATATCTGCTCTAGCTTCGTCAACATAGTCATCATCACTATCGTCCGGGTCCGATTCGGTGTCATTGATGATGATGTAGTTCTCTGGACAAGTGCAATCTTCGTCTTCTCCAGTTGCGGGAAATCCCATAAACACTCTTAGCTTCTTCTTCAGATCATCATTCTTCTCTACTAGCGTTGCTATTTCCTCCTCATATCCATCGCGTGTAGACTTGAGTTCTTCCTCCAGTTCCGTGATCTTGGTCATGGCCTTCTTCAGATCCATCATGCCTGCGCACATCTGGTTCTCCTGGCATCGAATGTGCTGGTTTAACTCCTGGATGAAAGCTGCAATTGATCTGTCCTTCCTGGTGCTGATCATCTCCCATTGCTCATCTTGGCGCCCACAAATCTAGTAGATAGTATTCTTAAGCTCCTTGTGGTAAACTTCTCCAATATGTCCCATGGTGATGTGGGCTGCCATGCTCTTTCCTAAACTCCAGGTTGGTGCATCAAAGGAAAACTCTATGGGCTCAGTGACGGGCATGAACGTCCTTCCTGGAACTTGAACTAGGATCATCCAGCGCTCCTCTTTAGGTAAAGTGGTGTTGTAGGTCCCGGTGAAGCTTGGTACTCCGATGTTCAGGTATCTAGTGACTTCCTTCAGGTGTCGTCCAAAGGGTGTATCTTCATCCAGTTGAGTGAACTTGTTCCTTGCATCCACCATCCTAAAAGAGTAGAAAAGATGAGGAGTCAGAAATGAGAAGAGAGAGTAGTGATCTACGGCTTTAGCTTAGTGGCCGTGTCCTACAGTCAGCGTGTGCTCTGATACCATCTTGTAGCGACCAGACCTCAAACGGTCTGATCTCTGTGCATCAGTGTCATCCCTGGATCAGTAATGCTGACACACACAGTACTCAAAGGATTTATAACAGAGTAGCAATCACACACTTATTACATCGAATATCTCAAAAGAGAGCTTATTACAATAAATATGGCTTAAGGCCATCTAATAACGATAACAACGGAAGGCTTGGAAGATAAAGTGAGTCCATCAACTCCAACGGCATCACTGAGTATAGAACCACGATCCTAAGGCATCTTACTCGTCGTCTGAAAAGTCTGCAACATGAACGTTGCAGCCCGAAATGGGTCAGCACATGGAATATGCTGGCAATGTAACACATAGAGAGTAATGAAAGAATAAAGCTATACTACATGCATATGTGGCTGGTGGAAAGCTCTATGGTTACAGTTTTTGCATAAAGCCAATTTTTCCCTACTGCAAAGGAATACATTTATTTAACTATCATGGTGGTTGTTAAATATTGAGAATGGTTGACAGCATTCTCAATCCCAATTAAGTAACATCATCATTAAACAAACCCAACAATATTAATTAAAAGTAACATGTTGAGATTCACATGATAATCCAAGTACTAGATACTCAAAACGTCCATAACCGGGGACATGGCTAATCATGATTAGTTTATACACTCTGTAGAGGTTTGCGTACTTTTCCCCACACGGCCCGATCTCCTCCGTTGGTTTTCTCGCACTACATGCTGTTTGAGAAACGGATGACCGAGACATAGTCTTTCAGAAGCGCTAGCACCTTACGATGGGTAGACCTGTACACCTACTTTCCCCTACATCTGCTAGTCTACCACTGTAAGAGTTCGCACGACTTAGTCAACTATGCTAGAGCCCATAATAGCATGTGGCTGCACACAGAAGTTTCTAGCATGAATAATCTTATGATCCCTTTGAGCCTGGGTGGCGGTCCAAAAACAAACAGGCAATCCTGGAATACCCAGGTACCTCAATCCACCCAGATGTGTATTAAAGTTGCCACCTTAAATAATCCATTAATTAACAATCTCACATCTGTCATGGATACACTCACCCAATCCACGTCTACTAGCATAGCATGGCATAATAAGCAAACGTAGAAGTAACTCCCAAGGGTTTGATAATAAAACTGGTGATAGGTACTACCTCAACTACATCCCAGAACCCACATATTAATTAGATCCTAATCATGCAATTGTTTGAGGATTGATCTAATGCATAAAAACCGGCTAATAAAGAGGTATGATCAAAGTGTTACTTGCCTTGCTGATGATCCGTGAAACCTAGGGATTCGAAGTAGCAAGCGGCGCAATCCGGGTACTCTATCCTAAACAAACAAACAAGCATACAATAAGTACTCATCTAATGCACAGGTAAAGCTCAAATAAGAGATCTAACCAGAAATTTCAACTTAAGAACTCCGGTTGGCAAAAAGAATCAAATCGAACGAAGCAACGAAAATCAAACGGCGAAAAACAAGCTTCATTTACTAATCTGGACCTAAGTCAAATTTTACAGAAGGAAAAACTTGTTTGAGTAGATTATTCGGAAAGAGGGTTTCGAGACGAAACTCCAGGCGCTTGAATCGCTTGATTCCGATAAACGAGCGAAAAGTTATACTAAAATGAAAATCGGATCAGAAATTGCGATCAGAAAAATCACGGAATATATCCGAGAAAAAGAAAAACGACGAACAGATTAACAAACGAACGTTCGTTATCTGGATCTAAACGATGAACGTGTTCGTTAAAATGAACGAACGAGTGAACGCTCACTAATTAACCTAAACCGAAAAAACCGATCTAATAAAAAAAGGATCTAAAAAAACCGACGGAAAAACCGAATGGTTTTTCTAAAAAAAACGGCGGCGGCGGCGCGGTCAACCTCGGTGTGCGGGTCGGCGGCGGCGGCGGCTCCGGCGAGGGTGGCGGTGGTCGGCGGTGACGGCGGCGGCGGCGGCTGGGGCGGGCTTGGGTTTGGGCGGCGGCGGCGGCTTGGGCTGGGGCGGGGCCCGGGGCGCGCTATATAAAGACCCCGGCCAGGCGGAGTCCTGGCCGATTAGGGCCCAAGGTCTGTTCGGACTTTTTTTAATTAATATTCGCACAGAAAATCAAACGAAAGAAATACTAAACGGACTCCAAAAATCACGAAATAAATTTTCCCCGGCTTTTAAAATCAAGCCGGTTTAGATGAACATTTATTTGGGGCCTAAATGCAATTTTGAAAAACGCGCATTTTTCCTAAATTCAAATAAAATAGCAATAAAATCCAAAATAAAGTCTTATTTGATTTTATTATTAAATACTAAATATTTCTTTATTTTGGGAAAGTCATTTTACTCCCTCTCTCATAATTTATAATTTGAAATAATTGAAGATAAAATAAATAAAATCAAATGATCCTATTTAATATGAAATTTATGAAATCCCCAACTCTCTCCATGGGTCATTGAGTTGCGTAGAATTTCTAGGATCGAGGCAAAATGCAATAAATATGATATGCAATAATGATCTATTGTATAACATTCCAAATTGAAAATTTGGGATGTTACAATATAGCAGAAGATGGTCACCGGAAGGCTGCCAGGGGGCCCACGAGGCAGGGGCGCGCCCAGGGGGTGGGGCGCGCCCCCACCCTCGTGGACGCTGGGTGGCCGCCCTCTGGTATTTCTTCTGCACAATATTTTTTATTTAATCCAAAAATGACTTTTGTGGAGTTTCAGGACTTTTGGAGTTGTGCAGAATAGGTCTCTAATTCTTGTAAACCTTGTAAAATAAGAGAGAATAGGCATAAGTATTATGACATAACGTGTAATAACAGCCCAAAATGCAATAAATATCAATATAAAAGCATGATGCAAAATGGACGTATCAACTCCCCCAAGCTTAGACCTCGCTTGTCCTCAAGCGGAAGCCGATATCGAAAAATATGTCCACATGTTTATAGATAGAGGTGTCGATAAAATAAAGTACGGACATGAGAGCATCATGATTATTCTTATAACAGCAACATATATATATATATATATATATTTTGTCATATGATTTCTTATGCTCAAGTAATAATCTATCCACAATGTCAAGTATGAATCAAAAACTTCATTGAAAACTAACAAACTATGACCTTGGTCATTGAAGAAATTGCAATTTATCATAACATTGGAAAGAGTCAATGTAAGAGCTTTTCAGCAAGTCCACATACTCAACTATCATTTACTCTTTTACAATTGCTAACACTCATGCAATACTTATGGTTATGGAGTTTTAATCGGACACAGAGAAAGATAGGGGCTTATAGTGTTGCCTCCCAACCTTTTACCTCAAGGGTAATGTCAACAATAATAGTTCATGCTAACTTACATCCAATTAGATATATATATATCTGGATCTTTCCAACACGAGGTGCTTGCCAAAGGATAAAATGTAAAAAGGAAAGGTGAAGATCACCATGACTCTTGCATAATGCATAAGACAAAAGTAAAAGATAGGCCCTTCGCAGAGGGAAGCAGAGGTTGTCATGTGCTTTTATGGTTGGATGCACGAAATCTTAATGCAAAAGAACGTCACTTTATATTGCCACTTGTGATACAGACCTTTATTATGCAGCCCGTATCTTTTATTACTTCCATATCACAAGATCGTATAAAGCTTATTTTCTCCACACTAATAAGTCATACATATTTAGAGAGCAATTTTTATTGCATGCAACATGACAACTTACTTGAAGGATCTTACTCAATCCATAGGTAGATATGGTGGACTCCCATGGCAAAACTGGGTTTAAGGATGTTTGGAAGCACAAGTAGTATCTCTACTTGGTGCAAGGAATTTGTTTAGCATGAGAGGAAAAGACAAGCTCAACATGTTGGATGATCCATGACAATATACTTTATTTTGAATATAAGAAAACATAACCCATTACGTTGTCTTCCTTGTCCAACGTCCACTCTTTAGCATGTCATATTTTAATGAGTGCTCACAATCATAAAATATGTCCAAGATAATATATTTATATGCGAGAACCTCTCTTTCTTTATTACTTCCTATTAATTGCAACGATGACCAAAATTATGTTTGCCAACCCTCAACAACTTTTAATCATCATACTCTTTATATGTGAAGTCATTACTCTCCATAAGATCAATATGATCTCTTTATTTCTTTTTATTCTTTCTTTTATTCCCTCAAGATCATAGCAAGATAGCAAAGCCCTTGACTCAATACTAATCTTTATTATATATAGCTCACGGACACGATTACATAGAGGGATCATAAGGCAAAGCTCAAAACTAAATCATACTAAAACTTTAGTCTACTAGATCAAGATATCACCAAAAGGATCGAACTAAGAAAAAAGGTAAAGATAGGAGTGTGATGGTGATACAGTACCGGGCACCTCACCGAAGCTTGGCTGCTGCCAAGGGGAATGCCCATACTCATGTGTTTAGTTCTTCGGAGGTGGTGATGATGGAGTTGTTGATGATGTAGGCTTGTCGTCCGTCTTCCAAGGCATAGGCTCACCATCATAGAAGGATGATCGAGTCTCCGGGATCCTCAGATCTGCAGCCAAACTCATCCTCTTGAATCTATATTCATACTCACAGTTTTGGTTTTGCAGGTCATAGATTTGGGCTTGGAGGTGCTCGGTTTTCTCATGAAGCTTGAAGATGGTCTCCCCAATGTTCTTGGCATCTAGCTTGTGGTTGTCAGTGAACTCCACGATCATCATCTGGTTGGCGTTGAGTCCACGTTCCACCATCCCTTGGTACTTGAAAACTTGTTGTTCCATTGCTTTGAGTCTTGTCTCCACGCTTCCGGTCCTCCTAGGTCCCTCAACATCGCGGATGTGCAGCACCCCCTCATGCATCTCAATGGTTTGAGGGTGATGCAACACCTCCGTGAGGTAGGGGTTGATGACCTTCTCGAAAAACTTGTCCTTGGGGGCGCTTGGAGACGTCATGGTAATCTAGATCTGCCAGAAAAATAGCTCGAAACAAAGACAGAGGATATTTGCGTGATACGGTGGTCAAAACCTTCGGGATATTATATAATGAATTTTTACCGACCAAAAGAAGTATCGTGCAAGAAAACGGAGTCCGGAGAGCACACGAGGTGCCCACGAGGCAGGGGGCGCGCCCTCCACCCTCGTGGACGCCTCGTGTCCTTCCCGGACTACTTATTATTTTCCTATTTTCTTAAATATTCCAAAACGGACAAAACTTGCTATTAGAACTGTTTTGGAGTCGGTTTACTTACCGCACCACATACCTATTCCTTTTCAGAGTCTGAAACATTCTGGAAAGTGTCCCTTATGTATTCCTCCGGGGTTACAGTTTCAACAACATTAGTTTCAACATTTATGGGATTACCTGAGATATAATGTTTGATTCTTTGACCGTTCACCACCTTCGGATTTGTGCCTTTGAAGTTGTTGATTTTCATGGCACCAGAACGATAGACTTCCTCGATAACGTAAGGGCCTTCCCATTTAGAGAGAAGTTTTCCTGCAAAAAATCTTAAACGAGAGTTGTATAGCAACACATAATCACCTACATTAAACTCACGCTTTTGTATCCTTTTGTCATGCAATCTTTTAACTTTTTCTTTAAAGAGTTTGGCATTCTCATAGGTTTGGGTTCTCCATTCATCAAGTGAGCTAATGTCAAATAACCTCTTCTCGCCGGCAAGTTTGAAATCATAATTGAGCTCTTTAATGGCCCAATATGCCTTATGTTCTAGTTCAAGAGGTAAGTGACATGCTTTTCCATAAACCATTTTATATGGAGACATACCCATAGGATTCTTATATGCAGTTTGATAGGCCCATAATGCATCATCAAGTTTCTTGTACCAATTCTTTCTAGATATATTAAAAGTCTTTTGCAAAATTAATTTGAGCTCTCTATTACTCAATTCTACTTGATCACTAGACTATGGGTGATATGGAGATGCAATTCTATGATTAACATCATACTTAGCAAGCATGTTACGAAAAGCACCATGAATAAAATGTGAACCACCATCAGTCATTAGGTATCTAGGGACTCCAAACCTTGGAAAAATAACTTCTTTAAGCATCTTAATAGAGGTGTTATGATCAGCACTACTAGTTGGAATAGCTTCTACCCACTTAGTAACGTAATCAACAGCAACTAAAATATGTGTATACCCATTAGAGGAAGGAAAAGGTCCCATATAATCAAAGCCCCAAACATCAAATGGTTCAATAACAAGAGAATAATTCATAGGCATTTCTTGACGTCTACTAATATTACCAATTCTTTGACATTCATCACAAGACAAGACAAACTTACGGGCATCTTTGAAAAGAGTAGGCCAATAAAAACCGGATTGCAATACCTTATGTGCAGTTCTATCTCCAGCGTGGTGTCCTCCATATGCCTCAGAGTGACACTTGCGTAGGATCTGTTCCTGTTCATGCTCAGGTACACAACGTCTGATAACAACATCTACTCCTTCTTTATAAAGGTGTGGGTCATCCCAGAAGTAATGTCTTAAATCATAGAAAACCTTTTTCTTTTGCTGGTATGTGAAACTAGGTGGTATAAATTTAGCAACAATGTAATTAGCATAATCAACATACCATGGAGCAGTACGAGAAGCATTTATGACAGCTAATTGTTCATCAGGAAAACTACCATCAATAGGTAGTGGGTCATCAAGAACATTCTCTAACCTAGACAAGTTGTGTGCAACGGGGTTCTTAGCTCCCTTTCTATCAATAATATGCAAATCAAATTCTTGTAGCAAGAGAACCTATCTAATAAGTCTAGGTTTAGCATCTTTCTTTTCCATAAGATATTTAATAACAACATGAGCAGTGTGAACAGTTACTTTAGAATCAACAATATAAGGTCTGAACTTATCACAAGCAAATACAACTGCTAAAAATTCTTTTTCACTAGTAGCATAATTTCTCTGGGCACTGTCTAGAGTTTTACTAGCATATTGAATAACATTTAGTTTCTTATCAACTCTTTCTCCTAGAATAGCACCTACAACATAATCACTAGCATCACACATAATTTCAAAAGGTAAATTCCAATCAGGTGGCTGAACAATAGGTGCTGAAAATAAAGCTTTCTTAAGTATTTCAAACGCTTCTACACAATCATCATCGAAGACAAAAGGAATATCTTTTTGTAAGAGATTAGTCAGAGGCCTGGAAATTTTAGAGAAGTCCTTAATGAACCTCCTATAAAAACCGGCATGATCAAGGAAAATTCTTATACCTTTAATGTCCTTGGGACACGACATCTTTTTAATAGCATCAAATTTAGCTTTATCAACTTCAATACCTATTTCAGAAATTTTATGCCCCAAGACAATGCCTTCATTAACCATAAAGTGGCACTTTTCCCAATTCAAGACAAGACTAGTATCTTCGCATCTCTGCAAAACTCGATCAAGGTTGCTCAAGCAATCATCAAAAGAAGATCTATAAATGGAGAAATCATCCATGAAAACCTCACAAATCTTTTCACAAAAGTCAGAGAATATTGCCATCATGCATCTTTGAAAGGTAGCAAGTGCATTACATAAACCAAAAGGCATACATCTATAAGCAAAAGTACCGAAAGGGAAAGTAAAAGTGGTCTTTTTCCTGATCCTCTGCTGACACATGTATTTGAGAGAAACCAGAGTAACCATCTAGAAAGCAAAAATGTGTATATTTAGATAATCTTTCTAGCATTTGATCAATAAAAGGTAAAGGGTAATGATCCTTTTTAGTAGCTTTATTTAATTTGCAGAAATCAATTACCATCCTATAACCTATAACAAATCTTTGCAGGATCAATTCATCTTTATCATTAGGAACTACAGTAATACCTCCCTTCTAAGGGACACAATGGACATGACTTACCCACTAACTATCAGCAATGGGATAAATTATACCTGCCTCAAGGAGCTTTAGTATTTCCTTTCTTACCACTTCTTTCATCTTAGGATTTAACCATCGTTGGTGATCAATAACTGGTTTGGCGTCTTTCTCCAATTTTATTTTGTGTTGGCATAGAGTGGGACTAATGCCCTTAAGATCATCAAGAGTATATCCAATAGCAGCACGGTGCTTCTTCAGAGTTTTTAACAATCTCTCCTCTTCCTGCTCTGAAAGGTTAGCACTAATAATAACAATATATATCTTATTTTCATCAAGATAAGCATATTTAAGAGTATCAGGTAATGGTTTAAGCTCAAACACGGGATCACCCTTGGGTGTTGGAGGATCCCCTAGGATTTCAACATGCAAGTTGTGTTTGAAAATAGGTCCTTGTTTAAATAATACTTCATCTATCTTCCTTCTTTCATTCATAAACATACCATTTTCATGGTCTAGCAAATATTGTTCTAAAGGATCATTAGGAGGCACAACAATAGAAGCAAGACCAATAATTTCATCCTTACTAGGTAATTCTTTATCATGGGGTTGTCTACGAAATTTAGCAAAATTAAACTCATGAGACATATCCCCCAAACAAATAGTAACAACATCCTTTTTGCAGGCTATCTTAGCATTAACAGTATTCAAGAAGGGTCTACCAAATATAATGGGACAAAAATCATCTTGTGGGGAACCAAGAACAAGAAAATCAGGAGGATATTTAACTTTCCCACACAAGACTTCAACATCTCTAACAATCCCAATCGGTGAAATAGTATCTCTATTGGCAAGCTTAATGGTAACATCTATTTCTTCTATCTCAGCAGGTGCAATATCATGCATAATTTCTTTGTATAAGGAATGAGGTATTGCACTAGCACTAGCACCCATATCACATAAGCCATGATATAAATGATCTCCTATTTTAATAGAAATAACAGGCATGCCTACAACAGGTCTATGTTTATTCTTAGCATCAGGTCTAGCAATTCTAGCAGCTTCATCACAGATGTAAATGACATGCCCATCAGTATTATCAGCGAAGAGATCTTTAACCATAGCAATTCTAGGTTCAACTTTAATTTGCTCAGGTGGTGTAGGTGTTTTAGTATTACTCTTACGAACCACAGTTGAAGCTTTAGCATGATCCTTTATCCTAACAGGGAAAGGTGGTTTCTCAATATAGGTAGTAGGAACAATAGGATCATTATAAGTGATAGTCTTTTCTTCAACATTAATAGGTGCAACTACTTTACTTTAGTGGAAGGATTATTTTTAAACCACTTCTCCTTAGGGGGGTCAACAGGAGTAGCAAATGATTCACAGAAAGAAGCTACTATCTCAGAGTCAAGTCCATCTTCAGAGTTGTGTTTAATTCTTTCCAATAAATCCCATTTGAATGCAATAGACTTCATCATAAAAGACGCAGCATAAGAAGTATCGAGCATGGAGCGATTGTTGAGAGAAAGCCGAGCATAAATTTTTTGAATAATCATTTCTCTTGAGAGCTCATGATTGGGGCATGAATATAACATTGACTTAAGCCTCCCCAAGCTTGAGAGATTCTTTCTCCTTCGCAAGTCCAAAAAATATATATATAATTACGATCACGATGAACAAGATGCATAGGATAAAACTTCTGATGAAATTCCAATTTCAATCATTTGTAGTTCCATGATCCCATATCATCACATAGCCTAAACCATGTCAATGCCTCTCCCTTCAAAGATAACGGGAAGACCTTCTTCTTGACAACATCATCGGGCATACCTGCAAGCTTAAATAATCCACAAACTTCATCCACATAGATTAGGTGCAAATCGGGATGCAATGTTCCATCTCCTGTAAAAGGATTAGCTAGCAGTTTCTCTATCATACCCGAAGGAATTTCAAAGTAAACATTTTCAGTAGGTTCAGTAGGTTGAGGAGCAACTCTTTGCTCTACTGGTCGGGGTGAAGATACCCCGAACAAGCCCCTCAAAGTATTATGTTCCATAGTAACAAGTGACAGTAAATTTCAGCACACTATATAAATTTTTCCTTACCAAGTTCCACTTACCAAAGGCGCTTCACTCCCCGTCAACGGTGCCAGAAAAGATTCTTGATGACTCACAAGTGTAGGGGATCTATCGTAGCCTCTCGATAAGTAAGAGTGTCAAACCCAACGAGGAGCAGAAGGAAATGACAAGCGGTTTTCAGTAAGGTATTCTCTACAAGCACTGAAATTATCGGTAACAGATAGTTTTATGGTAAGGTAATTTGTAACGGGTAACAAGCAATGAAAGTAAATAAGGTGCAGCAAGGTGGCCCTATCCTTTTTGTAGCAGAGGACAAGCCTGGACAAGTTCTTATATAGAGAAAAGCGCTCCCGAGGACACATGGGAATTATCGTCAAGCTAGTTTTCATCATGTTCATATGATTCGTGTTCGTTACTTTGATAATTTGATATGTGGGTGGACCGGTGCTTGGGTACTGTCCTTTATTGGACAAGCATCCCACTTATGATTAACCCCTATTGCAAGCATCCGCAACTACAAAAGAAGTATTAAGGTAAACCCGACCATAGCATGAAACATGTGGATCCAAATCAGCCCCTTACGAAGCAACACATAAACTAGGGTTTAAGCTTGTGTCACTCTAGCAACCCATCATCTACTTATTACTTCCCAATGCCTTCCTCTATGCTCAAACAATAGTGAAGTGTCATGTAGTCGACGTTCACATAACACCACTAGACACTACTAGGAAAAGGGCTATAGATAGAATTGACACTAATGGCGCACCAGGGAAGTAGTGCGCCACTACTATATACTAATGGCGCACCAGTTGGTGATGCGCCATTAGTGTGGAAGACACTAATGGCGCACCACACAAAAGGTGCGCCACTAGTTATAATTTTTTTTCATTTTTACATACATACTAATGGCACATCAGACCGAAGTGCGCCATTACTAGTTCTAACTAGTAATGGCGCACCAGACAAGGAGTGCGCTAGTACTGAATTTTTTTATTCTTTTTTTTTTGCAAAACTACTAATGGCGCACCGAATAACAGTGCGCCATTACTAGTTTAAACTAGTAATGGCGCACTACTACGCGGTGCGCCATTAGTATATATATATATTTTGCACTACTACACGACTATCTCGGTTACGGATATCTCGCGGGGCAGGTAGTCCACGGATTTTCTGGATGCGTAAGGTGCATGGATGACACAACGTATCGCTAGCTAGATAGAGATCCCGGGTCTTCGAAAACCGTGTTCATGGGACATTGACGTCCCCCTCGCCGCCGATGATCAACCGCACCCTCCCCCGTTCCCCCGCCGCCGACGATCAACCGCACCCTCCCCCGCTCCACCGGCCGCCGCCGCCGACCCCCGGCCCGCACCCTCCCCCACTCCTCCGTCGCCGATGACCCACCGCACCCTCCACTCCACCTTTTTCATATTCATAAATATTTTCAAATAACAAATTTGAACATATTTTTTAAAAAAATTATTACTGTTTTTATAAAAAAAATATTACTGTTATGATTTAAACAATGAACATATTTAAACACAAATAAATATCAAACAACATTTTATAAAATCGAGAAATGATCCGGTCCCCCACTCCACCGTCGCCGATGACCCACCGCACCCTCCCCCGCTCCACTGGCCGCCGCCGCCGACCCCCGGCCCGCACCCTCCCCCACTTCACCGTCGCCGATCAACCGCACCCTCCCCCGCTCCACCGGCCGCCGCCGCCGACCCCCGGCCCGCACCCTCCCCCACTCCACCGTCGCCGATGACCCACAGCACCCTCCACTCCACCTTTTTCATATTCATAAATATTTTCAAATAACAAATTTGAACATATTTTTAAAAAAAATTATTACTGTTTTTATAAAAAAATATTACTGTTATGATTTAAACAAGTTTGAACATATTTAAACACAAATAAATATCAAACAGCATTTTAAATGCATAAAAATAAAAATTGGGGAGCCTGGGAATCAAACCCAAGACCTCCTAGTGTGTGTGCTGCGTGCTGACCAGTCGGGCTAGTGAGCGGGTTCTGATGTAGATGTTGGGTTAGGTGGAATATAACCTGAGGGCTCGAACTGTAATAAAAAAACATTCTAATGGCGCACCGCCGCTGGGTGCGCCATTAGTAAGCTTCCCCCCTACTCCACCTATTCCCCTCCCTCCCTTCCTCCCCAACCGTACGCCGCCGCCGCGCCTGCACGCCCCATCCGTCCCCTCCGTCTCCTGCCGCCGACGCCCCGACCCCCGCCGGAATCCACCCCCGCCGCCCCCGCGCCCCCGCGCCCCCCACCACTGCAGCTCCCCCATGCCACCGCCCCCGCGCCCCCACGCCCCCCACCACTGCAGCTCCCCCGTGCCGCCGCCTCCACGCCCCGGCGCCCCGAGCCGGAGGAGGAGGACCAGGAGGAGGACGAGGAGGAGGAGGAGACGACGACCGCCTCTACCTCAGCTCAGCTCTGCTGCGGCGTGGTCTTGTGCCGGCCCCGAGCCCTAGGGATCCGGCACGACCGCGGCTTCCTCCGGGTCCAAGGCGGCCGGCCGGCGCCGTGTACGCCCTCGACTGCAGGTGAGCCCCTCGATCCCCTCCACTTCCTTCTTCTTCTTCTTCCTCTTGCCCTCAACCTATGCTCTGAGTCTCGACCGCTGTGCAGGGCCCGTCCATCTCCGGCGAGCCCACCACACCGTTTGACGGGAAGCACCACCGTCGTCACCGAGCCACTCCACCGGCAGCCACCATCCTCGCGCGCTTCCTCCTCGAGCAGGCCTCCCCGCAAGCGTCACCGAGCATTAAGCCGCGGGTGTGCCCCCTCCACACGCCCCTGAAGCAGCAAACCCTCGGCCCTCCTCTCCAGCGAGCAGATCTGCATCCTCAACATCTTTTCCCTGGACATACCTGCCTCTTGTAATTCAAGTGACAGCCTGACAGGTGACATTTTGTTGCAATTTCTATGTTTTTTTGTTCTGAATGTGCAGCTACTCAATGTGTAGAAGTGGTACAGGCCTGTAGTTAGAAAAAATCATCAATTTTTAAATGCTTTGATCTAATAACAACGAAAAAACCATGAGCCAGTCACGTTTGAAGGTTCTTTGGTTACTAGCAACTAGCATTGCTAGATGAGTTCTTCTGCTATCTTGTGATAATTGTAGTAGATTATAGCTTGCTTTAGTTTCTCATCATAAGTTAACTTGATCATAATTAGTTTACCGAATTGTTTAACAAAAAGGAGATCCAGCATGCACAGTGTCCTTCACTATATACTAATCTTTGTATGCCCAGGCACATTGATGCATCAGCCCTGTAAGAAGCATCAGGGAAACAGAGGTTGGTTGTGGCAATTGTCACATTAGCCTTGCGCTCTCCGACCAAATGTAAGATATGCAACAAATAACGGATAAATACCTAACAGTTTTCTAGAGCTAGCGAAGAGATTAAAATCTCTATGAGATATTCATAGCCATGAAGCCCAGTAGCCTGTAGTTCACTAAACTTATAGCCCAAGATCCAATTTACATGCTATACTCTTCAGCAACATTGCTTGCTAGAACTACTGTCACATGTGCACTTGGCAGGTATCACATGTTTTAGAGCAGTATCTGCTACTACAACCTGAGGGTTTTCTTAGCTAAATTAGGCTATATTCGTTTTGTGTCAGCTCCTTGCTGTCCATGTTAACTTCTTTTCATGGTACCCATAGATTTGACTTTCAGTGTTGGTGATTCTGCAGTTGCTGTAGACTACTATAGTGATGAGTGTCTAGCTTTTGTAATCTACACTTCTTGCATAAGGATTTGCATGTGCCTTTGTACCATGAGTAATTTTGGGACTTGGGAATTGGTTCTTTCTTACTATAGTCTTGCTGCTATAGTATGGCTCTGTTCTTGGTGGAGGTTTCATTACTTGTTTTGTGTGGCTTAGGTTATATTTCAGTGGAATTTGTGTGATATGTTTGGCTGGACTATGCTCTTTTCACAGTTATAGTGTTGTCACTTTACAGCTTGCATGCTTGCCATACCAGACCATCAGTGTTCCGCTGTTATGATAAACTGTTCAATTCTTTGTATGGTTCTGTCTTTTTTCTATGATGGCAAGGGACACTGGTTGCTTATGCACTGAGTTGGGTTTTATGCGTCAAACAATCCATTTTGACAAGGCTCATTGATGGGTACTTTTTTTATTGGGTGCATTTATTTATATTATATCATATTGCTTCTATATCTGATCCACCATTGCTTGTACTAGTTTGTCAAGAATACATGTCTGTATAGCACAGAGAGCACCACAAGTTAAACACCTCAATCTATTAGTATTTGTCTGCATTTTCTCACATTCTTCTTGTATCTGATCCAGTATTGCTTGTAGTGGTTTGTCCAAAATGTTGAATGATACTGCCTGGAGATGCATATATTGTTTCACCTCTTCAAAGGCCAACGTATTTTCCATGTTGTGATGGAGGCCTTTTTTTTAACATTGGGCTTTGCCACCCGTTGTTTGTCTTGTAAATATTGGACAGAGATTTAAGCAAGTAGCACATTGCCTTGTCCACCTGGGATAATGATTTTGCAGGTACCCCAAGAGGCCCTTGAGTTTGCCGGAATGTCGATTAACTTCCGTTCCGGAAAATTCGGGTACTCCATATGTCCTATTTTTAGCAAAGGTCATGCTGAAATTTTCCGTGAATTTTAGCATGACTTTGCTAAAAATAGGACATATGGGGTACTTGCGACTAATGCCTGTTATCATGCATGTTTTATGATCTGTTGTAAGGGTACTAATTGGTCTCTTCTGCTGCTTATCAGAGATGGCGGGAAGTAGCCACCGCCGCTCTGCGACACCGCAGTACAAGTTGGATGCTTCCGAGTTCTTCACTATCATACTTGAGACTTCAGTATCATCCATGACGCAGGTATATAAAACGAGAGATCTCCCCTTCACCCATCTCATTATGATATCTGTTGTTTGCTACATCACTCATTGTCCCAAACTGCAGAGGCTGCCTGACAGTTTTATGAACATGCTGATGGGTGAAGATCCGCCAAATAATGTGAAGCTGCGACAGGCCGGCAGCGGGTTTCGCAGGCAGTGGGATGTGGAGTTGGTGATCAAGGAGGGCCACATGTACTTGTCTCATGGGTGGGAGAAGTTCTACCGTGCCTACGACCTGCGGCTGGGGTACTTCCTTCTCTTCAGGTACGACAACGACACTACCATGCTCATCGTGAAGGTGTTCAACATGACTATGTGTCGCATGCACTACGCTGACGATGATGATGCCGGTACGTTCTGCCTCTTCTTATTCCTCTACATTTGGCTTTGTCTCACATCGATTGTTAATGGTCATTGTTGCATTTTGGACAGGTAATGGGAGCAGCAGCAGTGACACTGGCTACAGCCAAAGCAGCAGCGACTATGGCTGTAGCGAAAGCAGCAGCGATTCTGGCAGCAGCATAGACAACAAGAAGGATGATCCGGAATGGAGTGCGGGAGAAGAGGAGCAGAGTTGGGATGAGGAGCTGCAGGATGACGATGGGCATCAGGCTGAGGATGACCTAGCGCTGGTGGTGGCTGACCAAGGGCAAGAGATGGTGGTGGCTGACCATGGGCAAGAGATGGTGGTGGCTGACCATGGGCAAGAGATGGAGGTGGCTCAGGATGACCTAGCGATGGTCGTGCCTGAAGGTGGCCTCGCGATGGTGGTGGTGCCTGACAATGACCACGCACCGGTGGTGGCGCCGGCGATCCCACAGTTGGGCGACATGACCACGCCAATTGTGGTAGAAGACTACATCCCACTGCCTCCACTGCCTCCACCGCCTCGCCGCTCTTGGCGTATCAGGCTGAGGAAGGAAAAGGAGAAGGAGAAGAACAATGCATGAGAACTGAACTTTGTCAGGTATGTCAGATCTCCAAAATGATATATATATATACTTAGTTACCCATGTTATCTCTAATATGCTTAGTTTCCTATAGGTTAGCTTCATTTTACCTAAGTTGGCTCTAATATGCTAACTTAGAGCTTAATTATATGCTTAGTTTCCTATAGGTTAGCTCCAAAATAACTTATGTTAGCACAAAATGATCAAGTTTACATAATAAGCTTATAGTCTTTTTCTTATTCTTCTTCTTTTCCAAAATGACATAGGTTAGCTTCGTTTTACCTAAGTTGGCTCTAATATACTAACTTAGAGCTTATATTCTTAGTTTCCTATAGGTTAGCTCCAAAATAAATTATGTTAGCACAAAATGATCAAGTTTACATAATAAGCTTATAGTCTTTTTCTTATTCTTCTTCTTTTCCAAAATGACATGGTTAGCTTCATTTTACCTAAGTTGGCTCTAATATACTAACTTAGAGCTTATATGCTTAGTTTCCTATAGGTTAGCTCCAAAATAACTTATGTTAGCACAAAATGATCAAGTTTACATGATAAGCTTATAGTCTTCTTCTTATTCTTCTTCTTTTCCAAAATGACATAGGTTAGCTTCATTTTACCTAAGTTGGATATAATATGCTAACTTAGAGCTTATATGCTTAGTTTCCTATAGGTTAGCTCCAAAATAACTTATGTTAGCACAAAATGATCAAGTTTACATAATAAGCTTATAGTCTTCTTCTTCTTCTTCTTTTCCAAAATTCTTCTTATTCTTCTTCTAGTGTTCTTCTTCTTCTAGTATTCTTCTAGTCTTCTTCTTCTAACTTCTTGTGTATCATTTTGTAGATTTGATTTAATTCACGGAAGCTTGCATGGATGGAGTGCTTCTTTTCCATTTGTGTTTTTATTTTGTATCAATGTGAAACTTTTGTGAATTGATGGATAACGGTGTTGGATGAACAATGTGAAACTTTTGTAATATGTAACGATGGAACTATGTGTTGGCTATGTATGTATATATGATGGAACTTGTGTGTTGGCTATGATTGTTATATGGATGCTTGTTGTATATATATGTGTTGGATTTCTCATATGTGAAATAGTGACCTGACATTAAGAAAAAAAATTAAAAAAATGTTACTAATGGCGCACTACCATGTGGTGCGCCATTAGTATAGCAGACACTAGTGGCGCACTATGGGCAAAACTAATGGCGCACTGCGTGGTGCGCCATTAGTACACCAGATACTAATGGCGCACTAGTGGTGCGCCATTAGTAAAAAATACTAGTGGCGTGATACTAATGAAGCACCGGTAGTGCGCCATTAGTAGGCAAAACCGGTGCGCCATTAGTAGGCCTTTTCCTAGTAGTGAGATGAGAGACAACATACATCTCATCAAAATATCGAACGAATACCAAATTCACATGACTACTAATAGCAAGACTTCTCCCATGTCCTCAGGAACAAACGTAACTACTCACAAATCATATTCATGTTCATAATCAGAGGGGTATTAATATGCATTAAGGATCTGAACATATGATCTTCCACCAAATAAACCAACTAGCATCAACTACAAGGAGTAATCAACACTACTAGCAACCCACCGGTACCAATCTGAGGTTTTGGTACAAAGATTGGATACAAGAGATGAACTAGGGTTTGAGAGGAGATGGTGTTGGTGAAGATGTTGATGGAGATTGACCCCCTCCCGATGAGAGGATCGTCGGTGATGATGATGGCGATGATTTCCCCCTCTCGGAGGGATGTTTCCCCGGCAGAACAGCTCCGCCGGAGCCCTAGATTGGTTCCGCCAAGGTTCCGCCTCGTGGCGGCGGTGTTTCGTCCCGAAAGCTTGCTTATGATTTTTTCCAGGGTAAATGACTTCATATAGCAGAAGATGGTCACCGGAAGGCTGCCAGGAGGCCCACGAGGCAGGGGAGAGGCGCCCAGGGGGGTAGGGCGGCCCCCCACCCTCGTGGACGGTGGGTGGCCCCCTCTGGTATTTCTTCCACTCAGTATTTTTTATTAAATCCAAAAATGACTTTCGTGGAGTTTCAGGACTTTTGGAGTTATGGAGAATAGGTCCCTAATATTTGCTCCTTTTCCAGCCCAGAATCCCAGCTGTCGGCATTCTCCCTCTTCATGTAAACCTTGTAAAATAAGAGAGAATAGGCATAAGTATTGTGACATAACATGTAATAATAGCCCAAAATGCAATAAATATCAATATAAAAGCATGATGCAAAATGGACGTATGAGAACATTACATCGTTTTAAAGTTGTAGAGATAGAGATTAGTCCATTTTGGGTTGACATGGGCTGTTAGGCTAGCTTCTGTTAAAAAATAAACTATGGATGAGGTTGGCGGTAATAGACAATGGGCCTCGGGTCCTATTGCACCTAAATTGGCAAAAGAAATTCAAAAATATCAAAAAGAGTCAAACATTTCTGAAACTTTTTTGTATCATCGTCACTTAGCATAATACTTGCGTGAAATGTTTTGCTAGGGAATGACTACCATGGTATTCCATAAGAAAAAAATCAATACTATAAAAAGTTACTACTCAGATTTTTTGCACTTGTGGTTCTTTTACCCAATCCACAAGTGTCATTCCTCCGCAAAACTTTTGACACGAGTATTATGCTTTGACTTGTTAGTTATAAAAAAGATTCATAATTTTTCACTGTTTTATATATTTCTAAAATTCATTTCCCAATGCAGGTACACTAGCCCGCATGTCCCAAAGATCCAAGTCTATGAGGTTGGGTACTAGAATGTACTTCCTGTTAGGCTAGCAACTAAATGAAAAGATGTGCTTTACATAAGTGGGAAGTTTCACATTTATGAAGAAGTGCAACATGAATTCATTAAAAAGTGTAATTAGGCACTATGAAGAAAAAAACACATATCATCTAAAAAAATTGTAGCACTTTATAGAAGTGGTGTTGTTGCACATTTCTTAAAGTATGATTTGAGTTTACTGGAAAGTAGAACTAGTTCATAATTCGGAAGACAAAATTAGATATAGAGTTTTAGAATATTGGTTGTGGTTAATGGAAGTATGTAGTTCAACATTTCAGAAAATTGTGAGTTGAAGATATTTAAAAACTGTAACTAGTGCATAAATTAGGGAAGAAAGATATACACGTGTCATGTGAAGAAACCGGTATAGGGCATAATACGGAATAAAAATAGTTATACAATGTATAAGAGCAACTTGAGAATAATCATAAGTGCAACATCAATATATCAAAAAGTGCAATGTGAGATAATGAAACCGATTAAAATACAATCATACAATTCATGCATATTTATTTGTGCAATTCTACTATTAGACCAAAAAATAATAGAATTTTAGAAAACAATTGAAGGAAACATTTCTTGGCAAAACCTTGATGAGTCGTTGTTAGATTTAAACTAAAGGAAATAGGGGCAAAAGAACATACATACTCGACTTGTCCTAGTTGTAAAGATGTGAGTTATGGTCGTTAATTCACTCTTTTTCTAGCCTCGTTTAAAATTCAAATCCGACAACCTTTTCATGTCAAATCTCAGCCAAAGGTTCATCCAGTCTATGAATCTTGTCCCATTTCGCCTCACATGTAGTAGTAGTTATACCCTTTGTGTTACCTCAAAAGGAAGTTATATCCTTTGTGCATATCATGTAATGGGTAAACTGAAGCACTAGAGTCAACATAACTTGAGTATACTATGTTTTCTATTTGTTTTTGTGGTTCTGTAGTGTAGCATGAGCATCTTACTACTTGATGTCTACTGCGCAACATTATTCTTGTAGAATCGTGTTGGGCCTCCAAGCGCGGAGTTTTGTAGGACAGTGGCAATTTTCCCTCAAGTGGATGACCTAACGTTTATCAATCAGTAAAAGGCCTAGGATGAAGATGGTCTCTCTCAAACAACACTACAACCAAATAACAAAGAGTCTCTTGTGTCCCCAACACACCAAATACAATGGTAAATTGTATAGGTGCACTAGTTCGGCGAAGAGATGGTGATAGAAGTGTCATATGGATAGTAGATATATGTTTTTGTAATAGGAAAAATAAAAAACAGCAAGGTAGCAAGTAACAAAAGTGAGCACAAACGGTATTGCAATGCTTGAAAATGAGGCCTAGGGTCCCTACTTTCCCTAGTAGAATCTCTCAACAATGCTAATCAAATTGGATCATATAACCATCCCTCAACTTGCGATGAAGAATCACTTCAAAGTTCCTATCTAGCGGAGAACATAAGAAGAAATTGTTTGTAGGGTACGAAACCACCTAAAGTTATTCTTTCCGATCGATCTATTCAAGAGTTCGTACTAAAATAACAAAAAAGTTATTCTTTCCGATCGACCTATCCAAGACATCGTACTAAAATAACACCATATGATACGCATCAACCAACTCTAATGTCACCTAGATACTCCAATGTCACCACAAGTATCCATGAGTTAATAATATGATACACATCAAACAATTTCAGATTCATAATACTTGAACCAACACAAAGAACCTCAAAGACTGCCCCAAGATTTCTACCGGAGAAACAAGGAAAAAAACATGCATCAACCACTATGCATAGATTTCCCTAATGTCACCTCGGGAATCCGCGAGTTGAGTGCCAAAACATATATCAAGTGAATCAATATAATACCCCATTGTCACCATGGGTATTCATATGCAAGACATATATCAAGTGCTCTCAAATCCATAAAAGTATTCAATATGATAAAACAAAATCTCCAAGGGACAACTAAATTCATCACAAGAAGATAGAGAGGGAGAAACACCATATGATCCAACTACATTAACAAAGCCCACGATACATCAAGATCGTGCTAAATCAAGAACACGAGAGAGAGAGCGATATTAAACACATAGCTACTGGTACAAACCCTCAGCCCCAAGGGTGGACTACTCCCTCCTCGTCATGGAGACCATAGGGATGATGAAGATGGCCTCCGATGATGATTTCCCCCTCTGGCAGGGTGCCGAAACGGACTCCCGATTGGTTTTTCGTCGCTACAGAGGCTTGCGGCGGTGGAACTTCTGATCCAGGGTTATTTCTCATTGTTTCTCTATTTATAGGATTGTTCAGTGTTGGAATCACGCGAAGATGGGCCTAGAGTGGGCCACAAGACACCAGGGCGCGCCTTGGGGGGCTGGCATGCCCTTGTGGGTTGTGCCCACCTTCTGGCCCTCCCACGAAGCTTCTAGTGCCTCTTTTATTCCAAAAAAATCGTCAAAAAGTTTCGTTGCATTTGGAGAACTTTTATTTTTTCACAAAAAACAACACCACGGTAGAAAACAGCGTCAGTCCGGGTTAGTTCTATGCAAATCATACCAAAACCATATAAAATTGTTGTAAACATGGCATGAATAGTTCATAAACTATAGGTACGTTGGAGACGTATCAGCATCCCCAAGCTTAATTCCTACTTGTCCCCCAGTAGGTAAATGATAAAAGAAAATAATTTATGAACTATGAATGCTAACAGAGTGCATAAGTTTGATCAATGATAATTTCAATCACTTTTCCTAGCATCATAACATCAATTCTTTCTCATAAAACTTTAAATGTTAAAGTAGAAACCATTTCACATGTTATGGTTCAAACAATGAATTCCCTGAAAACAAACAACCTATATTCCTAGTCACCAAACAATTGCAATTCAACTTACCCAACAGAGTCTAAGTAAGATCTTGACATACTCAATCATCATATAGTCTTCTATGATTGCTAGTACTCAAAGCATACTTTTAGAACAAATGGCATCCATTGAACACAGAGAAAGATAGGGGCTTAATGTTTCGCCTCCCAACTCATTTATCATAGAGATAATTGTAAACAATAATAAATCATGATCAAATATATTTGACTGGCCGTATGTGCCTAGATCATTCCTCACCACATGATGCTTGCCAACTAGAGAATAATTGAGGTTGAAATGAGAATATGTACTATTGACTCTTGCATAAAAGTAAACACTGAAAAGTAAAAGATAGGCCCTTCGCAGAGGGAAGCAGAGATTGTCATGCACTTTTTATTTCTGGATGCCCAAGCTCTTAATGCAAAGGAACATCACATTATATTGCCCCTTATGATAGCAAACTTTATTATGCAGTCCGTCACTTTTATTACTTTGTCATCACAAGTTCGTACAACACTCAATTTTCCCTTACAATAAAAGATCAAACATATTTAGGAGCAATTTTTATTGCTTTATTTCACCGATGACAACTTACTTGAAGGATCTTATTCAATCCATAGGTAGGTATGGTGGACACTCATGGCAATAAACTAGGTTTAAGGGTTTTTGGATGCACAAGTAGTATCTCTAGTTAGTACGAAATTTTGGTTAGCAAAAGATCCTAAGCAAACACCACATGTTGGAGGATCCATAACAATATAACTTCTATGCAAATATAACAACCATAACTCATTATGTCCAACTTCCTTGTCCAACTTCATGAATTGCTTCAACTAATTTGCTCAAGTTTGAAAATAATTAATGGGTACTCACAAACATAGAAAATGTCCAAGATAATATTTTTGTATGTGAAAGTTCTCTTCCTTATACTAATCATTCATGAATTGCTTGTATGACCAATATTGTGATTGTCAAGCTTCACAAGATTTCACTTTCTAAATCCAATGTGAAGCTACTACTAGGCAAGATATGAACATATAATTTCAACTTCATGATACTCAATCCATCCAACAATTTACTCATAGGATATAAGTGAAGCACAAGAGTAAATGACAAGTTACTCCAAAAATATATAAGTGAAGATCAAGTGAGTAGTTAAGTAAATGGGTAGCTATTTGAGGACTCTCTCCCATTTAAAAACTTTCAGATCTAAGTATTTTATTAAAACATCAAGCAAAACAAAATGAAATTCTAAGTATAGCACACACCATGTGAAGAAGCAAAAAAATTAGGCTCAACTGAGGCTAACTCATAATTGTTGATGAAGAAAGGTGGGATTCCTACCGGGGCATCCCCAAGCTTAGATGCTTGAGACTTCTTAAAATATTATCTTGGGATGCCTTGGGCATCCCCAAGCTTGAGCTCTTGTGTCTTATTCATAACTCCCATAACATGGTTTTCCTAATTCTCAAAAACTTCATCCACACAAAACTCAACAAGAACTCATAAGGTACGTTAGTATAAATCAATGCAACACCTTATCATTCCCAATTGTAACAAATCACTAAAATTATAATTTTAAATTGCATAATAAATTCCTTTGCATATTTAATACTCCTATCCTCAAATAGAATCATCAAACAAGCAAACATATGCAAACAATGTAATCATAGCAGCAATCTGTCTAAACATGACATTATGTAAAGGATGAAGTAAGATCCATACTTAATCAACTCAAAACATTCTCAATAATTACCATACTATAGAAAATTTATCACAGCTTATTGTGCAAAAAAATTCGACATTTTATCACATTCTTACTGTTCTCAAGAATTAATGCACTAGCGTGCAACTTTCTGTTTTCAAACAGCAACTCAAATACTTGTAAAATAAGCATGGTGAAGGATATCCTTGCCACTTTTATTGAAATAAAAGATGCAAAAAATTATCTAAATAACATCAAGCGAATCCTAACAAAATAAAATAACGCTCCAAGCAAAACACAGATCATGTGACAAATAAATCATAGCCCCAAGTAAGGTTACCGATAATATTGGAGACGAAAGAGGGGATGCCTTCCGGGGCATCCCCAATCTTAGTTGCTTGGATCTTCCTTGAATATTAACTTGGGGTGCCTTGGGCATCGTCATGCTTAGGGTCTTGTCACTCCTTATTCTCGTCATATTGATATCTCACCCAAAACTTGAAAACTTCAATCACAAAAAACTTAATGGAACTTCGTGAGATGCGTTAGTATGATAAAACAAATCATTCACCTGGGTACTGTCAAAGACAAGATTCATAATTGTTTCCACATAATTCCTACTATAACCTATAATTTCCACAATTTATATTAAGCAATATAAGCCATAGAAACCATAAAACAAGCAAATTATGCATTGGAAACAAAATCTGTCAAAAGTAGAAAAGTCTGTAATGATCTGACAAATGACCATACTTCCGCAAGTCTAAAAATTCTGAAAAATTAGGAGAATGTATAGGATTTGTATATCAATCATATGTCAAAAATTCATAACAAAATCACGTTCCACTAAATTTTTGAAATTCCCAGACTGGGTGCAAAAGTTTCTCTTTTTGTACAGAATCAAGTCAGCTATCATCCACACTATCCCAAAGGCTTTACTTGGCACTTTATTGAAACAAAAAGCTATAAAACATGATTACTACAGTAGTTTAATCATGTGAACACACAAAAACAGTAGGTAAACGTGTTGGGTTGTCTCCCTAGAAGCGCTTTTCTTTTATGCCTTTTAAGCTAGGCATGATAATTTCAAAGAATTAAAATATAAAGAGGGCATCATAAATCACAAGTTCCTTTCTCATAATAATTTTCAGTAGCATCATGAATGGATCATCAATATAACTATCACACAAAGCATTCCTTTCATGATCCACCAGGATAGTATTTTTATTACTCTCCACATAAGCAATTTTATTCTCATTCTTAATAGTGGGAGTATCACATGAAACTCGAATACTATAAATTGTTTCCACATTAAAAGAGTAATGTTCAGTAAAAGGATATTCAAAATTATGACAATAATTATTACTACTTTTTATAACATAAGTATCATCACAATAATCGTCATAAGTAGCAACTTTGCTCTCATCATAGTCAATCAAAACATCTTCCGGAATAGTGGAATCATTACTAAATAAAGTCATGACCTCTCCAAATCCACTTTTATCATTATAGTAAAATTCAACACCCTCCAAAATAGTGGGATAATTGTTATGTAAAGTTTACACTCTTCCAAACCCACTTTCATAAATATTGCAATCATCAGAAAGAGGAGGCATGCAATAATCATAGCAAATTTGATCATTCACAGTAGGGGGGCTAAAATATCATATTCATTAAGCATAGCATCCCCAAGCTTGGGACAAGCATTAGTTGCAGCAAATAAATTCTCAAACATGTCATTCTCATCAAACATAGCACCCCCAAGCTTGTGGCTTGGCATATCATAAGCATAATCACTCTCATTGTTAACAGTATGAATAGCACCAAGAGTATAAATATTATTATCATCATAATTTCCCAAGTTGGTGGCAAAAAGATTTTCAAAATTATAAGAAGTATCATTACACTAGTAGAAAAAGGGTCAAATCTGAGAAACATTAGTACCGGTTTGCATATGAGCCGGCACTAATGTGTCCATTAGTGCCGGTTCAAATGACTAGGCGGGAGGAGTTCTTTAGTACCGGCTCGTTGCAAATCTTTAGTACCGGTTCGTGCCACGAACCGGTACTAAAGATGCTGGTGCCCGGCCAGCACCTTTAGTACCGGTTCGTGGCACGAACCGGTACTAAAGAGGTTGTGGCAGGGCTATTTTTAGTCCCACCTCGCTCCCCTAGCAAGATTTTGATCACCTTAAATATGTTACTTCTCAAACTATCACAAGCATTTGGTCTTCATGGAACTCTATGTGTAGGATCTGTGGCTGCAATAGGAGTCTTCGCCGGTTCTTAGATCGGTGGTAGATTCCTATTGACAATTTAGATTCTATACAAAAAGATCATTGATGATCAATGTATTCTTTATATGTACTTCTCTGTAGCAGTAGCGCGTTTTGGCTGAAAGACGGTACTGATCAATGTATTTTTTCTGCGTTCAGATGCACAATTTAAATATGTTACTTGTCAAACTATCACAAGCATTTGGTCTTCATTGAACTCTATGTGTATAATTTGTGGAATCAATATGAGTCTTCACCGGTTTCGGACGAGAACTCATTAGTTACACGGGCACTTCATTTTTTAACTTATTTGAACTCCAGACTTTTTTTGAGCCGACATTATGCAGCATTCGAAGTGACTTCATCAATTTCCAACATGTTCTGACATCATTTGCTGTTATTCAGTCACTGATTTGTTTAGATCAGAGCTAAATGACCGTGAAAACGAAAATCACTACAAAACAAACTGAAAATGTTGAAGGTATCATCATTTCACCCGCATAGCATGTGCGAAAGAGTGGAGAGGGTCACGGCAAAAACTGGACGAACTTCGTGTACAAACTGGACAATCTCTTTCGGAGTATCAGGGTTACGGACGAGAACTCATCAGTTATACGGGCACTTCTGTTTTTCAGTCATTTACCAATTTTTTTAGAGAGCTAAATGACCATGAAACAGTAAATCACATCAAAATGAACTCTGAAAAAGCAGAAAAGAAAAAACTATATAAAAAAATTACTCAAAAATAAATAGCAGAAAATAAATAGTTCAGAAAAGAAAAAACTATATAAAGCAAAAATATTCACAAAGAAGCTAAATACAGCAAAAAAAACTACTCAGAAATAAATAGAAGAAAAAATAAAGCAGAAATGAAAAAACTATATAAAAAATTACTCAAAAATAAATAGAACAAAATAAATAATGCAGAAAAGAAAAAAATTATATAAAGCAAAAATATTCACAAAGAAACTAAATACAACAAAAAAAACTACTCGGAAATAAATAGAAGAAAAATAATAAAGCAGAATAGAAAAAACTATATAAAAAATTACTCAAAAATAAATAGAAGAAAATAAATAATGCAGAAAAGAAAAAAATTATATAAAAAATTGTTGGGGCGCTGCCCGGTGGGCCTGCCAGACCTAGGGTGTGCAAATTCAGGCGCATAAGGGCCAGCAGGCTCACAGGGCAGCGCGCCCTAGTTAGGCCCAAAAGCCTGCTATATAGAGGAGTTCGAAAGGGCAGCCGCGGCTGGGTTTATAAACCAGTGCGTCTGCCCTTCGCTCGGCGAGGTGGGACTAAAAATAGCGCACTGCGGGTAGGAGCGCACGACCAGTAGTACCGGTTGGTGGCTCCAACCGGTACTAATGCGTTACCCTTTAGTACCAGTTGGTGGCTCAAACCGATACTAAAGGCCCTCATTTCCCGCTGCTTGGGCTGGCCAAAATTGGCCCTTAGTACCGGTTGGAGGCTCCAACCGGTACTAAAGGCTCCCCCTATATATACTACACTTACGAAAAATCAGTTATCGTCGACCACTTCGTTCCACTTCTTGTGCGAGACATCGATCTAGCCGACGCCGATGCCGCCGCGCCGCCGTGCCGTTGCACCCGTCGCCCTCGATTGCCGCCCCCCCTGCACATCGTCACCATCCCCGCCACCCTCGCCTCCCCCGCCGCCCGTAGTCGTCGTCCCCGTCGTCGTCGCCGCCCCGCCGTCCGTCGTCGTCGCCGCCCCCGCCGCCCGTCTCGTCACCGTCCCCGCCGCCCTCGCCGCCCTCGCCGCCCGTCGTCTCGCCGCTCCCGCCGCCTGTACACCCGCTCGATCATAGTACCCACACACACACATACCCACACACATACACACACGCATACACACACACACACTACACACACATGTACGTACACACATACACACACACAGATTTTTTTTACTTATTTTCTGTTTTCTATTGTTTAGATGAATTAATTAATATAACTAGTTTATTTTTAGAATGTTAGAAATGTTAATGTTAGATGAATTAGAACTAGTTTATTTTTAGTAAGAAAATTTATGTATATGGGATTATTTGAACTAGTTGAATTAATAGAACTAGTTTATTTTTAGTAAGAAAATTTAGGTATATGAGATTATTTGAACTAGTTGAATTAATAGAACTAGTTTATTTTTAGTAAATGCTTAGTTGAACTAGTTGGATTAATAGAACTAGTTTATTTTTAGTAAGAAAATTTATAGGTATATGAGATTATTTGAACTAATTAAAATTTAGGTATATGAGATTATTTGAATTAATATAACTAGTTTATTTTTAGTAAATGCTTAGTTGAACTAGTTGAATTAATAGAACTAGTTTATTTTTAGTAAGAAAATTTAGGTATATGAGATTATTTGAATTAATATAACTAGTTTATTTTTAGTAAATGCTTAGTTGAATTAATAGAAGTAGTTGAATTAATTGAATTAGTAAGTGTTTAATGTTTTACCTATATGAACATAAGAAATGTCGTCTGACAACGGAAAAAATTTCATTATGTGCGAATACTGTGAAGACCAGCGCGGCCAGTGCAACAGAAATTTCCTTGTTGATGATAGGCGATTCAGCATCAAGCTGGATGAGACCTTCGAATTCGATACAGTAAGTCACAACGACAAGTCTGTTTTCGTAATTAAGCATGACTTATATATGCTTCATTTGCCTGACTTATAAGTTTTAACTTTCACTATTCTACTAGCGCATCCCTGCCATGCAAGAATTTTTGTCTTGGATAAGATAGGTTTCAATGATATGGAAACTATGGAGGTAAAGAGAGTTTACCTGAAAATTGAGCATGGTTATACTTTCAACGTCAAAGTATACAATGCATACACGTACACCTATTTTGAATGCAAAACTTGGCAAGCACTATGCAAGGCTTATGCATTTGAGCCTGGTATGTTTATCACCTTTGATATTCGTCCGGAAGATGATATTGAAGGTAATTGAGACATATGGGTCAATGTGCAGACGCCTCCAGTTCTACCATTATGTGAGTTCTTCTCAACTATATTTTTGTCTTTGATATTGCTTATTCAAAAATAATTGACAACTAAGTTCTATTGATAGCTTATTTCCATTCAAGCAAACATGTCCGGCGCTTGGTAGACAGGACCTACTACTGTCCCGGAGCTGAACTAAACTGCGAGGAGATAAGTCATTATGTTTCATGGCTTGAGGATCTTCATACTGTCAAGAAAAATTTTCTTCCTGCACTTAGAAATGTTAGTACTCAAAACGTGCACCAATAGTGATGGTATTGAACTACGGTCACATCTATTTAGGAATGATGGTAAGATTTTTACTGTTTGTCCTCAGTGCATCTTTTGCATACATAATTTTTTTGCTAAACTTTCATTGCTAAGTATATTAATTCAGTACTATACGATGTTCTTCAACAGGGACTCCAGATGACAGTTGTGCCTCAGGGGATCGAGACTAAAGGTCGCATGTCAATTGTTAGCTTACGGCCAAGATATCCTGCATTGCACGTGAGTGCATTCAGGATTTCTAGAAGCGATGAATGCTTAATAGTGAAAGATTGGAGGAAAATTGTTAACGATCGCAGAGAAGTACTAGGGGGCAGCAATGAGAAGCGCAGCCCACGATTAGGAGACAGGTTCATCTGCATGCTCTAGTATGATGAATCAGGAGAGCTATACATGTTCTATGCTATTTTACCTGAGAGAGAGTAGCAGGAGTGATTTAGCTAGTTCATGCTCTTAGTACTTATCCTTTCATGTCCGTTTTCTTCGTTCTGAACTTAATCTCAAAGAGTGATTTGCTTTTGTGGTGTTATATATGAACGCTTATAATATCATGACAATCATGTTGAACTCGATGATATTTTTGCTTCCGGTACAAGTGAATGTTTCTTCTTTAAGCTACTGTTGGTGGTGATTAGATAGCGGTAATGACTATGATGATTAAATAGTGATAATGACGACTACGATGATTTTTAGCTAACTAGCTAGAGTATATATACTCATGTTGATGATATGATGCAAGAGTTTTTATATTAATATGATGATGATGATGAGTTATTATATCATTTAATGAAAGAAACCACAGATTAGTTTCAGCTGGATGGATCCTACCTAAGTGGTCAAGTATATATATGCCATATCCATATATATTATACTTGATCACCTAATTAGGTGATCAAGTACATATACTTGATCACTTAGCTAGTAGCTAGATCCAAATGCATCCAGTCGAAACTAATCCGCGATACTTTCACCTAATGATTTAACAACTCACTATAATGTAAAACAATCACTAAATTAAATTGAAAACACAAAATTAAAGGAAAAATTAAAAAAAACACCCAAACATTTAGTACCGGTTGGTGTTACCAACCGGTACTAAAGCCCTACGCGCACCCGGGCCTGGCTCGTGCCATGTGTTTGCACTTTAGCACCGGTTCGTGACGAACCGGTACTAAAGGGGGGGACCTTTAGTCCCCACTCTTTAGTGCCGGTTGGCGAACCGGCACTAAAGGCCGTCACGAACCGGCACTAAAGGCCGGTTCTGCACTAGTGTTATCTTCCCAATCATTATCATCACAACAAGCAATAGCATAACAAAACCGTCATCAATAGTTCTTTCAGACGTTGTTCCATAGGGCAAAGAAGGAATATCATCATCAAGTGCATCATCTTCCATAATTATTTTTGATTCATTTTCATGAGACACAACAATAATTATTTGGGAGGGATACTCTTTTACCTCTATTCTTTCTTCTTTTCTTCTTCTTCACCACATCATGTGTGGGTTTAATCAATTTTTTCGAGCTTCTTATTGATGATATTGGTTGAATAAGGAGCTCCTTCTCGTAACCTATTTCATCATGAGAGACAATAGGAGGGAAAGTGGAAATCTTTACCCTTTCATTAATATTCCTTTTATATTCTATTGGTTTTCCCATCTTTCTATAGTTGGCAATATAAGCATTCTCATTGCAATTTACCATGCAAAACATATAAATATTTTTTAGATTAGTTTCAATGTCATCCGTGAGAATGAATACTTGAAACCAAATATTTTTATGTGTCAACTATTCACTCACCAAAAATAGACAAACCTATTATAAATTCAAGGGTGATCAAGTCATTACAATATTTGGCCATGATTTGGTCATGAAAAAGTTTGCATTGGAAATATAGATGACCAACCTTATCGCAAATTTCACAAGTAATAGGAAAAAGAGAACATAATATTGTAGCAAATTCATCTATCACTTTGAGAAAAAAATTGGTTCTACCAAGTTTATGCTTCTTACAAAATCAATCATCCCTATAAGGCACGTCTTCACAAAGTCTTTCCACTCCACAAAAGTTGACATGCTTATAAGAAACATTTTTATCATGACTAGTGCAATCATCATTAGCATTTTGGATATTCATATAATTCAAACTAACAACATTGCAATCATGCTCATCACTAAAGGATTTTATGCCAAACATTTTATTGAATTCTTCTGCTATCAATTGAGCACAATTTTCTGATCCATCATTTTCAAGAAAGATATTATAAAGATGAACAATATGTGACCACCTCAATTCCATTTTTTTGTAATTTTCTTTCTGTAACCAAAACTAGTGATAAACAAGAAATTAAAAGATTCAATTGCAAGATCTAAAGATATACCTTCAAGTACTCACCTCCCCGGCAACATTGCTAGAAAAGAGCTTGATGTCTACTACGCAACTTTATTCTTGTAGACTCATGTTGTGCCTCCAAGCGCAGAGTTTTGTAGGACAATAGCAATTTTTCCTCAAGTGGATGACCTAAGGTTTATCAATCCGTGGGAGGCGTAGGATGAAGATGGTCTCTCTCAAACAAACCTGCAACTAAATAACAAAGAGTCTCTCGTGTCCCCAACACACCAAATACAATGGTAAATTGTATAGGTGCTCTAGTTCAGCAAAGAGATGGTGATACAAGTGTAATACGGATAGTAGATATATGTTTTGGTAATAGGAAAAAATAAAAACAGCAAGGTAGCAAGGAATAAAAGTGAGCACAAACACTATTGCAATGCTTGAAAATGAGGCCTAGGTTCTGTACTTTCGCTAGTGCAATCTCTCAACAACGCTAATCTAATTGGATAATATAACCATCCTTCAATGTGCGATGAAGAATGACTCCAAAGTTCCTATCTAGCGGAAAACATAAGAATAAATTGTTTGTAGGGTACGAAACCACCTTAAAGTTATTCTTTCCGATCGATCTATTCAAGAGTTCTTACTAAAATAACACAAAGTTATTCTTTCCGATCGATATATCCAAGAGTTCGTACAAAAATAACACCATATGATACGCATCAACCAACTATAATGTCACCTAGATACTCCAATGTCACCACAAGTATCCGTGAGTTAGTTATACAATATGCATCAAACAATTTCATATTCATAAAACTTGATCCAACACAAAGAACTGTTGGGCAACGTTGCATGGAAAACAAAGAAAATTCTATGCACACGCAATGATCTATCCATGGAGATGCATAGCAATGAGGGGGAGAGTGTGTCTACGTACCCTTGTAGACCATAAGCGGAAGCGTTTCACAACGCAGTTGATATAGTCGAACTTTCTTCATGCTCCACCGATCGAGTACCGAACGTACGGCACTTCCAAGTTCTACACACGTTCAGCTCGGTGATGTCCCTCGTCTTCTTGATCCAGCAAGACGTCAAGGTAGTAGATGACTTCCGTAAGCACGGTGGCGTGGTGACGGTGATGGTGAAGTAATCCTTGTAGGGCTTCGCCTAAGCACCGTGAGAATATGGCCGGGGATATAAACTGTGGAGGGGGTGAGGGAGTTCTGGATTAGGGGGTATCCGGACAGCCGGACTATATACTTTGGCCGGACTGATGGACCGTGAAGATACAAGACTCAAGACTTCGTCCCGTGTCCGGATGGGACTCTCCTTTGCGTGGAAGACAAGCTTGGCGATCCGGATATTAGATATCCTTCTTTGTAACTGACTCTGTGTAACCCTAGCCTCCTCCAGTGTCTATATAAACCGGAGGGTTTAGCCCGTAGGGCAGGTACAATCATAATCATCATAGGCTAGCTTCTAGGGTTTAGCCTCTACGATCTCATGGCAGATCTACTCTTGTAATACTCATATCATCAAGATCAATCAAGCAGGAAGTAGGGTTTTACCTCCATCGAGAGGGCCCGAACCAGGGTAAAACATCGTGTCCCCTGCCTCCTGTTACCATTAGCCTTAGACGCACAGTTTGGGACCCTCTACCCGAGATCCGCCGGTTTTGACACCGACATTGGTGCTTTCATTGAGAGTTCCTCTGTGTCGTCGCTGCAAGGCTCGATGGCTCCTTCAATCATCAACAACAACGCGGTCTAGGGTGAGACTTTTCTCCCCGGATGGATCTTCGTGTTTGGCGACTTCGTACTTCGGGCCAATTCACTTGGCCATCTGGAGCAGATCGACAGCTACGCCCCTGGCCATCAGGTCAGGTTCGGAAACTTGAACTACACGGCCGATATCCGTGGAGACTTGATCTTCGACGGATTCGGGCCTACACCGGGAGTGCCGAACAGTCACGACGAGCATGGCTTAGACCTGTTGTCAGACAATACTCAGGATATCGCACCTGCAGGAGCTCCGGACCTAAATCCGGGGCAGATCGCGTCATCCGAGGACGGGTGGATGGACCCCGCCCCGAAGGCCACACACTCATCGGTGATAGAGTCGAACACAGACTCCACGCCCAAGGAAGTCTGTGTCACCGGACCTCCGGACTTGTGTCCGGCTGCAGGTTCCAGACCGCGCGCCCCCGAGCCCGCCGAATCTGGTTGGGCTCCGGTAATGGAGTTCATCGCTGCGGATATCTTCCAGTACTCGCCCTCCGGCGACATGCGGAATTCATTAAGGTCTCTCTCTTTGACAGGAGACTCTTGGCCGAACTATGTCCGGCTCAAGGGGGAAGAAGGCGACGAAGAAATTCATTGCCCACCCACCACCCACTTCATAGCCACTGTCGATGACATAACAGACATGCTTGACTTCGACTCCGATGACACCGACGGTATGGACGTCGGCGCAGGGGACGATTTGGAGCCATCGCCCACGGGGCGCTGGACTGCCACCTCATCATATGATATACATATGGTGGACACGCCTAAGGAGGACGATGGCGACAAAAAAGAAACAACGGAGGATAAACCCCCCGGACAAAAGCCAAAACGACGGCGCAGACGCCGCTCTAAGTCCAGCCACAGTAAAAACAGCGGTAACAGCGCTAGAAAGATCAACACCCCAGTCAACTCCAAAGGCAACAACGACCATATGGACCCATCGATGGAGCAGGATGAGCTAGGTCACGCCGAACACAGCCCGGAGCAGACGCCCGATCACAGCGATCCCGAGGGCCGAACTCATCAACCTGCCCCGGGAGAGAAGCACAGTCCGGATGACGATGCATTCATCATCCCGGAAAAACGTTTGGAACGAGATAACCTCAACAGAAGGCTTATGGCCACTGTGAGAAGTCTAAAGAAGCAGAAGCAAAGACTTAAGGCCGCGCAGGAAACGCTCAACCGCGGATGGAATAAAGTGCTAGACACTAAAGAAAAATACGGCGACGATCGCCACAAAAAGAGCTACCCAAAGCGCAAGCTGCTGCCAGAATTCGACGATGAGGCCATTCCGCCGAAGAACAGTACAGCCAGTAGGCCGGACCAACCACTTCATGACTGCAATAGAGCAGCTACTAATGCCGCAAACGATTTACGTGAGCTCCTAGACAAAAAGGCCGACGCGACAAGGTCCATCTATGGATCTAGAGGACACGCTCCGGCGCAGGATTATGGTCACCAAAATGATCAGACTGATCGAATACCAGTTGGGAATCAGCACCGGACACAACAACAGTGGACAGCCTGCCACAACATGTCCAGATATAGAGGGGCTGCTCAGCCTCTGTGCTTCACCGAAGAGGTACTGGACCACGAATTTCCACAGGGTTTTAAACCCGTGAACATAGAGGCATATGACGGAACGACAGACCCCGGGGTCTGGATTGAGGATATTATCCTTCATATCCACATGGCTCGTGGAGACGACCTCCATGCCATAAAATACCTTCCCCTCAAGTTGAAGGGACCAGCTCGGCACTGGTTGAAAAGCCTCCCCGAAAATTCAATCGGAAGTTGGGAGGAACTTGAGGACGCTTTCAGGGCCAATTTTCAAGGAACCTATGTTCGACCTCCGGACGCTGACGATTTAAGTCACATAATTCAACATCCCGGAGACTCTGCCCGCAAGCTTTGGAATAGATTCCTCACTAAGAAGAATCAAATTGTCGATTGTCCGGATGCCGAAGCCCTAGCGGCCTTCAAGCACAGTATCCGGGATGAGTGGCTCACCAGACACCTCGGCCAAGAAAAGCCGAGGACAATGGCAGCCTTAACAAGCCTTATGACCCGCTTTTGCGCGGGTGAAGAGAGCTGGTTGGCCCGCAGAGGCACCAACGACCCAGGCACAGCCGAAATCAGGGATGGCAACAGGAAGCCACGGCGCAATAAAAACAAGCGTCGAAACAAGGAAGAAAGTCCGGACAACACAACGGTCAACGCCGGATTCAGGGGCTCTCGACCCGGTCAACAAAAGAAGCCATTTAAAGGCTGCAAAGAGGGACCGTCCGGCTTGAACAAAGTCCTGGACTGACTGTGCCAAATTCACGACACCCCCGAAAAACCTGCGAACCACACTCACAGAGAATGTTGGGTCTTTAAGCAGGCCGGCAAGTTAAATGCCGAACACAAGGGAAGGGAAACACCAAGTGAAGACGAGGATGAACCTCGCCAGCCAAACACCGGGGGACAGAAAAAATTCCCACCAGAGGTAAAGACAGTAAACATGATCTACGTGACTCACATACCCAAGAGAAGGCGCAAACGCGCGCTCAGAGACGCATACGCTGTAGAGCCCATCGCCCCCAAACTTAACCCTTGGTTGGCCTGCCCGATCACCTTTGATCACAGGGACTACCCGACTAGTATGCGGCACGGAGGATCGGCTCCCTTGGTGCTCGACCCAATAATCAACGGATACCATCTCACTCGTGTCCTCATGGACGACGGCAGTAGTCTCAATCTAATATACCAGGACACTGTCCACAGGATGGCGATAGACCCATCTAGAATCAGCCAAAGTAACACCACCTTTGAAGGGGTGATACCAGGCGTTGAGGCTCGCTGCAGGGGCTCCCTCGTATTAGAGGTGACATTCGGTTCTCCAGACAACTTCAGAAGCGAAGAATTACTCTTCACCATCGCTCCCCTCCGAAGTGGTTATCATGCATTGCTTGGAAGAACGGCCTTCGCTCGCTTCAACGCAGTACCGCACTACGCCTACCTTAAACTCAAGATGCCCGGGCCACGTGGCGTCATCACCGTTAGCGGAAATACAGAGCATTCCTTACGTGCGGAAGGGTATGCGGCGGCTCTAGCAGCCGGACACTAAGCGGCCTCTCCTATCAGAACGCACAATCGGCCGTTAAGACCACAGACACGGTTAGACAAGTCCGGCACACCACCATTGGTAACAGCCCAGATAAACCTGAGCTGGGTGCTACACATGTAATCCCATAGAAGGCACCAGGGGCTGCAAACATGCAATACAACACACCTTTTGGCTTGACCTTATTAACAGGCCAATGTCTTACACTTCTACTATCCACTGATAATAACCAACTCTTCGCACGCTTACGTCATACTCTTTTACATGAGTTTTCCTTTTTACAGACACCATTCTTGCGATACCCTCCCAGGACATGGCACAACGGAGACAAAGGCGCAGACGTGCATCAGGGCCCCACTCAAAGGTTTCTCTTTAGATTAAGCCCCTGTGTAAACCTTCTTTATTGTCTCCTGTTGCTTAACATCCCATGGGTACTCAATACACCCACAGGGGGTACTGGTGTTATTGGCATTTCGCCACGACAGAATAATGCACGTACCTAGAAATACATGGTTCATAATAAAGGGCGTTACTCAGCCCAGTATATGTTATAAAGTCCGAATACCCTCGGGAGTGTTCGGCGTCGCGAGTTTGGTCTTATATGCATCGGCTCCGAATCATGTCTTTGCTCAAATGTTGGGTTTGCCCGGCTCCTGGGTTTGCTGCCTTACGTTCCGTTTTTATCGGCTAAGGCGGCCAAAGGAGAACTACTGCGATTGTGCCCTGGTTATTCCGGATGAGCACCTCAGTAGAGAAAGCCGAAAACTGACTATCCTGATATAGCGAGAGACTGGTCAACCACTCGAGGACTCATCGGAATCTTTAGGGTTCCTCCGCATTAACGAAGGGCCGTTCCCCGGTCATGTACACACGCGCCCGTATCCGGATGCACGCGAAGGTACCAGGGGCTACATAGTAGCCCCACCGTCAAACTCCTATGGCTAAGTGAAAGTGTTAAAGCTATATAGTCCGGTTGCCTAGTTCGACATGCGATCACCTCCTTAACGGACCAAGACGTTGGAGCATGTGTGATTACGCATCTTTTTGCGAACACCCCCGCATTATATGCGTGGGGGCTGAAGCCAACGACTGCTAACTTTCAGGTTATACATACATCAAACGGCCGCACAGGAGGGACAATAACACTCTCGGGCGAAAGTATAAACATAGCCTCTCTAATTAAAATACAACTGTTTTTACAACGGAACGATTTGTCACTCGAACATGACATTCTTCAAGCACTGAGCCTCTATTAAACGAGCACCTTCTGTTACCTGCTCCAAGTATTGCTCGGTTGGATCCTGGCTTCCCGCCGGATTCTGGGTTGCAATGATGGTGGCCTCCATATTTTTCCAATATGTTTTAACACGGGCAAGAGCCATCCGCGCACCCTCTATGCACGCCGACCTCTTCATGGCATCGATTCGTGATACGGCACCAAGGAATTGTTGCACTAAACCAAAATAACTATCCGGCTTCGGCCCCTTCGGCCATAGATGGTCTATTACAGACCTCATCGCAAGACCGGACAACCTATGGAGCTCAGCCACAGCGGCCATCCTTTCACTAAATGGCAACGGACGCGTTGGAGTACTGAATTGCGACCAGAACAGCCTTTCCACTTCATTATCTTTTTGATCTTCGAAAAACTTGCCCGCATCAGCCATACTCTTTGCCAGATCCGCACATGCATCTGCAGGGCTCCAACGCCGATCTAGAGGAGCGTACTTGGGATCTAAGAACTTCATCCACAACAAATAGGGGCTTCCAGCCGCGATTTCTCCGGCCTGTCGAAGCTCCTCCCGCGCATCCCTAATTTCGGAACGCGTCTCCTTGGCCGCATCAAGGGCCTACTTCAGGTCAGCCGACTTTGCCTGATTCTCCTTTTCAAGGAGCTCATACCGGTCGGCGGCGTTTTTCAGCTACATAGCCATCTCGGCTATTTTATCTTTGCTTCAGCGATGAGCAGCCTGTTCGGCTCTCAACTCTTCGGCCGCCTTTAGGGCAGCCGCATTACTAGCCCGGGCTTGTTCCTTGGCTAGGGCAAGCTCCGCCCTCAGGGCCTCCACGGCAGCAACTCCGCCTGCAGTCAAAGCATATCACATTAACATTATGCTCCTCTTAATATTTCCTATAAAAACAAGGAAAACAGAGCACATACTCCGTGACTCGTTAAGCCGCTCGTTCACAAGTGTGATGTCGGCATCCACAACTTCAATCTGTCGCCTCAGTTCGGCGATTTCACCGGTCCGGTCGGACGCCGGACCCTTAGCCACCTGTGTATGAATACAGTGCGATCATTACTTCAGAATATGATCCTCCGTTTGCCGCCTAGGGCTGGCAACCAGAGTCTCAGGGGCTACTGTCTATACGGAGCACACCTAGCGCGTGCGCCACAACCAAAAAATTACGTATTTCATTATATACCTCAAAGTCTTTGAGCAGGCTCGTAAAAGCTTCATTCAACCCGCTTGTGGCGGATGAAATCTTCTCAAGCACCGTGCTCATTAATGAATGGTGATCCTCCGAGAGAGCAGCTTGCTCCAGAAGACCCGTCAGCGTGTCCGGCCGGTCGCCGATCTGTGCCGGACCCTTCTTATCGCCCCCCGTGGGAGCCGAACGCTCTGGGCTCAGGGCGGCCAAAGTATTAGCTTCTGCCCTCGGCAAATTTGGACTCCTCCGTGACGACACCTCGGGGTCGCCTGCCCCATGAGGCGGAGAGGCAGGTGGGGTTTCACTCTCCATCATCTCCGGAAGAAGATCCCCCGAAGACGAACTCTGTCGAGAAGAGCTGCTAGCCGGACTGCAAAGAATGGATCCTGGTTATTGTTCTCAGAGGAGGAAGCAGTAGCTTTGTATTTATGATTAAGTTACAGCTCGGCTAAGGGCTGGCCCATTTGCGGGCATGGCGCGATGAGGACGCCCTTCGGGGCAGGGCCCCCTGGTGAAGTTTTCTTCCCTTGTCTAGGCACCTCCGTCTCCAAGTCTTCGGAGGCGGCCCTCTTCTTCTCGCGGGGGGAGGAGACCGTAGATTCCCCTCCCCGACTATCCTCCTTTGCGGAGGTAGTAATTCCCCCGGTTTGGATGTGCAATGTGTGAAGCTCTGCTTCTCTGTTCTTCCCTTCGTCTTTCCCCGAGGGCACTTGACTTAGCACACGACTAAGCATCCTGGCTATGGCAGGACTAGGCGAGCCTTCGGGAAGTGGTGCCGGACACCTGATTCTCTCCGCCTTGCTGAGCCAATCCTGGCCGCGGATGGTTTTTAGAATAATGTTATGATAAATATAAACGAAGTGTTTGGTTTCTGGGTTACTTACTTGGGTATCTGGGCGGTTGCAGCTCAGGCCCGCATCCTCGGTGGTGTCCAGACACTTTACTTGTGGTCCGAAGAATAATTTACATATCCCTTCGAGCGTCATGCCGAAGAAGTGTTGAATAGTCTGCGTACTTTCTGGGTTGAACTCCCACATCCAGAGAGGCCAACGTTTGCACGGCAAGATCCGTCGGACTAGCATTACCTGAATTACGCTGACAAGACTAATGTCCCTCTCAAGAAGCTCCTGAATGCGGCTCTGCAATGTTGGTGCATCCTTAGTAGGCCCCCAATCCAGTCCCATGTTGGCCCATGACGCCAACTGAGGCGGAGGGCCCAAGCGGAAGTCGGGGGCAGCCACCCACTTTGTGCCTCTGGGAGCCGTGACGTAAAACCACCTCCGCTACCATAGATCGGACACCTCCGGGAAGAGGCCCTCTAGCCATGGAGCGTCGGCGTTTCTGCTTATTGCAGCACCTCCGCACTCCGCGTGTCGCCCCTCAATCATCTTCAGCTTCACATTGAAGGTCTCGAGCCATAAGTTGATGTGCAGGGTGATGTGGACGAAGGCTTCGCACACGACGATGAACGATGAGATGTGAAGGATGGAGTCCGGAGCTAGATCATGAAAATCTAGCCTGTAATAGAACATGAGCCCTCTCACAAAGGGATCAAGGGTGAAGCCTAAGCCGCGGAGGAAGTGAGAAACAAATACGACGCTCTCGTTGGGCTTGGGAGTAGAGATGACCTGCCCTGGAGCAGGAAGCCTGTGCTTGATGTCGGCGGTCAGATATCTAACATCCCTAAGCTTCGCAATGTCCTCCTCTGTGACAGAGGAGGCCATCCACCGGCCTTGAAGGTTGGATCCAGACATGATTGAAGATCCGAAGGGCCTAAGCTTGGGCTTCAGGTGTTGGAACTCGAGATGCGGAAAGGCGCGAGCGTGGTAGGAAAGAGGGATAGGCCTCGACCCTCTATAAAGGGGGTGAATATCAAGCATCCCCAGCGTGACCGTCAGAGACTTGCCTAAAAACCCAGAGTCATACCAACACGCGTAGTGGGGTTGCCCGCGCCCGTATTGATGGAGGATCCCGCAATAAAGGGAACATGATCTCTGCTTCGACAAAGGCGTGCCAATAAAACCACCTCGCAACGTGTGTCGAGGCAGGCCGAGAAAAACTAGCTCGTATTGAGCCAGGCCGCGGCGTAAGGGCACACCGTAAAAAGATTGTCAGCAGATTAGATTTGTAAAATGTTATGCTCTCTACGGTGGTGTGCGGAAATTATCTCACAGAGTCAGACACAATCCTTAACCTGCTTTGGAGTATTCGGAGATGGAACCCGCCTTGCAATGCCGAAGACAATCTACGCGCCGGACTCATCATCATTGAAGCCTGATTCAGAGGCTACTAAGGAAGTCCTGGATTAGGGGGTATCCGGACAGCCGGACTATATACTTTGGCCGGACTGATGGACCGTGAAGATACAAGACTCAAGACTTCGTCCCGTGTCCGGATGGGACTCTCCTTTGCGTGGAAGACAAGCTTGGCGATCCGGATATTAGATATCCTTCTTTGTAACTGACACTGTGTAACCCTAGCCTCCTCCAGTGTCTACATAAACTAGAGGGTTTAGCCCGTAGGGCAGGTACAATCATAATCATCATAGGCTAGCTTCTAGGGTTTAGCCTCTACGATCTCATGGCAGATCTACTCTTGTAATACTCATATCATCAAGATCAATCAAGCAGGAAGTAGGGTTTTACCTCCATCGAGAGGGCCCGAACCTGGGTAAAACATCGTGTCCCCTGCCTCCTGTTACCATTAGCCTTAGACGCACAGTTCGGGACCCCTACCCGAGATCCGCCGGTTTTGACACCGACAGGGGGGCGCCACACACGGCTAGGCAATTGTCTGGTGTGCGCTAGGGCGCCCCCTATATAGGTGGGAGGGAGGGAGGAGCAGCCCAAGTAGGAGGAATCCTACTTGGAGTCCCTCCCAAGCCGCGCGCACACCTGCCATATATAACCGATGGGAAAGGAAAGAGGGGGGAGGGAAGGGAGTGGGAACCCTCATCCCCAGTTTCCTTTCCCTTCTCCCCTTTCCTTCCCCTCCTTAGGTCGACCCATATGGGGGGCGCACCAGCGCCTTGTGGCTGGTGTGTTTCCCCTCTTGGCCCATAAGGCCCATATCTTTTGTCGGGGGTGCCCGGAAACCCTTCCGGTGACCCAATAAGTACCTGATACCCTCCGAAACACTTCCGGTGTCCGAATTCTATTGCCCTATATATCAATATTTACCTCTCGACCATTTCGAGACTCCTCGTCATGTCTGTGATCTCATCTGGGACTCCGAACAACATTCGGTCACCAAATCACATAACTCATTTAATACTAAACCGTCATCAAACGTTAAGCGTGCGGACCCTACGGGTTCGAGAAATATATAGACATGAACGAGACACCTCTCTGGTCAATAACCAATAGCGTAACCTGGATGCCCATATTGGATCCTACATATTCTATGAAGATATTTATCGGTCGAACCGTTCTGACAACATACTTAATGCCCTTTGTCCATCGATATGTTACTTGCCCGAGATTCGATCGTCGGTATCTTCATACCTAGTTCAATATCGTTACTAGCAAGTCTCTTTACTCGTTCCATAAAACATCACCTCGTGAACAACTCCTTAGTCATTTGTTTGCAAGCTTATGATGTGTATTACAGAGAGGGCCCCGAGATACCTCTCCGATAGTCGGAGTGAAAAATCCTAGTCTCGATCTATGCCAACTCAGCAAACACCTTCGAAGATACCTGTAGAGCATGTTTATGATCACCCAGTTATGTTGTGACATTTTATAGCACACAAGGCATTCCTCTGATATCCGGGAGTTGCATAATCTCATAGTCGAAGGAATATGTATTTGACATGAAGAAAGCAATAGCAAGAAAACTGAACCATCATTATGCTAAGCTAACGGATGGGTCTTGTCCATAACATCATTCTCCTAATGATGTCATCCCGTTATCAAATGACAAATCATGTATATGGTTCGGAAACCTTAACCATCTTTGATCAACGAGCTAGTTTAGTAGAGGCTTACTAGGGACACGATATTGTTTATGTATTTACACATGTATTTAAGTTTCCGATCAATACAATTGTAGCATGAATAATAAACCTTTATTATGAATAAGGAAATATAAAATAATAACTTTATTATTGCCCATTTCCTTCAAGAACCTCAAAGAGCGCCCAAAGATTTCTACCGGAGAAACAAGGATGAAAAGCGTGCATCAACCCCTATGCATAGATTACCCCAATGTCACCTCAAGAATCCGCGAGTTGAGTGCCAAAACATATATCAAGTGAATCAAAATAATATCCTATTGTCACCAGGGTATTCATATGCAAGACATATATCAAGTGCTCTCAAATCCATAAAAGTATTCAATCCAATAAAACGAAATCTCACAGGGAAAACTCAATTCATCACAAGATAGAGAGGGAGAAACACCATATGATCCAACTATATTAACAAAGCCCGCAATACATCAAGATCGGGCCAAATCAAGAACAGGAGAGAGAGAGAGAGAGAAAGAGAGAGAGAGAGAGAGATTAAACACATACCTACTGGTACAAACCCTCAGCCGGACTACTTCCTCCTCATCATGGAGACCATACGGATGATGAAGATGGCCTCGGTGATGATTTCCCCCCTCCGGCAGGGAGCCGGATCTGTCTCCCGATTGGTTTTTGGTGGCTACGGAGGCTTGCGGCGGCGGAACTTCTGATGGTTTCTCTATTTATAGAATTTTTCAGCGTTGGAATCATGCGAAGATGGGCCACGAGTGGGCCACAAGACACCAGGGCATGTCCTGGTGGGTTGTGCCCACCTCGTGGCTCTTCTGGCCCTCCCACGAAGCTCTAGTGCCTCTTTTGTTCCAAAAATAATCGTCAAAAAGTTTCATTGCATTTGGAGAAATTTTATTTCTGCACAAAAAACAACACCATGCCAGTTCTGCTGAAAACAGCGTTAGTCCGGGTTAGTTCTATGCCAATCATACCAAAACCATATAAAATTGTTGTAAACATGACATGAATACTTCATAAATTATAGATACGTTGAAGACGTATCACTACTCAATCTACATATTAAAGTTGGCAAACTCTAATCAAATAATGTCTCTTAAACATGCCAAGAAAGTGTAAGGATAAATAGTTCTATTTTAGACAAAGTGCACATTCGTTTTTTACATTTGGTGCCAGTTAGGTTACTAAGTTAATTTATGGCTCAAAGGACAAAATATCTTGTAGGTGATTGAAAAATAGATATGTAATTTCTCAATGTAGGAGGTGTTCGACACTATGAGAAGAATGGTGACCACTCCAAAACTTAGGATAAAAACTATGAGCACCATGAGGAAAAAACCAATGTGATCCTCCTTTATCGCTCTAAATAACCCCAAAGAGTTTCTTGGTAAAAATGTTTTAAAGCTTTTTGTCACCATAAATGCTAACTGACGGGCCAATGTTCCTATATACATACAAAAGGTCACGACCATCAACGGCTACCCATGCGCAATACACCACCACTGTTGAGTTCATGAACGATAATTTCAAAATGACATGTCTCAGAAGAAACACATGCCCATCCAGGGAGAATCATGTGGAAATTATAGTGCAATTTGGTTTAGGGTATCTTCTACCTTCACCACAAAGAAAATGAACATTACTTAGTGGAAGATTTTTCTGAAGTCCAGTGCGACACACTTTTAACATACTCCTTCCGTTTCTTTTCAATCCACATATAAGGTTTGTCTGTAGTCAAACTTCATATGGTTTGACCAATTTTGTATTTTAAAATTTTAGTATCTACAATACATAAGTGATACAATATGAAAATTAATTTAATGATGCATGATATTTATTTTCCAATGTGAATGCTTATTTTTTCAGCATTAAGTTATTCAAACTTTACGAAATTTGACTTCAAACAAGTCTTATATGCAGAGTAAAAAGACGGTGGGATTACATGCAAATTTCTTCTAGCTATGACACCTTTGCACACCAGGCTGGAACTCTTCCATCAAGTGGGGAAAGACTATTCTTTTTTATATTTTGAAGTTGGTATTATATGACTCAAGGATAGAAAATACATGGGTTGCAAGTTTAAATTTAGAACCACGGTTTGGGTATTCAAGCAGAAATCTAGAATCTCTCGTGTGTAAATTTTATAGTTATGGAGTATAATTTATATTACCTCAAGATAAATCACTATTTTTGTCTATAAAATACTAGCCTAGCGGGACTCAAATAATGAAAGGGCATCATCTTTATTGGCAGGAGAAAGCTTCTACAAGGTGGCAATATTCGATGGAGAATGATAGAAAATATGTTCTTGTTCATGAGAAATTGGTCGATGGAGACGAAGAAAATGCTCAATCAGATAACATCATGTCCCATATGGGAACAAATCTCATTGAGAAAGAAAAAAGGTTTGGTCACTAAGATTTGCTAGATGTTTCTTTAAAAATATAGTGATAAATACAATATTTAATGGACAATTATTTTGAGATCTGAAAGTTTGATGTAAATAGGCTTATCCTTACCAAAAGTACATGATGTTTAGTTCTAGTGCCTATGGAGTTGTAACAACAAATGATGAAAGCCACTTATTACATATTCCCAAACATGCGGTGAAACATAAGTGCATATGTTACAAGCTTCTAATGCTTTTTCACATCTCTTAGGAATCAAGTGGTACAGAATAGTTTGGCATTGCATCACAACACATAGAGTTGTATTGGGGCCACAAGTAACACATAAAGCATTATATTACAAAAGGTATACTTTTCATGGGCTATTAGTGTTATTAATTCCCAGGCCCTCCATAGTAGATGTAAGTGCCCCAGTTGCTTCCATAAACACCACCTTGCACATCATAACTGTTGTTCTGTTGAGCTATTAAGCCCACATCACTTGGCGGTATGAGAGAGTTGGAGGAATCCACGACTTGGATGTTCCTAATGTAACTGGCCTAACGGAACCCTTCATTGGGGAAGTGTCCACTACCCATATGTGTGGAAGTTTGGCCGACATCAGGTGAAAATACCTCACCACCCCACTAGACAGAGGAGGCACTATTCGCCAAGTAGGTGAAGATGAATGATGGCCAATATCCCACATAATATCCCCCCACTTGTAGCCACCAATTCCCCCCGTCTTGTCCTACAAGCTAAAAATAGTTTACTACGAAATACATAATGATTAACAGAATATAGATGACTTAAGTTCCCAAGTTAAAGATGATACAACAAACTAATGGGCTAGTGTATCACAACACATTAGTGAGTTCATGTGCAACTATTTAAATATCTTACTTAGTTTAACTTACTTAATGTCAATGGCTAATATTTATTCGTTTCAACTCTAACCAGATAAGGAGGTGTAACTTCAAAGATCCCTTGTTCAATAGCTAAATTAACAGTGTTGCACTCGAAGACAAATATGAAATACGCATGGATACAACTGCTACACCATTTGTGTGCCAATAAATAGGCCAGGAACCCACAATTGATAGAGAAAACAAGAGAACATTGGCATCGATTCTCTGTGCCCATTCAAGAATTTGATTTTGTATGCCTAAGTTGAAGTATACTTGAATTTCTCACTCTTTCTCATTAGCATAGGCTTTTGGTTTGAACTCCTGTAGCTCAAAGCTAGATTTCTCGAGTTCTAATCCTAGTGACTGCTATAAAGTAAATAATTGTGGCCGATTCCTATTTCCACTCCTAGGTCTAAGGGAGCATGAACATGAGGAGGAAATGTTGAAGTAAGTGAATTCTCCCACATTTCCCCATCAGCTTACCCTTTTTGATTGAACTGTTCGGCACAAACAACTCAAAACTTAGGATTTAAGTGTTGTATTACCTTCCAAACTAAAATGTCAATGTCATATTGTGCGCCTCTATAGGTGGAGGTTGGGGAGATACTGCCACCAAGGGTGATCTGATTGTTTGTCTGGATGAACCCTGAGCAATGTAGGTTGTAACATCATGTTGTTTGATACGCATCGCGCTACAAAATTTCACACAGTAGAAAAGTAGCATCTTGATTTTATTACCAACATTCATAAAAGGAGGGCTCAATATTTCCAAAAATTAAGATACAATTAAATATGATGTTTATCTTGCAGTCCAGTAGATGATGAGTCTAGTATTTCTATCCATATATAGACCTGGGTATACCTGCAATGTTTGTATAGAGGACAAAGCCATCAGCCACATTGAAAGTGATTGCACAACTAACTACACCATTATATATTGAATGATTGGGGAACAGATAGATAGACTGGGAGAGAGAGTGAGGGAGGAAGAGTGAGATTTTGAAGGTTGTCCTTTTATCGCAGCACATGAAAAAGCAAGACAATCTTTGTCTTTGCACACACCGTGTTTCTCCCTTCCTTCCATTGAAATTATACAGATACAATGAGACTTGCCAACAAGTTTGTTCATATGATAAATTCCCATGGAATCCATCTTTTCAATCCTTTTTCTGGCATCTTCATTTTTTTTATTGAGCAGTGGTGTCTTATACCTTTTGCACAATTGATGACTCATAGAATTGAATGTTGCTTGTTTATTTAGTTGAGTCCCTTTAAAAATTCACCCTATCCATGGTTATATATCTAGGATGTCATAGTTTTAGTATTGTACATAATGTTGTCGGGACAAATTTCACATGCCTAATGTACCTCACTAGTCCATGAACACAAGCACCCACATGGACATAAGAGATATAGGTATTTTATAAGATACTGCATAAATTAATTGTTTTTGGATGAAATGAGGTCCACATTTGCTCAAAATTGATTATCCACCATCTTGTTATTATCATTGTCATGTGTTTCATGAATAAAACATATTTAATGATTGCAAAACCATAGAAAGTGATATGCTTATTAGTCCATGCTACATGCATACATGCATGGTTTACATGGTGGCACATTGAGGCATCGATCGGTCCTGAGCTGCTTGGGTCACAGTCCTGATCATGCCATACGATTTCTTTGATGAGTGTACCACTTTTTGACTCTTTCTGGTACTATGGAACGAGTTCGTCCAGGGCCTAGCCCAATTCTGGATGTACTAGTGTGACACGCTTCATGCGAGTATACTTTGAGTTAGGAAGGATATGTACATACAATTAGCTTTTTCTTTATATATAGTGGGAGGGCTAGCTAATTTAGTCTCTTATTTATGGGGATTTGTTTTGTAGTATTAATATTAATAAGGAGGGAAGTGTGTACTTTATATGTAGATTTAGAGGGTTAGTTTATTTTTAATAATATTTTGGTGGGATAATGAAGATGTACATTAGAGGGTTACTAAAGATTATGTTTTATAATAGCACACGTGGACAATTTAGATATGCATTTAGAGGTTTATTTGATATTATTTTGCATGATATATCTCATAGGTTGCTTTAGGTTCTTTTTGATAACGACAATGTAGGTAAGGGAGATGACTATATAAATGTTAGTTTAGATTATATTCCAGAAGTGGATTAATACATCATATATGAAAGTGGGTTTAATGTTTCCCTTTGAGGTCTGACCTGCCATCCAGCTTCAATGGTATTGAGGTCGTTGCCACTATAGGAACCCCCAATGATCCATAGTTGTGTCAAGCTAAAGTCATCGGCCCTTGCAATTGTTGGTTTCCACAAATTGAAGCTGGCTTTGGTCCCATGGAAGTTATCAACCTATGCAGATACAATGGCATGCTGCTCAATATGAGATAAAACAAATTTGAATGAGCACTTTCAGAATCAAATAATAGTAGTAATAATCCAAGAGGGACATTATTTCTCATTTGAATGTGATTCTTAAATGGCTTTTTATACCTGGTACCCCGTCGATATATTGGATATTACTGGTTTATTGATTGAATCGAGGTTTGCGATGCTCTGGGGCCTCTTTTTGCCATACCTCTTGATGGAATTGGCCCTCAAGACATCCTCCTCCTTGGTCCTTTGGATTGGTATTGTGTTCACAGGGCACTTGCCATTTTGATGCCATGTTTGGGTGATGTGATGGGGTGCGATGTTAGATTCATGATACATGCCTCCTGGATGGTAAGAAGGCTGCATCTGAATTGTGGAACCATTTTGGATATTGGAGAGCATAGCAACTTGTCAACAACCAATCGCGACATGAAAAGGGAAATGGCGTTGCAATGTTTTACCTGTATAGTATGGTTCTTGAGGAGAGGATGGTCGAATGCAGGTTGTTTGGAGATGTGCACATAGTCTATGATGTCTCCATCTAGGCTCTGTTAACTTATAGGAATCAGTGGTTGCAATTGGAGAGAAAAAATAGAATAGTTCGAGCAAACTAGAAAACATTAGATCTTCGCTACAATCTTCTCATAGACAATGCATAATGTGGAATAAAATAAAAAATTGCTTTCGACAACTATATGCAAACTCAATCAACCTTGGGATTTTAATTTTGTTAAGAAAATAGGATTCCACTCCTAAACAAAAGCCGAGCAAGGATTCCCTTTGTTTATACGATGGATGATGTATGCACTCTATCTCTCAGTATCCAAAAGACAACACTTGCTCGATACATTAATTTCTAGACATCATATTAATCAGATTGGATCTACATACGAACCACTTATCTTTCTAAACAATATAATATTTGGATTTTATAACAAAAGTTGGGTTACATTTCGATGTTAATGTTAGTACACATGACTATGTTGATATGGTTTATTCTATGCTTGAGCTTGGCTTATGTCTTAGGCATTGAATAAAATGCACATCCAGGTAGGATGAAGTTTGATGGGACAATTAATTAAATGGAAACAAAAATATCTAGTTTTGAATTGAAGTTTATCTATTATATTACTTTATTACTATACTAACTAGAGATTCCCTATAAGTTCTTACATTAATTCGGGAAAGAAAATCTAACCATCTATTTTTTGGGACCAAATTATAAGGGCTAAGATTTAATTCAAGCATAAAAATAGAAGAGTAATATAAAACAAGTTCGATAGGTGAATCTACAGTATACACAGAAGGAAAAGGCACATTTAAAGTATCATTTTTAGTGTGTGTCCTAAAGACAGGAAAAGAATTTTCACATTCATAAAAGATGTGCAAATTCTAATAACCACAATATTTAAAGGAGTTTACATGCATACATGCAGTTCAACTAAAGATGTTTTTACAATCCCTCCCTGTTGCTAGGTTTATTTTTTGTGATTATGCTTGCGCACATTCCTGCTTCAGCTCTTCAAGATAAAAAAATACAAGAACATGAAATAAAATAAATTTAGAGCTTGTGATCTTCAGTGATAGTACAGATAATGCAATTGAAAAAATGACTCACCTGGCTTGTTTTATCAAGCATGATGGATGTTGGTCTAGAAAAGTTGATATTGACTAGATCATAATGATGGAAAAACATGCATTGGTCTTGCCTAACGTAGGATGGATAGGTGGTAATCAGGGCTGGGTGTGGCACTGTAGTGGAAATGAGGTGGTTGCTTTCAGCATAGAAGGCATGGCTCTGATACAACTAAACTTGATCCTATTTATTTTTCTTAGCTCTAGTACATGGTTCAATATTTTTTTTGACTATTACTAAAAAAATTCAGCTCTCTACTACTTTGTTCCAACACAGTTTATTTACTTTCACAGCCTATGTTTGATCTATTATAAATAGACCGAACAGTGAGGATAAAGCAAAGAACTCTTCGTTTTATGGCACAAAGAGTTAAATAATAAACTTTGCATCTTCCATACAAAAGATATGTTTAGATAGTCACATCTAAGTAATTGTGTCAACTAATTTAATTTGTAATTGTCAATAAAATATGGTTGTACTTCATATTCGTAGCACAAAGTAGCTTCGATAAATTCACTTGAGAACAAATTATAGTATAAATTATGTATGAAATTGAAAAAAACCATAACGACCTATTCGCTAGGACGTTTGTAAATTCACCAGTATCACTAAATTAGCTACCAGCAATGGTAAAGGAATTAAAAGAATATAAGAACTGCATTACCTACTCATTCCATGGTTCCACTTTTTCCATTTACATGTAATCCAAAATGTGCTTATTTATACACTATGCTTACTTGAGTTGATAGTATGAAAAATAGGCTACTCAAAAATCTATCATACAATTACGTACAATTTTATATGATGAAATTGGGAATGCACAGTGTAGAAATAAGTACTTCGGGCCATGTCACACATGCCATGTATAGGATATATCTATTATATATTGAAATAATAATGCAAGATTAAATAAAGAGATTTGCTAGAAATTCTCACCAAGAAAGCAAAACATGATGCCATTGATTTGCATTTACCTCCATTAACTAACTTTTATCGGTTGTGATTACACATTACTCATAAGCCATAGCTTGCATGGAAACATAAAATCCTAATTAGGCCCATATTGGACCAATAAGGAGCATGTAGTGCATAATTTTCTTTAGCGGCAAGCCTTTTCCCTTCGATTAATCTAGATCTTTGCAAGAACATGCATTTCTGTATGAATTGTTTGCAATATATTCAGATGAGGTTGTCATATGGAGCATAAATATTTGGATTAGTAATACCAGGCTACTCTTGTGTAGTGTAAAATGTTTATCAAATATAAGTATCATAACAAACATTTTCCCATGCATGGTTATATATTGAGGTGGAGATTTTTTTTCCATGCACGCATGGTTGCATGTTGAGATCACATTTTGCATTAAAGAACCTAATTGGGTGGAGTATGAAATTCAAAAAAGAGCAAAAAGGAAAATAGTTCATGAGGTGGCATGTGCGGTGAGATGGCATATGTGCATTTTGTGATTACAGAAGTAGTTGGGATTACATACTTAGGTATATGGGATATAGATCACCCTTATATTCTCAAAATCAATAATGGGCCTTATATTTAGTAGGTATTTAAACCATTAAACTTTGATTTATACGGTAATGATATTTCCAAAATAAGCAGTTAGGTCATTCCTGAATCCAAATTTCACTACTAGGAAAAGGCCTACTAATGGCGCACTGGTTTTGCCTACTAATGGCGCATTACCAGTGCTCCATTAGTAGCACGCCACTAGTATTTTTTACTAATGGCGCACCACTAGTGCGCCATTAGTATCTGGTATACTAATGGCGCACCAAGCAGTGCGCCATTAGTTTTGCCCACAGTGCGCCACTAGTGTCTTCTATACTAATGGCGCACCACATGGTAGTGCGCCATTAGTAACAATTTTTTTAATTTGTTTTTCTTAATCTCAGGTCACTATTTCACCTATGAGATATCCAACACATATATATACAACAAGCACCATATAACAATCATAGCCAACACACAAGTTCCATCATATATACATACATAGCCAACACACAAGTTCCATCATATATACATACATAGCCAACACACAGTTCCATCATTACATATTACAAAAGTTTCACATTGTTCATCCGACACCGTTATCCATCAATTCACAAAAGTTTCACATTCATAAAAAATAAAAATACAAATGGAAAAGAAGCACGCCATCCATGCAAGCTTCCGTGAATTAAATCAAATCTGCAAAATGATAAACAAGAAGTTAGAAGAAGAAAAAGAAGAAGACTAGAAGAATACTAGAAGAAGAAGAACACTAGAAGAAGAATAAGAAAAATTTTGGAAAAGAAGAAGAATAAGAAGAAGACTATAATCTTATTATGTAAACTTGATCATTTTGTGCTAACATAAGTTATTTTGGAGCTAACCTATAGGAAACTAAGCATATAAGCTCTAAGTTAGTATATTAGAGCCAACTTAGGTAAAATGAAGCTAACCTATGTCATTTTGGAAAAGAAGAAGAATAAGAAAAAGACTATAAGCTTATTATGTAAACTTGATCATTTTGTGCTAACATAAGTTATTTTGGAGCTAACCTATAGGAAACAAAGCATATAAGCTCTAAGTTAGCATATTAGAGCCAACTTAGGTAAAAATGAAGCTAACCTATAGGAAACTAAGCATATTAGAGATAACATAGGTAACTAAGTATATATATATATATCATTTTGGAGATCTGACATGCATACCTGACAAAGTTCAGTTCTCATGCATTGTTCTTCTCCTTCTCCTTCTCCTTCCTCAGCCTGATGCACCAAGAGCGACGAGGCGGTGGAGGCAGTGGAGGCAGTGGGATGTAGTCTTCTACCACAATTGGCGTGGTCATGTCGCCCAGCTGTGGGATCGCCGGCGCCACCACCGGTGCGTGGTCATTGTCAGGCACCACCACCATCGCGAGGCCACCTTCAGGCACGACCATCGCTAGGTCATCCTCAGCCACCTCCATCTCTTGCCCATGGTCAGCCACCACCATCTCTTGCCCTTGGTCAGCCACCACCAGCGCTAGGTCATCCTCAGCCTGATGCCCATCATCATCCTGCAGCTCCTCATCCCCACTCTGCTCCTCTTCTCCCGCACTCCAGTCTGGATCATCCTTCTTGTTGCCTATGGTACTGCCAGAATCGCTGCTGCTTTTGCTACAGCCAGAATCGCTGCTGCTTTCGCTACAGCCATAGTCGCTGCTGCTTTGGCTGTAGCCAGTGTCGTTGCTGCTGCTCCCATTACCTGTCCAAAATGCAACAATGACTGTTAACAATCGATGTGAGACAAAGCCAAATATAGAGGAATAAGAAGAGGCAGAACGTACCGGCATCATCATCGTCAGCGTAGCGCATGCGACACATAGTCGTGTTGAACACCTTCACGATGAGCATGGTGGTGTCGTCGTCGTACCTGAAGAGAAGGAAGTACCCTAGCCGCAGGTCGTAGGCACGATAGAACTTCTCCCACCCACGAGACAAGTACATGTGGCCCTCCTTGATCACCAACTCCACATCCCACTGCCTGCAAAACCCGCTGCCGGCCTGTCGCAGCTTCACATTATTTGGCGGATCTTCACCCATCAGCATGTTCATAAAACTGTCAGGCAGCCTCTGCAGTTTGGGACAATGAGTGTGATGTAGCAAACAACATCATGGATGATACTGAAGTCATGGATGATACCTCGTTTTATATACCTGCAAACAACATAATGAGATGGGTGAAGGGGAGATCTCTCGTTTTATATACCTGCGTCATGGATGATACTGAAGTCTCAAGTATGATAGTGAAGAATTTGGAAGCATCCAACTCGTACTGCGGTGTCGCAGAGCGGCGGTGGCTGCTTCCCGCCATCTCTGATAAGCAGCAGAAGAGACCAATTAGTACCCTTACAACAGATCATAAAACATGCATGATAACAGGCATTAGTCGCAAGTACCCCATATGTCCTATTTTTAGCAAAGTCATGCTAAAATTCACGGAAAATTTCAGCATTACCTTTGCTGAAAATAGGACATATGGAGTACCCGAATTTGCCGGAACGGAAGTTAATCGACATTCCGGCAAACTCAAGGGCCTCTCGGGGTACCTGCAAATTCATCACGACACAATGGTCGGAGACAAGACCCAGCAAACTAGCACCACAATGTGCCTCTACTTTCATATGGATGAAAAGGCCACAGACCATATGGTTCTCTGCTTTCATATGGACAAAAATCAGCTCAACTTATGTGAGCTTCCGTTCCAGATCTAATAGGTCACCCAACAAAAAATCATCAATAGTTTAGCAAGTCTGTACAAACACAGAAAGAATAGAAAGTTTGCTGCCTATTTAAACACAGAAACAAAACACTACTTGAAACTTCTGCTACATTTGGACCATGGCAATTTACTTTCATGGAGCATGACAAATGTATTTTACAGATCGTGGCATTGTTTTTACTATATGCACCATGGCAAGTTTCTTTTCTTTTTGCAACATGGCAAATTTCTTTTGCACCGGGCCATGGAAAATATAGTCTATGCATCATGAAAATTATAGTGTATGGATCATGGCATTTTTTAATCTACATTTTTATTCTATGGATCATGCCAGGAAATTATAGTCAATGCATTTTTTTAATCTCTGGATCATGATCCAACAAAATTGCCATCTCCCATGGCAAATATAGCCTATGCATCATGGAATTTATACTACTACAACCACTGCAACCACTACTGCAACCACTGCAACCACCATCTCCCATGGCAAATATAGCCTATGCATCTCCCATGGCAAAATTATAGTGTATGCATTTTGAATTTTTGCCATGCTTTTCTTAGGAATCAAATATGTTCGTAAACCTTGCCATTGTAAAAAAAATATGGTGCACAAGGCATGGAAGATGGTGCACAAGGCATGGAAGTTCCACTTAGTTAAACACAATGCATATGCAAGAAACCAAATCTAATTGATCTCACATGACTCTGCTACATTGCAATTATCTAATTGTAAGATGTTGTGCACACAATAAAACATGCATCGCATACAAGAAGACAACAGTAAAGAATTTGCATAAGTTTGGATCAAGAATTACCTTCAACCTGGGAGAAGAACACCACTGCATTCTGGGAGAAGATTACCACTGCAACCACCAGTACACCACCGCAATCTCGGACAAAACAGCAGGTCAACCTGCGAAATAAAAACCAGCAGAGGATCAGGGTTCATGTCGAGCTGCTCGAATGGAGACCACATGATTCAAAATACCTTCAACCTGGGAGAACAACACCACTACAACCAACAGTACAGCTTGGCAATCTCGGACAGAATAGTAGCTAAACCTGAAAAAACAAACAGCAGAGGGTCAGGGTTCATGTCGAGCAGCTCGAACGGAGAGGGGGTGGAGATGGGGCTCGGGAGGAGACGTGGACAGGTACTAGGTCATAGGAAAGGGATGGAGATGGGAAGGTAGCAGGCGGCAGAGGTCCGAGATGACGGCAGCGCCGAGCAGCCCGCCACGGACGCCGCGATGGGGATTAGGGCTGGTGGTGGGGGGCGGCGTGGAAGGCGCAGGCTTTGGAGGGGGAGCGCGGCGGGTGGCGGCGAGCCGGGGAGCTTCAGACTTGGGTGCGGGGCTGACGACGGGGAGGAGGGTGGAGGGGAGGTGGAGGGTGCGGCGGTGTTGGCTGCGGGAGTGGCATTGGTGCGCCTGGGGGAGGCCGGCGCGGGCGCGGAGGCGGAGGCGAGGGCCCGGGAGCGCGCGAAGGACGAGATGAGAGCGGCACGGGGTGGGGAAGATGGCCGGAGAGAGAGGTGCCAGCGAGGAGATGGACGACACTGACCTAGGAGGGGAGGGGTCTGGCGATGGCCGCGGCTAACACGGCGGCGAGGCTCGGGATCTGGCGGAGAAGGCGAGCGGGGGAGAGGGCGGGCGAGCACGGTGTCGCGGCGATGACCGGGCGGCGGAAGGAGGGGGCGCGCGTGAGTGTGTGGCGACGGGGGAAGTGGATATGGCGAGGGTGGGACTGCCGAATTAGCTAGGGGGCAAGATTACTAATGGCGCACCCACTGGCAGTGCGCCATTAGTATGTTTTTTTTAATTATTTTTTGCCATAAGTAATTTTTTTATTATTATTTTTTGCTGCATCTAATAATTTTTTAGAAAATGAATATGAATATGAAACAGTAATAATTTTTTTAAAAATACAACCAAATTTGTTATTTGAAAATATTTATGAATATGAAAAAATATCATCAAATTTTTTATTTGAAAATATCATCAAATTTTTTATTTGAAAATATAATCAAAATTGTTTTTTTATTTTTAGTTGCATTCATTTGTGACAGTGGAGCGGGGGAGGGTGCGGGGTGTCGGCGGCGGCGGTGGAGCGGGGGAGGCTGCGGTGGGTCGTCGGCGGCGGTGGAGCGGGGGGAGGGTGCAGGGGGTGCTCGGCGGCGGTGGAGCGGGGGAGGGTGCGGGGGGTCGGCGGCGGCGGTGGAGCGGGGGGAGGGTGCGGGGGGTGCTCGGCGGCGAGGGGGATCTGGCGAGGGGGATAGCTATCGAGAGGGAGGGGGATTGAGATCGAGTGTCCTCATGAATATTCAATATTTTTTCATATTGAATATGAAAAAATATCATCAAATTTGAAAAAATATTCATGAATTCAAAAAGTGCCCATGAAATTTAAAAATATTCATGATATCAAAAAGTGCCCGAGAAATGAAGGCTACAATTTAAATACAATTTAATATATATATACACTAATGGAGCACTGTGGAAAAGTGCGCCATTACTAGTTTAAACTACTAATGGCGCACTGTGACACGGTGCGCCATTAGTAGTTTTGCAAAAAGGTAAAAAAAATACTAATGGCGCACTGTCTGTCTGGTGCGCCATTACTAGTTAGAACTAGTAATGGCGCACTTCGGTCGGATGCGCCATTAGTATGTATGTAAAAATGAAAAAAAAAATATCACTAGTGGCGCACCTTTTATCGGGTGCGCCATTAGTGTCTTCCACTCCAATGGCACATCACAAACTAGTGCGTCATTAGTATATAGTAGTGGCGCACTACAACCCTGATGCGCCATTAGTGTCAATCCTATCTATAGCCCTTTTCCTAGTAGTGTTTTAATTCTTTGAACTAATTTACTTTCATGTACTAGCATATAACTTTTGACGATTCTCACAACCTTCTTGGAATAGCATGGCATTTAACTTCCATAAACTTCTTACTCATATGTCAACTTAACAAAAAATGGCTAGAAGAACTAGAGAAAATTTATGCTCATTAACCGGGTAAACTGTTCTTAAATAAAAAAAATGATCTTAATTGTGTCATGCTATGGTTAAATATATGTGGGTATAAACGTATTTAAAGCCACTAAATGTAATAACTTTTTGGACTAAAATGAGTAGAATTAGAGAAAATCTATGGGGTCAACTAAGAACAATCACTAAGTACATATGAATCTTCTTATATGTCCTTAGATAACATCATGAAATAGATGTTATCATAAAATATCCTAGTAATATGTGCTAAAAAATCAATCGGATTATACGTATGTGCAAGAAAAATGTTAGAGAAACCATATTTTACAAATGAGATTAGACGACTTGACCGATGCTTTCTCTCTATAACATTAACACTACACGTTAGATCTAGAAATATGAAGTGAACTAAATTGGATTTCTTGTAGTTATATGCGAGGTTGATTGAACAATAATCCATAGCATGTTCACAATCTTGATGCCAGCAAAACAGATAGATCTGTGGGAAGATGTAAATGGCGGTGAAGCCTCCTAGATCGACAGTCAGGCAAGTGTTTGCACAAGGGATAACGATGACGGTCCAATAGAAATATACTAACAATTTGTTATGAGAGCCTATATCTTAGGACTTTATTAGGAATTTAGAAATAATTTTATAGAATCTTAATTCTATAGAGATGTTCCTATATTTGATGTGTTTGATAAAGAGAGATGAAAGCATGGACAAGCTATGGGTGAGATGCTCCATAGGTTCATAATTAGCATAAGTTCACACAAATGAGAACAATAGCGATACTATAGATATCATGCCAACAAACTTATTTATTGTTAAGAGATCCTATCTCTGGCATTTACCTGTTAAAATAAATTAAAGTTTGATGAGTTTTAGTTCTATGGGATGGACAAACAGAGCATATGCTCCATGGGTCCCATAGATTGTCCATCCCATAGATTGTCACAATAGTTCGATTTTTCTGCACCTTATCATTGGATGAGAATTTATAGATCTCCATAACTGGCATTAGCATGATGTGAACATTCATTTTATGGACCCATATTATAACGAACTATACGGAAATTATCTTCATAAATGCACCTAATCATCTCATGAGCATTGACCTGGAACTATTTGTGCCATGACAATTTTAAACTAGAATTAGTGTGCCGGTATTCACATAGAAATATTGATAGCTTGTAATATTTTATCTAGTAAAATATTTTTTTCATCATAGTAAGAATACTAATGATGATGCCAGCAAAATATTGTGGATCACTTTGCATGTTTATTAATAAGAATCACATACTGCAGCAGTAGTGATTTTTTTTCCTTGAGTATATATATGATGCTAAATATATATTTACACGCACACTAAAACAAATAATCTGTCTCTGGTACAAAAGATATTTAGCCTATATTATATAACTAACTGGGTGATCCCTACTAACATATTTTTCTCAACATGGTACCTCGACATGCAACCATGTATAAGGAAGACCCACTTCAGCATGCAAGTATGCATGAGAGTTTTTACTCTATTATGTTACTTATATTCAATAAATATTTTTTCCTACTACCAGTAGTCGAATTCATATGTATTCTCAACTACTACCAGTACGAAGAACAATGGCACCAACAGAAACTAGGTTTGAGGTGAAGAAGTTCGATGGAACAAGAAACTTTGGGTTATGGAAGATAAGGTGAAATATTTGTTGGCACAATAGGGATGCTTCATCGCGTTGCTGGAAATCATGTCAGCTAAGATGGAATTATTATGTGATGGATTAAAACTCACGGAAGATGATTTGGGAGCCTCGAGCGTTCCATGCAGCCAGACAAGTTCAGTTGGGTCGGACAAGATAGTTTGACGGATCGATGCAAGTCGGTTGGTACAGAAGACGATGCACACGGGACCTTGAAGGCAACGAGGGGTGAGTGTGGGCTGATCATCTAACATAGAGTCATGTTGAAGGTGAAGCTAAATTCTGGAATACATCATTAGGTGCTGATTGAGGGGCTACATCGAAAGTTGACAGAGAGTCAAAGCCTATTTCAACGGGAAAAAAGCGATTGACATGTAGTTCAGACTAGAGCTCCGTGGTTTGATTGAAACGTGATAATTGTCATCGGTCGGTGATGATTGGTGGTAATCTGCAGTGGGGTTTGTGTGGTGTGGGTTCGCGACCTTTGAGGCTCAACCGGGACAGCAAAGGCATGACGCAGTAATAGCGGCGAAGCATGTAGTATGCATGAGACATGAAGACGTGTCAGGGCTCTGGTGGTCATACATGTGTGGGACAACTGTGAATTTCATTCGGGATGACGACAAGCAACGGCAAAATTCCTTCAAGTTTCAGACAGGCGGTCAAGAAAGGGGTGGTGATGTTGAGTTCAGTTAACTCTTATCTGTAACACTTAATAAGTGAGTTGTTCACTTTCACGCATACCAGTGATTGATGTGTGATGATATTGAACGGATACTCTAGAAGTTGGGAGTACAAACTAGAGTAAAGAGAAACTAAATTTTTCCCGGGTGTTGACAGTGATCAAGAAAAGAACCGACTACAAGTTGCAGGTGCAGTCACATGGAGTAGGAGTAGCAGCGGTACTCATGGTATAAACTCAAGTCCAATGTACAAGGGGGAGTTTGTTGAAATTGTGCCGAAGACAGTGTACAAGGTAGGTTATAGTTGGACTTCGATTTGTATTGCGTTTAGACAGGATATGGAATCATGTCCTAATAGGACACTTGTATGCTAAGCCTCTTATATAATGAGGGGTAGATGCACGATATAATCTATGCCAACCATAGTTTTGGATTTCGTTTTGCCAAATTTACCGGGCCTTGGCGAAATGGATTAAATTTGGTTTTACACGAAAATGCCAAACCAAAATTTGAAATTTGGAACGAATCTGACTACAGTTTGGCAATTTCTTTGGAATAAACCAGAAAAAATATAAAGAACAGAGTCTTTATCAAAATATATAATGTAGAAATCAATTAACAGAATCCATGGATCAAAACATTATAGACCAAGAATTGAACATTATACAGTCGACATGAACCCTAGATTAACACTCTTGTAGAATGTATGCACCAAGTCATTACGACCTCATGTGGTGGCCCTCCACGGTGTTGCCGCCGTCTACAGGGTCGCCCGCGTGCCCGGGCGTTACCGCTGCCACAACGTTCACCCTCCAATGGGAGAGAGAAGAAAGTGGAGGAGGAGGCTGGGTAGGGTGGAATCGGACCGCTGGAGGAAGAGGAGGCTGGGTAGGGTGGAGTCGGATCGCTGGAGGAAGAGGAAGAGGCTGGGCGCACGTGGAGCGCTGGAGGAGTAGGCTGGACGTAGGACCTGAATTTTTTGACCGGGTCACACTAACACCGGGCCCAAAAATAGTATGGGCGAATTGGACGAAATTTATTTTTTCCGGACGAAATCCAAAATTCTCATGCCAATATAACAGCACAAGCATGCAGGGAGAGCCGGCGGCGTGTGTCGGCGCCCCGGTGGCGGTTGTCTGGTGTTGTGATGGCGTCACGGGTAGGAGCGCACGTAGTCATGCCTTGGGGATGTAGCCAAGTTTATTAACCTCGTTAATAAATCTCGGTGTTGTGCATCATGTGATTGCTTGCTCCTTGCATGATCGACCAGGTACCTCGGATTAATTCTAACATCATCTAGTCCTATAAACTAGTCGGTACAAATCATGCATGTATGGTACAACCAAATTAACACAGGAATCGAAGTGTACGTTTTGACTACGAGGTAATTAAGGTACGGTGTACAGGGAAGAAGGAGATCAGACCAGCATATGCCAAGTTTTCTCGTCTTGGTTTGGATATGGATTTACTCCGACAAACAAAAGAAAGCGGAATCTTTGGCATGATAGTGCATATTTGATTTGTTCTAAGACCAGTTATAATATAGAGAAATATATATAAAGATGTATGATACTAAATTTACATCGTACAAAAAATAAGTTGATAACCTTTTTTAATTTGGCCAGTACAAAGTTTAACACAAAATAAATCAGAGAACGTATGTGTGAAAGGATATAAACCTGAAGGTAGCTTGCGACACTTATATACCTGAATGCTTGCGACAGGAGGCTTATTGAGCCGCCTGAGGAGGCTTCGCACCTCCCGCCGCCGCTGCGCTGTACTCTCCGGAGCCGCCGGCTCCGCTGCTGCCAGTCCCTCCAAGAAGACAAACGTGAGAGCCACGACGAGGGCGGCCAAGCACGCACGCGTCGCTGCCATTGAGCGTCTGCTAAATATCAGAGCTAGCTAGCAAGCAAGCAACCAAGCTCTGTTGGTACTGGTGTAGGTTTTGCTAGCTTCGGTTGCCGTGCTATATATACATCTCAGCGATGGAGAGGCGGCGAAGCATCCCGGCGTTTTATAAGGCCGGCCGAGTGTGCTCAGCCGCCGTATATTTTAGTTGGGAGCGACCGACCGTAGTGGAATACTGTACAAGGAATGACTAATCAGCAAGCGGCCCCAGCTGAGTACTATTGAACTGCATGTCCGCGTCCAATTGGAATTCTTAAGTAAGCTGCAGCAATTTCTTGGAAAACTATCATCCTCTCTTAAGCTGGCTGATTTGAGAATGACGCTTAGTCGCCTATCAGAAGTCTTCACTGGAAGGATACCCAGTAACACTATAGGCGCGTTTGGTAGCCTGCATTAAAGCCAACCAGGCTCTGGCAGGCTAAGTAGCATGTTGCCTGGCTCGTACATAGAAACTGAGCCGCACGAAACTTAAAGCGCCCAAAACCTGGCTCGCCAGGAACGCTCAAATTGACCGTTTTTCAAGATGCAGGTTGGGCTTAGTGCAATTTACACTACGGAGAGTATGCGAGTTGGGCTTAATGCGGGCAACCAAACTACATGCAGATCTTTGAGTTTGGATTGCTCTACTCCAGCGAGTTTCCTGATCATAGGATGGCGATCAAAGACGAGTAGTGCAACATAGTGACCGATCTCCCTTGCTTGTTTATCTCTCGTCTACATCTATGTATAGGTTCTATTCTACTTTTTTCCGATAAATATTAGAGCCCCCACATAACTTCTAGGATGGGCAGGTCTGAATTAAAATGTATTTGTATTATACATCTGGGATGCATAATGAACCAACTTCTGAATTCTCAGGTTAGTGGTCAAACCAAGCATCTTGCTGAACAATGTACATCGATCACATAGAAATCCACAACATCTATTAGTTTCTCCAGCGCCAGGCAAGTCTCCCCACCCCCATCTCATTGACCTCCAATTGAAAATTAGATGGAGCAGCACAGTACTGCAACTTGGAGGCCGTCCACAACATCTTTCCAGCGCACCAGCATCCTCAACAACTTCTGTTAGTTGACATGCATGAAGCTGGAACTAGCATTTAGTCTTCTACTCTTCTGAGTATATATGTCATTCTTGTATTTCATTGACACCCGCAGATAACATATAGCTGATGAAATGATAGTGACAACCTTGTTTTCTAGAGACACAAAACTAATAAGAGGCTACTGATTCAAAATCTGCTCCAATAATGCACTTGTGAATAATTTGTATGAATATTTTAGATCAAATGATGTTGACAGCATGGCAATCAACGAAATAGTGGTGTATTTAGCCAGAGAAAAGGCGCTAAATTTAATTACACTTGCTCATACGTATGATTGCTAACGCGTACACTCCAAGTAAGTAAGTGCCTTCTTCCCTTCGCCACGAGCTTTTACCCCCATTCTGGCCACAACCTGCGATGCTTCTCGCGACCTATGATAGTTGTCCCCTCCAAACAGAGTGGTGAGGAGGGAGCAAGATGAAGCATAGCAAGCAAGCTGAGCGTTAGCCGCAACAGTTTCCTTATATCCATCAAGTTCGATCCACTGCACAGTGAAACTCATCGAGTTCCATAATATATTGTGCATTGGTTTCTCAAAACTAAAGCTTCATAAAAATTGAACCGGTTTATTGAGAAAATTATCTATATCTTAATTACCAAATAAATATAGAATCATCGTTGAAATATATTCCCATTTCCATATGATACTAGCAAGAGGCCCATGCGTTGCACGGAACATCAAGATGCATTTATATATACAAGCTGTTTATCTTGTGGGAGACAAAGATGAACGAGGGAAGGCCTTATCTGCAAATATGGAGACGGGTGCGGGTATCTTTTTGCAAAATAGCCATAGTTTACTTTCTATCCGTCAGATATAGATTGGACGGATATTATAGGATGGCAGGCACACCATCATCGCCAACCCGGTTTTTATAAGAGTAGAGATATATTTGATACTGTAATTTTTTCATATTTGTTTACATAAACTTGGCCAAAGTTTACAAGTTTGACTTTTATTCTTATCTCTACCTAATAAAGGAGCTATTGCTTCTGGCGATACGTCATATAAATTTCCCTCGAAGTTGTAAAATACTACCCACCTGTATCTATAAGTGACAAAAAAATATTTCACACAGAGGAACCCCACAGACTGCGCCACCCCATGTAGGGATCTCCTATACCACGCTCCGAGCGTTGGGAGAAGACGCAGCCTCACCTTTTGGGCCGGCCCATGTCTGCGCGGCCTGTCTTCAATTTTTTTTTCTTTTTCAATTTTCTGTTTTCCTCCTTTATATAATTTGGTAATTCAAAAAATTTCCGAAAATTAATAAATTTAGATGTTTAAATATTATTTTAGTAAATCATAAAATGTTAATAATATTCCTAATTTGTGGAAAACATGTTCGCATGTTCAAAAAATGTTCGCAATTTTGAAAACAAATCTTTGGGAAATCAAAAAATGTTCAGAATTTTTATAAAACAGTTTGTGTATTGAAAATGTTAATAAAATTGAACAAAATTTAGCCAATTCAGAAAATGTACATGAATGCAAAAAAATATCCTAAAAATTCGAAAATTGTTCATGACTAACAAAAAAGTTCATTCAATCCTAAAATGTTTGCTGATTGAAAAAATGATCATGCATTTCAAAAATGTTCGTTAAATATAAAAAATGTTCATGAATTGAAAAAATTGTTCAACAAATTTCCAACAAAAATGTTCATCGGTTTAGGAAATTTTTTATAAAATATTTTTAATTTCAAAAATGTTTTAAAATAGTATAAAATGTTCATGAATTCTAAAAATGTTCTTAATTTCAGAAAATTTCGAAACTTAGTAAAAGTGTTCATGAATTTGAAAAATGTTCACAATTTCAAATATGTGCACGAGTTTTAGAAAATCTTCATGATTTCAACAATTGTTCATGATTTGATGAAATTGACAGTGATAATGTATATCGATGATGTAGCAAAATGTGGTCAACACTATTGGATATTATGATTTCTTTTTTCTCCCATTGTAACGCACGGGCCCTTTTGCTATGGGTACAAGTTCTAGCTTTTGTTGACTCGCCTAATTAACTATGGTTCAGTAATGTTATCTTGCAAGTTCAAGCTTTTGTTTACTTGCCTAATTAGCTCGAGAGAATTCCTTATTTGTCATTTTCTTTCCTTTTGGTCCCCTAATTTTTTTCATCCCTTTTTTGACACTCAAACATTATTTTATGCCCTATGTGACCCTTTCATCCATTTTTCCATCCAGCGGTGTTAACTAGGACGTGCAACGACAATTTTGTCCCTGATAGTAGTATGTTACCTGTAAAGGGAAGAGAAGGGGGCATGAAGTTGCCACGAGCGCACACGGCACTGATCCGGGCCGGGGCCGACTGGAAGTTCCCCGTGTGCACGGCGGCGCTGAGGCTGTCGGCCGTGTCTGTGCATCGTGTTGGTTTTAGAACCCTAGTTCGTATCGTCCAGAAACAGCACATACGTGCAAGCTAGCACACGTGAGCAGCTTGATTGATTTTCAAGCAGCAGCAGTGGACGTGCAAAGCTTGCAGGCTGGCAACTTTACTCTCGCGGTCTTGCCGTAGACGTACGTACGAGACTAGCTTCTGCTGGATCGATCTGACCGTCTCTCGGAACGTAGCGACTTCTCTCGTTGGAACGAACACGAAACAAATATAGATGAATTGCCACAGGCTATGTAGTGCAAGTCGCCGGCCAGTCCATATGTGCACGCAGTGGCGGAGCTTGAAAGAAAAGGTCAGGCGGGCCGGACTAAAGGAGACCACAATTTCTTTTTCAAATTATGAATCATAAGGACACGGTGGTGCTATTCTGTGCGAGCACGCATAATTGCTTAGCGTGCGCTCCGGCCTATGCTAATTAGGCGGGCTGGGCGGTGGAGAAGTCTACTCTCGATCACTAATTTGGTTGAGGGTAACGGTCCTTGCAAAATAAAGTAACGCATTTAATTTTATTACCATGCCTAGTCCACTGTATCCTGATTCTGCGATCACTATTCATTGGCAGTAACGAGGATACTAGAGATGGTAATGGACAAAGAATACTTACCAGGCAATGAGTAATCACTGGTTTAAGCCCTAAACATAGCAAAATCTTGCTAACATGTAGTTACAAATTACTACACTCACTATTGGCTGTAGTAAAAATGATGGAGTGGATGGTAATGAAAAAAATAATTACCAACGAAAAAATTGTAGATGCTTTGATCCTGGCACATGGTAAACCTAGTAAACTAGCCCGATATGTAGTAATGGATTACTACATGTGCTTGGAAAAAACACTTGAATGATCGCAAGAATGAAATAATGAAGTGCTCTTGATATATATGGTAAAAAATTAAAATGATTATAGACTCTTCTGCACTACTCTTTGATCCTCTAATCATAAAATAATCACATTATAATGTTAGAATGAAAATTCATTTATTTTGCAAATAAAAAAGAAAAAATCATTGCTTCAAGTAAATACTTGAAAATAGTTTCAAGCTATAGTTCCAAAATTGTAAGCATTTGTTAGTAGTCCATTTAGTAATTGGTTTACCACATATTGTGAATACAATTATCATTTATAGTGTAACCTACTGTAATAATACAACAGTGGTAAAGAATTTGCATCAGAAATGAACTTATGGTAACGGTGTTATCGCTCCGCACATGCTAATTTTGCTAGTCACTTGGTATGTAGTAATTGCATTACGATTAGGTTTACTATTTTATAAAAAACTGGGCACGTAATTGATTACTATATTTCCTTTGCTAACTATAGTAAGCTGTTACTATGTTTCATGTATTCATTACTATACGCCCATGTGGTGGGAGGAGGGACGGGGCATGGACCTGTCGTAATTTCATTAAATCATTACGATGGAGTTCCCACCGAAAACTGAGGCACGTGCACACGAGGGGAAATCCACTGGGTAGTACTTTTTCACCATCTCACATATATCACTAGCTTTGAATCCTCTAAATTTGTTTCTAGGAATCAAGGTGGCGCTAATGGTTAGAAGATCCATTACCTTCTCATTGAAGTTTCAGTTCAATTCAAATAGTTGAGTGTCAAGTGTCGAAAAGAAAATTTCCACTCGAAAGTAATGCTCCTTGGTGAAGTGGTCAGGTTGACGACTGGCACGACCACCACGCATGATGTATGTTTCCTCAAAGTCAGGAATGTCAATGGAATTGTTTACACAAAACTCAACAACTGTAGTAATAAATACTTGGTAGCCATTATCTGATCTCAAGTCTTGAAGACATTGTTTTGTTGAGGATACCAGACGGACAACATTCACATTATCTTGTGACTTCTTTTGCAAAGCTTGGCCAAGCAATTCAGTTATCTCAAATATTTCCTTCATCAAACATAAGATAAAAATGAAGACAAGGCAAGTTTGCGCGTATACGACCAGTGTGTTCTGGTTCCAGTGTTTGCGTGAGCGTCGGTGCAATATCAAGTGCTACAGCTAGTTCTTATATGTCAAGGCAAGTTGCGCGTATACGACCAGTTGAGCCGCAGCTTGATCGTGTGTTCGATCCTTGGGAAAACCCAACAATATCTATGGCTTATTCTTTTTCTGAAGGAAAGGAATGGTGATAGTGGAGCTCTGAAGCCTGGACGTCACCCTTCTCCACGGGCTCCAGCTCTCTCAGTCTCAGCTCATAACCTTCACTCTCTTCCTGCAGCTCCAGTAGATAATGTCGCTGACGATGATCTATAGGACGTCGCAGAGCGCGTGGATGTCGGCAATCGAGAAGGCCTCCGGCAACGCCTGGGGCCAGCCTCCCGGCCTTCCGGAGCTGCAACACCACCCGGATCCGGAACAGCGCCAGCGCGGCAGCTATGCGGCCCTGATGAGGACGCACGCCCTCAGCACCATGGCATGCCCAGCGCAGCACTCCTCCTTGGTCACAACCCGAGGTTGCGGATGACGGTGGAGACGCTGACCACCACCAAGTAGGCGATGGCATCCCCGGTGAAGAGTGCGAGCTTGGACGCACGGGAGGTGAACCCCAAGAGGTTGATAGCGCTGAAGGCCATGAAGAGCAGCGAGAAGGCGGCGTTGCCGGATGTTGGAGTCTAGCCCTAGCTCTCTCCCTCTGGTTGCTCTCTCTTTCACTGGCTCGAACCGAGGAAGAAGAAAGGTTGAAGACACAAGAGACGGTGGTCCGGTGCACGAACACCCGCCCACCGCACGAACGGCTTCTTCCTTCAAGCATGAGCTCAAATCCACACATACAGCAGCCCACACGACGCTGCACTGTCCACTCGTCCACGCCCGCGCGCTCCGCACGCCCTGGCTCGCGCCCACGTCAGGCACAGACACGATCAACACATACGGGCTCCAACAGAACGCCACGATCACCCCCGCTACTATTGCCAACTAAACCACGCATCAAGTGTGCGCACACACGCACACCCCGCACAACACACGAACGCACACTCACAGTCACAGGCTGTACACAAGTCGGACTATGCCAATACAATGGTCACAAACACGCACGACCACACTCTCCACGGCCCAAACCTGGCATGCCCGACGCTGGTCACCTCCACACGGAGATGGCTTATTGCGCCTGTTACCTTAATCCAAACAAGTTTGAAGTTTAGTTAGCAAAAGGTGATCAAGCTTGCCGGTGATTAGGAGACAATCATTGCGGTGATTAGGAGACAATCGTCGAAGTTGCGGTGACGATGAAGTGGTGGCCATCGTTGCAATAAGAGAGAAGTTGTGGTCCGGTAAGTCGCGTCACCGGAGGCAATCGGCAGGACAAGATGAAGAGGTGATCGTCTGCGTGTTGGATCGAGTAAAGAGTGGGATGTTTGGATTAGGGGCGTGAATGTTAGCTTAATCCAAACAAGTTTGAAGTTTAGTTAGCAAAAGGTGATCAAGCTTGCCGGTGATTAGGAGAGTCCGGTTAGGATCTTGATCACATGCGCTATAGGTTTAGGCTAGTCCGTGTCATAATTGGAGTCACCAGTAGCTAGCTAAGTTTGGTTAGGATTTCCTAGCGTTGAGTCCGGTTTGGAATTTATGCTATGTCCGTGTAGGCTTAGGAGAGGTCAAAGGCTCGGTGGTTTATATGCTATATATGCACAGCCCCAACGTGAGATTTGTAACACCACAGAGAAAAGAAGAAAAACAGTTTTACTAAAAATCAGTCGTCTGTTTTCATATTGGCTTCAGGTCGAATTTTCAATCGTTGGATTTAGTTCTGAGATCTATGCTGGTGCGGTGTCCTTTTCGGGCCCGCTTTGTCTTAGTGGGTCTCAGTGGATCGGTTCGGGTTATTTTCGCACCCGCTTTGTTTTTTCAGGGTCGCGTGGAGGATCTGGTCTCTCCTCATCCATGGCGACGACGGCGAGCTCGAGGCGACGGCCGCGAGGTCCTGGCGATGGCGGCGCAGGTAAACCTTCAGATATTATCTTCACTAGCATATCTGCTCCCTTTCTTCTGTCCATTTGTTGCCCCTCTCCTCCAGCATGCCCTTCCCTACCATGGCGCCTTCTCTCTCTCCCTCCCTCCCCTCTCATGGTGCCCCTCTCTCCTTTCCCATGGCACCCCTCCCCCTCCCTTCTTCATGTGGCGCCTCATTACTCTCTATTCTTGTGTCTATGAGTCTGTCCTCTCTCTTCTTGAACCCTAAAACACAAGCAGATCTCAAATCCTAATTCTCTGTGTTTTTGTATAGGTTAATTCGGGTTCAGTTTTGCAAATCTGCAACAATCAAGTCCTAATCCCTTTCCGCTGTTTCAGGTTGATTGGAATTCAGTTTTCAAGTCTCTGCAGCGGTCAATTAAAAAGAAGGTAACAACAATGCTTTTGTGATGTGACACTTTGTGATGATTTTGTTGTGTCAAGATGGAACTAAAATGCTACCATATGCTCAATTTTATTTAATGTGAAAGTCGTGCTAGCTTGTAAAGATAGTATACTACATATACTAGTTACTAGGTTGTTTGTTTTGATTCATGGTGTCCATGAATGTTGTAGTCTTGTGTTACATTCTGCACATATGAAAAACTGCAGCAATTTGGTACAAGCAGTACCCTGAATCACATACTCTGAGGTGTTCCATCTTATTTTATTGTCTCTATATCTTTCTCTCTTTTTTTTGTCGCGTAAGTCCCTGTTTCTCGGTCATTAAGCTTGTACAGGGAGTATGCATATAAGTTTTTGTTGCTTCCCTTGACCATTATTTTTCTTCAAAAGTCAGAAGGTTTCATTGCAACTTTATATAGCTTAAGTTGTAGTCTATGCAACCCCATCTTTTTCTTTTCGTCTCTAGTGTTTTGTTAAACATATACATCCCCCCCCCCCAACCAATTCATACGGGGATTTTTTTTTCTACGAATGTATTGATACTTATGCAAAAGTTGTAGTTCCTTTTTTTTCTATGAGTAGTCTCAACCAGATTGCTTGAGGTGGCCAAGTTCCCCCTTGGTTCCTAATCAGTTGAGCTCTGGCCCATTCTCATATGCTAATCTTTTCTAGGAACATCGCTAGTGTTGCACGAGCACGGAATCGTAGATGTCATTATACACTATTGTAAGGTGTTGGCCAGCTGGCTAGAGACGTGTGTGGTCATGACCTAGTGGTTTTTGTTCATTTTCTTCACTATAGTGTCTTTTGTCCATTTCTTCCTAAGTCTCCTGTTTTGGTCTCTTATATTGTTATCTAGCATTTTCTCTATATATTAATTCTAAGATGAACAACTGACTTCTTACTATTCTTCTTGCAAATCAGTTTGTAGTGTCCTACTTAAGTGTCTACCTTTTAAAATTCAAGCTCAAAACTTAAAATTGGCTATCCTTTTGGTAACTATTCACTCTTTTTTCTTTAGTTTTCATTTTTTGTGTATAAATAGGAGGGTCCTACTTAAGTGGCTCCAGATAGGCATGGTTGTTACCGAATCCTCATTCTCATCCTTCTTCAGTCTCGCCCCCTCTATTTTTTCAATCTGGACTTTGTTTGCCATTCTGTAGGCTTGCTATTTCATTTTTTTTTCATTCATCTGTTTACTTGTCATTCTTCATTTATCCGCCTTGTTCTTCTCCATCTTGTCATTTATACAGGATGGAAAGTCTTCACTTAATTTTCCTTGCCATTCATCATTTCCACTTCTTCATTTTTTGCAGTATTTTGTCTCTTTTTTTGGTCTCAGTTAGCATAGCTTTTTCAGCTAAAAATGATAGTAGATTAGTCTCTCATTTGTCCCACTTATTTTAGTACTCTTCAGTCTCCATGTCGTCTTTTCTTATTTAGCAGTCCTTAGTTATCTTCATTCCTTAGTCTTCTTGGTATTCTTCTCAGTCTTATTATTCTTAGTTATTTTTATGAGTTCTTCTTTCTATCAGTCCTCTATTTCCATCAGTTATCTGCTTCGGAGTCAGTAATCAAGTTCTTCAGGTCATATTCAGTGTGCGTTCCTCAATATGATTTTTTCTTTCTATCAGTCATCTGTTTCAGATTCAGTACTCAAGGTCTTCAAGTCATATTCACTTATTCAGTGTGTATTCTTGAGTACGATTTCAGTGTAGTGTTGCTGGTTGTTATGATTTCTTTTCGGATTCAGTAATCAAGTTAGGTTTGTTATACTATGCTACTCAGGTGTCAGTCTTCAGTGTTAGGTTTTGTAGGTTTATCAGTCTTGGGACCTCTCCTGTTGCACACCACCTACCAGTACCCCACCATATCAGTATCTTAAGTGTCAGTTTTTCTAATGTTACGCGTCTGTCAGTTTAGTGTCCGAACCAGTAGGTTCTTAATTCATTCTGCAGTGTGTATCACTTTTCTACCGATGTGATTTTTTTTAAAACCTCACTCTGTGGGCCGCTCTTTTTTGACAGATGCCATGCTCATTCTCACTACTGCTACGAAGACTCTAACAAAGATGTCTCGAATCAGTCCCTCTTTGCATCTCTATCAAATAACATGAAAACATCACATTCATTTTTTGTTCATATTCTTAAGTGTTCATTTTTCATTATTTTTGTTCGTCGGTCTGTAAGCTTGCCTTCTTAGTCTTATATTAGTTTATCTTAATAGTATCAGTCTTCATTTTATCATATTTAATTATCATTTGCATCTTTCTTCAGTCCTATCTCTCATGGGTCTTGTCTTTTAGTAGATGATTATTTCTGTTGTGAATCTTATGTTCCTGTAAGTGCTAAATTTTTTCAGTTTCTGCACTGGTTTTTTGTTAGATTATTTTCAATTTTTAGTCGTCAGTATACCTAAGTATCAGTCTCAGTTCTCTTCAGCTTTATGTTAAGTGGTTATTATTTCGCCAGTGTTTGTTCAGTATCTTAAGTGTCTCATTGTAGTTCTCTTTAGTTATTTGGTCAGTGTTTGTTCTTGTCTATCAGTTTTATGTTCAGTCATTTATTAGTGTACTTTCCATTCAGCTTATTATTTTCAATTTATTTTGTTGTTCTTGTATTTTCAGCATTCATTTTGAAATGGTTAGACTTGATATGTGTTTATAATTCCTGTAGCTTAAATTAGTTATCTGGTGAGTTTCTATTCTTAATTTTTCAGTCATCTTTTTGCTAACAAATATATTTTTTTCTGCCACATGTGTAACAGTAACAGGGATGGTGTGCCCAATCTGCAAGTCCGACTGAGCTAGCCATCACTCATCGGGTATAAATTTTGGTGTTTGATTGTCTGAAGACATTGAAAGCTCAGTGGTAACATAATTTTGAATATGCTTAATTTATCAGTATAGTCTAGTTCCCTGTCATGGTCAGTTATTAATTTATCACTACAGTCTACTTCTCTGTTATGGTCAATTTTTCATTCATCACGCATTTATAGGAGGCTATGATGTGGATATTACCATACCTCCCTGTATGTTTTGTGATAGCATAATAGTTGTCCTGTTCAGTTAAACATTTCATTTCTTCTTTAGTTCGTGTATGATTTCATTTTTTTTCTTTTCAGATATAAACTTAGTCCTTTTAGCTGATAGAATTATAGCAACTTTAGCTTTTTCTTAGATTTCTTTTTTCTAATTTTCGGTCATTACTTTTGTTGCATTCATTTTCCTTTTTAGTCTATCAATTTTTAGAGTTTAGCTATTTGTCAGTCTCATCTGCAAACGTCTCATGCCCCAACAAGCATGAGGATAGCCTATCTTTTGTTCTTCCTTTTCCATTTTTTTTGCTTTTTCCTGCAGTTTATCCCATGCCACTGAACGGTCGAATTCAATTGCGCCACTGGCGGCATGCTTTTTGAGGAATTTGAGGGGCGCAAATTCATCACCGAGATCAGGAAAGAACACAGGAGGACCTGCATCTGTGGCGTTGGGTGGGAGGACTTCATCACGTTGAACAATCTCAGTGAGGGAGTTTTGCTCCATTTTGTACTCGATGGACCAGTGCCAAAATTGCTGATTTGCATGGTTGCGCCACCTCCCAACCAGGCTGATCTAGCGCTTGAGGCTGATCACTAGTAGAAAACAGGGCTATGGTTCAGGCCGGCTCAGCACATTAGTCCCGGTTCAGTCTAGAACCGGGACTAATGTGAGCATTGGTCCCGGTTCGTGCGGCTAAGGCATTAGTCCCGGTTCACTCGGGCCCTTTAGTCCCGGTTTAAGACATGAACCGGGACTAAAGGGTGCGATGACCTTTAGTCCCGGTTCGTGCCTCAAACCGGGACTAAAGATTAGACCTTTAGTCCCGGTTCATGGCACGAACCGGGACTAATGGGGTTGAGACCTTTAGTCCCGGTTCATGCCACAAACCGGTACTAAAGGTCTCATTTTCAAACTCTACCCCCCCCCCCCTTGGATCGCCTTTTCAGTTTAAAAAAAATAAAAGAAAATAATGGAAATGTAAAAAAAATAAAAGAAAATAAGTTTCTCATGTGATATGTGGTCTAGTTGTTGGGAAAATTTGCAAATGTGAATTTTGACTTTATTTGCAAAATCTCTCTGAAATTTGTAAAAATGGGCATAACTTTTGCATACTAACTCGGATGAAAAAGTTTTTTATATGAAAAATCATCTACTCGAAAAGTTACATCCAAAAAATACCCTGTTAAACATTTTCAAAATCCTCAAAAACCTAATAGAAAAAAAGTTACGGGGCTTTTAAGATCTAGAGTGGAAAAAATTGAAAAATATTCAAACAGTGGGCAAACTGTGGTCAAACAATGATCAAATTAATTATTCTAGAATATTAGTGTTACTAAATAATTATTTTAGTTATTTCAATTTTGGTCAAATCTGGTCAAACTGTGGTCAAACAATGGTCAAACTAATTATTCAAGAAATATTAGTGTTACTAAATAATTATTGTTTTTTAAAACAATAGTTTCAAACTCAAACAGTGAAATGTGTCACTTCATGCTCAAGCAAAATTCCTGAAGGTTAATAGGATTGACATCTTACTATTGTCAGGAAAACAACAAGTGTAGACTTGAAGCGAGGGAGAATAGAACCCGGAAGTTAAGCGTGCTCAGGCTGGGGGAGTGGGAGGATGGGTGACCGTTCGGGAAGTTAGATGATTTGGAATGATGAGGGGTGATTAGAGGATAAATTGAGAAGTGATGAGGGGTGGTGATTACAGACTAGAGGTTAAAATAATTTAGAAGTTTGAAAATAAAAACAATTTCAAAAAAATTTCAATTTTTTTTTAAAAAAAATCATAAAATTTTTTTTAGTCCCGGTTGGTGTTACCAACCGGGACTAAAGGTGGAGCTCCACGTGGCCGCGCCCTTTAGTCCCGGTTCTGGATTGAACCGGGACTAAAGGATGGGTGAGTGGGAGGATGGGTGACCGTTCGGGAAGTTAGATGATTTGGAATGATGAGGGGTGATTAGAGGATAAATTGAGAAGTGATGAGGGGTGGTGATTACAGACTAGAGGTTAAAATAATTTAGAAGTTTGAAAATAAAAACAATTTCAAAAAAATTTCAATTTTTTTTTAAAAAAAATCATAAAATTTTTTTTAGTCCCGGTTGGTGTTACCAACCGGGACTAAAGGTGGAGCTCCACGTGGCCGCGCCCTTTAGTCCCGGTTCTGGATTGAACCGGGACTAAAGGGTCAGGGCATTAGTACCGACACTTTAGTCCCGGTTCAGGAACCGGGACTATAGGCCCTTTTTCTACCAGTGGATGTGTTCACGGAAGACATGAAGAAGAAGGCAAGAGAGAGTGCAAAGATGTATGAAACTCTACTATATTGACCAACGGATACATGGGTTGCCATTTGTGCATCTTTTTTTTGTTCATTTTCAGTGTGACTATTCAATCTTCAGTTTTATGGTCTCCAGTATATTCTTGTTGTGGTCAGTTTTGAACTACAGAAGAAAGTTCAAGGGACATATAGCTAAGCGAGACTCTGGTTTGCATCCAGCATCATGTTTACTTGGCTCCTATTTTGTTACTTTTTTTAAGCTATACTGTCACTCCCATTTAGTCCATGTCCACACAAAATGTCAAGGTATGAATCAGTAGCGGGTTTGCAAGTGACCCGTTAGGGAGAGGCGCCAACATGTGTTTGAAGGTAGACGAGGGGGAGGGAGAATACGACCTGAAACTGAAATGAAAACAATCGTTTTTTTGGCTCTACAGTCTGGACTGAAACTACTACAAAGACACGTGTAAAGAACTGTGTGGACAAGAAAAACGACCTAAACCAAATGGGAAAACAGATGACTGAAAATTAGACACTCCCAGAAAAAATAAAGAGAAAAGAGGGCACGACAAGAGCCCTTTGGCTATCAGTTTTGTGTGTGCGTGTGTTCATGCAATTTTATGTGATTGATCCTAAAGGCGAATTTCCAACAGCACCAACAATCATATCCTAATTGATGACATTGTCGCGCGCCTCTGGCACAAGCCGCCGTTCGCTGCCGCTGCAGCTAGCAGCCCACAGTCCCGTGCGCCGCCGTACCGCACCACTAAGCCTCCATAGCGCCACTATGATGGTCCTCTGTGACCTCCTCGACTCCACGACCGCTGTACTCGCCGCACGCACGACATCAGACCGCAAAGCCGCGGACTCGCCGCGTGTCGCGGTTGCCATGCGCTCGCCTCGCACCGCAGCCTTCATGTCCGCCTCGCACGACATCACACCACACAGCCGCGGACTTGCCGCGCGTTGCGGTTGCCACGCGCTCGCCGAGCGCCGCAACCTCCATGTCCGCCTCGCTTGCCGACCTCGCCACCGCGCGCCACGGCCACGAACCTGGTTGCGCTGAAGCCAATTGTTGGAGTCTAGCCATAGCTCTCTCCCTCTGGTTGCTCTCTCTCACACTGGCTCGAACCGAGGAAGAAGAAAGAAGGATGGAGACAGAGGACACTGTGGTTCCGGCCACGAGCGCCCCCCGCATGAACGGCTTCCTTCTTGAAGCACGAACTCGAATCCACACGTACAACTACCCACACGACACCGTGCTCCCCAGTCGTCCATGCCCGCGCGCTCCGCATGCCCTGGCTCGCGCCTACGTCGAGCACAGAGGTGATCAACACGGCCGGTCACCAACAGAAGGCCACGGTCACCCCCCACTACTATCGCGAACTAAACCACGTATCAAATCTGTGCACACATGCACACCCCGCGCCACACATGCATCGCACACTCACTGGCCATACACAAGTCGCACTATTCCTGTACAATGGTCAGACCATGCCCAGACACACACACGACCACACTCTCCACGGACCAGACCTCGTGCGCCCGACGTCGGTCACCACCGCACGGAGATGGTTTATTGCGCCAACAATCACCCCCTTAGCCATGACGTCGTCGCGCGCCTCCGGCAAGAGCCGTTGCTCGCTGCCGCTATAGCAGCCCATAGTTTTGTGCACCGCCGCGCAGCGCCACTGAGCCTCCATGGTCGTAGCACCGAGCCGTCGCTACCGCGGTGCCACCGTGCAGGTCCTTTGCGACACCCTCGCCCCCGCGACCTCCGTGTCGCACGACATCGCATGCAGAGCTGTGGACTAGCCGTGTGTCGCGGTTGCCATGCGCTCGCCATGCACCGCGTCCTCCATGAACACCACGCTCGCCACCGTGCGCCAAGGGCCTGAACCTGGTAACTCTGATGCCAATTGTTGGATTCTAGCCCTAGTTCTCTCCCTCTAGTTGCTCTCTCCCTCTCTCTCTCTCTAGTTGCTCTCTCTCTCTCTCTCTCTCGAACCGCGGAAGAAGAAAGAAGGGGGGAGACACATGACACGGTAGTTCCGCCGCACGAACGGCTTCTTACTTCAAGCACGAAATCTAATCCACACGTACAACAGTACACGGTGGTTCCGGCGCACGAGCGCCCCCGGACGAACGGCTTCTTCCTTGAAGCACGAACTCGAATCCACACGTACAACATCCCACATGACGCCGCGCTCCTCACTCCTCGACGCCCACGCGCTCCGCACGCCATGGCTCACGCCCACGTCGCACACAGACGCGATCAACACAGTCGGGCTCCAACAGAACGCCATGACCACCCCCCACTACTATCGCCGATTGTTCTGGAGACCGACTGTCTCAAGGACACGCTGGCCGCTCGAGATACACTATGATGGTGGATACTATTTTGAGATCCCTACATGAGGGCAGAGAGGTGAAGATCACACATGTTAAGCGTGATCAAAATGTTGTGAGTCATTTTTTAGCTAATTTTGGTAGATGTGAGAATTGCACTGCTATGTGGATTCGATCGGGTCCGGGTATTGTTCCAGAACTTTGTAAGGCGGACTGTCCATTGATTGAGTAACAAAAACACCCTATTTCCCCGCAAAAAAAAGTGTGCGCACACATGCACACCCCGCGCCACATACGCACACACACTCAGAGGCCATAGACATGTCGGACTATGCCAGTACAATGGTCAGACCGTGCCCAGACACACACACGCACGACCACACTCTCCATGGGACCAGAACTGGCGTGCCGGACGCCGGTCACCACCACAAGGAGATGGCTTATTGCGCAAACAAGAGCATGATGAGTCACTCGAGTACGTGCGCGCAACGGCGCCGCAGGCGGCAGTGACATGCATGCCTGTCGCCGCTGGTGCTGGTCCTCGCACAGAATGCCGGCGACACAGGCCTTTGCAATTAGCAGGAACGTGAGAGCCAGGGGCAGCGTGGCCGCGTACGTGAACACGGTGTGCGATAGCTATGAGCAGTGTGAAAATGGATGACGATATGAACCACACCACGTGGAACATGCCCGAGCCGCCACGACACCCGGCGCAGCAGCAGCCCCGACGAAGAACACGATGCCACGAGCTGGGACGCGAGCACCGCCGCTGAAAACGGATCATTTTTTCCTCTAATTTTTTCACGCACGCCTTGCGTATATAAAGGAGAAACGGCCGTAAACATTGTTGTGTGCGTTTCTTTTAATCTCGGCCGTTAACCTTTAAGGTTAACACAGATTTAACGGATGCAAAGAGATGACGGATGAAGAACCATGAAATCATCCACCCTTTAATAGTAGTAGGTATAGAAAGTGGTACTCGTCATGGGCAGTTAGGGTTATTCCCAGTGCCACCATTGTAGATGTAAGTTCCCCAGTCGCCATAGTTGCCACTTTGCACATTATAGCAATTGTTCTTCTCAGTTATCAAGCCCACGTCACTTGGGAGATTGAGACAGTTGGATGAATTTACCACTTGGATGTTCTTGATGTGACTCGCCTTACCGAACCCTTCATTTGGAAAGTGTCCACTACCCATATGTGTGGATGTTTGGCCGACATCAGGTGAAAATATCTCGCCGCCCCACATAATAGTGGAGGCACTATGTGCCAAGTCAGAGAAGATGTACGATGGCCAATACCCAACATTATATCCTCCAACTTGTAGCCACCAATTACCCCCTGCTCGGTCCTACAAGGAAAAATTATATTACTATAGAATAGAACACAGATGATTAAACATGAGGAGGGAATATTGTTTAAATTCTGTAAGTGTCAAAATCAAGGCCGAAAAGGGAACACTAAAGGCGAGGGTGAGCTGACAGGGATGAGTGTTTTTGTTAGTGAGCTCAAATATGATATGTATTATAGATGTGTAGTTTAATCAATTCGCGATTTAGAAGACTTGCACTGTAAAAATATGTTCCAACAACCATGGGACTAAAGCAAGGTAAATTATTTGAGCACTAAAATACTCGAGTCCGCCAATCAAACTGGAAAGAGACAGACCTAACCATCTATGTAACTGGAGAATCTACAACAACAAGACGTCCTCTTGACGATGCATGCAATCATGCATCTTTTTTTTTGCGAGGAATGCAATCATGCATCTTGGGTAAAAGTACGCCCTTCTATGCTAGCCGAGGATCAAGTGGTGGTGCAGACATCCCATAAAATTCACAAGATGTGTAAGTGAACATACAGTTTTCGGATTGAAATTGCCGGTGCATGCAACTCAAAGCAAGAGGTCTCGAGTTTAAATCCTAGGGGATATAATAAAATAAAAATATTTAGTAGACTCCTATTTGAACATTTCGGTGTAAGGGAACCTGCACATCACGGGGAATATTAAAGTATAACTGAATTTCCACTTTTCCCCTATAGCTTCACCACTTTGATTGAATTGGTAGGCGCTCACAACTAAAAATATTTATGATTGGAAATCTTTTCTATTTTGTTACCTTCCAAACTAAAATATCGATGTCATATTGTGTGCCACCATAGGTGGATGTTGGGGAGATACTGCCGCCAATTGTGATTTGATTGCTTGTTTGGATGAACCCCGAGCATAATAGGTTGTAACATCCTGTAGTTTGATACGCATCGCGCTAGAATATTCCATACGACAAAAATTTAGTATTTTTGTATTATTCCAAACCTTAGGAAAGGTCTCAATACTATCATTTATCAAGATAAAATGGAATATGAAGTTTATCTTACGGTCCAGTAGATGAAGAGTCTCGTATTGCTATCACCATATAGATTTGGATAAACCTACAATATTTGTAGAGAGCATAAGGCCATTAGGCACAATGAAAGATAAGGCATAACTGACTAGACCATTACAAAATGTTTTGGACTTGTATAATAGCTATGTCTAAGCATGACCACATGGGATTTATTCATTAGGTGGAAGAGATACATAGATATATAATTGATACCACGCACACACACACATACATACACACACACAGAGAGAGAGAGAGGGAGGGAGGGAGGGAGAGAGAGAGAGAGAAAGTTGTTTGTTTGCTACAACAAACAAAAACAAGCAAGAATAAGTCTTTGTAGACAGCTTGTTTCTCCCTTCCTTCCATTGCAATTATCCAAATACAGTGTGATGCCATGCCAAAAAGGGCACCAATATGAGAAATGCCCATGGAATCTCGCTCTTTTTAGTCCTTTCTCCAAATTCTTTATTCCAATCCCTCGGTAGTTGCATCTTATCCCTTCAACACATGTGATGGCTCATAGAAGTTTGGTTGCTTGTTCGTTTAGTTGAGTCTTTTTAAATGTTCACGCTATACATGCTTATATATCTAGTAAATTCCTTTATAATATTGATGATATAGTTTTCCAATAGCACTTAATAGTGTCAAAAATAATTTCACATGCCTAATGTACCTCACTAGTCCATGAACCCATGCTCCCACAGGAGCATAAGAGACTTAAGTATTTTATAAGATACAAAAGAATTGGATGTTCGTGGATAAAATTTGAGGTCCATGTCTAATCAAATTTCTTATCCTTTTTTTTCACAATCTTGTATATATACCATGCAATTTTATCCCGATAAACAAGACTTCGATTACAAACTAAATTTCACATCTTGATTGATAGTTTTTCCAATTTGCATTTCGGCCCTTTATGTGTTTTACAGGTGCTAATTTGAAAACTTAGCTTGAGTTATGTTAGCTCTTGTTGTAGCCATCCATCATGATTTCATCCGTTAAAATTTTGGCTTCCTAGTTTAATCCGCTATAACTTTATTCATCCATGTGTTTAGTTGAAACAAAAAATGTTAAGAAAAAAATATATTATATTATGCACTCCACTATTGATTAGTAAAGTGTTATGAGCAAACATTTTAGCCAACACCACGGTAACGGAGAAGTTGTGTTTCCGCTATCAAAGAATGGTAAGTGCATATTTAAAAAAAATAAAATTTTTGTGTTACAATGTAATATGTTACAACAATTTAATATGAATATAATATATTATCTATAATGACATTTTGTTGGCCATATAGCATTAATATACTTTAACCTAAGTTGTTATTGTCACTGGCATGTCATTCATTAAATATAAGAGGTAGATTAAATATGTTGACTATCATTACAGTAACCCTAAATAGTAATCTCAGTTACTTCAGGTCTCACCTGCCATCCTACTTCAATGGTATTGAGGTTGTTGTCATTGTAGGAACCCGCAGTGATCCAAAGCTGTGTTAAGCTGAAGTCGTTGGCCCTGGCAATCGCTGGTTTCCACATATTGAAGGTGCCTTTGCTTCCATAGCACTTATCGTACCGTGCAGATGCGGCGGCATACTGCTTAATGGGAGAGAAACAAAGTTAAATGTGTAAATATGACAATAACAATAGTACCAATCTAAGAAGAAGATTATTAATCATATATTCTTAAATGTGTTTTACCTGGTGGCCCCTTAATATGTTGGGTGTGTTAGTGTCATTGATTGGATTGGCAAGTGGGATGCTCCTAGGCATCTTCGTGCCAAACCTCCTAACTGAATTGGCCCTCAAGACATGCTCCTCCTTGGTCCTTCGTATTGGTATGGTGTGCTCAGGGCACTTTCCATTTTGATGCCATGTTTGGGTGATTAGATGGGGTGTGATATTGGAATGATGTTGCACACCTTTTGGGTTGTAAGAAGGACACATCTTAAAATATGACAATTGAGTGATATCCTGATATGTGAGTGTGATATTATGGGGCAGTGCAACTTCTTATAATCAATCGTTATATGAAAATGAAAATGATGTGCCAAGTATTACCTGTATAGTATGGTTCTTGAGGAGAGGATGGTCGAATGCAGGCTGTTTGATGATATGCACACAGTCTATGATATCTCCATCCGGGCTCTGTTAATTTCTAGGAATTAATTATTGTAACAATATAGGAAAAATAGAGAATAGTGCAAGCAAACTAGAAAAAATTAGATCTTTCCTACATTCTACTTATGGACAATGAATAATATAGAATAGGATAATGTGATTTGTTTTTGGTGACTGCATAAAATATCTATACGTTGTATTCATTTAATTTTGTTAAAATGAATAGGGTTCAATATATTAGATTAAATTCATATGTTAGTAAAAATAGGATTACATCTCTAGACACTGCTCACGAGCGCTCATGAGCTTTGTCAATTCAGGAGCGCCTCATACCATACTACATATCAAAATTTTGACAAAATGACACCAAGCCAAAAATAGATGACATTGACTACATGCAAAATTAGTTGCAATATTAAGAAAATGCACTACTTCTAAACTAAACTTTCAAATAAAAATCCATTTCTCCATAGTGTTTTACACCGAGACCTTTTAAGCTAATCCCACATGGGATTATTCTGACAAATAGTTTTGAAAGGAAACATTGAGTCACAAAAAACACGTTTGTGGTGCAAATATGCTTTCTACCTTAGACCAATTTCTACGGGAATGATAAGTCAATCATTTTGTTAAAGTGAGATAATATAGAAAAAAAATACAATACATGTTTGTATTAGAAGTTACTCCCGTCACCTTAATCCGCGTTCGAAAGATATAGGGAAAACTCGTAAATTGTATATATAATTTCGTAACCATGAACATTTATGTTAGCACATGCTATTCATAAAATAGACGGTTTACCGATTCATAAAAATATTTTTAACCATGAACCTTTACTGTGTGTTTCAACACAGTAAGTAGATTTCTAAATCTATCCACCAGAACCGGTCCATATGAAATCTATTTTGGAAGATCTCGTGGTGAGAAACATCCAAAATTGCAAGAAACAAAATATGGTATCATGTTTTCCTTTTAAAAAAATCTCAACTTATGAGTCTGAGTTAGAAAATCACGTTTGTACCATAATTTTATTGTGGTGGGAAGCTGCTTCCAAAAAATATTCGTCGGAACGTGTCCACACAAATATAAAAATTATTGGCCATACGAATAAACGAAATATCGTGGATGTGCTAGTGACGAACATGCCCATATAAAAATATTGGTCATACAAATATGTGTTGGAGTAAAGACAGAACAAAAATCGGTTTGAGTCCTCCGCCGCCGTCTGTCGCCTACATCACGCCTCTACCCCGACCTCGACGGCGACTACACCGGCCATCTTCGACTGTGCGACGAGGTTTGGCAGGCGACGCTCCGTCCGACGCTGCTTTAATGCCACTCCGCTCGCACATCCACCGCCGGCCGTCGCCGCCACTTCTTCGAGCGGAACCGAGCCTACGGCCACACACTGCGCGGGCTTCACGGATGTCGCTAGTCAGTGCGCTGGTTCGGCCGTGGTCCTCGCTGTTCGTGCATGGTGGCTGATCCTGCATGTTGAGCGCTGCTCGTGCATGGGTCATGCATGCTGCCAAACGCACGTCGTCCGGCCTGATCAACCGCACCTGTGCGCGTCTGTGCCGAATTCCGTAAAGATCGTCAATGAGTATGCGTGTTCTTTCACCGATCGAGCAACGGACTGTTACTGTGTCGTCCCATCAGTCGCAGCACCGCCGTTCCATGGTATTTCCTATGCCTGCATCGATCCGCGTGCTGCCGCTGCGTTGCCACTCAGGTCATAGTGCCGCGGCCAGCGGTCCACCTTTGTCTCGTGGTCGTTCGCTTCAGGTCGTCCTCATGGCTGCACCGACCTTCGCACTGCCAATGTGTTGCCTCATCAGGCCTTAGCGAGCGTGGCACGCGGTCTTCGCCGCCTCACCGCGGTTCTTCCCGTGGTTGCACTGACCCGCGTGCTGTCGCTGCGTCGCCCCTTTGGGCCATAGTGCCGCGGCCCGCGGTGCACCGTCACCCACCGTCTCGGTGGCTGCACCGACCCTCGTGCGGCTGCTGCGTCGCCCCATCGGATCGTAGCGAGCGTGGCATGCGGTCCTTGCTGCCGCCCTGAGGTCTTCCCCGCCGTTGCCCCGACCGGCGCGTTGCCGCTGCATCACCCCTTCGGGTAGCACGCTGTCCACTTCGCTGTCCACGCGCACCGACTTCTTTGTGGTATGCGCCGCAACACCTTCCTAGACGCGAGAATGTCGCGTCCGCGCCCGTGTTCATCACGTTGTCGGGTTCTGCCTTGCCTACTTCGAGCATCGTCGACACTCTCCTAACCTAGCCACCGCCGCTCTTCTTTCCTATCCACAGCGACTACCTCGACACCGGCCACCCCGACTCGACATCGACCACGGCGTCCCTCGCACGGCTTCCTCGACCACAGGTACATCATCCTACGCTCTCGGCTACATCGACACCAGCGTAAAGGGCTATCACCTGGCTTGGGCAACTCGTCGGTTTCGTCTACAGTCAATGCGTCCGCCACAGGACACCGTCTGCGGTGCTATCGTTATGACTGCGGGGGATGTCAGTTCATCGGCTACTATTCTATTCAGTCTGACCATCCACAATGCTTTTGTTGTTCGCAAAGCTACCGCTACGATTGCGGGGATGTTAGATATATGTTTTGTAGTTAGGGATTGCCCGGGATTAGATAGAATATTTCCATATTATCTCTAGGAGGTGTCTTGCCCTTCAACTCTTGTGCTCAATATATATTCGTACTCGAGGTTTGATAATATATACATCATGTTACGCCAATCCTTATTTATCCCTTCTACATTCCCAATTTCTTTGCATGCATCTGCATGGTTTGTAAGACTGAGCGACATTAAACACTTACAAGAACACGCAAGCTAATGATAAACAAGGATCAAATTAATGCAAGCTACTCCAGTTAAACATGGATGGTGAACCATGTATGTGTGCTGAGCAGCGCATAACACCAGAGAAGCAAGACTTCCATCGTACAATCAAACCGAACGTGAAAGTACGCGGCACAGCTACATATGTACCTGAATGCTTGCGACAGGAGGCTTATTGAGCCGCCTGAGGAGGCTTCGCACCTCCAGCCGCCGCTGCACCAAATTCCCGGCTGACATCCGGGCTGCCGTCGCCCGGCCCTCCATGAAGAGAAACGTAAGAGCCACAACGAGCGCGACCAAGCACCCTCGCGTCGCCGCCATTGTGCTAGCTATCTGCAAGCCTGTTGGTGTAAGGTTCGTAGATTCGGCTGCCGTGCTATATATGAGTGATCGAGAGGAGGCGGAGCGTCCCGGCGTTTTATAGGGCCAGCCGAGAGTGCAGACGATCGACGTCTCCGTCGGCCTTGTTAGAATACGTATAGGACTACTACTAGGAACTTGGAGTCCATGATGTACACGGCCTTGATGGCCATGACGGAATCGGTCCGTTCTGTAAACGATCTCTGGTCGTGGATCGATCTATTGCAATAAAAATATACGGCAAGGTGATCCCAAGGGAACATCACGCCTGAATGAATCATCTCTTGTTTCTTACAGGCTTGACCTCGCCACCGTATATTTTAGTTGCGGCCGTTAAAGCTTCACATGGTCGAAGAGCTTCAAATGGAGTGAGCACTCACATTATCACAGTACACAATCGTAGCTCGGCGAGGAGGGCGATGAAGCTCAATGAGAAACTGGTGAAGCCAGCACGACTCAGCCACACAGTTAGCGACCGCGCGGTGCCCCGCCTCGGTACTGGATCGGGACACCGTGTGTTCTCGGTTGGAGGACCAAGAGACGAGGTTGGAGCCAAGGAACACGCAGCAGCCCGAGGTGGCACGACGGGTGTCAGGACAGCCGGCTCAGTCGGCATCACTGTAAGCAAGGAGATCATGCGAGGATGAGCGGTAGAGCTGAAGCCCACAGAGTGTGGTGCCACGAAGCTAGCAAAGAACCCGCTTAAGCAGCTGGTAGTGACCATCCATAAGGGCATGCATGACGAGACAAAGCTGCTGCATGGCATTACGAAAGATCAGGACGGCGATAGTGTGTGGGATCGGAGTAGGGCACCCCATGGGTGGCGGATATCTTACTACTAGTGTCGACAGGGGTGGAAATAGGCTTGCAGTTAAGCATGCCGGCACGATCTAAAATCTCAAGCGCATACTGCTCCTAAGAGAGGAAGAGACCAGCAGCGGAGCGATGCACATTCACCCCAAGAAAGTGATGGATATCACCGAGATCAGTCATGAAGAACTCACCGGCAAGGAAGTCGACAAGCGACTGAAGCAGGCTGGTGGTACTGGCGGTGCGGATGATGTCGTCGAGATAGAGCAAGAGATAGACGACAGAGGTGCCACGGTGGAGACTGAAAAGTGAGGTGTCACACTTCGAGGACCTGGTTATAACAGACTAAGAGACAAGCATCAATACAGTGCGTAGATGTCAATTCAACAAACGGGACACATTGGAGGCATGGGCGCAGCTACAGAAGGACATGGATATCCATATGTACACCCAATAATTTTGGTAGAAGCCCCTCGTTCTGTTAGGTCTTTACGTTTTCCTTTTTTTTTGAGGATAGGTTTATCTACGGACGCATGGAGACCTGACAGTTCTAGAGCTATGGGCACATTGAAGGCATTGAGTATAGCATTTTTTGTGGAGTATTATTCCGAAGTAAATGTCTATGTGACTACTTTGTTTAGCCTATTCCAAATCATACATAGATCTTGGAGTTAGAGCTGTGCCAAATTGGATTTTATTGCAGTCCTTTCCACCACCTGCTACTCGGCAAACTTAATTTTAAGAAATATTTTTATGTTTTCATTGCAAACATCTAAAATAACAATTAATCAAAGTTTGAAGTGTTCTATAGTATGTAGACATACAATATTTACAATATACCTAGTATTGACAATGGGAGCTAGATGGTAACACTACTACACAAACTATTTCCAGTGATGTTTTTTATTTATTTGTAGGCTAGATGCAATAGTTTTTGTCCCGTCTCTAACTAGGGATTATGAAAACCGCCTTATTTGTAGTACCCCAGAATTCGTCACAGTAACCAGTTCAATTTACAAGGGTGATTCGTATGGTGGATCACCCAATAGAAATGGAATCAATTTCTAAGTGTAAATGCAGAAATATATCTACAAAAAGGGCCAAAAATAGAGAACACTTCCGTGTGCTAGCATCTACCACACTTAATTACAACAGTAGTTCGAAGAATGTTTTGAGCTGGTGCCATTTCTGGCCCCTACGAATTTTTGGAGCTGGAACAATGAGCCCATTAAAGGCATCCATTTGGGATTTTTTTTGTTATTCTGCTAATGTGTATGTTTATCCACTTTGTTTTATCTTTAAACTCCAAATCATGCATGAAATTTGGAGCTGGAGAGCTGCTTTCCAACAAATACTACTCTCCATCGATCATTTATTTCCAAATTATGAAGCTTTTGCGCCATGGGATCCCGAGTCACAAATCGTCTTCAATGTTGTGGACAATATGTTAGATGTCTTCACTTCATGGGCTAAAATGGATGGGCAAGTAAGTGGCATGACACCAAACCTAATGGACAATGGGGTGTCCATCCTTCAACATGCGGACATGGCATGGCCAAGACATTTGATACAAAACTAACATTATACCTCTGCGTGCAACTCTTTGGCCTCAAGATGAATGTCCACAAGAGAGCTCAACTACTTTGGTAAGGCCAAAGAAGTTGAGAGTATGTATGTGCAACATGGTTGTGAAATTGCCTCACTCCCATTTCGATATTTTGGTATCCCTCTCCATCATTTTAAGACTCTGAACAAGGAGTGGAAGGGTACTAAGGACCGGTTTGAAAAAAGTCCAATTGTTTAAAAGTATTGAATTCATGCACCGACCAGTTACTCAAAAGTCTAAACCGATGAAGACAGACGGGCAATATGTTTCAACACTCCCTCACGTCTAGGCTTATTTAGTTCGTACACGTGGGATCGATGTAGACCTCGGAATATTTTTTACGATACTGAGGTTACAGGTCTTGAACTCAAGACCTCTTGACACGGCCGTTACCATAATGAATTCATGCACTGACGAGTTGCTCCAAAAAGGTGAACTGATGGAGACAGATGGGCAATATATTTCGACGAAGGAAGCTCACTTCCTACTAGGGTGCCTTATCCTTATTAAAGTTTTTGTCACTTAGCTATTGTTTACGCTGTACTCCTTTGAGATACCTAAAGGGGCAAGGAAACTATTAAATTAATACATGTCCATGTTTGTTCTTGCAAAGTGTCGGACATAAACAAAGGAAAATATTAGATTAATACTATAATACCCTTTACCAACTAATGACAAAGCCAAAAATTAACATTCTAGAAAAGTTAAGACGAAAGTCATGGAAGATTCTCTGGTGGAGGTTTTTTTTTGGTCGGGAGTGGCCAGGACACATGATTTTGGCAAGGCACCTAGCGATTGATACTCACTAGCATAGGGTGTATTTTGTAGGAATTTTCAATAACTAATATTGTCAAACCCAATGAGTAGGAGAAGAAATTAGTTTGTGGAAATAAATAGGATGATGCAAAAGCACTGTTCAAGATATCTTCCGATATTCCGATAAATCGGCCGATTTATCGCTTACCGTTGCCTGACCGATAAGATAAATGGGCCGATTAATCAGCCGATATGGCGATAAATCAGCCAATATGCCGATAAACTGGCCGATTTACCCCTTATCATGGGTCGACCGATAAGTTCCCGATAAGCGATATCCCCAACATTGTGCAAAAGCCACCAACTAAGTGAAAATCATGTGTTTGATTGATTCCATAGTTTTAAGTAATTAAATGACAATAAAAGTTAGTTGAATGCGGAAGTGACAAAGGTGCTTAGGAAGACTAGATGGTTCTCAAGGTTGTGGAATATTGGCCTAGATGTCATGTATTTGATTGTTTGATCGGTGTCATGTGGATAGAGCCTAAGCCAAAATTTTGCAAACCAATGACTAACATGTTCTTATCATTATGCACCCACCTTCCAACCTGGCTAACTACTAAATATAATGAAGGCATGACTAACCATAGTTTTATGTTTTGGGTCCCTATGTAATGATACGCCTCCAACGTATCTACTTTTCCAAACACTTTTGCCCTTGTTTTGGACTCTAATTTACATGATTTGAATGGACCTAACCCGGACTGATGTTGTTTTTAGCAGAATTGCCATGGAGTTATTTTTGTGCAGCAATAAAAGTTCTCGAAATGACCAAAAACTTCACGGAGTCACGTTTTGGAATTAATAAAAAATACTGGAGAAAGAATCAACCGAAGGGGGCCCACACCCTGTCCACGAGGGTGGGGGGTGCCCCCCCTACGGCGCGCCCCCTGCCTCGTGGGCCCCTGGACCTCCACCGACCTCAACTCCAACTCCATATATTCACGTTCGTGGAGAAAAAAAATTAAAGAGAAGGATTCATCGCGTTTTACGATATGGAGCCGCCGCCAAGCCCTGTTCTTCCTCGGGAGGGCTGATCTGAAGTCCGTTCGGGGCTCCAGAAAAGGGAATCCTTCGCCATCGTCATCATCAACCATCCTCCATCACCAATTTCATGATGCTCACCGCCGTGCGTGAGTAATCCCGCCGTAGGCTTGCTGGCGGTGATGGGTTGGATGATATTTACCATGTAATCGAGTTAGTTTTGTTAGGGTTTGATCCCTAGTATCCATTATGTTCTAAGATGGATGTTGCTATGACTTTGCCATGCTTAATGCTTGTCACTAGGGCCCGAGTGCCATGATTTCAGATCTGAACCTATTATGTTTTCATGAATATATGAGTGTTCTTGATCCTATCTTGCAAGTTATAGTTACCTACTACGTGTTATGATCCGGCAAACCCCGAAGTGACAATAGTCGGGACACTTTCCGGTGATGACCATAGTTTGAGGAGTTCATGTATTCACTAAGTGCTAATGCTTTGGTCTGGTACTCTATTAAAAGGAGGCCTTAATATCCCTTAGTTTCCAATAGGACCCCGCTACCACGGAAGGGTAGGACAAAACTACCACGGGAGGGTAGGACAAAAGATGTCATGCAAGTTCTTTTCCATAAGCACGAATGACTATATTCAGAATACATGCCTACATTATATTGATGAAGTGGAGCTAGTTCTGTGTCACCCTATGTTATAACCGTTGCATGATGAATTACATCTGACATAATTATCCATCACTGATCCACTGCCTACGAGATTTTCACATATTGATCTTTGCTTAGTTACTTTTCCGTTGCCACTGTTACGATTGCTACAAAACTGCTATTATTACTTTTGCCACCGTTACCGTTACTTCCATACTACTTTGCTACTAAATACTTTGCTGCAGATATTGAGTCTTTCAGGTGTGGTTGAATTGACTCACCTTGTGTCGAATCGATAAATTTGGGTTGAATGCTCTACCCTCAAAATTTGTTACGATCCCCTATACTTGTGGGTTATCAAGACCTTTTTCTAGCACCGTTGCCGGGGAGCATAGCTCTATCATTTGAGTCGCTTGGAATTTATATCTGTTGATCACTATGAGGAATTTGAAAGATCAAAGAACCAAGATTTCTCTCAACTACGAGGGGAGGTAAGGAACTGTCATCTAGCTCTCACTTGATTCCCCTTCTGTTTTGAGTAAACTTGCGACACCTACACCTGCTATTGATTCTGATATGTCGCATGCTATTGGTGATGCCACTTCTGCTATGCATGATGCTTATAATGATACTACTTCTCTGCTTGATAATAATGTGCCACTAGATGAATTTTTGGATGAACAACTTGCTAGGGTTAGGGAGAATGAAATTACTGAAACTGATGATATTAATGAAAATGATGATGAAGATTCTCCCCCTAGATATGAATTGCCTGTTGTACCTGAGGGTTACGTTATGGATGAAGATACTGCTAGAGATTTTCTTGCTTGCAATGATAGATATGATCTTAAGAACTGTTAGCTAAGCTGAAAGAAAAGTCTTTGAATGCTAGAATGCAATATGATCCTGCTTTTGCTACTTCACCTATCTGTATTATTGATAAGGATTATGAATTCTCCGTCGATCCTGAGTTAATTACTTTGGTTGAATCTGATCCTTTCTATGGCTATGAATCTGAAACTGTTGTGGCACATCTTACTAAATTGAATGATATAGCCACCCTATTTACTCATGAGGAAAAAATTCGCTATCACTATATTGTTAAATTGTTTCCGTTCTCGTTAAAGGGTGATGCTAAGATATGGTTTAATTCTCTTGCTCCTGGTGGTGTGCGTAGTCCCGAGGATATGATTTATTACTTCTCTGCAAAATATTTCCCTACTCATAAGAAACAAGCTGCCTTGCGGGAAATATTTAATTTTGTGCAAATTGAAGAAGAGAGTCTCCCACAAGCTTGGGGGAGGCTTCTCCAATTACTTAGTGCTTTACCTGATCATCCTCTCAAGAAAAATGAAATACTTGATATCTTTTATAAAAGACTAACCGATGCTTCCAGAGACCACCTGGATAGTTGTGCTGGTTGTGTTTTCAGGGAAAGAACTGTTGAGCAAGCTGAATTGCTATTGAATAATATATTGAGTAATGATAATGATTAGACACTTCCCGAACAAACTCCTAAGCCAACTCCTAAAAAAGGGGTATTCTATTTCTCAGTCCTGAAGATATGCAAGAGGCAGAGAAATCTATGAAAGAAAAGGGTATTAAAGCTATATTGAAGAGATACATGGTCTTGATAACCCGACATAGGTAGTAAAGGTATATTCTCTCTATAGATTTGATAAGTGTGAAATCCCATCTACTAAGTTTGCTAGTCAATGCTTGGATGAGTTTGATAATTTTATTGTTAAACAAGAAGACTTCAATGCTTATTTTGGTAGACAATTGAAACACCTGTCCGGTCAATAACCAATAGCCGAACCTGGATGCTTATATTGGTTCCCACATACTCTACAAAGATCTGTATCGTTCGAACCGCAATGTCAACATAGTTATTCCCTTTGTCATCGGTACGTTACTTGCCCGAGATTCGATCGTCGGTATCTTCATACCTAGTTCAATCTCGTTACTGGCAAGTCTCTTTACTCGTTCAGTAGTGCATCATCCTGCAACTAACTCATTAGTCACATTGCTTGCAAGGCTTCATATGATGTGCATTACCGAGAGGGCCCAGAGATACCTCTCCAATACTCGGAGTGGCAAATCATAATCTCGATCTATGCCAACCCAACAAACACCTTCAGAGATACCTGTAGAGCATCTTTATAATCACCCAGTTACGTTGTGACGTTTGATAGCACAAAAGGTATTCCTCCAGTGTCCGGGAGTTGCATAATCTCATAGTCGGAGGAATATATATTTGACACGAAGAAAGCAGTAGCAATAAAACTGAATGATCATAATGCTAAGCTAATGAATGGGTCTTGTCCATCACATCATTCTCTTAATGATGTCATCCCGTTCATCAAATGACAATACATGTCCATGGCTAGGAAACTTAACCATCTTTGATCAACGAACTAGTCAAGTAGAGGCATACTAGGGACACGGTGTTTTGTCTATGTATTCACACATGTATCAAGTTTCCGGTTAATATAATTCTAGCATGAATAATAAATATTTATCATGATATAAGGAAATATAAAATAACAACTTTATTATTTCCTCTAGGGCATATTTCCTTCAGTCTCCCACTTGCACTAGAGTCAATAATCTAGTTCACATCGCCATGTGATTTGACACCAATAGTTCACATCTGTATGTGATTAACACTCATAGTTCACATCACCATGTGACCAACACCCAAAGGGTTTACTAGAGTCAATAATCTAGTTCACATCGCTATGTGATTAGCACCCAAAGAGTACTAAGGTGTTATCATGTTTTGCTCATGAGAGAAGTTTAATCAACGGGTCTGCTACATTAAGGGTCGTACGTGTTTTGCAAATTTTCTATGTCTACAATGTTTTGCATGGAGCTACTCTAGCTAATTGCTCCCATTTTCAATATGTATCCAGATAGAGACTCAGAGTCATCTGGATCAGTGTAAAAGTTTGCATCGACGTAACTCTTTACGACGAACTCTTTATCACCTCCATAACCAAGAAATATTTCTTTAGTCCTCTAAGGATAATTTTGACCGATGTCCAGTGATCTACTCCTGGATCACTATTGTATCTCTTGCCAAACTCATTGGCAAGGCACACAACAGGTCTGGTACATAGCATGGCATACTTTATAAAACCTATAACTGAGGCATAGGGAATGGCTTCCATTCTCTCTCTATCTTCAGCCATGGTCGGGCTTTGAGTCTTACTCAATTTTTACACCTTGTAATTCAAGCAAGAACTCCTTTTTGACTGATCCATTTTGAACTCTTTCAAAATCTTGTCAAGGTATGTACTCATTGAAAAATCTTATCAAGCGTCTTGATCTATCTCTATAGATCTTGATGCCCAATATGTAAGCAGCTTCACCCAGGTCTTTCTTTGAAAAAACTCCTTTCAAACACTCCTTTATGCTTTTCAGCAAATTCTACATCATTTCCGATCAACAATATGTCATTCACATATACTTATCAGAAATGTTGTAGTGCTCCCACTCACTTTCTTGTAAATACAGCCTTCTCCGAAAGTCTGTATAACACTATATGCTTTGATCAACTCATCAAAGCGTATATTCTAACTCCGATATGCTTGCACCAGTCCACAGATAGATCACTGGAACTCGCACACTTTGTTAGCACCTTTAGGATTGACAAAACCTCCTGGTTGCATCATATACAACACTTCTTAAATGAATCCATTGTAGTCAACACCTTGAACTTGTCGAAAACCTTCTGATTCGGACGGACTTAAGCATCGCTGCGGTTGAGAAAATCTCATTGTAGTCAACACCTTGAACTTGTTGAAAACCTTTTTGCGACTAGTCGAGCTTTATAGATAGTACACTTACCATCAGCGTCTATAATCCTCTTGAAGATCCATTTATTCTCAATGGCTTGCTAATCATCGGGCAAGTTCACCAAAGTCCACACTTTGTTCTCATACATGGATCATATCTCAGATTTCATGGCCTCAAGCCATCTGTCGGAATCTGGGCTCATCATAGGTTCTTCATAGTTCGTAGGTTCGTCATGTTCAAGTAACATAACTTCCTGAATAGGATTACCGTTCCACTCTGGTGCGGATCATGCTCTGATTAACCTACGAGGTTATGTACCAACTTGATCTGAAGTTTCATGATCATTATCATTAGCTTCCTCTCTAGTTGGTGTAGGCATCACATGAAGGAATTTCTCGGATGAGCTACTTTCCAAATTGATAGCAGGTACAATTACCTCATCAAGTTCTACTTTCCTCCCACTAACTTCTTTCGAGAGAAACTCCTTCTCTAGCAAGGTTCCGTTCTTAGCAACAAAAATCTTGCCTTCGGAATTGTTGTGAGAAGCTCTGGTTTGTGAGAAGCTTATACCCAAACCTGCCCCAAATGGGACAAAAAAATTACCACAGCATGTCGGGTGCCAGTCCATGATAGCATGCCAGGTTTCAAGAATTATAGACGAGTTTTGGATTTACTAGAATTTAAAAATCAGGTATCTCAATGTTTGTGGCCGAGTGACGGTGGCAGGGTGTTTGACATTCATTCCCATTTATTGCATGGGACCTAAGCATGCATCCAAGGAGACAGATTTGAATTTTCAACCAATTTGTATGCATTAGAGCATGTGCATGTAGATCAAATTTGTATGGTGCACATAAAGGCATTGAAAGGTCAATTAATGCATAAAAATGTCCAAACGAACCCCGATAAATTCCAAAATTTAACACAACACTCATGTTGTTCTATGTTGTGACTAGAAAAAGAATTGAAATCAAGAAGAGGCAACGGATATCGTTTTGTCCAGAAAAGTGAAACGTTCCCTACCATAACCATGAGGCTTGTTGTGAGAAACTCTGGTTTGTGAGAAGCTTATATACCCCAACCTGCCCCAAATGGGACAATATTTTTACCATTTCATGTTGATGTTGTTCCATGCTAGCGTGTCAAGGATCATAAATTTCAGACACGTTTTTGATTTACTAGAATTTAAAAACCATGTACTATCTGAATGTTAGCGGCCGAGCAACGGTGGCAAGGTGTTTGACATTCATTCTCATTTCTGGCATGGGACTTAAGCATGTAACCAAAGACACACATTCCAATTCTGAACCACTTTATATGCACTAGAGCATGTGCATGTAGTTCAAATTTGAATTATGCACATGAATGCATAGAAAACTCAGTTAATGTATAAAAATGTCCAAGCGAACCCTGAAAACTCCCGAAAATGACACAACACTCGTGTTGTTCTATGTTGACACAAGAAAATTTTAGAAATTGAGAAGAGGCAACATATATCGTTTGTCCCCCAAGGTGGCACGTTCCCTGTCGAAACCATCTGGCTTGTTGTGAGAGAAGCTCCGGTTTGCGAGAAGCTTATACACAAACCTGCCCCAAATTGGAAAATATTTTTACCACGGCATGTCGATGCCGTTCCATGATATCATGTCAAGTTTCATGAATTTCAACCAAGTTTTTGATTTACTAGAATTTTAAGACCATGTATCTCAATGTTAGCGGCTGAGCGACAATGTCAAGGTGTTTGGCATTCGTTGTCATTTCTTGCATGTGACCTAAGCTTGCAACCAATGGCAAACATTTGATTTTGCAACCCGTTTTTATGGACTGGAGCATGTGCTTTAATTTTGAATTGTGCACCTGAAATTGCTAGAAAACCAATTTAATGTTTAAAATTTCCAAACGAACCCTGAATAATTCCATTTTTTTACGACACACATATAGTTGTATGTTCACTGCAGATAAATGGTCTAGCAATTCAAACACTGTCCATTACCGATGTGACCCCATTATGTAATTCAAATCAAAATGAAAAATCAAGTAGATGCCACACAGTTTATTATCACCAACCGTGTGAGATGGAGTACACAATACCCTGGAGCACCGTCGGTGTATAGTACGCTTATGGCTTACACGAGAAGATGCATCGCCTACAGTCCACAGCCGGTATGTCAAGCACAATAGCTCGGTCCCCAAATATTCCCGCCTCTGCATCCCTGGCAATCTCAAAAATATCTGCTCGCCCTTGATCCAAATTTTCAGTAGCCCCCGCCTTGTTACTCCCGCCTAGTAAAAATTTTAGCTGCCGCGGTATTTCCTCAAACACCACCTTAAGCCCCCTGGCCCCCTTCCCCCCTCCACACACACCACACTCCATAAAACATGCGCTCACCGACACACACCACCCCCGTAACCATTGGTAGGTCGCCGCCATCGCCGCCATCTCCATCCTCAACCTCTGCCTGTGTGTCGGGCAGCTCAAGGAGCCAATGGCCCAAGAGAGGTTTATCGTGGCCTCTTCGCCCGACGCCGGCGAGGTGGCCGCTGAGGTGTCCCCGTCGTCCTCCGCGGGCTCTTTATCAATCCGTCGTCGCTGGTCCCCCGATCCGCCTGCCGCCGCGCCCCAACGCCGGTTCGAGAACTTCCGCGTCCTCCCTCGGACCCGGCAGCCGACGAGGTCCTACCTCAGGGTCCGGCAGTGGGGGACGTGGGTCGCCGAGATTACAGATCGGGAGACCCACACCCGCCGGTGGCTCGGTAGCTTTCACATGGCAGAGCTCGCGAACATGGAGTACGACCGCTGGCAGGTCCTCTACCATGGCGCAACGGCTACGCTCAATTTCCCCTTCGGCACACGTCCAGTCCACCTTGTTCTGCCGGAGCCAGGGGTGGTGAGGTCGGCTATGGAGTGGGAGGACCGCGTGGCGTATGAGCGCCTCGAGGCCGAGGCCGCCACCGACGCCTACATGCAAGAGCTCCGCCTGTAGCACCCAGAGCTCGTGAGGTGGAGTAGGCGATCTTTGCCGGCACGAAGGGCGGCGAGGTTGTCGCACTCCCATCTGATGACGAGGTCGAAGGCGGCGAGGACGGAGGCACGGAGGGCGTCCAGGTGGGCGGTGAGGACGAGGAGATCGACATCGGCGAGTGGAGGAGTGCCTTCCCCAATGACCCCGATGACAGCACCGTCCCGGACCCGGCTGGTGGCACACCGTACCTGACGAGGAACGATTGGCTCGACCTCTACTTTGACCGAAAGTAGTTTAGCTTAGTTTAAATTTATTTTTTATGTTCGGTTATGAAAACTTTCTATGTTTATGTTTGAATGCATGCTACTTTTTGTTCAACCTGCTTTGGACTTGATCAAACTGAAGTTTACAACATTAACTTTAGGGGCTGATAAGGGATTAATCGTCGAATCGGACATTTCACTGAATATATCTGTAACCCATTTATCAGTAGGTTAACTAGGGCCATATTTAATATATCTGAGGCTACATAGCAACATGCATTGTACTAAATGAGTAAATGTGCAATCCCAGGCTACATAGCAACAAGGAACAGTGTTACCTTAATGTTCTAATTATTTCTAGATATACGTGTATAAAATCTTATATAATAGGATGGAGGGAGTGTTGTACTATATCATTTTGTAGTTGTTGTTTAACTTCTAATATTAACTTGCTGCTTTTAGGTACACATGTCATTGCCAAAGATCCACACTTCGACCCTTTCTGCATATGGGGCAATGAGATATTCATGAACCAGCATCAAGTGAGGAAATTCATAAAGATTGTTATTAAAATTGGTCAAAAGATGTCAATTGAACTATATGTTTACACTTTATGCAAGACAACAGTGAAATGCAGGATGGTAAGTAAGAACCCTGTAACCTTCTTTTTACTGCCCATAATGAGTTGTGTTAGATGACAATATCTGAATCTTTTTTTCCTTTGTAGTGGATCCTGAAGCAGTTTACTCAAGATTACCTCTCAAACTACATGATTGGCGGCCGGCCATCACAAGGGGTTGGACTAGAGTCGTGCGTGCCTTCTGCATCCAGGAGAGCACGATAGGGCCATTCCGCTTCACCTTATTCAGCAACCAGAATGTCTGTCGCCTCTTTCTTTACCATCTGTAATAGTACAATTATAGAACCCTGGTTCATCATTCTTTATTTGGTGCTTATGTAATTCTTAAACATAGGTACCTGTGAATTGAATAATGCGTTGGTTCACTACAAGGATTTGGGTCTATTGCAACAAAATTGTTCGTCGTGATACATGCCAATTTGTGGCAATAAGTACATATTGCCACGAAACAGCATTCACTAGGTACAATTTGAACCCGATGGATATGAATAAAGCTATAGCCTACTTTCAAGTCTAAATTAGGTACAATTTTAAATAGAAGCAATTAAATTATGGAGAAATTACGGTATGCAGGTCTTATGGCGCACACGGTTAATAAAGCACAGCGTGCGCGATATACATCATAATCCTACACGGTCATGGAGTGGAAACGTGTGTAACAATGCACACAGTTGCTGTTTGCAAAGCGTGTGTGATGTCAGACACTATCACATACGATGCGGGAAAACTAAATGTGTGTGAATGTCTACCTATCGTACACGGTTTATAATCATGAACTGCTTGTGATGTGCCAGGCATCGTAAACGTAGAGCCAGTTTGGTACGTACCTAGAAAACTCCCGTGCCTGGAATCTGCCTGGGTTTAGGTAAAACCACAAAACTCCGACTGTGGTAGCAATGCGAGCACAAACGAGTAGCAAGGATGAAGCGTTTCGGATATGCGAGACATCGGTAACGGTTATAGAGGATCAACTATATGCATCAAGGCTCCATATCCCCGATGGTTTCTGGGTCGTGTGGGAAGGACCCCCCCTATTGCCCACATTCACTAGGTGACGGTTCTGAGCGCCGTCGCGGAAAGGGGTTAAAATTCGTTTCTAGAGCACCGATGCGTACCAGTGCAAAGCAATAGTCTAGTTTTGACATGAAAACTTTAATACTCAAGCATATCAACAAGCAACCATGTCTTTCAAAATATCAACACTAAAGCAAGTTATCCCTAGCCCATCATGCTCGATCATTGATCCATTCATAATACACACTCAAATATTAGCTATACCTAATGCTCAAGTACGATCATAGTGCCCCCTAGTTGGTGCTTATAAGAGAAGATGGAGACTCAAATTAAAAAGAAAAAATTGCATAAAGTAAATAGGTAGGCCCTTCGCAGAGGGAAGTAGGGATTTCTAGAGGTGCCAGACTGCCAGAGCTCAAGTGTTTAAATTGATAGAGAATTGTTTTTGAGTGGCATGCCTTTCCTATCGACGAAAACGACTGAGTGCTTTCAATATCTTTCCACACTAGATGCGTCATAAGCGGTTCCCAAATATAAAATAAAGTTTATTCCTTTTTCCACCATACTTTCACTTTCCATGGCTAGCCGAATCCGCGGTTGCCTTTCATACCAACACTTTCGAAGGAATTTATTATTTGATAACATAAAATAAATTTCTTTTATTTTTCATTTCATTTCGGGAATGGGCGTCCCTATTACTGCCATACTCTCGTGCAATGGAAAAATATCGGTCACCCCCTACCGTTTCATGAGCGGTACGAGCACACAAAAAGGAAAATTTATTTTGAAATTTAGAGATGGCACATACAAATTTGCTTGGAATGGCATGGAAATACCATATATAGGTACGTATAGTGGACACATATGGCAAAACTGGTTTTAAGGGTTTTGGATGCACAAGTAGTATTTCTACTTAGTACAAGTGAAGGCTAGTAAATAGATTGAGAAGCATCCAACCAAGAAAGAAAAAAATCACATATGCGAGCATTAAGCATAACTAATATTGAATAGTGCACCATAAGTAGGATGTAATTTCGTAGCACAACTATTGACTTTCGTGCTTGCATAGGGAACCACAAACCTTAACACCAATATTCTTACTAAGCATAATTACTCATCAACATAACTCACATATCACTATTGTCATGTCTCAAAACTATTACAAAGAATCAAGTTTAATTTGTCCAATGATCTTCATGAAAGTTTTTATTATATCCCTCTTGAATATCTATCAGTTTGGGACTAGTTTCATATATTGCAATTACTTTTGACAAGCTCACATGGATATAAGTGAAGAACATGGGCATACAAGTTTCATCACTCAAAATAATATAAGTCAAGCTTGAGAGAATTTCTTCAAAATTAATAACTCTCAAATTAATATAAGTGAGGATTTCTTCAAATAGGTAAAGGCATGTCGTGCTCAAAAAGATATAAGTGAAGCACTAGAGCAACTCCTTTGCTCAACAGTTTTGAGTGAAGCATAAAGAGAAATTCTAACAAATCATAGCATATTTTGGCTCTCTAAAATAGGTGTGTCCAGAAAGGATACTAATGAAAATGCAAAAAGCAAAACATTCAAAGATACAAGATGCTCCAAGGAAAACTCATTATATCTGACGAATAATAATATAGTTCCAAGCAGTATATGGATGTTTGTCAGAAGAAAGAGGGGATGCCACTCGGGGCATCCCCAAGCTTACTTGCTTGTTACTCTTTAGATATTACCTTGGGGTGATGTAGCAGCCCCAACCTTTGGCTCTTCCAACCCCTTATTCCTTCATCCATCGTGATCTCACCCAAAACTTGAAAACTTCAATCACACAAAACTTGACAAAATTCTCGTGAGATCCGTTAGTACAATAAAGCAAATTCCCACTTTAGGTACTGTTGAAAACCCATTCATATTTTATTATTGCATTATACCTACTGTATTTTAACTTTAGCATGGCTTATACCCCCCCACCCCCCGATACAAACCATAGATTCATCAAAGCAAGCACACATTGCAATGAAAACATAATTTGTCTCAAACAGAACAGTCTGTAGTAACCTATACTCTACCCATACTTCTGGAACTCGAAAAATTCTGAAAACTTAGGCAACGTAAAGAATTTGTATAGAAATGTGGTGTTTAACTTTCAGCTTAAGATCACGTTCCAGTAAAAAATGAAAATTCGTGCACTGGGAACAAAGTTTTTGTTTCAGATTCAACATTGTTTCTACTCATCTTATGGATCATCCTAAAGGCATTACTTGGCACAAATACTAAATAAAACTTAAAAACACAATCATAACAGAAGCATAATTGTGCAAAACACTCAAAATCAGAAATCAAAAGATAAAATAATTCATTCATTGGGTTGCCTCTCAACAAGTGCTATCGTTTTACGCCCCTAGCTAGGCATAACGCATAGATTCAAGTATTGTCATCCTTCTTCTTTTTCCTCATAGAAGTATTTTCATCAAGGGGCTTTATAAATACAACTTGAAACACATTATCCATAGAAGCTTTAGCACTTTCAAGTTGTCCATCTATGTATCCCCTTTGATTACCAGCTACAATCCAGGAGTATTGTTGATTAACATCATTTAAAGTTTGTTGGATCATATCTAGAACGGGGACTTCCTTCTTAAGGTTTTCATAGAAAAATTGATTATTCCCAAGAAAATGTCTTATCATGTAATCACTTCCATAAATGATCTCATTTATTACCGGTATTTCATGGCTCTTGCAAAAATGATAAAAAATTTCCCTAGCTTCTCGTATTATGTGATCAAATTTGTTCATGAGAACAAGGGTAGCTAACCTTTTGGTTTTAGGATCTTTTAAAATAGGTAGCTCATAAAATAATCTTTGCAAGGTAGGATGTATGCGGATGAACCTATTTTCAAGTTTCAAAACTAGTGCTGAGATAGCTTCCGCATAAGTTTTAGTCCTTTTAAGTATAGGAGCATCATCAAGAGGCAAGTTTCGAACACAATCGAAAATTTTGAATAGTTTCTTTTCCTATAATGTTCCCTTGCCCCAAACCAAAAGTTTTAGAATCCACATTAGCAGAACGTCCAATTTTAGGAGTCCTGCCATCATCTATTTCTGCCATACCAAAATCACTCATGATGTCAAGAAAACAAGAGATCTAGCGAGAAAAAGGCAAATGAAAAAGAGAGGGCGGATTAAACGGCAAATTTGTGAAGTGGGGGAGAGGAAAACGAGAGGCAAACGGCAAATAATGTAAATTGCAAGGAGATGAGATTTATGATTAGGAACCTGGTAGATGAGATTGCTTCCTCCCCGGCAATGGCGCCAGAAATTCGTTTGACGTGGCTTGAGACTGCGTCGGTATTTCCCCAAAGAGGAAGAGATATGATGCAGCACATCGATGGTAAGTATTTCCCTTTGTTATGAAACCAAGTTATCAATTCGTAGAGGAAGATCACACACCCATGTAAACAACACCTACACACAAATAACAAATACTTGCAACCCGACGCAAAAGAGAGGTTGTCAAGCTCTCCACGGTAATAAGATAGATTAGGTACTGATAGTTTCGGCAAATAGATCTCACAAGAACACCAAATAAAATAAGTAAACAAAAAGTGGAACAAGGTATTTTTTTGGATTAATACATCTGAAAACAAAAAGGTAAAATAGTAGATCGAAAAGCAATATGTTGGAGAAGTAGACCCGGGGGCCGTAGGTTTCACTAGTGGCTTCTCACATGAGTATAGCGCATGGTGGGTGAACAAATTGCTGTTGGGAAATTGATAGAAGATCAAATAATCATGATGATATCCAGGTAATGATCATTATATAGGCATCATTTCCGGGATGATTAGACCGAACCGATTCTTCATCTACTTCTATTAATCCACACGTCGACCGCTATCCAGCATGCATCTAGTGTATTAAGTTCATGAGGAAACGGAGCAGTGCAATACGAACGGTGACATGATGTAGACAAGATCTATTCATGTAGGAATAGACCCCATCTTGTTATCCTTAATGGCAACGGTACATGCGTGTCTTGCTGCCCCTTCTGTCACTGGGAAAGAAGACCACAAGATCGAACCCATCACAAAGCACCTCTTCCAATGGAAAGAAAAATCGATCTAGTTGCCCTAACTAAGCCAAAGATTCAAAAAGGAAATATGAGGCTATAAGTAATCATGCAAATAAGAGATCAGAGAAGATTCAAATCATATTCATGGATAGAAACTGATCATGAACTCAAAATTCATCGGATCCCAACAAACACACCGCAAAAGTCACTACATGAAATAGATCTCCAAGAGACCATTGTATTGAGAATCATAGAGAGAGAAGAAGCCATCTAGCTACTGCCTACAGACCCGTAGGTCTATGGTGGACTACTCACGCATCATCGAAGAGGCACCTATGAGGAAGATGAACACCTTCATGATGGTGTTAGATTGGATCTCGAGGTTCTGGAAATTGCGGCGCTAGAATTGTGTTTCGTCGACTCCCCTAGGGTTTTCTGAATAATTGGAAATTTATACGCTCGATAGTCGATTATGGGGAGTCCCGAGGTGCCCACCCTCTACCAGGCCGCGCCATGGGCCTATGGCGCACCCTGGTGGAGGGTGGCCACCCTGGGCCCCCTCTTCTGTTGATCTTTGGCCCATCTTGTTCCTTCTGGTCCATAAAAATTCTCCAAAAATCCACGCAGCGTTTGGGCTCCGTTTGGTATAGATTTTCTGCGAAGTAAAAAACAAGCAAAAACAACAATGGGCACTTTGGCACTATGTCAATAGGTTAGTCCCAAAAAATGATATAAAATTGCTATAAAATGATTGTGAAACATCCAAGATTGATAATATAACAGCATGGAGCAAGTAAAAATTATAGATACGTTGGAGACGTATCGTCAGTCCACATTGTTTCGACCATCATCTTTGAATTCTATTTTCTCTAGGAACGTATAAAAGACACAGGGGAGCTACAACACGAGCTATTTATCTACAACATAATTTTGTAAAGACAGCTTAGACTATGTTCATGATAATGAGTTCAGTTAATCATATTACTAAAGAACTCCCACTCAAATCAACATCCCTCAGGTTGTCTAAGTGTGACATGATCCAAATCCACCAACCCAAGTCCAATCATCACTTGAGATGAGGTGGTTTCAATGGTGAATATCTCCATGTTGATCATATCTACTATATGACTCATGTTCGACCTTTCGGTCTCCTGTGTTCCGAGGCCATGTCTGTACATGCTAGGCTCGTCAAGTTTCACCCAAGTGTTCTGCATGAGCAAAACTGGCTTACACCCGTTGTATGCGAACGTAGAGTCTATCACACCCGATCATCACATGGTGCTTCGAAACGACGAACTTCCGCAACGGTGCACATTCGGGGAGAACACAATTTTATCTAGAAATTTTAGTGAGGGGTCACCTTATAATGCTATCGTCGTCCTAAGAAAAATAAGATGCATAAAAGGATTAACATCACATGCAAATTATATGTGACATGATATGGACATGAACTTGCGCTTTTGATCTCCATCTTCAAAGCACCAACTTGATCTTCATCGTCAATGGCATGACACCATGATCTCCATCATCGTGTTTCCATCGGGGTTGTCGCGCCAACCATGTTTCTACTACTATTGCTACCGTTTAGCGATAAAGTAAAGCATTACATAGCGCTTAATGATTGACACGCAGGTCACACAATAATTAAAGACAAGCCTATGGCTCCAGCAGGTTGCCGTACTCATCGACATGCAAGTCGATGTAAACTATTACAAAATATGATCATCTCATACATCAAATATATTTCATCATGTCTTTGGCCATATCACATCACAACATGCCCTGCAAAAACAAGTTAGACAACCTCTACTTTTTTGTTGCAAGTTCTATGTGGCTACTATGGGCAACTATTAAGAATCGTTCTTACCTACGCAATGCCAGAACGGTGATAATCAAGTTGCCTTTTAACCTTCTACAAGGACCGCCTCTGTCAAATCCGATTCAACTAAAGCGGGACAGACGGACACCCGCCATCCATCTTTATGCAACAAGTGCATGTCAGTCGATGGAACCGGTCTCTCGTACATGGACGAGTGAAGTTGGTCCGGGCCGCTTTATCCCACAATACCGCCAAATCAAGATAAGACTAAGGAGGTAAGCAATCTGAACATCAACGCCCACAAACTTGGTTTGCTGCCACCATTTTCTAAAATACGTGAACGTCTTTTAAAATGTCATGAACAATTTTCTAAAACCGCGGGAATAAAATTTAACACTCGTTAAATATTTTTAAAATTCGCGGTGAACAATTTTTAAAAATTAAACAATGTAATTTTCTAACTATATATATCCATTTTTACTTTCTGTATTGAATATAACTGACAAAAAACAAAATTCTCCCACTGGAAAAAAGAAAAAATAAAGGGAATTTTTTTAATAGTACGGTACTATGAAGTATGCCTTTAGTCAAGCGGTTTGTCCATCTCACACGAAGCAAGATGCAATGAAATCACTAATTAAGGAGTACCCTTTGCAAATGTCACAAGTGGTGCACACCATCTGCGCCACTTATTGCAACCAGGGAGTCTTGGTGGGATTTCTATACCAAGGCATCGGTGGGATGGAGGGTTTTGTGTGTGTCTTTTTTTATCTACATCGTCAAAATGAAATATCTCTTCAGGGCACCGAGCGATCTTTCCTAAATACAAAATTCCAAAAAAGGTTAAATTTATTCTTATCTCATTCCTTTTGGTTTCTTCTTGATATTCAAAAAATAATATAAATATTTACTCATTCATTTTTATTATGTTATGGTTGCTATACTTTACGTTTTAGAAAATCGCAATAATATATTTTCATCGCTTTGCTTTCTTATTCCTTATTATGCGTTACGAAAAACACAAAAAATATTTTCTATCGTTCTTTGTACCCTTTGTTTTTTCTCTTTGATTACTTTTGATTCTTCTCTTTGCTTCTTTTTGGGTCTTGTGCCATTTATTATTACTTCTTGTCTTGCTTGAGAAAAAAAATTAAAAAGATTTCTGTTCTATGTTCATTTCATTTGTATCATGTCCTTTGAATAATAAAAAAGGCAAAAATATTTTCCATATCTTATCATTTCTAAGTATAGGACAAATGAAGAAAACCCAAGAAGATTTCCTCGTCTTCTTTGAACAATTATTTTTCATTCCAGATTAGAGGTTGTAGTACATGGTCATGGACACACTTGCATATTTTCTTTTGGTAATTATTCATTTGGATCAAGCGAGTAGTAATGATGAAATTTGGTGATTGATCGTGAAGGGAAGAATAATATGACCATCTTACTTCACTCATACCAATGGGTTGCCAATATGCTTTATATATATATCATGCATTCGTATGGGTGCACATTTTGAGGGGTTGACATTCTATGCTTTCTCATGCTAAAATATTTACGGGCTAGAGAATCATGTTGTAGTAAATAAAGGCAGTGAGTGGATTGAGTTGAACAATAACGAGTGAGGATAGCATATGATTTTCTGTTGAGTCTTGGTCATTGACTTGACAAATGTTCATTAAAATTTCAGTATTGAACATATTTTTCTTAAGGGGCTCCTCGTCCGACATTGAAGCGACTTAATATCTGATTACATGGCTATTACTGCACACATGTGATAGCCATGGCATGAGGATGAAATAATACAAATGTTTAGAAACAGATAAAAAGATTAAAACTAAAAGGTATCTTAATGACACAAATTTCTATGGAGGTGGAAATTTGAATTCAGTAATTAGAAAAATCCATGGTTTTTGAATAAAAGTTGATTAAAAATGGACCTTAAAAAATGTTGGGCACTTCTTGTTTTCCTTTTAGCCAGACTAACTTGATATTTTCTATTTTAACATAACCTAGTTGATTATGTATTTTGTTACCAAATTGTTTTTAGTCTTCCCTAATTTTGAAATGTATTTCTTAAAGAAAATGATTTCTCTAAAATCATTGAAAATAAGTTCCTAGTAAGAGGACTATGACTAGGATTTAGGAAACTACCCCTATGAGAGTAAGAAGAAGGTGGGGATTCACATACGAAACACTTCAAAACATAATTTCGGAAACAAAAAAATGTACGAAAAGGAAAATTTGAAAGACAATTATTAAAACATCCCTTATGTTTAACTGAATGACAAAAAGGAAAAAATAAAAATGTTAGGAACCCAAAAATATTATCGGGGACGAGGGTACTTCTGATTTTAGTTTTTCCCAACTGCGTGCATTTTTTAAATTTGTCTTGATTAACAAAAATATTTATTGTTTTTAAAGATAGCTTGATTTTATACGAAATACTTGAAAAATATACTCCTGCCACAATGATTTTGCCCATGAATGACAACCTAAGCAAGTCTCGCTCTTAATCCTATTCTATAAAGGGCAAGAGAGTCTATTTTTCTAAAAGACTACAATAACCCTAAACATAAGAGAAGCAAGGCCACCATAGCCTTTATTTGTTGGGTGGGAAGTTGTGTTGGTGGGGTCTATGGCTTCATCTTCCACTATTTTTTTATTTGGCTGTTATTCGACTTACATTTAACATTCACTTCTTTTTACCACGTGACATTGTGATAAGCAATAAAAACTATTCAAAAAATATTCACTTATTTTTTCTTAGTCTTATGGTGTTTCGACTTGTATGACGCAAAGTTTGGGAGATGTCTGGATAAAGAGCTGATTTTGTCTCTTATAATAAAGAGTATTATTTTAAATGATTCTGCTTGTTTTTCATCTCTAATGAACTGATTCTGAGCATGGCTTATTTCCTCTTATATAAGGAGGAGGACCATAATGGCCCGGCAGCATTTTCTTGATTGAAAAGGGAGAGAAACCATGAGTGCGAAAAAAATCAAAAGAAGAAAAGTTTGAAAATGGAAAAATTCCAGGCCTGCCATGTTAATTACCGAAGAGGGGGATAGATAGAGTACATATATGGTCTATCGGGAGCTTATTACATACTTTTGAAGAACGACCTTCCAAATAAACGAATATATTACATCCCTTTGGTGAGAATATTACTAGTTGTTTGACACCCAAATAAACGGGTATTTTAGGGATGGAAGTCCTTAAACCGATCGAGTAGCTAGTCCCCTTAGAGGCAGAATACATCAGCAGCCTGATCTCCAGCTCTCCTTTCAAAGTAGGAACACACGACCGTGACGACGAGCATAATTCCAGTTCCGGAACCAGGCACACATATGAAACCTGCCATGAGAGTCAGCGCACCGACGCAAAGCCCGACGAGAAGTGCTATCATGGCAACATGACGCTTCCATCGGGTCATGGGAATGGAGCCGGGCTGAGCAGGCGTCACAGGTATTTGCCTCTGCGTGCACGTAGCCAAAACAAGCAGTTAGCTAGGTTCTTGACAATCAGAAGTTGATACACATATATGCAGGAAGACGTACCCCGAGCAACCTGGCCACATATTTTCTCGAATATACACGAATACCAAACCATGTTGCCGAGATAAGAGCGCATGCCATGAGCAGCAAGACGGCATAGAGTGTCACATGGACAGGGTCTCTTGCTAAGTCAGCCCAGCTGCAGCGTGCATGAATCAATAAATTTCTTGTGACGGTTAGCTAACATCATGCGATCGTTAACAAGCTATAAATAAACATAGTACCACGCCAAGATTTCGTAGAAGATGCAAGTAAAGAATAATGGTTCGTATTTATTTTGTTGATGCATATGTACTCACGCTGGTGGATTGGTTACGTAGTGTGCGACCCCGCCGATGGGAATAAGTTGTCCAGGGTACCGACTATCCCGCTTCCAACTGCCGAGCAGCTTGACCACTCCATTATTACTTTCGCCGTATTGCAAGTATAACAGCTGCAAAGGTATAGCTAGTAATTATACATTCCGGAGAAATAATATAAGAATGGATGGATTTTAGTTAGAACTACCTACCTGTGAGATGAAATACATGCTTGAAGCAATGGCACCCTGAAACACGATGGGCATGTAGGAGAGGTAGGATAGGTTCACGCTGCAGTTGGCCTGCAACGCAGGGTCAACACCATGTGTCCTCACTGCCAACGGGAGATGCAAGCCTTGTAGTCTCACAGTGAGCGCCAGGAATGCACACGTGCCAGCAGGAATGACGATCTTGTCTCCTCCATATCTCTCCAGGAAACACGCGCTAGAAATATAATGAACGCACAACTTAGCTAGCTGGATCAATACTTATTTATGAGTATGAGTATGCGGATAAACAGAACGTGTACAGATGTGAATTTTTATGCATGGTTATTCTTAATTACCAGATGTTGGTGGCAGTGAAGAGAGCAATGCCACTAGATACCAGTCCGTGCCCCTTTTTAAGGGCCTCATCAAGGTAAATGACAATGGCACCTCCAGCAAAAAGCTGGAGCGCGATCAGAGTCGCATTCACCGGACCGAGTTGCCCCGCGGAAAACACGTTGCAAACTGCAGACACCATGGCTAACAGTATGCCCAGTAACTTCTGGGACCTATCCCTGCATATGTTAAAAAGTTGAAATTAATTACACATGAGAGTCAATCAGTCGGGAGTAAACGACCAGTCCCAATACATACTTTTACTACTCATCATCCGTACGTACAAAAGGATAAGTACAATGGTCAAGGTGTACTTTGAAAGTTGAAACCCTAAAAATAGAAGTGAAAAATAAGGGACGACTTACATGAACTGCATGCGTTCTTCCATGGGAATCTTGTCCCTGACAATCTTCAGTCCGAACAAGGGGTGGATGACCAGCTCGGATACCAGCAAGTGGTATACCCCTTGAGCCATGAGAGTGCCGCAGTTGGAGGTGCTGGCCACGTGGATCCAGTAAAAGGGGTCCGGAGACGCGGTGGTCCAGAGCCCATACAGCGGCAACCGGCTGCCGGCCAAGAAGACGAGGACCGACGTGATCGTGTTCAGCGCCTTGTTCCGGAAAGGAACAGGAGTAGCTCGGCGGTCGGCAACCTCCGGCAAGAGTCCCACCAGTTGCCGCAAGGTATTAAGACCTGCCATTGATTTTGACTGATTTATTTCAGCACAACGTTAATTAGAGTAGATCGATTCTTTGGCAGGGGAGGGGCGTATATATCGATCGGGCAAACGGCGGAATTGAAACCGAGTCCGCCTGGAAATACACACGGGGCGTCGATGTGGTTGGACCGGGGATTAGGCTGTTAACACGTGCAAACCTCGACTGGTAAACAAGCAAAAAATTCTTTTTTCCTGTCGAAGGAAGAGGCGATCTTGATAGCCCCCGTCGCCAGGGAGTTTCTCCGACGGCTCCCCTCCTCCAACGACCTCGGTCGTCGGTGATGAGGTGGGTCGACGGATCCCCGCGTGTGTATAGTTTTAGGTCAAATTAGTTTAGTCGGTCGTCGGTGATGAGGGGGGTCATCGGCTCCATGTGCCGGTCGTCGGATTCCCTCATCTGTTCGAGCAAGGATGGTGGTGGTGATGCCGTCGTCGTGGTGGACCTGATTGGTCGGGCTCTGCCATTGCGACGGATTTCGATCCACCGGTGGCGCACATGCAGTTTGGGAGGTATTCCGGTAGAGGATGCAAATTGATCAGCATCCGCGACATCTGAAAGATGATGGATTATGTGCTAAGGTTTATGATACGTGAAAGGTAGGTATGGTTTCTTCCTCTGACGCTTTAGTCATGTGGAGGTGCCACATATGGAGTTCGATGTCATGTCCGGAGTGTTGCCCCGGTTTGATTCGTTCAATGGTAATGGTTTGGCCTTTGGTGAGCCACCTTGAAGATCCGCAAAACTGCATATCAATGATGGCGCCGCGTCGAACTCGGGTGTGAAGGTGATCCATCATTTTATTTTTTGGTGGTTGTTGTGGTGGTGCTAGAGGAGGTGAGGGGCGTTGCTGTCAAGCTCAGGGGTTTCTTCTGTCATCTTTGTAATTTTAGTTCTTGGCCGGTGTTCCTTTGTGCAAAGACTGGTGTTTTGTTATGCGGTCAGTTTTGACAAGTCGGTATGTAAGTGGCTTCAGTTTTGACTGGTCGGTATGTAGGTGGCTTTTTTTTCAAGCATGCATGTACGTGGCTTAGACTATGGTGTTCATCATATCAATGATACACGTAGGACCATGGAAAATAAAAAAAGGAATATGGACACATCATGATTTTTTTATTTGTGAAAGACATCCAACGAGCACTTTAGATCTGACTAGGAAATTGACCGTGCGTTACAACGGGCGATACATTATATTCTAAAATAAAAACACATATGTGTAACTTCAGAAATAATACATTGATTTGTAGTTTGCAAAAAAGGAAAATGTTTGCGTACTGACGTTCATGCAATTGTTTGAAACAGTCAATATGCATGTATTTAGTTCTATGATATGTGCAGTCTTTAGTTAAAAATATACTACCTTCATCCGAAATCACTCGACGCTCAAACGGGAGTTTGAGTTGCACTCCCTCTCCCCCCTCTCTCTCTCTTAGCTCCCTCCCCCCCCCCCCCCCCCCCACGCCATCACACACAAAAGAATGCCTATAGTTCTTAGTTCTTACACCGGCCTATGACGCACTACTTCAAGAATATAATTTTGAAGCAACAAATATGCATAGCACAACTACTATCACAACATGGTTTTCAGGAGAAAAATCGAAACACACAAGATGTAATTTCTAAAATCAAAATACATTTGTAATTTTCAAAAAAGGAAAATGTTTGCATACACATGTTTATGCAATTGTTCGAAGCAATGAATACACGTCTATATAGTTATTTTATATGTGCATGTTTTAGTTAAAAATGTACTACCTCAAACAGGTTTCACCCGCTTAAGCGTCAAGTAAATTTGGTTGGAGGAAGTATAAGTCTGAGTTGCACTCCATCTCCCTTAGTCTGCCAAGAATATATATGAACTAATGTGCATAGCAAAACTACTATCACTACATCCCGTTTCAGAAGAAAAATCGGAACACATATATGTAATTTCAAAAATCAAAACACATATTTGTAATTTTGAAAAAAGGAAAAATTTTGCATACTAATGTTCATGCAATTGTTCGAAGTACTCAATACACATGTAAATAGTTATTTTATAGGTGCACTATTTAGTTCAAACTATACTGCCTCAAAAGGGTGTCACCCGCTTGAGCATCAAGTAATTCCAAAAGGAGGAAGTATAAGTCTGAGTCGCACTCCCACTCCCTCTCTCTTATCTAGTTTTCTCTCTCCGCCCTCCCTTTATAATTCACAAAAGAATGTTCGTACTTCTTAGATCGTACACCTACCTACGGCACACCACTTCAAGAATATAGTTGTTGAAGCAACTAATATGCATAGCACAACTACTATCACCATATCATTTTTCAAGAGAAAAATAACTAATATCACCACATCCTCCATATCTCGTTGTGATCTTCTTTATTTCATCACTTTGGGAGCTTTCGTTCTTTGAATAATTTGGTGAATGTCATCTACAATCACCCATTGCCGGTCAACACTCCTACAACCTTCTCCTTTGCCAATGTTGTATTCCCCCTTATCTTCTGCCTTCTTCTCCATCTCATCGGCCTTCACAAGCTCCTCGTCATACCTCTCCATCAACACCCCGGTTGATATTCATTGACGTCAAACAAAATTTGTAATCAGTTTTAGCAATTTTCTAATTTAGATAAAAACAGTCACGCTGTAAATGATTAATATGCACCACACCGTTCAAATCCGTAGTAGTTTACCATCTCTGAAGGAAAGTTCCAAATTTTGTCTGACAAAATAATGAAGTCATGTTATAAATTTAATCTACTACCAAGCATAAATACTATATGATGAATCACTTAAAAGGAAAATAATAGTGCTACTAGTACTGTGTCCGCTAATTATTTCAAATAGGGGAGAAACTGTCCACTATTGTGTCTGCAATAGCACTACCATAATAGCGTCTGCTATTGCTCAAATTAAATTTCATTCCTTTTTGTTAATGATCAAGAACTATACACAATAATCTAATATCTTCTATATCTAAATAGCTAGCCCCCCGAAACCAGATCTTAGAGGGCATCAATAAGCAAGGATCTTCTCTCTATGTGACCATTGCATACCCCGGATGGCCCTTTTTCCTTGCATCGACAATACTAATCATTCAAACATTGCGAAGTTAGTATTATAGACTTGTGAATCTAAAATACATGGTTTTCAAGTATAAACATTTCCAAAATTCAAGCGGTTGCAAGTACAACGCTAGAATTATTGTTTTAGTGGTCCAAATTAGAAATCTAGAAGTTCCCACATGGAAGTTTATAGTAACGAACTAGAATATATATTGTCTTCATATAACTCACTAGTTTTTTAGGAAAAAACTAGACTAGTAGGTCTCGCAAATGAGAGGGCACTATCTGTTAAGAGTAGAAAGCTTCCTCAAGATCGCATTACTCCATTTAGAATGATAAAATATAATTTCTTGTTTATCAGAAACTTAGTCCATGGAGAAGAAAAAATGCTTAATTGTAGACAAGCAAGTTCACGTTTGGAAAAATTAGTTGCATTGAGAGAGAGAAATTTTATTGGTCAATATTATTTTTTAATGTATCTTTAAACTCTAGTGATAAATACAATTATATTTCTTTATTTGCCGAAAACAATTATTTTGAGCTGCAAAAATCTTGTTGCTCGTGTCTCTACTCATGGATGTAAATATGCTAATCCTTACAAACAGTATTATGAATATAGAATATTTAGCTGCAGTGCCTATATAAATGTAACAGGAAATGATAAAAACTGCTTATTCCATATATTTCCAATCATGCGGTGAAATATGAATACATATGTTGTGAGCTTATAATGCTTGATGACGCCTCTTATGAATGCGGTCATACACACAACAAGTGAGCATTACAACATAATTGAAAGCACGTATTTTTTCATTAGTACTGACCCTAGCATTGCATATTGGGCCACAAGTAATGCATTAAGCATTATATTACTAAACTGGAACCCATCATGGGCAGTTATGGCTATTGCCAGGGCCACCATAGTAGATGTAAGTGCCCCAGTCGCCATAGGTGTCACTTTGCACATTATAACAGTTGTTCTGCTCGGTTATCAAGCCCAAATCGCTTGGGGGATTGAGACAGTTGGACGAATCTACCACTTGAATGTTCTTGATGTGACTCGCCTTACCGAACCCTTCATTCGGGAAGTGTCCACTACCCATATGTGTGGAAGTTTGGCCGGCATCGGGTGAAAATACCTCACCGCCCCACATGATGGTAGAGGCACTATCTGCCAAGTTGGAGAAGATGGATGATGGCCAATACCCCACATAATCACCTCCCACTTGCAGCCACCAATTGCCCCCCGCTCGGTCCTGCAAGCCAAAATTAGCTTACTAGAGAATGTAACACACATGATTAATTATGAGCGGGCATATATTTTAAATCCCTTAAGTGCCAAAATCAAGGCAAAAAAGGGAACATTAATGGGCTAGGTTGAGATGACAAGGATGAGTGTTTTTTGTACTGAGATCAAATATGACATGGATTATAGATGTATTGAGTAATCGGTTTGCGATGTAAAAGACTTGCATGGTAACAATATGTTCCGTACTTGAGTTCTAACAATATCGAGTCGACCAATCAAACCGGAAAGAGAAAGACTAACCTTCTACGTAATTTTTCATCTACAAGAACGTGACGTGATCTTGACGATGCGTGCAAGAATCCATCCCAACCACACAAAGATGACGTGATCTTGACGTAATTTTGGGTTATACTTGAACTAGTCAGTGCATGCAACTCAAAGTGAGAGGTCTCAAGTTTAAATCCTAGTGGATGTAATAAAATAAAAATAATTGTAGTAGACTCCTATTTGAACGTTTGGGTATGAGGGAGCCTGCACATGAGAGGTAATGTTAAAGTATAAGTGAATTTTCACTTTCCCCTAGCAACTTGACCATATTAATTGAATTGGTATGTGCACATAACTAAATATTTATGATGTCAAAGCTTATTGTGTTTTTACCTTCCAAACTAAAATATCGATGTCATATTGTGTGCCACCATAGGTGGACATTGGGGAGATACTGCCGCCAATTGTGATCTGATTACTTGTTTGGATGAAGCCTGAGCACAGTAGGTTGTAACATCCTGTTGTTTGATACGCATCGCGCTACAATATTACATACAATAGAAAATTAGTATTTTGGTATTCCCAACCTTAGGAGAGAATATCTCAATATTAGTGTTAACCAAAATAAAATCGAATATGGTGTTTATCTTACAGTCCAGTAGATGAAGAGTCTCGTATTGCTATCTCTATATAGATTTGGATAAACCTGAAATTTTTGTAGAGACCACAGGGCCATTAGCCAGAATGAAAGATATTGCACAACTAACTAGACCATTAAAAAATGCATAGGACTTGTATAAAAGCTATGTCTAAGCATGACGACATGTGATTTTTTTAATAGGTGGAAGAGATAGATAGACACACACACACACACACACTCAGAGAGAGAGAGATGGAGAGAGATTTTGTTGTTGTCCTTCCGCAACAACAAACAGAAAAAACAAGATAATATAAGTCTTCAAAGATAACTTGTTTATCCCTTCCTTCAATTGAGATCATGCAAATATAATGTGACACCTTGCTAGTAAATGCACCAATATGAGAAATGCTCGTGGAATCCTGCTTTTCCATCATTTATCCAAAGTCTTGTTTATGTTCCACCAGTAGCTGCATCTTATCCCTTCTGCACATGTGATGGCTGATGGAATGTGATGTTTCTTGCTTGTTCAGTTGAGTGTTACTTTAAGAACTTAGCTTGAGTTATGTAAACTTTTGTTGTAGCCATCCATCATGATTTCATCAATCCAAATTTTGGATTCCTAGTTTAATATATAGTAACTTTATTCGTCCATGTGTTAAGTTGAAAACAAAATGTTAAGAAAATATATTATGTCTTGAACTCCATTGTAGATTAGTATAGTGGTATAAACTAACATTTTAGCCAACACACATTGCATGATAAGTTGTGTTTACGCTATCAAATAATGGTAAGTCACATATTGTGAACAATAAAGTTTGAGTGTTTACAATGTAAATATGTTATTACAATTTAGTCTGGATATAATAAATTTACTTAATTAACATTTTTATTGACATAAAACATTAATAATTTAACATGGATTGTTCATTGTTGTGTGACTCATTAAGGAAATATCTTTAGTGATTGCAAAACACAAAAAATGATATGTTCATTTCCTAGCTACCTAACATGCATGCTTGGTTTTGCATCTTGACACATAACCTCGGTTGCCAGGGCCGCGGCCTAGGTCGAGGCACCATATTTCTTAAATGATTGTTTTACTTTTGGAATTGTTTGGCAATATCACACGAGCCTGACCTGAGGCCCAGCCTGATCCTCACTCCATCTTTGCTCCACCACTAGTGAGAAACCTAATGCATGTATACAAAGTTTGAATTTGGAACACTATGTACATATAGCTAACTTTCTCTTCATAATGGCAAGGATTGGTAATTTAGATTATTCTTTATGGTGTTATTTTGAAGTATTCGATAATAATAAGGACAAATCATGAGTATTTAGATGTTTATTTAGAGGATTAGAATATTTTACATAATGTTCAAGACGGGTAATTAGATGCAGATGAGGAAGACAAATCTAGTTATAACATCGAGTAGTAGGGGCTGGCTTCCACCCCTAAGAGAGCTTGATTTACCAGAAATCCCGCAGAGTCCTAGTGGGCCTAGATTCCATGATAAGTTCCGAGAAATGGGAGAAATGATGCATTCAAAGTTCGCGGAATTGCAAGAAAGACAAAATCCTTGAAAGAAAAACCAAACAAGACAAGATGTTCCCTATTGTTATCGGGAATGAGACTAAATGTTCGGCCTTAATGAGATGGACCTTGATTCCTCTCCAGCCAGGAAAAGACGTGGATCGTCTTTGTTCTACTTCCTGGGATTGAAGATTATTTTTTGTAATGGTAGATGTGGGTAATGTAGATGTAAATTTCTAGTTTATTTCAGATTCTTTGTAATAAAAGCAAAGGTAGTTAACTGAGATGACTATTTAGGGGTTACTTTACATTAAATACAAGATGTGGATAATTTCGATGCCTATTTAGAGGGCGATTTAATATCATGTTCATAAAGGAAATGGTGGGTCACTTATATTTAAATTTATTAGCCTACTGTAGGTTATTATTTCATACTAACACACATGGGTAGTTTGGCACCAAGTATGATCCCATGGCAAGTGTCTCTACAAATAGTATTATGTTTTGAACTTATTAGTAGGAATTCTAGAACTTATCTATTTTTCTAGTGCATTTCGTGAAAATTAACATGGTGGACTCAAAGCATATATATCATTATTAGGAGTAAGTTGACAATTTTGAACCCACCATATGAGTATAGGATACATTATTGATGGGTATTACATCTATGTTTATTTTCTATGTTTATGGTAGTATTCAATTTTGTAATCATCTATTCCCTATCAATATTCTTCTCCAAGAAGATTACTTATAGTCAATTTCTCTTTGATTGATTTTTGAGGATCTTTCATATTTCATACCACCTCTATTGAAATTGCAAGGCTTATTTACTTTGTCTTGACAAGGCTTTGGCCAGTAATTAATTTATTACATGAATCATATTTAAGAGTCGGATTCATAAGTATTTAGTTATGATAATATTTTTTGTTAACATAATTGACATATTAATGTGATAAATATTTGTCAAAACCTTTTCATAATGAAGAAAATATGCCTTGTGAGGAATAATGCACTGAGTATTATTGTTTGTTAAATGAGAAATGATATAGTTTGGCATTTCAAGTTGTCGTCTCCTAAAGGTCAAGGTTCAACTCCTATGAGTTGCAATTCCATGGACTATATGAGGGATGTACTAATATTGAATCCATGAACTGGATGAAGAATTTGTTTCTTTTTGTGTTATGTCTCCCCAAGATCAATAATTTGTGTGCCCTTCTTTAGGCAAAATTTCTCTTTAGTGAGCTACAATTTGATGGCCTGTGTTAAGAGATGCAATTTTTAAAGACATGAAGAAGTTTGAAACTTGTTCTTATTCATGGTAGGTTTCCTCAGGATTAACAACTCATGAATTGTGATTACTCGAGATTCAAATTGATTTAGTTGCGTTTTAATATCCTTTTTATTATTAAATTTAATGCAGGGTGTCTTTAATAATATCTATTGATAAAATGGGGCATGTACAAATACAAAATTTATATACACTTTAAGTTGTCAACACATGCCCTTACGTATTAAAAACAATGCTGCTAGAATAGCTTAAGAAAGAGAACATATTGTATTAATGGAGAATCTAGTCTAGCTCATTCTTACACTCTGGCCCTTTCAAACCCACATATATCATGCACGGAAGCTAAAAGGTAGAGTTTAATAGATATTTTATTAAGGTGGGTACAATATTTCCCTTTGAGGTCTCACCTGCCATCCCGCTTCAATGGTATTGAGGTTGTTGTCATTGTAGGAACCCCCAGTGATCCAAAATTGGGTTAAGCTAAAGTCGTTGCCCCTAGCAATCCATGGTTTCCACAAATTGAAGGTGCTTTTGGTTCCATAGCACTTATCATATTGTGCAGAGGCGACGGCATGCTTATCAATGGGATAGAAAACAAAGTCAAATAAGCAATTTTTAAAATAACAATAGTAACAATGTAAGAAGAATATTATTAATCATATGAATTTGATTATTGAGATGGTGTTTTTTACCTGGTGGCCCCTCAATACATTGGGTGTGTCAGTGTCATTGGTTGGATTGAGGTGTGGGATGCTCCTAGGCATCTTCTTGCCAAACCTCCTAATAGAGTTGGCCCTCAGGACATCCTCCTCCTTGGTCCTTCGGATTGGTATGGTGTTCTCAGGGCATGTGCCATTTTGATGCCATATTTGGGTGATTGCACGGGCTGTGATGTTGGAGTCATGATGCATGCCTCTTGGGTTGTAAGAAGGCCGCATCTGAAAGGTGACAATTGAATGATATCATGATACATGTGTGTGGGATATTAGGGGGCACTACAACTTTCTACAATTGATAGTGATATGAAAAGGGAAATGATGTGCTAAGTGTCACCTGAATATTATGGTTCTTGAGGAGAGGATGGTCAAATGCAGGCTGTTTGGAGATGTGCACACAGTCTATGACATCATCATCCGAGCTCTATAAATTTCTAGGAATTAGTGATCGTAACAATGTAGGAAAAATAGATAATATTGCGAGGAAACTAGAAAATGTTAGATCTTTCCTACATGCTACTCTTGGAGATGTGTAATGTAGAATAGATTTGTTTTTGGACTGCATGCAATTTCTATTGGTATTGTCCCTTTAATTTTGGTCAATGAATATGATTCCATCTCTTAGAATAAAGCCACGTGTTAGTAAAAATAGGATTACAACTCTGGACACTACTCATGAGCGCTCATGCACTTTCCCAATTCAGGAGCGTCTCATACCATACTACATATCAAAATAGGACAAAAATGCCACCAACCAACAAGTAGATGACTTTATTAACATGCAAATTAGTGTTGAATATTAAAAGATGCATTAGTCCTAAATCAAACCTCCAAATAAAAATCCATTTTCTCTGTTGTGTTTTACAACGAGATCTTTCAAACTCACCCCGCATGGGCATACTCTGACAAATAGCTTTTAAAAGCAACTCTCATTCACCGAAAGAAACTTTGTGGTGCAAATATGGTTTCTAGCTCATACCAATTTTCTACTTGAACGATAAGTCAATCATTTGTTAACATTATTCGGCAAAGAAAATCATGTTTGTGAAAAATAGTTTCTTCCATATCACTAAAGTTGGTTTTTCTGTAGATTCCTAGGGCATAGACTAATTTCTTTAAAGGGACGTAATATACAAAAAATATATGTTTTTGTTACAAGTTTCTTTCGTCACCCTAATTTGCATTTGAAATAAATAGGGGCAAACTCTTAAAATTGTAAAAAAATATATATATAATTTTTAACTATGAAGTTTTATTTTAGCACACGCAATTCATAAAAATGTATATTTTAACCATGAACCTACTATGTAGTTCATTGCCGTAAGTTGATTTCTAAATGTATTCACGAGAATATATCCGTACGAAATCTACTTTTGAAGATCTCATGCTGGTAAACATCCAAAATTGTAAGGAAACAAATCTTAGCTTATGAATCGAGGTTAGAAATGCATGTTTGTACCATAAGGTTTTTGTTGTGGCAAGTTGTTTAAAAAAATTGTCATAATGCGCCCATCGAGATCTAGTTTCAAAGACCTCATCATGAGGAACACAATGGTGAAAGCGGATTTTGATTTGGACACTCAATTTTGAAGCAATGCATTTTAAAATTTTAGCAGAAGGTTTCCGTGGAAATGAATCATCTAATTTGTCTGTGTGTCTTCTTATTTGGTCCTCATACCATGCAGAGAGAGGTGATGTCTACCATGTGTGATGAATGTGAAAAGCGCATGTGTAGTTTTTAGCATTTGGGTACGTTTGTTAGTCTCTAAAAATCCAAGCAAGGCTACCTTTTTTCCAGTGGATCATTTACATACTCTATCTATGAGTTTCCAAAAGTCAAAACTTCCTTGGACCAACATATTGATATGATCCGATCTACATATGAATAGATTATCTTTCTGGATTTAATAACAAAAGTTGGGGTCCATCTCCTTGTTAACATTAGGGTACATGACTATCTGCATGTGTATTACATAATAGACCATTGGTTATGTCTTAGGCATTGAATAATGGACATCCACGTAGGATAAATTTTGACATGGCAAGTAATTAAATGAGGAAACATGATGTGCTAGTGCTGAAACAAGATAAACCAAAATTAAATCCATGTTAGGACAAAAAACAAAATATGTGTTGAAGTAAAGACCATGTCCTCATAATGTTCTTGCATTTTTATATTGGTCATGCAAAGCTATTAAAGGCTCTCTCTCATTCTCAGTTTTTACCACTGGGCCACAGTAGAACCGGCTACCTTTTTGTTTTCTCGAATACGCACGAGTGTTAGTACTATATATTAAAGATTGAGTGGGGAAAAGAAATCCCTCCACATTGGATGTTACAAATTACATGTACACCAACTCCATGCCAAGGCCCAACTACACGATTAACTCCTCCTATCTACCCATCTAGCTAATGCCCATAGCATCGGCTCCACGTCTCCCTTAAATGCTGGAAATCTTGATATTTTACCGACCAAAAAAATCAGACCAAATGTGAATTAAGGGATGGAAGAAATATATTTGCACCCTATATGTAACTAAACGTGTGCTGTGGTACTAAGGTTAGCATGGAACTTGCTTATGCAGCCGTGCTCCACTGCTCATTTTACCTTGTTTTGCTTCGTGCGCCCCATTGACAGCGAGAGCAAAAAATGATTACCATGATTGAAATCGTCACTAGATGGTATACGGATCTGGATGTAAATTTTTTTATTTCTAGTGTTCCTTGTACTACCTTGATTGAAGAAGAATACTCTCTCCGTTCCAAAATAGATGACCCAACTTTGTACTGATGTACAAAGCTGAGTCAGCTATTTTGGAATGGAGGAAGTAGATTGGAAGTTTTTCTCGCACAAAAAAACAGAGGACCTGTAACACCGTATGATTACCGAAAAAGACTGGCCGAGAGAAAAAGAAAACTTGATTGGGAGTGGCCGCTAGCTTATGAACCACAAAGGAATCTATGCTGCATGGAAGCGAGAGTGTTCAGCATTTTGAATCTTCCTTTTAGTACGCTTATATTGTATAATTGCAGAAGAATTAATAACTTGGCCACCTTTAGAGTGCAGGGTGGGCAACTGGTATCCGTACCTGCATGGACCACTTTTGCATGCACGTACTACGTACAATGTTCCCGTTTCTTTTGCATCCATGTGCATGGCTTGCGAGACTGAGCGACGACGAATAATTAAGAACACGCAAGCTAATGATAAACATGCAAATAAACAAGGACCAAATAAATGCAAGCTAGTTAAAGATGCATGGTGAATCATGCATGTGTGCTGAGCGCGTACAACACCCGAGAAGCAAGACTTGCATCGTAGTACAATCAGACTGAACGTGAACGACGCGGCACCACTACATATGTACCTGAATGCTTGCGACAGGAGGCTTATTGAGCCGCCTGAGGAGGCTTCGCACCTCCCGCCGCCGCTGCACCAAACTCCCGGCAGACGACGGCGCTGCCGTCATCCGGCCCTCCATGAAGACAAACGTAAGAGCCACCACGAGCGCGAGCAAGCACGCTCGCGTCGCCGCCATTGAGCTACCTGCAATACTGTTGGTGTGGGTTCTGCTAGACTCGGCTGCTGTGCGATCGAGCGGAGGCCGAGCGTCCCGGCGTTTTATAGGGCCGGACGAGAGTGCAGACGATCGACGTCTACGTCGGCCTGGCCCTGCTACCGTATATTTTAGTTGAGGCCGTTAAAGCTTCACATGGTGCAAGAGCTTCGAATGCTGTGAGCACTCAGTAGGACAGTGACAGGCGGCGGTAACATGCATGCGGTAGCTACCCGAACCCCTCGTTCTGTCAGGTCTCCACGCTTTCATAGCGCATACTTGGATACATCCATACTGCAGGAGTATGACACCATGGGAGCATGGAATGGGAATAGGCTAACAAAAGTCTCAACAGATGCACAAGTTAAGTCGAGCTAGATTAATTCACTGGCTATATATGCATTAGTATATGGATTGTGCACATATAATATGGGATGAAGGAGAGGCAGTAAAGTTTATTTCCAGCTATGGGTATTTTTAATTATTTCGAGAGGTCCTTTTTTAGCGGGATCTAACCAAGGGTTGCCAAAAACCACGAATTTGTAGAGATAGGTCCGCAGCCGCCCTTAGAAATCGCCAAAGAAATTGATGTCCACCGGATGATCAACCTTACAAACTTCTCCCGGAAATCGATTTCCAAGGGCGATTTAGAAGGTGGTCCACCCTAGAAATATTTTTCAAATAAATCAGAAAATAAACAATGCCAACAATAGAGAAAACTTCCGTGTGCAAGCATCTACTGTACTTACAACTCTAGCTCCTAGAATGTTTTCAGCTAATTTCATTTCTAGCCACTACGGACTTCTGGAGCTAGAGCTATATATAGTAAAGGCATCCACTTGGGTATTTTGTTGTTATTTTTAACTAAGGTGTATGTTTATCCACTTAGTTTTATCCTAAAAACTCCAAATGATGCATGGATATTGGAGTTGGAGTTGTGCCAAATAGTGCATTTATTACGTTGCTTATCAACACATGCTACTCTTCATCGATCATTATTTCCAAACTACGAAGCGTTTGTGCCAAAGGATCCCGAGTCGCCAATCGGCTTCAATGTGGTGGCCAATATGCTACACGTCCTCACTGCAAGGGATAAAAAGGATGGCCATGTAGGTCGCTTGATACCAGACCTGGTGAGTGATGGGGTGTCCATATTTTAGTACCGGACCATACATTAATTTTCATGGAACCTGACATGGCCAAGGCATTTAATATGAAACTAACTTCATGCCTCGTCGAGCAACTCTTTGTCCTTTAGATCAATTCCAGCAATCGAGAGCTCATTTACTTTCGTAAGGCCAAAGAAGTTTGAGAGTCTGTATATTCAACTTGGTTGTGAAACTGCCTCACTCCAACTCACTTCTTACGAGGGTGTCTTATCTTTACTAATATCCTTATCACTAGCCTGCCGATGTTTATGTTGTCCTCCTCTAAAATACCTAAAGGGGTAAGGAAAATATTAAATTAATACATGTCCATCTTTTTCTTCCAAAGTGTTTAGCATAACCAAAAATATCAATTAGCAAAGTGGAATCTGCACGGCAAAGGATCAAGGGGCCATTGTACGATGATCTTGAAATAAATAATATGTGCATGCTCGGCAAATGGCTATTCAAATTTTTAAATGGCAAAGGTGTATGGGAAGAATTCCTTGGCAATAAGTACCTTAACTATATATAATACCCTTTCCCAACTAATGATAAAGCCAAAAATATTTACCGTTATAGAAAATGATCAATGAGAGTCAAGGAGGATTCTCTGGTAGAGATTTCTTATTGGTTGGTATTGGCCAGGGCACACGATTTTGGGAAGGCACCTAGCTGGGGAGCTGATACAAACAAGCATAGGAGATAATTTGTAGATCTTTTCGATAAGTAAGAGTGTCAAACCCAACGAGTAGTATCATAAATTGGTTTGCCGATATAGCTAGGATAGTGCAAAAGCTGACTAAGTGATACTCATGTATTTGATTGATTTCATGGTTGCAAGTAATGAAATAACAATAAAGTTAGTTGAATGCAGAAGTAGCCAAGGTTCTTATAAAGACTAGATCATTCTCAAGGGTTGTGGGATAGCCGCCTAGATCTCATGTGTTTGATTGTTTAATCGTTGGCATGTGGATAGAGCATAAGCTAACATGCTGCAAAACCAATTCGTCACATGTTCTTATGATTATCCTCCCATCAGCCAACCCGACTATCTACTAAAATAATGAAGACACGACTAACGAGAGCTTTATGTTTCGGGTCCCTATGTAACACTTAACTATAAATCCTAGACATGGGGCTCGGTATTCTATCACTTTGGCGTTCCCTAATAAATTCATTATAACAACAATGCTCTCCTCAATTCCCAATGATGGTAAAGTGGCACATAATCGATGCTTGCACACCACCACTAGAGAATTATGGCACAACATATAGTAAAACATCAAGTCTTATTGCAATTCATACAATATATATCAACTGAATTTCTCCATGTCCTCGAAAACGTAATGGACCTCCCACAAGTCACTAATAAAACTCAAAGCATAGTTGGATCCATGTGTGGTTCTTCCTATAGCATGTAGAGACGGAGGAGTCCACGACCTTCTGTGTACAACCAATGGAAGACGGTAGCTCAGGCAATGTTCAACCGTTTTGGATATCTGCCAATTAATATGATTTATTTAGCATGAGAACGTCATGTAATCATATTCTCTTGTAGTTGCGCTGGCTAGCATGTATTTTTTTCTTCTTGTATCTGATGTTTAAACTTTGCTTAATATATGGCTGAGTGCATCAACCGATAAATAGAACGAATATGGACTCGGAGAACTTTGCCTAGAACGCATGTTCTCTGGTATTTCTTGTATTTGTTATTAATATTTTTTTCAAGTTCTCTGGTCTTTCCCTCATTTTCATAAAGAAGAAATAGAACGCTAGTCAAACGATAACATTTTTTACAAGGGTGGAGCGGCCATTTTGGTGGGTGCGGTGAATACATAGAGTAGTGGTGAATTTGCAAGTGCATGGATCATTACAGCACGTGCCGAACGACCAAATGCATGGAACATTACAAACTTGCAGTACGTGCGGAACTACCAAGTGCATGGAGCACTATAGTACGTGGGGAACTACCTAATTACCTCGACCCGAGAGACACTCCACTTCGCCAACTTGCATGTGATAACATTATATATAACAAATTAATTAAGCTATAATCGAGAGTTGATCACTTGACCAAGCTAGCTGCATGTTCTAATGTAGTCCAGCTGAGCATTCCAGATTCATGGCACAGCTGAGTCATTAGTCATTACAGCATAAGAAAAATGGAACCAACCCTTTGCATGCAATCATGTTTGTACAAGGTACGAAATTATAAATATACAAAGTAGAATCTTACTGGTTTTCGTTCGAATCATCTTCATCCTCCCAAGAAATGCAAACAAAGCATCGTAAATGAGAGCACCAGTAAGCATGGTGATGGCAACAGCAAGGTCGGTGGACGGTCCTCTCTCTTCGATTATGACTCATACAACACAGTAGTTTTTGTAGTTCTCAACACCCCAACAGCTAGCGTGATCCAAAGCTTTATTTCTTCCTTTAGAGACCATATCTAGAAGCTTGATCAAGCATCAACTATGTTGTCGTCATTGACTACGCCTTGGTCCAAAATCCAAGAGGATATCCACTGTCTAAGGTCCACCCCTAGCTGAAGACATATGCGTATGCGGGGTGCCACAAATAATTGGACACTCCAAGAGCTCAATGTTGTCATGAGCAATGTTTCCGATCTTCCTAAGGTCTGCAAGATGCTTATGCAATCAACGAGTCATGATGCCATTGCTCTGGTAAACATCAAATGGAATTACCCCCTCATCATTTTCGTGCCAGGGGAGGTTGTGTGGTTGCCTATTCCAATAAAAAAATGTTTTTCACCTAAGTCATCGGTGCTGATTTTCCTGGTGACAAAGCTTTAAGAAATTATGTCAGTGATGGACTTAATAATCATGTACCATCACACTCACGATAAGAATGCTAGGTCGATATCCCATATAGAGTGCACATATGCATCTTTATTTTTGTCCTTTGGTGACCACAACGACTTACAATTTCCATGGGGCATGACATGAATATTTGGTAACTTGGTATCCCCATCATGTCACCATATGGGTGCCACACCACTCCACCAAACACACTGGAAAAAGCATTGGGAATCAGGTGGCGCCCAACGACCATGACCTTGGCTACTTGGGAGAAACTTTGTTAGGATCCAGCCCATTGCCGGATGAGAAATGATAGGGATCATCTTTGTCATCATCGACCTTGAAAGAGCAACTCTAGCAGAGTCACCAAAAGAGCAACCTTCATAATTGTTATGGAGTGCAGTCCATTTGAGCTCTTGAGGCAACATGCAAACACAGAGTATCCATATTTGTTGCCACCATAATCTGGGACCCTCTTGTCAAGGGGATATCCTTTTCTCCCCAATTTCCCTCTCATCGCATGTGAGGTGGGGGACCACCTGATGTTATCTTGACACCACATCCAATCTACACATCACTGCCATCCAAAGGCAGCCTTGAGACACCATATCTGGCAACTGGGATGCCTGATATGGAGGCCGCTCCATAAACTATGGCAAACTCCTAACAAGAGACAGACTTTGCTAGAGTGCCTTTTTGGGCCAAAATCATCATAATCGGTGTTATTATGTCGATCGCCTAAAACACAGTAATATAAAAAGGTTCAAAGATATAACATGCCTTTTTTTACATAACATACATATATAAGTTCAAACATGTGAAATAAAATGGTCATCGTGAATTAAAAAATGTTAATATTTATTGGTTCATGTATCTTTTCCTAAGTTTTCATCGATTTCAATTTTGTTTTTGCACAGATGTACATCTTTATGTTCATAAATGTGAAATAAAATTTTCATCACGCATGTAAAGTGTTTATATTTAAAAATAAAAAAATTATTTATAAAATATATGTATCATTTTAGGAAAAGTACATAGACTGTTGAAAAATATTCATACAAATGTGGATAAATAATCATATAATATGTATGAATATAAACAGATCTTTCTCCAACATCCGTTTGCTTTATTTCTTTCAGTTTCCTAGTGGCTGGTTTTCTATTCCATAGCAAGTGAAGAGCTACTTGCACTAGTAGAAAAACACCTATTAGTCCCGGTTCGTAAGGGCATTTAGTCCCGGTTCATGAACCGGGACTAATGGGTCGTTACTAATACCTCCCCCCTTTAGTCCCGGTTCTAACACGAACCGGGACAGATGGTCCTCCACATGGCCGGTGCGCCGAGCCCAGGCAGGGGGCCTTTGGTCCCGGTTGGTGGCACCAACCGGGACCAAAAGAAATCCACGCGTCAGCATTCCAGTGGTTGCGGTTTTTGTTTTTTTAAAGGGGGGGGGGGGGGGTTGGGGGTTTTGGAGGTTAATTTAGGTGTTTCATATATTGTGTTAGCTAGCTAATTAATAGAGAGAAGTGTCCTCTCTTATGTCCATGCTTGGTCGACGCTACGTACTATATACATATAGCCCTCGACACGCTAGCTAGTAAGAAAATGAAGGGAACCATCGAGTACAGAAGTTCGTCATGCATACCGAGAGAAATGATCGATCGACCTCTCCTTCTCCGAGAGATTGGTCGAACAACAAGTTTTCGTATCATGTACGTCCGACGCTACTGGCTACATACATGTACAATATCTCTCAATTACAGTCCCCTAGCATTTGAAACTAACTTCCACATGTTATTCTCCGGCTTTATTGATGACGTGGTCAAGAAAGAATCCCGCCAATTCCTCTTGAATTGTTTTCATGCGATCTGGTTCTAGGAGTTCATTCCGCATCTGCCACGTCTAATTTGAAGAAGGGGGTTAATTAATACATATATATATATGAATGAAACTCAACAGAAATAATGGTGTAATAAAATGAAATTGTGAATATTATTAATTGCTTACGCACTTCATATTGTCTTTGAGAGTAGCCCCGCTTGTTTTTCAAAGTCGCGGTGTGGATGAACTCGCACACGTAGTATCCCCAGAAATCATTCCCTTGTTCCTGCCACAAGCACTTTACGAGAAATAGAGATCAATCAAACTGATAATGAAGCATTATAAATGGCATTGATGAAAGTATAGCTATAGAATCAATGGGAGATGCGCACAACTAGCTAGCCAGTAGTACTTACTTTCGGGTATGTATATCGCAGCTCCTTCGGCAGTCCCGGAGCTTCTGCGGTGAACTGTTTCCAAACCCTGCAAGACAAAGAAAATAATTATTATTACTTGAGATATCAGGAAATGAACAAAAAGTTGCCGATATGGTGCGATAATGATCGATTGAACTTACTTGCTGAGCATTTCAGTCATGACCGCATAGGTGCCGGGATCTTTCCGTCTTGAGTCTAAGATGGTTACTAGTCCACGCTCAAGCTTAATCTCTAGAAGAATATAGTGGTACCTGCGCACGCATGCATAACTCATCAATTACATTACTATAACCTCGCTCGAGTAATAAGGGAAACCGAATATGCAAACGATCAGTAACACTCACTTGCCGTTGTAAGGAAAGAGTATGGTATCTTTGTTTTGATTTTTGATCAACGATTGTAGCAAGTTGTCCTCGGCCTCTTTGACGTCCTTTTCAACCAGAAATACATCTATGGTATTTGTGTTAATGAACCCAATATCATAGATTTCATTTTTTTTGCACTCGACGATCTTCAATCTGCATAATATATTGAGGATAATTAATTATAAATACATGCAATGAAAGAGCCGAGCTATATATAGAGACTTAATGACAGAAATAGTACTTACAGGCAGTAGCAAAAGACCGTTAATTTATCGAGGGCCTTTTGATTGAAGAACGCGAAGAACTCCTCAAATGGAACAGGCAACAGATCATTTCCAACGAGGTTGTGCTCCTCTTTAATGTGCAGATACAAAGTATTCGTCCCCCCAGACTCTCTGCAGGTTTTCATGTACCAAGTATGGAACCTTCGCATCATTGTTGTTAGAGATTTTTCATCTTTGACGAGAGGCTTCCCGTACTCGTATCTGTGTTCTTCCACCATCGTGTAATCAGGAAGTGCATCGTCAGGCAGGTAATCTTGTAGATTGCCATAACCGGCCACGATGTTGCCGCTAGACACATTGAGCGGGGGGCACGATTGGTTTGCTTGTTCGCCGAGCTGGTCAATTTTTTCGCAGCTGCTCGTTCTTTTGCTCTTTGATGTCTGACAGTACTTCCCGACCGCTCCGCTTGGAGATATGTCTGTTCAGTAATGCGCTCATAGTTGGTTCTCGGCGGAGACTTTGCCGGTTTCCTCAGGGCATCGAGAGTGCGCTTCGCTTTCACCGGATCTACCTTCTCCTCCGGAGGTGGATGTCTCTTTGCTTTCACCCCTTCAAAGAACTCCTTCACGTGGGTCTGCACGATCGTATTGTTTTCCTCCTCGGTCCTCTCGTACGGTAACTTCTGTAGAGGCTTTAGAGGTGGACTGTATCTGTATTGCCTCTCTCCTCTTCTTGTGCTGCTAGACGCCGGAGCAGACGGAGCGGCTGCGGCGTCTGTCTTCTTTCATGCTTGCTTACGAGGCGGAGGAGAAGGACTACGACACGCCGGAGCAGCCGGGGCGGCGGCGGGTCTCTTCCGCCCTTGCTGGCGAGGCGGAGAAGGAGGAGGCTGATGGCTGCTCGGGAGCGCCGGCGCAGGCGGAGAAGGAGGCGGAGTGCCGCCACGCGCCGGAGAAGGAGGCAGAGTGCCGCCACGCGTCGGAGAAGGAGGCGGAGTGCCGCCACGCGTGCCCTGATCGTCACTCGCCGGAGGAGGAGGCGGAGTGCCCTGACTCGCCGGAGGAGGAGGAGGCGGTGGAGGAGGCGGAGTGCCCTGACTCGCCGGAGGAGGAGGAGGAGGCGGAGGCGTCCAGTTCGGAAGGTTGATGAGCTCCTTCCGCCATAGGCATGGAGTCTTCAGAGCAGAACCCAGCCTAGTCTCCCCTTCACCGGTAGGGTGGTCAAGCACGAGGTCCTCAAATCCCTCCGTTATTTCATCCACCATCACCTTAGCATATCCTTCTGGAATCGGCTGGCAGTGATAAGTTGTGCCGGGTCCACTAGGATAAACTTGGCCAACAGCCGCCTTGACCTTCAAATTCATCCATCGCGCCATAATGTAGCAATTTTGAGACTCCGTGATACCATCCACGGGATAGCTGGCAGGAGCCGTCAAGACATGCTCCGGCTAAAGCAGCTCGGTGGAAGCCACGCTGCTTCTCCGCTGAGATGGCGGGGTAGCTTCGGGGGAAGCTTCGGCAGGTCGTTTGCTGCGATCTGCTGCTTCTCGTTCCTCTAGCCCCATTACCCTTTCGTGCAGCGCCTGCAGTTGGTCCTGCTCCAGTTTCTTCCTCCTCTCGTGGGTTTTGTAACCCCCTGCGTCCGGAAAACCAACCTTCCACGGAATGGAGCCTGGCGTGCCTCGTGTCCGTCCAGGGTGCTCAGGATTCCCAAGGGCCATTGTGAGCTCGTCCTTCTCCCTGTTTGGAAGGAACGTCCCTCGCTGCGCTGCATCGATATAGTGTCGAAGGTTCTTGACTGGTATTTGCAGTTGCTCGTCCGTTCACTGGCACTTCCCTATTACAGGGTCCAAGGTTCCGCCAGCCCCGAAGAACCAAGTCCGGCAACGGTCTGGCCAGTACATTGTCTCTGGTTCGATCCCTTTTTCAAGCAGATCATTCTCAGCCTTGGACCACTTAGGCCGGGCTTTGAGGTAGCCACCTGACCCCGTGCGATGGTGAAGCTTCTTCTTCACAGCATTTTGCTTGTTTGTCGCTGACATCTTCTTACTCTTTTCTGATGTCTTGTGGGCCACAAATGCGGGCCAGTGATCTTTGATCTTCTCATATTTGCCGATGAATTCTGGTGTCTTTTTTTTCTCGACAAACTGGTTCAGCTCTTTCCTCCACCTCCTCATTAGGGTTGCCATCTTCTTAAGAGCACAAGACTTGATTAATTGCTCTTTAACTGGCTTCTCCGGATCCTCCTCTGGCGGTAGGGTGAAATTTGCCTTCAACTCAGTCCAAAGATCTTCTTTCTGCATATCATTGACATAAGACACCTCAGGGTCTTCCTCCTTAGGCTTATACCATTGCTGGATGCTGATCGGGATCTTGTCCCTAACAAGAACCCCGCACTGAGCAGAAAATGCCTTCCTTGTCCGGATGGGTTCAATCGGTTCGCCGTCGGGCGTGATTTCTATGATCTCAAACTTTTCATCCGAGCTCAACTTTTTCTTCGGGCCTCGTCTCCTTACCGAAGTTGTGCTCGATCCGGAGGGCTAGAAATTATAAGGAAGAGAGACAAGAGTAATTAATATGTGTACATATACCAAAACAATGGATGCATCAATTAACTAGTCAGCACAGACTTAACTAATATATATATATATACCTGGCCGGCCTCGGTTCGGTCACCGGAGCAGTCAGCACGGTCTCCTTCTTGTACCTCCATTGTGTCACCGGAGCCATCATGAACATAGTCCTCTTCTTGTACCGGCATTAATGGGTCGAAGCCATCATGAACATAGCCCTCTTCTTCACCCAGTCCTTCCTGACCATCGGTCTCGTTGAGAAATGACGCAACTTCATCACTTCCTTGTGCGATTATGTCCCCCAACATCGCTTATGTTTCTTCGTCTCGGGAGTGCTCCATAGTTTCTGCAAATATTTACAACATGTCAATTATTATTCAAACATGGTACAGATGGATATATATATATATATATATATATATATATATATATATTAGTGGCAATGTAGAACTAGCTAGCTAATCACAATAAGGAATCATGTTAGTGGCCTCGACGCTGCTTCTCTAGGGTTTGGGGTCGCCTCGACACAACACTTCAAGGGTTTGGGGTGGCCTCGACGACAACGCTCTTTTAACTTGATAAATTTGGGTGGCCTTGAGAGAGTTAATTTGTCGGGTAGGGGCACGGCGGGAGGGGGTAGGAGACCAACATCGTTTTCTCTCTAGGGTTTGGGTGTCCTCGAGAGTTTTGGTCGAGCGAGAGGGTCGAGGGGGGTGCTGCCGTTGTATAAGTTATCACGGTCGAGAGGGGGTATATATATCGACCGCCCCTCATGTCGAAGTTATCTCGAGGGGGTTATATCGACAACGACGCGACATACATATACATGGGAAGATAATGTTATCGGGGAGGGGGTATCGGTACCCCCCCCTCGTGTTGAAGTTTCTTCTTTCCCCTCTATTCCTTTCTTTCTTCTTCTCCTCTTCTTTTTCTTCTTCTCCCTCGAGAAAGGAAAATAATTAAGGAAAAGGAAGAAAAGAGGAAGAAGGAAGGAAGAAGAAGAAGAAAAAAAGAAGAAGAAAAAAGAGGAGAAGAAGAAAGGAATAGAGGAGAAGAAGAAAAAATAGAAAAAAAATTCTATTTTTTCTTCTTCTCCTCTCTTTTTCTTCTTTTTTCTTCTTCTTATTTATTTCTCCTCTTCTTTTCCTCTACTCTTCTTCTTTCTTTCCTCTTCTTATTTTCTTCTTTCCTATCCTTCTTTTTCTAAAATTGTAACTTTTGCATATATAAAGCTTTTCTAAAATTGTAACTTTCTATATATGAACAAAAAACTTTCTATGAACAAAAAAACATTTTTAACATATATATTTAGCAAATTCTAGCCACATACATCACATACACATATACATTATAGCCACATACACATATACATCACATATGAACAAAAAAATAAACTAATAAAAAGAAAAAAACATATAGCAACATATGAACAAAAACATATAGCCACATACATACACATACATTATATATATATATGAAAAAAAATTAAACTAATAAAAAAACAGAGTCGGGCAGGGCATGGCGGCAGCGGTGGCGCCGGCGGGGCAGGGCAGGGCAGGGGCGCGGGAGCGAGGCAAGGCAGGGGCGCGAGGCAGGTGTGCTCACAGGGGGGTGGCGGGGCTCGGCCGGCGGCGTCGGGCGCGGCGGCGCCGGCGTCGGGGCAGATGGCGTCTACGGCGGCGGCGACGGCAAAGTTGAGCAGCCTGACGGCGTCAGAGGCGGCGACGACGGTGAGGTGGACCAGCCTGACGGCGTCGGAGGCGGCGGCGATGACGAGGTGGAGCAGCCTGACGGCTCGGCGGCGACGGCGACGAGGCAGAGCAGCGGGCGTCGGACGGAGAAGAAAGGGATGGATTTTGGAGAAACTGCTAAGTGCTGCTTATATAGCAAGCGCATTGGTCCCGGTTGGTGGCACCAACCGGGACTAATACACCCTTTAGTCCCGGTTGGTGTGGCACCAACCGGTACCAATGCCCCCCTTTAGTCCCGGTTGGAGCCACCAACCGGGACCAAAGACCCCTGTGCTGCCCGCGTCGGGGCCAAAGTTTAGTCCCACCTCCCTAGTTGAGAGGGGCGCGCAGTGGTTTATAAGCCCCACTGCCGCACCCCTCTCGAGCTCCTCTCCACCGCAGGCTTTCGGGCCTACTTGCTAAACTTTGCCTAATGGGCCTGCTGGGCCTACTGCGGGCCTGAATCCTGGCCCATAGTAGGGTTTCAAGTCGTTTTCAGGCCGTGGGGGCCCAGTAGGAGGCATTTTTTTGTTTTTTTGTTTTCTTTACTTATTGTTGCTATTTTTATTTTTTTTCCCGTTTTTTTTGTTTTGTTTTCTGCATTCTTTATTTCCTTTTGTTTTTTGCTTTATTTTTTAATTCTTTTTTCTTTTAGTTTTAGTGCCATTAGTTTTTAAATTTGAAAACACTTTTTTTGTTTTTTTGTTTTCTTTCTTGCTTTATTTATTTCATTTTGTTTCTACTTAGAACAAAATACTTATTGTTGCTATTTTTAATTATTACGAGGGCCGAACCATAAGACATTAAAGCATTTCAAATGAACTCTGAAAAAGTTGAAAGTTGGCATGGTATCATAAATTGACCCACATAGCATGTGCATGTACAAAACGGACAATGGTATCATACTCGTCAGTTACAAAGTTGGCATGGTATCATCATAATAGTTGCGGGAGAAAGTCTTCACTTTTTCTTCGCTTGTGTCATTTGCTTATTGCGCCGTAACCATGGATAATCTTCATCGTTTATCAGGATACTGGGGTCAGCCTTGACTTTAAAGGGAGGAATTTCATGAAACTTTTCATAATCTTCAGACATATCTGTCTTGTCCTTCACTCCCACGATGTCCCTTTTTTCCTGAAAGAACTATGTGGCGCTTTGGCTCATCGTATGATGTATTCGCTTCCTTATCTTTTCTCTTTCTCGGTCTGGTAGACATGTCCTTCACATAGATAACCTGTGCCACATCATTGGCTAGGACGAACGGTTCGTCAGTGTACCCAAGATTTTTCAGATCCACTGTTATCATTCCGTACTGTGGGTCTACCTGTACCCCGCCTCCTGACAGATTGACCCATTTGCCCTTAAACAAAGGGACCTTAAAATCATGTCCGTAGTCAAGTTCCCATATGTCCACTATGTAACCATAATATGTGTCCTTTCCCCTCTCGGTTGTTGCATCAAAGCGGACACCGCTGTTTTGGTTGGTGCTTTTTTGATCTTGGTCAATCGTGTAAAATGTATTCCCATTTATCTCGTATCCTTTCCAAATCAATACAGTCAAAGATGGCCCCCTGGACAACAAGTACAGCTCATTACAAACAGTGTTGTCACCTCTGATACGTGCTTCCAACCAACTGCTGAAAGTCCTGATGTGTTCACATGTAATCCAGTCGTCGCACTGCTCCGGGTGTTTGGAGCGCAGACTGTTCTTGTGTTCATCGACATACGGGGTCACCAAGGTAGAGTTCTGTAGAACTGTGTAGTGTGCTTGAGACCAAGAATATCCGTCCCTGCATATTATTGAGTCCCTTCCAAGCGTGCCTTTTCCAGTCAGTCTCCCCTCATACCGCGATTTAGGGAGACCTATCTTCTTAAGGCCAGGAATGAAGTCAACACAAAACCCGATGACATCCTCTGTTTGATGGCCCATGGAGATGCTTCCTTCTGGCCTAGCGCGGTTACGGACATATTTCTTTAGGACTCCCATGAACCTCTCAAAGGGGTACATATTGTGTAGAAATACGGGGCCCAAAATGACAATCTCGTCAACTAGATGAACTAGGACGTGCGTCATGATATTGAAGAAGGATGGTGGGAACACCAGCTCGAAACTGACAAGACATTGCACCACATCACTCCTTAGCCTTGGTATGATTTCTGGATCGATCACCTTCTCAGAGATTGCATTGAGAAATGCACATAGCTTCACAATGGCTAATCGGACGTTTTCCGGTAGAAGCCCCCTCAATGCAACCGGAAGCAGTTGCGTCATAATCACGTGGCAGTCATGAGACTTTAGGTTCTGAAACTTTTTCTCTGCCATATTTATTATTCCTTTTATATTCGACGAGAAGCCAGTCGGGACCTTCATACTAAGCAGGCATTCAAAGAAGATTTCCTTCTCTTCTTTGGTAAGAGCATAGCTGGCAGGACCTTCATACTGCTTTGGAGGCATGCAGTATTTTTCGTGCAAACGTTGCAGGTCCTCCCGTGCCTCAGCTGTATCTTTTGTCTTCCCATACACGCCCAAGAAGCCTAGCAGGTTCATGCAAAGGTTCTTCGTCGCGTGCATCACGTCGATCGAAAAGCGGACCTCTAGGTCTTTCCAGTAGGGTAGGTCCCAAAATATAGATTTCTTCTTCCACATGGGTGCGTGTCCCCCAGCGTCACTCGGAACAGCTAGTCCGCCAGGACCCTTTCCAAAGATTACGTGTAAATCATTGACCATAGCAAGTACGTGATCACCGGTACGCATGGCGGGCTTCTTCCGGTGATCTGCCTCGCCTTTGAAATGCTTGCCTTTCTTTCGACATTGATGGTTGGTCGGAAGAAATCGACGATGGCCCAGGTACACATTCTTCCTACAGCTTGCCAGGTATATACTATCGGTGTCAAGTAAACAGTGCGTGCATGCGTGGTATCCCTTGTTTGTCTGTCCTGAAAGGTTACTGAGAGCGGGCCAATCGTTGATGGTCACGAACAGCAACGCCTTTAGGTTAAATTCCTCCTGTTTGTGCTCATCCCATGTACGTACACCGTTTCCATTCCACAGCTGTAAAAGTTCTTCAACTAATGGCCTTAGGTACACATCAATGTCGTTGCCGGGTTGCTTAGGGCCTTGGATGAGAACTGACATCATAATGAACTTCCGCTTCATGCACATCCAAGGAGGAAGGTTATACATACATAGAGTCACGGGCCAGGTGCTGTGATTGCTGCTCTGCTCCCCGAAAGGATTAATGCCATCCGCGCTTAAAGCAAACCATACGTTCCTCGGCTCACTTGCAAACTCATCCTAGTACTTTCTCTCAATTTTTCTCCACTGCGACCCGTCAGCGGGTGCTCTCAACTTCCCGTCTTTCTTACGGTCCTCACTGTGCCATCGCATCAACTTGGCATGCTCTCCGTTTCTGAACAGACGTTTCAACCGTGGTATTATAGGAGCATACCACATCACCTTCGCAGGAACCCTCTTCCTGGGGGGCTCGCCGTTAACATCACCAGGGTCATCTCGTCTGATCTTATACCGTAATGCACCGCATACCGGGCATGCGTTCAGATCCTTGTACGCACCGCGATAGAGGATGCAGTCATTAGGGCATGCATGTATCTTCTGCACCTCCAATCCTAGAGGGCATACGACCTTCTTTGCTGCGTATGTACTGTCGGGCAATTCGTTATCCTTTGGAAGCTTCTTCTTCAATATTTTCAGTAGCTTCTCAAATCCTTTGTCAGGCACAGCATTCTCTGCCTTCCACTACAGCAATTCCAGTACGGTACCGAGCTTTGTGTTGCCATCTTCGCAATTGGGGTACAACCCTTTTTTGTGGTCCTCTAACATGCGATCGAAATTCAGCTTCTCCTTTTGACTTTCGCATTGCGTCCTTGCATTGACAATGACCCGGCGGAGATCATCATCATCGGGCACATCGTCTGCTTCCTCTTGATCTTCAGCAGCTTCGCCCGTTGCAGCATCATCGTGCACATCGTCTGGTTCCTCTTGATGTTCAGTAGCATCACCGTATTCAGGGGGCACATAGTTGTCATCGTACTCTTCTTCTTCGCCGTCTTCCATCATAACCCCTATTTCTCCATGCCTCATCCAAACATTATAGTGTGGCATGAAACCCTTGTAAACCAGGTGGGTATGGAGGATTTTTCGGTCAGAGTAAGACTTCGTATTCCCACGTATAGGGCATGGACAACACATAAAACCATTCTGCTTGTTTGCCTCAGCCACTTCGAAAAAATCATGCACGCCCTTAATGTACTCGGAGGTGTGTCTTGAACCGTACATCCATTGCCAGTTCATCTGCGTGCATTATATATAATTAAGTGTGTCAAAAATCATTACAGAACATCATGAATAGATAATTAAGTGACCAAATTAATAGAAGTTCATCATCACATTAAAACCAAAGTACATGCATAGTTCTCATCTAACAACATAAAGCTCTGCAGAGCATCTAAATTAATTAAACCATACACTGAAACTATGTAAAATATTTCAATGCGAAAACAAATGCGATCATAATCGCAACAATGTAACAACTGATCCAACGGCATAATGATACCAAGCCTCGGTATGAATGACATATTTTCTAATCTTTCTAATCTTCAAGCGCATTGCATCCATCTTGATCTTGTCACGGTATAATGATATCAAGCCTCGGTATGAATGGCATAATGATACCAAGCCTCGGTACGACATCCGCAACATGCAACTCCAATATCATCTTCTCCTCCTCAATTTTTCTAATTGTTTCCTTCAACAAATTGTTTTCTTCTTCAACTAAATTTAACCTCTCGACAATAGGGTCGGTTGGAATTTCCGGTTCAACAACCTCCTAGATAAATAAAATCTATGTCACGTTGGTCGGCATAATTGTCATAAACAATAAATGAACCAATAGTTATGAAAAGATAATATATACCACATCCGAATCATAGACAGGACGAGGGCCGACGGGGGCGGATACCAAAACCATCGCACTATATAAGATGCAATAATAAAAGTAACAAAATTATACAAGTATCTATATAAACATACAAGTAAGAATTTTTTTTTCCTTTCAGAAAGAAGATAAGAACAAGAGGCTCACCACGGTGGTGCCGGCGACGAGATCGGCGCGCGCGATCGACGGCGGTGAAGACGGGGACGGGACGTGACGGACCGCTAAACCTAGACAAATATTGAGGGAAATGGAGCTTGGAGGTCGAGTTTGGAGAGGAGAAAGCTTAAGTAGTGTGGCTTGGGCATTCCATCGAACACCTCGTGTGCATAGGAGGTGAGCTAGAGCACCACAAAGCTCTCCCCTCGCCGGCCACGAAAAACAAAGCACTGGGAGTGCTCTGCTCGCGGGCGAGGGGTATATATAGGCAACTAATTGGTCCAGGTTGGTGGCATGAACCGGGACTAAAGGGCAGCCTTTAGTCCCGGTTCATGCCACCAACCGGGACCAATGGTGGTGGGTCAGGAGCGAGGCATTGGTCCCGGTTCGTCCCACCAACCGGGACCAAAAGGTCCAGACGAACCGGGACCAATGGCCCACGTGGCCCGGCCGGCCCCCGGGGCTCACGAACCGGGTCCAATGCCCCCATTGGTCCCGGTTCTGGATTGAACCGGGACTAATGGGCTGGCCGGACCTGTACCATTGCCCCCTTTTCTACTAGTGTTGGTTAGGCGGCCATGCCGTGTGGGCTAATTTCATGGTCGTAACGGAATTTATGGCTCCTCTTTCCTTCGGCATTGGCAATGGCAGTCTCTCGTCTTCAGTTTTTTCATAATTTTTTGTTGAACTCGTTGATTAGCGCGTCTGATTCATGTATCCTCTTTTAAAAGCGAAATGAAATGGCACGGCTTGCTTTGTGCCATAGTAGTTGGCTGCTTCTTTCCGGTGCTTTCTCAACGTATATGTATGAACTCAGTGAGCAGGGATCACCCGGTGCGCGCGATAATATCGGCAGAGTGCAAGTTGGGTACCTCGTCCATGTCAAAAAAGAACACGTATGAATGCAGGGCTATGTTAGGCTAGGCATAATGAGCGGCTTTAAGGTTAGTTTGGATGGCATCTTGGGGTCCGTGTCTGGGAAAATTAGGTGCCTGGCATGGACCTGGTAAGCAACATTTTTCTGCGTGTTTAGGCTAGGCTGGCAGTGCCTTATTTGGATTCGACGTTGCCTGCTGCTGTGTCAACTAGTGAATAAAAAATTATATTAATTACAGGCAAGGCGTGTTGCAGCACGTCCAGCCACACGCAACTAGACGCCTGAGCCAGGCTAAGCCTACTGTCTGGGCAAAACATCTCCTTTTATCTTTTCTTTTTTAACTTGTCCAGGCTAACTAAACCGATGGAACAGCACGCCAGGCATGCAATTTCTCCTCGTGGACATGAAGAAAACAGCCACTAGGCAGAGTCCAGGGACGGAAAAAGTCTATTTTAAACCTTGAACTCGTAGAGGTTCGGCGAATCAAACCCTCAAGTCCAAATTCTTGTCGTTTGCATCCTAAACTATGTAATCCCGGTCTAAATCAAACCTTGGAGTATGGCTGGGATTGGTGGCGGAACCTATTTGCCGCCCGCAGCAGTGGCTATGCCCGCGCGTGGGCCGGCCATTTCGCGGGCGCGCTGCCCATTCACTGCTTTATTTTTCCGTTCATTTCTTTTGTTGACCTTTAGTTTTATTTTATCTTTTAGGTTTTTTCTTTCTCGTTCTTTCATGTTCTTCCTGCCTTTTCCTTTAGGTTCTTTCTTTCTTTTCATTTTTTTTCATTAATACATTATAAGGAAATGTTTCATTGTGTATGTTTTCATTAATAATACTTTAATACGACGAACAATCTGTGTTACTTCTGTTTATTTTTACTTTCTTCTTTTTTGTGTATTTTCAAATTGTTCAGCGTATATCACAGTAATGTTCATTGTGTATTTTCAAATTGTTCAGCATATATCACAGTAATGTTCACTATGTATTTACAAATTGTTTAGCGTATATCACACAAGTGTTCAATGTGTAGTTAAGAGATGTTCATTGTATATTAAAAATGTTCAATGTATATTGAAAAATGTTCAATGGTCGAAATTATTCATTTTTGTATTAAAACGCAGACGCACACCCTGCTCTCTGCTGGGCCGGCCTGCTTTAAATTTTTCTGTTATAAACAATAAGCCGCAGGGTTGGCTCGAAACCGAGACCTTGTGTTGTCCATAGATGGATTTTTAAAAAATGTTCCTTATTTTGAAAATGTGTTCAGATTTTTTTTATATTTTGACAACTTTTTAGATAAATCTTTTTGATTTCAAAAATTGGTTTAGTTTCAAGAAAAAATCACAAAAATAAAAATGTTGGTATGTTCTAATTTTGTAGTTGAGTTTAAAAAATTATTCCTATATTTCATAAAATTCTAAAAATGTCCGTGTTTTCAATAAAAATCAGGAGATTAAAAATGTTCCCGTTTAAAAATTGTTTGTGAATTTTAAAGAATGTCCATTTTCCTAATTTTGTTCGGGTGTTTTAAAAAATGTGCATGTTCCAAAAGTTTGTTTGAATTCTCCAAATTTAGTTTCGTAAATTTGTTCACAAATTTGACATGTGGTCGCTTTTCATACACTCAAAAAGAATCAAAACATTTTTTGCATTCGAAATTTAAAAAAATATTTGAATCTGGTGTGGATTCTTATAGTTTTGTGTAGCTTTTCTTTAGGCCTATATTGCTTTGTGTTGCTAATTGAAAAGATTTAGTCGGTAGCTGAACTGGTAGTACCAGCGTATCTGTTGCCCCAGATCCTCGGTTCGATACTTGGCTAGCGTTTTCTTGAGCCGGCCCGGTCGGAGTTCTGCCTGTGCGTGCGACAGAAGGAATAAAGCCAACTTTTTTTGAGCAAAATAAAAAAATAAATACTGTCCACCCTTCACAAGCTACTACAAACAAGTGTAATCCATCACATCGCATGTAAGCCAGATTTATGAGACTAGTTTTAGGGAAGTAATCCGACCAGTTCTTTTTAAGATGGAGGAATGCAATTCACATACACTTCCATTTTTGTCTGTCGTTGTAATGAAGAGTAGCGCAAGGGAAGAAAAAGTTTGATGCCGGTTGTAGCTGGACAATAGCAATTGATCGGTATTACACTGCTGCACCCACGCATCGTGCATGCGCACATCTTTCCTTAATTTTTCTCCAATACAGCAGCTAGTACATGCTGAGTCCTGACAGGCGAGGGGTGGATCGGCCGGAGATGCAACGGTGCAGCAGCCGCCTGCCGGAGTATCAGCGCCGGAGACGGCCAGGAAGAGATCGCAAGTGCTTGCCTTCAGCAGCACAACTAGCTATTAATTCCAGCGTGCGCCATGCATGCAGCTTGTGTTTTGAAGCATGGCAACCAAATTGTAATTCATCTTCAGTTTCATCTGCCCCTGCTAGGGCGACTGGCGGAGATCTCATCTCCGCTGCCGGGCTATCTCCCACGCGTCCTCCCCTCCGTCGCTGCCGGAGGAAGCCGCCGGGCGAAGCCCCGGCCGGCCGACGGCGGTGGCGGAGGACCACTTCCCTCCCGTGTCGAGATCGGGTGAGGCAGGTCACCCGCCGGGGCGTTTCTCCTAGATCTGGGTCGCGGCGGTGCGGTGACTCGCCTCCGGCGACGATGCAAGGCGTCGGCGTGGTGGTGGGCGGAGGCGGCGGAGCTGCTGGCGACGTGGGAGTCCGGGTGGTGCAGGCCGCTGGGCGCCGTCCGCGTGGTCACCACGGCCATGGTTGCGGTGGCCGAAGGCTCGTCGATCTGGCGGCGGCGACGTTCGGCCTGGATCCCGGTGAGGCGGCCCTGGAAGGTGGCGGCAGGTGAAGCTCGGGCTGCCCGCGGTGGCATAGCGTGGTGCTGTCCCTGTCCAAGGCGAATCTGCACCGGCGATCTGGTGGCTTGGTCTCCAGATTAGTTCGGATCAGAGACGGTGACGAGCGTGTAGGATCCCTCTCGACGGCTCTCACAGTTTGGAGAGGTGGGGTGGCAGCCCTCCTCCTAGGCTCCAGTGGTGGCACCTACAGGCAGTGGCCAGTGTGCCAAGGGCTCCCATGATGGTAGTGCTGTTGCGGATGGTCTCCGGATCTAGGCGGCTAGATCTGGGGCTTTGAAGGCGGTCGAGAGAATACACAGTTTGTCGGCTGGATTACTTGGGACAGATCCGGGTGAAAACCTAGTCTTCGGCCTGTGGCCGGAGCCGATGATGGCGACGCCCTTGCATCGTTTTCTTCTTGAAGGCATCATCGAGGTGAAGCTCCCAGCTCCTCCCGATACCTACGGGGGAAACCCTTGATCAATTGATCGGATGATGGCGGCGCTCTTGTGTCGTTCCCTCCTTGGGGCGTCATTCTTGGAGGTGTGCATTGGATCAAGAGACCAGTGGACGATTTTACTGTTTTACTGGTGGAGCGGCGTTTCTTCTTCGCATCGGCGATGTGGAGTCTCGGCGGCGTGGCGCAGCAGGGTCTCGGCAACGGCTGTGTGATGATGGACGCGCGTAGGGAGGTGTCGTTGTGTGACGTCGTGGTGGCGTCGACTGCAGGCTTGACGATTGATGCGTCGGTGCATGCTCTGAAGATGGATCGGTGGAAGATGGCGGCAGTAGCCTCTAAGAGGGCGCCGAACCGGTGAGTGCCCCAGAGCAGGTGGCTTAGTTGGGGCCTCAGGTTTTAGATGTTAGGCATTGGTGCGAGGTCTGTTTAGTATTTGGCCCGGACTCTCGGCACCCTTTCATCAGTTAGATAGGAGTAGCGACGGATGTTGCGAAGATGGCGGCTTCAGACTTATTGATGTATTTCTTTGTAAGTCTTTGTGAATAATCAATTAAATGGCCGCATGCATCTTTCAGATGCAGAGGCCGGGGGTCATCCTCCTTTTCAAAAAAAAAAATCTTCAGTTTCATCTACACTATGATGCAGCAGCAAGCATGCTTTCAGGACATGTAAACCTGATCATTCCCAACATAGATACAAAGAAGAAGCAATGACGTACAGCCATCCAACTTGCTCAGACAAACAGGTCCAAGCAAGTAAGCAAGCAAGAGAGAATCAATATTACATTTCCATCATCACAAAGTATTCAGCAGAAATAATTCAGAATTCAAATCGACATTACAATAGTGAACTACCTGAAACAAAACACAAGTTTTTAAGCAAAAATACAGTCTTGACTCTTGAGTCATAATCGCAGAAGGTAAGCAAGAAAGGCAATCAAACGCATCATTTTGCCGCAGGGGTCCCAAATGCAAACATATATAGCTTAATTCTCGAGCGAGCAAAGCCAGAATCAATATTATATCTCTATCTAGAAGAGTATTCAACAGAAATGCCAAGACAGAGAGGTTGTGCCCTAATAATTATGAAAAGTGAACAATAGGAATTCAACGTAGCAATTAGCAACCAGACCACTATCGCCGTCTTTCTGAATGTGACCATCACCCTGCTACAGCTTCTTATTTCCAGGCCTTCCTTTAGTATGGCACTCCAAATCTCCAAGTAACCCAGCCAACCGCACATCATCCTATATATCAGCGCCAAAATCAGTTTTGGACAAAAGATGCATGTTGATGGTAAAAGAAAGAATGGTCAGTCTGTAATAATACCTCTTGCAGTTGGTGATGAGGATCGTTCCACTCGGAAGATGAGCATCTTAATTCTCATCAGTGCCACCATCTTCCTTGCTCTTTTTCTCGTCACCACAAATGTCTTCACTGTCCTCTTCAGAACACTGGTATTCCTCACAAATAGTAACTGCGGGATGGTTTGGATGGGCACCTGCTTCAACCCTGATCACAGCCTCTGCAGCCTTTCTCTCGGAAGGTGTAGCGCCCTTATTGTCAAGCCTTGCCGTTGCTTGTTTAAGACATGTGAGATGCTCAATGCCTAAATAGAAGCCATATGTTTTTGCCATTGATACATTGATAAGAAAATCAAGCTTCTTAAGCTTGGGCATGGACCCTTTGACAAATGTGACGTATGCTGACGCATCATTACTATAGATGGTAAACTGCTTCAGACTTGGGAATCCTCGGACTATAACCCTATCATCAGGTATTTTTCTAAACCACAGTACAAGGTGAAGTAAAGCTGGGAGCTCTCCAAGAGTGACCAGACCCTCCTCTGTCAATTCAGCTAAATTGATGTCTAGGAAAGAAAGGCTGGTGAGTGCTGGAGCAATCCACTCTGGAACTTTCGTGAAATAGTAGTCACCGACCATATGAAATTCTTGAAGGGTAAATGGCAATGGGGACCAAGACCCTAAGAATTCGAGGGAACCATCGTTCCATCTTATCCTTAAAGACCGGAGCTTGCAGCTACCAAGCTTGCACAGTGAGGAAAGTAACATTTCTTCATGCCTCCTGAACTCGTCAGATTCTCCACCATTGAGATATATATCAATTTCCTCCAAACCTGGCAGGTTCCCAAGATCCTCCACCACATCTGCTGGACTCTTGGTAACACTAAAGCCTGATATCTCCCGTAAGTTCCTCATATTTCCAATCTTCTTTGGTATAATTGTCCAACCTCCACCAATTAAGTGTTGTAGTTTGGTCAGCTGAGCGAATCCAGTGGGCAACTCTTCCACTGGTGTAGCTCCAAAATGTAGTGTCTCTAGGTCACGTAGCAACACGATCCCTGACGGTAGCTTTGGAATTCTCGTGGCTGGAAAGTTTAGGTACTTTAGATGGAACAATTTGCCAATACTTTTCATATCATACTTTTCCAAACCCTCACAACCTGCAAAATCCAGTACACGTAGAGCTTCAAATTTAGCAAGACTAGGCAAGTGTTTGATGCAAGCTGAACATGTTACTGTCAGAGATCGAACATGGCTTAGATCTTCTTGTGCAAGTAAATGTGCAAGCTCATGATCAATGTGCTGGATTGATAGTCGCCGAATAAAACCTTGACGATTTGCTAAACTTGTTTGGCCACCACCTATCACAACGATGAAATTATCTTCATTTGATTTTGAAATAATAATTTCTAGCATCATGTCATGGACTCGGCAAGCACGAGCCTTGCCATCATAGCCGATGTCCTCAGGCTGTACCATGCTTTTGTTGACAAGCTCATAGAAGTATCTCTCAGCGACTTCTTGCTGGCTTTGTCCACGCTCTTCAGAGATAAATCCTTCCGCTATCCACCGCCTCACTAACCTCTCTCGATCAATCACATAATCCTCGGGGAATACACTTAAATACAATAAACATGTCTTGAGATTAGGTGGAAGATCATTGTAGCTAAGTAATAGTATCTTACTCATTCCCTCCAAACTCTGGTTATTTTCCAGTGCAGAACCAATTGATCTTCTAATCTTCTCCCACTCCTCCTTGACAGCTGGTCTATTTGCTAACAAACTAGATATACTAACAATTGCCAGTGGTAGGCCTCCACATTTTTTCAGGATTTCATTTGAACTTTCTTTCAGCATATCAGGGCAGTGGTCCTCAGAGCCGAAAATTCTTTTGAGAAACAATCTTTTGGAGTGAAGATCACTTAGGGCTGCCATTTCATATACACGGTCATCACTACCAGGACAACATGATTTTGCCACATCAATAATGCGTGTAGTAGTTATAATTCTGCTAGAACAATTATTGTATGGAAAAGCACACTTGATATTGTTCCATGCTTGAGTAGACCATATATCATCCACTATGACAAGATACCTAATAAATAGTAGCAGATGATGTTAACTGGTTTTGAAATGGAATTCAACTAGAAAAATAATTTAGCATACACCACTTCAATACTATTTAAGTGGAAATACACAAGTCTACTAGTACTCATTCAAAAAACAACAATGTTTATTTGATATATTTTTATGTGCAAATATTGTTTCTCAATGCTTACTTGGGTATATATGGACTATATTTTAATACAAGAGACAAGGATGAATTGCACAAGCCACAATTGTTCTTTTTTTTCTTTACGTGAAAGATATAATTGGACATCCAATAGTAATGAGTAACTACCAAAATTTGTGAAACATTTGTAAGGAATGTTCTGAAAAATAACAACAGAAGTTAAAGTTACCTTTTATCTTGAAGCAGTTCTCTTAGCTTCGCAATGGACTTCTTTTCATCCCAATCACTTGTGTCTTTTGTGGATCCATCTTGGCATGGCACTTGAGAGATTACATCCTTTATAATATTCTTTATATATGGCTTTTGTGAGACCGATACAAAAGCCTGACAATCGAAATTCCCATGAATCTTGCGATAGACCTCATTTGCGAGTGTTGTCTTTCCTAATCCACCAAATCCAACAATTGACAACACCTTACGATCCTTGGTGGAGTTGTTTGTTTCTTCTTTCAACATCCACTTGACAAGATCATCTCTTGGACCCTCCACACCCACAAGGTGTGCCTCCTCGGCAAACAGAGCACACAGCCGAGGATCCACGGCCGCATGCTCGGTCTTGCTGCACGGAATCTCACTCAGCTTGTAACAATCCTTGAGCTCTTTGACATGCTTGATGCGGGCCTTGAGCTCGTCGATCTGGTCGGCAATTCCAGAGCGAGAATCGAGCGATTTGAGGAAGCGAGTGGTTTCACGGAGGAGCTCCTTGAAGCCTCCCCGACGCCTGCGTTTGCCGAGGCGACGGATGAACTTGTCGATGCAATCCTCGGTATCATAGGCCAACTCCCTGAGCAGCGATATCCACGCCTTCACCTGGACATCAAGGTCTTCTAGCATGGTGTAGTTTTTGAGCGCGGCATGCATGCTGGTCAGCTCAGCTTGGAGGGAAAGGATCTCACCGCGGACCCCTCGTATGCGGCCGTACTTGCCGGCGAGCAAGTCGGCAAGCTTCCCCAGCAGGGGACCCATCACGCCATGGGAGGCGCTCACCACGACCTCCATGGATGGATCGATGCCCTCTGCTAGCTATGATGCTCGTCTCTCTCGTTGGTGTTTGTCATGTGTGCTGCTGGGAGAGTGGAGACGGAGAAGTGAGCGGATGGAGGAAGAGGAAAGGAGTAGGCAATAATTGGGTGCTGCGTAGCAAGCAATAATAGGTAGGGGTGGCATGTGTTGCTGGGTCCTCCATGTCGATTTCATGAGTGGATCAAGGACGACAATGATATACATGCACTGTTTTAGATAAGGAGTGCACAGAGGACAGAGGAATCTTGCTCCTTTAGTAAGCGTGTTCAGGTTACTTATTAATAAATACTCCCTCCGCCCGTAATGTAAGATGTTTTTTGACATTATACTAGAGTCAAAAAATTCTTACACTATGAAACGGTGGAAGTATTTCAGAATGCAGACGACGAGTTTTCAAATGAATTATGCCTGCAAATGTTGGTAGGAAAACTACGGTGGCGTTAGCACTGCCCACCCAATCGTATAGATCGAAACACAATATACGTACTGTGTGGGAAAGTGGAGAGAATTGTCCTCGTCAGAGCAAGAGGAAAGGAATAAGTGAGTGCTCCAAGCTTTTTGACAACAGCTGGCAATGGCATGTGCTCATGGGTCCAGCATGTTGAAAGCAGATTGAGAACAATTCTTATAGACGTTGTTGGTCCTCCAAGTACAGATGTTCGTAGGACAGTAGCAAATTTCCCTCAAATGGATGATCTAACGTTTATCAATCCGTGGGAGGCGTAGGATGAAGAAGGTCTCTCTCAAACAACCCTGCAACCAAATAACAAAGAGTCTCTTGTGTCTCCAACACACCCAATACAACGGTAAATTGTATAGATGCACTAGTTCGGCGAAGAGATGGTGATACAAATGCAATATGGATGATAGATATAGGTTTTTGTAATCTGAAAATATAAAAACAGCTAGTTGTATAGAGGGAGTTGAGAAAAGTGTTGAAAGATGGGCAATCAATTGGGTTGGTGGGTACGAGCTAGTTGTAGCTGAAAAACTTTTGCTGACTCATCTACCTAATCACGATGGCTCAGTAATGTTATCTTAGTGGAGTAGTGGTTGATTAGCATGTTCATCAAACAGTGTTAAGCGAATTATGGCCAAGACTCTATTCCTTGTCGGCCAGAAAGAGCCAGGAAACAACTGGGGTGGTGCGTGCTGAGTAGTTTTGTGCAAGGAGCGATGGATTGATGGCTGGCATGTGCGCGTCGTCAAGCGAACTAGTACTAGTCAACAACAATATTTAACTATATATACACTATCTACTGCGGGCTTAATTTGCTTTAGGAATAGTTTGGTATCTCTCTGACGATCATGTACAACCGTCAGACATTGATCCTATGTGATTAATTCAGCATGCAGCAAGGTTACTTTTTTCCCATCTTACAGAAAGAGAAACAAATTGTTGGTCTTGGTACTAGTAGCAGCAAAAGCAACTCCGTCATCAGGGGAAGAGAGAGCGGCAGGAAGAGAGGGTAGGCTTTGAGCAGCGGCGGAGCTACGCGTGCAGTTCTGGATGGCCACTGTCCACCAACAACAACAACAACAACTTAATTTCAAACAAGTTGGGGTAGGCTAGATGTGAGACCCATAAAATCTCGCAGCCAACTCAGGTTTTCGTACATGGATAATAAGCTTCCACGCACCCCTGTCCATGGCAAGTTCTTTGATGATATTCCAATTCTTCAGATCTCTCTTTACGGACTCCTTCCATGTCAAGTTCGGCCTACCCCGACCTCTATTGACATTATCTACACACTTTAGTCATCCGCTATGCACTTGAGTTTCTAGAGGCCTGCACCGAATATGCCCAAACTATCTCAGACGATGTTGGACAAACTTCTCTTCAATCGATGCTACCCCAATCTATCTAGTATATCATCATTCCGGATTTGGTCCTTCCTCGTGTGGCCACACATCCATCTCATCATGCGCATCTCTGCCACACCTAACTATTGAATATGTCGCCTTTTAATGGGCCAAGACTCAGCTTCATACAACATTGCGGGTCAAACCGCCGTCCTACAGAACTTGCCTTTTAGTTTTTGTGGCACCTCTTGTCACAGACAATGCCATAAGCTTGGTGCCACTTCATTCATCCGACTTTGATTCGATGGTTCACATCTTCATCAATACCTCCATTCTTCTACATCATTGACTCCAAATATCGAAGATGTCCTTCAGAGGCACCACATGCCCATCAAGACTAACATCCTCCTCCGTGTGCCTAACAGTACTGAAATCGCACCCCTTGTACTCGGTTTTAGTTCTACTAAGCCTAAAACCTTTCAACTCCAAGGTTTGTCTTCATGACTCTAACTTCCTATTGACACCCATCTGACTATCGTCGACTAGCATCACATCGTCCACAAAGAGCATACACCATGAGATATCTCTTTGTATATCCCTTGTAGCCTCATATCCATCACCAAAGCAAAAAAGATAAGGTCTCAAAGCGGACCCCTGGTGCGGAAAGTCATCAATGCCGCCATCACTTGTTTGAACACTTGTCACAATATTATCGTACATGTCCTTACGAGGGTAATATACTTTGCTGGGATTTTGTGTTTCTACAAGGCGCACCACATAATCATAGGCCTTCTCCAAGTCAATGAACATCATATGCGTAGTCTAATTAGTGAAGGGGATTTTTTTCTAGAGGGTTAAATCAAGGAGAGTTTAGTATTCTGCTTCCCCCCACCCCACCCCACCCCACCCCACCCCAGTTGTGTATTTCTTGTTTGCCCCCTCCCCCGAGAGAACTTCTGTTAGCTCCACCACTGCTCTGAGGACAAAGGAGAGGAAGCGTGGGAAACAAAAGAGAGAGGGATGAGCGCGAGGTAGACGGTGCAGTGGGTAAATTGTTAGAAGGGATAGAGAGGGATTGGTGGAATAGTTCGTTGTATTGCTTGAGCCTTGTCGGTGTCAAAACCGGCGGATCTCGGGTAGGGGGTCCCGAACTGTGCGTCTAGGCGGATGGTAACAGGAGACAAGGGACACGATGTTTTTACCCAGGTTCGGGCCTCTCGATGGAGGTAAAACCCTACTCCTGCTTGATTAATATTGATGATATGGGTAGTACAAGAGTGGATCTACCACGAGATCAAGGAGGCTAAACCCTAGAAGCTAGCCTATGGTATGATTGTTGTTGTGATTGTTGTCCTACGGACTAAAACCCTCCGGTTTATATAGACACCGGAGAGGGTTAGGGTTACATAGAGTCAGTTACAATGGTAGGAGATCTACATATCCGTATTGCCAAGCTTGCCTTCCACGCCAAGGAAAGTCCCATCCGGACACGGGACGAAGTCTTCAATCTTGTATCTTCATAGTCTTGGAGTCCGGCCGATGATGATAGTCCGGCTATCCGGACACCCCCTAGTCCAGGACTCCCTCAGTAGCCCCTGAACCAGGCTTCAATGACGACGAGTCCGGCGCGCATATTATCTTCGGCATTGCAAGGTGGGTTCCTCCTCCGAATAATTCATAGAAGATTGTGAACACTAGGATAGTGTCCGGCTCTGTAAAACAAATTCCACATACCACCGTAGAGAGAATAATATTTACACAAGTTCAATCTGCTGACGTATTTTGTGGCGTGACGTCACACCGCTACCAAGCCTTTACTTGAATCGTTTTTATTATACCACCTCAGCGCGTTTAGCTAAGCGGTTTCCTTGGCACGTCTTGTCGAAGTAGAGATCGTGTTCCCCTTATTCCGGGATTCCCATCAATACAGACGTGGGTAACCCAGCCGCGCCATTGATTGTGGCGCTTGGGAGATAAGCGAGTTTTACCAGGCCGGTGGGGACGCATAGTTTTCGACCGCCCATATATAAGGGGATAAGGATCCACCTCTTTTACCTATGCCTTCTTCCTCCTTTGCTTATCCATCTCCGCACACTCGAGCTCCAGCGCCCAAGTCCGCACATCTCACCTCAACCTCCTCCAGCCATGTCCGGAGCGGGAGGCAAGTGGATGGCCTCCTCCGTTACGGAGGGGCACATCGAGAAGCTGCGCGGCGCCAGATACCTGTCCAGCGACATTGCGCACCGGCTGCCCGACGAGGGGCAGCTCATCCCCACCCCCAGGCCCCATGAGAGGGTCGTATTTCTTCCCCACTTCCTCCGCGGACTGGGCTTCCCACTGCACCCCTTCGTCCGGGGGCTCATGTACTACTATGGCCTGGACTTCCACGATCTGGCGTCAAACTTCATCCTCAACATCTCGGCGTTTATCGTCGTGTGCGAGGCCTTCCTCTGCATCCAGCCCCACTTCGGCCTGTGGCTAAAGAACTTTAATGTCAAGCCGAAGGTAGTGAAGGGCAGCCAAGCGGAGTGCGGAGGCGCCATGGTGGGCAAAATGCCCAACGTCACTTGGCTTGAGGGTGCCTTCGTGGAATCCGTCAAAGGGTGGCAATCGGGGTGGTTCTACATCACCGAGCCGCGTGACCCTAAATGGGCAGCGGCCCCCAAATTCAGATCTGGTATCCCCATGCAGCTCACCTCCTGGAAAGAGAAGGGCTTGCTATGGGGTAGTTCGGAGGAGCTGACCAGACTCCAGTCCTGTCTCCAGACCCTAGTGAACAAGAAGCTTAAGCTTGTCAATGTGATCCAGGTCATGCTCGTCCGCCGGATTCTCCCCTGCCAGCAACGGGCCTTCAATTTGTGGGAGTTTTATCCGGCACAGCACCGGACCTTGAGCGGGCTCTTCGACACGACGTACGAAGCCGCCTGGAGGGTGCTGTTCAAGGGCGGAGAAGCCCCTGCATCCGCAACCGAAGATCGCGGGTTCAGCACGCAGTGCCCGGCCGGCGAGGTAAGCTATATTATCCTTTATGGGACACTCATTTCTTTCATAGTTTCACTCTATGTGGGATCTAAACTCCCAATGTCTTTAACAGGACTGGCAGAAGATGTCCGGACAGGTTAACTGTCCGGCTCCCCTTCCAGAAGACCCAGCGGACCCTCGTTTGACGGGGCTGCTGGTCCCGGCACTTTACGTGGTGCCGGAGAAGAAGGCCAAGAAGAAGGCCACGGGAACCCGAAGGAGTTCCCGGCGTCAGGTGGTATCGGACTCATCGTCCGATGACTCCGAGGCGGACTCCTCCCCTGAGGATGAGGAGGAGAAGAAAGAAGCATCTCCCCCAGCGGGGGGAGAGAAGAAGAGGAAGGCCTCCCCAGCGAGGGAGGCCGAAGGGTCCAAGAAGGGAAGGACCCTTCCCCCGGACTGTTCCGCCAACGCTGGCGACGGCAACGAGGAGTGGCCTTCAAGGGCCAAGCAGCTGGCAAGATCGTAAATATCCGGACTCCTAGATAGTTTATAATTTTTCATTTTGCCACACGGTGTCTTTCTAATGCCGCATACAACCTGTAGTCCGGCCAAGGACGATCTTCCCGCTTCGTCCAGCGGGTCCTTAGACACGTCGGATATGGATTCCCTTCCGACTGCCTCAACTCCCCGTGACGCTGACGACGCCGAGGTGGGATCCTGAGAAGGGACCCGCCGGGAGGAGGAGGCCCCGGAGGTGCCGCAAGGCAACCTCCCGGACTCTGCACCGGACTCCGCACCGGAACCTGCAGTGGTTCCGGAGTCCGGCCAGCGGCCCCTTCGTAAGAAGGGCAAGACTGTGACACCGGCGGCCTCTGTCCAACCAGAGGCGCCGGATAACTTGCTGGAGGCGCACAACGGCGCTTCCATCGAAGAAGAACACCACACTATCATGAGTGCGGTGATTCAGAAGGTTCAGCTCGCCAAGGGCGGGTTGACCGAAGCCTGCAGTAGCCTTCTAACAGGCTTTGAGGTAAGAATTTTAAGATATGTAATATAATACCGCATAGACAATAGCCCCTGATGCTCGGTTCGGTGTTCGGATAGAAAAGCCGGACTGAGGATCTAAAAAGATATACGCGGGAGTTCTAAAAAATATGTCAATATGGGTTTGCAGGCTGCACTGCTGACCTCTGCTGCACTGACTGCGGAGGTCGATGCTTTGAGGCAGAACCTCGAGCGGTCCGAGAGCGAGCTCGGCCATGCCAAGAAGCAGCTCGAGGACAAGGAGGGTGAGTAACACCGTATTAAATTTGTACCTTACAGAAAAGGATTTGGTTGCAAGAGAAATAACAAGGATAACATGGGTACTACAGGGGCCACGAACGAGGTGGCGACCCTGAAGGAGGCGGTGTTTGCGGCCGAACGCAATACGGCCGCAGAGCGAGCCGAGCGGGAGAAGCAGGAGGCGCGGGTGGCGGAGGTGCGGCAAGAGCTCCAGGCTCTCATGGAAAAACATGAGAGTTTGGAGCGCGACTCAAAGACTCGAGAGTCCGAGCTTGCATCGGCTCTTGAGAGCGCCAAAGCCGCTAAGGCCGAAGCCCACAAGGCCCTCCAGGAGATCGAGGATTTGAAGAAAATAGCAGCAGGTAAGGCATTTTTCAAGCAAAGCAAGCATGTGAATGTAAATTACCTATTACTTACCCGAATTCGGAGCTCTCCAGGAGCGTTCGCGGATCTGCCCCGCAGCGTGTCAGATGCTGCTGCTTTCTACCGGGCCGAGGAGGGGAGCTCGACGGAGAAGGTCTTCTGGTCTCAGTATGCTGAGGCCGGACATCCGGTGCCCCTTAGCGACCAGCTGAAGCAGCTGGTCGAGCTCCACAAGGTAGCCGAACAGGTCGTGAAGGGCCTCATAGTTCGGCTGTGGCCCAAGGAGGCCATGCCTGGGAGCTACTTCGGCCTGGTGCGGCGGCTGGTGGACGCGTGTCCCTGGGTTGAGGTCGTCAAGCACTCCGCCTGCATTGAAGGTGCCCGTCGGGCCCTTGCCCATGCAAAAGTGCACTGGGGCAGGATGGACACTGAGAAGCTTCTGACGGACGCGCCGCCGGCGAGCAAGGAGTATCGTACGCCCGAAATGTATTATAAGAGTGTCCTGAAGGGTGCCCGCATGATTGCGGGTGAGTGCTCCAAAGATGTAATATTTGAGTAGACTCGCATTTTGTTATCATGTGCGCTGAAAACTTTGTTCATATGCGCTAAGCAACGCTTGTTAATTTAAAATATTACCTTCTGTGTGGCCGTTTATCAAATCTGAGAGATGGCAAGTCGTCGGCTTCAGCCCCCATGCCACTAGTGCTGGGGTGTTCGGGATAAACTTGAGCGCTCTTGTTCCCATGTTTGGGTCCATCTAGGGAGGCGCTCAACACAACGAACGAGGCAACCGTACTTATAATGCTTGAACACTCTCACTTAGCCATAGAATTCTATAATTTTAAATTTCGGCGAAGCCCCTAGTGTTCGGAAGAGCGAGTTCGGGGCGCTATCCACGCCTGGGCCGGACGAAGCCGGTTCCTCGCTCTAAGCGGCATAAGTCTTTAGGGACTCGAAAAAACCTCTCGAACAGCGACCGACTCTCGCCTTATCATGACGGTCAGTTTTAGCTTTCTCCACTGAGGCGCTCGCCCAGCTCAACCGGGGCGCAATCACAGTGGTTCTCCCAGTGCTACCTTAGCCGATACAACGGAACGTAAGGTACCAAAACATGGGAGCCGGGCAAACCCAACTATTGACCCAAGACATGATTCGGAGCCGATGCATATAATGCTATAAGTTCGGGGTGCCGCACTTGTGAAAGTGTTCGGACTTATCACACCATAATGTGGGAAACTTAAGCCCCTGGTGTATTTAGCCGTACCGAAGTGTACGGATGCAACATGTCATAAATGAACATATATAAGAAAGAAATGCAATTATAAGCAAAAAGTGATGCATTGTTTATTCCAGATATACTGCCATGAATGCAGAACGATACAAATAGTGCGGTAAGCAAGGAATTGGACTATTAAACATGTCCCCCTCCAGGGGTAGGCTGCGGAATGGTGTATTAAACGGATTTAATGCTCGTAATGGAGACCACCTGAGTGTTCGTCGTAGCCTTTCTCCTTCCCTGGCTGTTGCATCGTGAGTTCGGCAGGTCTACTGCCGGACAGGGCCTCTGTTGAACGGAGTCCTGTGGGTAAGAAAAAAAAGAAAAAAGAAAAAGAGCGACGCACTTGGGAGCCCCTGGTGTGGTTGAGCCGCACTCTGGGCCTGTCGTGGTCGTGCCCCTCCCCCTATGCCCATGGTATCTCCAGAGCATAATGATGTACGCGAAGGACTAGTCTTGCAATTATGCAAGGGCTGGGGTTGGGGCCGCATTGCTACGCGTGCTCGGAACGTGCCAGGTGGTCTTGTTGTAGGTTACTCCGGGCGCGTTTGGCCGTGTCCGGTCGCTTAACGGCCGAACTAGAGAACTGCCTTAGGAGGCTGCTCTGTACTTCTGCCGCGAGAGCCGCTGTGTGTTCCTCCGTTCGGAGGGAGCATTCAGTGTTTCCGTTGACCGTGATGACTCCTCGAGGGCCTGGCATCTTGAGCTTGAGGTATGCGTAGTGCGGCACCGCGTTGAACTTTGCAAACGCGGTTCGTCCGAGCAGAGCATGATAGCCGCTGCGGAACGGGACTATATCGAAGATTAACTCCTCGCTTCGGAAGTTATCCGGGGATCCGAAGACCACTTCCAGTGTAACCGAGCCTGTACAATTGGCCTCTACACCTGGTATGACGCCTTTGAAGGTCGTCTTTGTGGGTTTAATCCTTGAGGGGTCTATGCCCATCTTGCGCACTGTATCCTGATAAAGCAGGTTCAGGCTGCTGCCGCCGTCCATCGGGACTCTAGTGAGGTGAAATCCATCGATGATTGGGTCTAAAACCAACGCGGCGAATCCGCCATGGCGGATACTCGTGGGGTGGTCCCTTCGATCAAAAGTGATCGGGCAGGAGGACCATGGGTTGAACTTTGGGGCGACTGGCTCCATCGCGTATACGTCCCTGAGTGCACGCTTCCGCTCCCTCTTGGGTATGTGAGTTGCGTATATCATGTTCACCGTCCGCACTTGTGGGGGAACCTTTCTGTCCTCTATTGTTCGGCGACCGGGTCTCCTCCTCGTCATCGCTATGCAGCCACTTGTCATTGTTTTCGGCAATTAACTTGCCTGCCTGCTTAAATACCCAACAATCCCTGTTGGTGTGATTAGCTGGCTTTTCGGGGGTGCCATGTATCTGGCAAGAGCGGTCGAGTATTCGGTCCAAATTGGACGGGCCCGGAGTAGTTCTTTTGAATGGCTTTTTCCGCTGACCGGGTTTAGAGCCTCTGAATCCGGCGTTGACTGCCGTATCCTCAGTGTTATCGCCGTTAACGCGGCGTTTGTTTTTGTTTCGACGCGACCTGCCATTGCGGTCCTTGGTATCCGGACTGCCAGAATTTTTGCTGAGGTTGTTACTGCGGGCTAGCCAGCTGTCCTCTCCCGCGCAGAAGCGGGTCATGAGTGAAGTGAGGGCTGCCATGGATTTCGGCTTTTCCTGTCCTAGGTGCCGGGCCAGCCACTCGTCGCGGATGTTATGTTTGAAGGCTGCGAGGGCCTCTGCATCCGGACAGTCGACGATTTGATTTTTCTTTGTTAAGAACCGTGTCCAGAATTGTCTGGCCGATTCGTCTGGCTGCTGAATTATGTGGCTTAGGTCATCGGCGTCTGGTGGTCGCACATATGTGCCCTGGAAGTTGTCAAGGAATGCGGCTTCCAGGTCTTCCCAACACCCAATTGATTCTGCTGGCAAGCTGTTAAGCCAATGCTGAGCTGGTCCTTTAAGCTTGAGTGGGAGATATTTGATGGCGTGAAGATCGTCGCCGCGGGCCATGTGGATATGAAGGATATAGTCTTCGATCCAAACCGCGGGGTCTGTTGTGCCATCGTAGGATTCAATGTTCACGGGTTTAAACCCTTCGGGGATTTGATGCTCCATTACTTCATTTGTGAAGCATAGTGGGTGTGCGGCGCCTCTATATTGGGCTATATCACGACGTAGCTCAAACGAGCTTTGTCTACTGAGTTCGGCCCGGCCGGACTTGCTGTGTCCGGCGCGATGGTTGTCGTCGCGTGCCGTGGGGCGCCCACGCGATCCGTAGATCGATCTTGATTGTCTTGCCTTATCCTCCAATATATCTCGCAAGTCCAGAGCGTTCCCCTGTGGCCTTGTGCTTTTCGAGCGATGCCGGGGTACGGTTCTGATGGAGGGCCTAAAGGCCTCTCTGTCGCGGCCGCGAGGTGGTCGGTCAGCCGTATTGTGCTCTGGTGATGCAGGTTTATATGCCTCCTCCTCTAATCGGGGGATCAACTTGCGTTTGGGGTAGCTTTTGGAGGGGCGTTCGAGTTCATACTCTTCGGCCGCAAGGACTTCAGTCCATCTGTCGGCTAGCGGGTCTTGATCAGCTCTAAGCTGTTGCTGCTTTTTCTTTAGGTTATTCGCCGTGGCCATAAGCCTGCGTTTGAAACGCTCTTGTTCGACGGGATCCTCGGGCACGACGAATTCGTTGTCGTCGAGGCTTGCCTCGTCTCCGGAGGGAGGCATGTGATTATCATCCTCTACCTCTTCGTCTGCCGCTCTCTCATGAGGGCTGGCTTCTCCGTCCTCCTGTGCTGAATCTTGCTGGAGGGGGTTGTCTTCGGCACTCTCTGGGGTGTTATTATCCCCGGTGCCGGAATCTCCATTCTTGCTGTGGCGGGATTTAGAGCGGCGCCGCTGACGCCGGCGCTTGGGCTGTTTCTTGGAGGAATCTGCCTCCGCTGCTGCTTCGCCATGCCCATCCTTTGGGATGTCCACCATGTATATGTCATATGACGAGGTGGTCTTCCAGTGCCCCGTAGGCGCTGGTTCTTGGTCGTCTCCGGCATCGTCGTCCATACCGTCGATGTCTTCGGAGTCGTAGTCTAGCATGTCGGTTAGATCGTCGATAGTGGCTACAAAGTGGGTGGTGGGTGGGCTTTGAATTTCTTCGTCGTCCGCATCCCAACCCTCCTGACCGCAATTCGGCCAGGGCTCTCCTGATAGCGAGAGATACCTTAGCTAATTCATAATGTCGCCAAAAGGTGAGTGTTGAAAGATGTCTGTGGCGGTGAACTCCATGGTCGGCGCCCAATCGGATTCGATTGGAGCGGGCGCGGGAGGTTCGGAGTCCGTCGAGGAGTCCGGCACCTCGGAGTCACGAGCGTCGCAAGGGACAAGGTCAGTATTCGGCTCCATCGCCGTAGAGGTTGCAGCCCCCGAGGCGGTGTCTAGCCACCCATCCTCGATCTGCGTGGTCGGCTCCGAATTAAGGATCAGAGCGGACTCATGTGCGGCTTCCAGGGCACTGTCCGGCAGCAGAGCTAAATCATGCCCATCGAGACAGTGCGGCGCGCTCGGCTGTGGCTCGAATCCATCGGAGATCAAGTCTCCGCGGATGTCAGCCGTGAAGTTTAAGCTTCCAAATCTGACCTGATGGCCAGGGGCGTAGCTTTCGATCTGCTCCAGACGGCCAAGCGAATTGGCCCGCAGTGCAAAGCCGCCGAACACGAAGATCTGTCCGGGGAGAAAAGTCTCACCCTGGACTGCGTCGTTATTGATGATCGAAGGAGCCATCAAGCCTATCGGTGACGACACAGAGGAACTCTCAATGAAAGCACCAATGTCGGTGTCAAAACCGGCGGATCTCGGGTAGGGGGTCCCGAACTGTGCGTCTAGGCGGATGGTAATAGGAGACAAGGGACACGATGTTTTTACCCAGGTTCGGGCCCTCTCGATGGAGGTAAAACCCTACTCCTGCTTGATTAATATTGATGATATGGGTAGTACAAGAGTGGATCTACCACGAGATCAAGGAGGCTAAACCCTAGAAGCTAGCCTATGGTATGATTGTTGTTGTGATTGTTGTCCTACGGACTAAAACCCTCCAGTTTATATAGACACCGGAGAGGGCTAGGGTTACATAGAGTCGGTTACAATGGTAGGAGATCTACATATCCGTATTGCCAAGCTTGCCTTCCACGCCAAGGAAAGTCCCATCCGGACACAGGACGAAGTCTTCAATCTTGTATCTTCATAGTCTTGGAGTCCGGCCGATGATGATAGTCCGGCTATCCGGACACCCCCTAGTCCAGGACTCCCTCAAGCCTCGTGGGCATGTATACAGGAGTACAATGACCAACTTGGAGTACAAGAGAAGACAAGACAAATCCTAGTCTATCTTATGTTTCCTAATAAATCAATATACTCAACATCCCCCCACAGTCACAACGGTAGCGACGCAGACGGTGAGACTGGAGAAGAATCTGAAGCCAACCGACGGACACCCCCCCTCCCCCCCCCCCCCAGACACACACAGTCATAACGGTCGACGCATCGCGGGAGGCGTGGCTGGAGTGGAAACCGACGAGGTTGCTCAAGAAAGGCGATAGCCCTTTGTATCGTTTGTCGATGTAGCCGAGAGCGTAGGATGGTGTAGCCGTGGTCGAGGTAGCCGTGTGAAGAATGTCGTGGTCGACGTCGAGTCGGGTGGCCGATGTCGAGGAACACGCCTTGGAGCCGCGGGTGCAAGGGGCGCCGAGTTAACATGGGCGCAGTGGTGTCGAAGTAGTGGTGTGCGGGGAAGAAGATGTTGTTGACGAGGCGTCGCGCCGGGTTTGCCAAACCCGGGGACGCGTCGGTGTTGTCAGTACCGGGCATGCGAAGACGGACGAAGACGAAGTTGACGAAGCGCCGCACTAGGCTTTCCAGGCCCAGGGACACGTCGTGGACAAAGGCACGCATCGGTGTTGCCAGCACCAGGCATGCGTAGACCAGGGACCTGCATGAGTTGTACGCCATGTCGGAGAAGTCAGAGGGGCCAGCAGAGAAGGACTCGACGACAATTGTGGCGTCCATCGGCGCGGGGCCGATGTCAGCAACAGTGGTCGGAGTAGACGAAGTGGTCGGGGAAGATGACAGCGACATTGGCGACGGGCTGGTGTTGGACGAAGACGAAGGAGGTAGGCAGGCAGCGGCGGCTATGGGGGTAGTGGCGGCGGCGGCCGAAGAGGAGCGGCGGTAGCGGCCTGACGGCGGCGGCAAGGTTATGCTCGAAGTAGGCGAGGAGCCCGACAGCGTGACGAATACCGGCATGGACGATGGCGTTCCCGCGCCAAGGGAGGCGGCGCAACACATGTTGGGGAACGTAGCAGAAATTCAAAATTTTCTACGCATCACCAAGATCAATCTATGGAGATACTAGAAACAAGAGAGAGGGGAGTGCATCTTCATACCCTTGAAGATCGCGATGCGGAAGCGTTGCAAGAACGCGGATGATGTAGTCGTACTCGTAGCGATTCAGATCGTGGTCGATTCCGATCTAAGCGCCGAACAACGGCGCATCCGCGTTCAACACACGTGCAGCCCGGTGACGTCTCCATGCCTTGATCCAGCAAGGAGAGAGGGAGAGGTTGGGAAAGACTCCGTCCAGCAGCAGCACGACGGCGTGGTGGTGGTGGAGGAGCGTGGTACTCTAGCAGGGCTTCGCCAAGCACTACCACAGACGACGTTCGAGGTTCAGCACACCGAGCGGTGCATTAAGGACATAAGCCTTCTACGCAGCAATGAGGACAATCCTCAGTTTACGGACCCAGTCTGCATAATTGCTACTATCAACTTTCAACTAAATTTTCTCTAGGAACATATCTAAACAGTAGAACTAAAGCGCGAGCTTACGACATAATTTGCAAAGATCTTTTGACTATGTTCAGGATAATTAAGTTCATCTTATGAACTCCCACTCAGATAGACATCCCTCTAGTCATCTAAGGGATTACATGATCCGAGTCAACTAGGCCATGTCCGATCATCACGTGAGACGGACTAGTCATCATCGGTGAACATCTTCATGTTGATCGTATCTACCATACGAATCATGCTCGACCTTTCGGTCTTCCGTGTTACGAGGCCATGTCTGTACATGCTAGGCTCGTCAAGTCAACCTAAGTGTACTGCGTGTGTAAATCTGGCTTACACCCGTTGTATTCGAACGTTAGAATCTATCACACCCGATCATGACATGGTGCTTCGAAACAACGAACCTTCGCAACGGTGCACAGTTAGGGGGAACACTTTTCTTGAAATTATTGCGAGGGATCATCTTATTTAAGTTGCTGTCGTTCTAAGCAAATAAGATGCATAAACATGATAAACATCACATGCAATCAAAAGTGCCATGATATGGCCAATATCATTTTGCTCCTTTTGATCTCCATCTTCGGGGCTCCATGATCATCATCGTCACCGGCATGACACCATGATCTCCATCATCATGATCTCCATCATCGTGTCTTCATGAAGTTGTCTCGCCAACTATTACTTCTACTACTATGGCTAATGGTTAGCAATAAAGTAAATTAATTACATGGCGTTGTTCATTGACACGCAGGTCATACAATAAATTAAGACAACTCCTATGGCTCCTGCTGGTTGTCATACTCATCGACATGCAAGTCGTGATTCCTATTACAAGAACATGATCAATCTCATACATCACATATCATTCATCACATTCTTTTGGCCATATCACATCACATAGCATACCCTGCAAAAACAAGTTAGACGTCCTCTAATTGTTGTTTGCATGTTTTACGTGGCTGCTATGGGTTTCTAGCAAGAACGTTTCTTACCTACGCAAAAACCACAACGTGATATGCCAATTGCTATTTACCCTTCATAAGGACCCTTTTCATCGAATCCGATCCGACTAAAGTGGGAGAGACTGGCACCCGCTAGCCACCTTATGCAACAAGTGCATGTCAGTCGGTGGAACCTGTCTCACGTAAGTGTACGTGTAAGGTCGGTCCGGGCCGCTTCATCACACAATACCGTCGAAACAAGATTGGACTAGTAACGGTAAGCATATTGAACAAAATCAACGCCCACAACAACTTGTGTTCTACTCGTGCATAGAAACTACGCATAGACCTAGCTCATGATGCCACTGTTGGGGAACGTAGCAGAAATTCAAAATTTTCTACGCATCACCAAGATCAATCTATGGAGATACTAGCAACAAGAGAGAGGGGAGTGCATCTTCATACCCTTGAAGATCGCGATGCGGAAGCATTGCAAGAACGCGGATGATGTAGTCGTACTTGTAGCGATTCAGATCGCGGTCGATTCCGATCTAAGCGCCGAACAACGGCGCCTCCGCGTTCAACACACGTGCAGCCCGGTGACGTCTCCCATGCCTTGATCCAGCAAGGAGAGAGGGAGAGGTTGGGGAAGACTCCGTCCAGCAGCAGCACGACGGCGTGGTGGTGGTCGAGGAGCGCGGTACTCTAGCAGGGCTTCGCCAAGCACTACGAGAGACGAGGAGGAAGAGAGGTAGGGCTGCGCCTTGGGAGAGAGAGACTCGTGTGTTGGGCAGCCCCAAAACCTCCACTATATATAGGGGCAAGGGGGAGGGGAAGGCGCCCTAGGGTTTCCCCTAGGAGGGTCGGCGGCCAGGGCAGATGAGATCTCCCCTTTGGGTGACTTGGCCCCCAAGCCAGGAGGTGGGAACCCTGGATGGGGCACCCCAAACCCCTGGTCACGTGGGAGTAGGTGAGGGGGGCGCACAGCCCTTTAGTGGGCTGGTTTGCCCCCTTCCCTTGGCCCATGAAGCCCCCCAACACTTGCCGGGGCTCCCGAAACACCTTTCGGTCATGCTGGTCATCACCCGGTACCTCCGGAACACTTCCGAACTCCAAAACCCTTCGTTCAATATATCAATCTTCACCTCCGGACCATTCCGAAACTCCTCATGACGTCCGGGATCTCATCCGGGACTCCGAACAACATTCGGTAACCGCGTACATACTTTCCCTATAACCCTAGCGTCATCGAACCTTAAGTGTGTAGACCATACGGGCTCGGGAATCATGCAGACATGACCGAGACATCTCTCTGGTCAATAACCAACAGCGGAATCTGGATACCCATGTTGGCTCCCACATGTTCCACGATGATCTCATCGGATGAACCACGATGTCGAGGATTCAATCAATCCCGTATTCAATTCCCTTTGTCTAGCGATATAGTACTTGCCCGAGATTCGATCGTCGGTATCCCGATACCTTGTTCAATCTCGTTACCGGCAAGT